>NC_073721.1:78605809-79230809 GCF_023634155.1 Falco peregrinus
AGTCCACCACTCAGCCAGTTTTCTCCTTCCTCCTTTGTATAACTGGTACATACAGATTTATTTATTTTTTTTTTTTTAGTCCTAACTTTTTCATGAGCATTTGAGTTATGAATGACATCATTATTCATCCAGGGCCAAAGTTACCACTGGAGGTCTTGCAGGCTAAAACCATACTGGATTTGTGGGACGTGTATTCTGCTGGGTCTTTTTCCTTCATTAAAAATAGGGGTTTAACTCTGTGCTTTCTTGATTTCCCAACTGTGCTTTGTGTGTTTGTGTACAAGTCTGTTTTTGCTGTGACGGTGCCTGATAGGCTGTGGCTGAATCCCTCAGTCCTCAGGTATGAGCAGTGTCACATCCTGCAATTAATTGCTGCGCTCTGTACTGTCAGAACATTATACCTGAGGTTTGCAAGCTGTTTTACATTCCTCCTCATAAGTGTGTGTTTGCCTGCCTGCCGGCTGGCTGTCAACTTTGCTGTGCCTCTCCAGGTGGCTGAAGAGGCATATGATTTATTTATCCTGGCTGTCTAGTACAGTCTGCTGCGTCTTGGAGACCTGAAAGGTGATGGGGGTGTAGGAAGGCTGGTTTTCTTGAAGTTACTTTGAAACAAGTTCTCCAGATGCTGTGTCCTCTGGGGTTGTCTTGAAAGGAAAGGCTAAGATTAATTGTAAGCTAGGCAGTCCTCACACCTGTAATATTAGAGGGTGATTGAAAAGTTGTGGTCTCTCTATACTGCAGCTCCTCTTAGTATTTCCTATGTGAAAGATTGCCTTTTCTGCTCCTGTTACCTTGTGAACTGTAAATACTTGATAAGATTCCTAAACACTAGAACATGCAAAATGTTGCTCTTGTCTGTGTCTGAATTTCCCCTTTTCCTCCCTTCCCCAGATGTTGTAGGTGTTTTGCTCAATACTCACTGTTTCTTTGTTTGTCTTGTTTTTGTAGATCGAGGTGCTCCTGATCAGCCAGATCTTTCGGGAATTTTTTAAAAAGAAACTTGGGTGTTAAAAGATGTGCCATGGAATGGTAGCACCAAAGAGCAACACAGGATCATCTCTTGCCTTGACTAGCCATGGGTTATTTCTTCTGCTAGTTATCTTTGGTACCTTTATCGTGGAAGCACAGGCCACAGGTAAGTGAAACCTTTGCATATGCTGTAGGGAGGGGGAGATGTTTAAGTATGGAAGTGGTCTTGTATTATTATGGGGAAGCTGGTGATGGTTGATGCATTTGGACCCATCTTTCAGTACTCACAGGAAAAATTCCATTTCTACTGGTTAAGCAGAGGGCAGTGTCTGAACTGAATGAGTCTTGCATGTGAGTAAGTGCTTGTCTTCTACCCCGTCGTTTTGATTCTGCCAGCTTCTTTTCCCTCCATCTTCATTCTTTCACTGCAGCTGGGGGGCACTTGGGCCGTCTCAAGAGCAAGGACTACATTTTGACTGAGTGAGATTCTCATGTGGATGCTGTTATCTATACGCTCTGTAGCAGCTGCTCATGTGAAGTAGTTTTGGAAGATCAGGCTGTCTTCAGCTCTTGGCACAGCTGATAAATCTGTTCAGTGTTTCCTTGTGTGCTATCTTCTGACACCTCAGCACCTGCTAATTGTGCCCCTCTTGGATCCTGGTTGCCGCTTGAGTTTTTCCCTCTCCCCTTTCTAACTTCTTGATGTTTATCTGATGGGCAAGTGTTGTGAATAATGTAAATAACACTGCAATGGGATGATATGTAAAATATCAACAGAGGTGAGAGGGATCTGCCTTTTAGAAATGAATGGAAGAAGAAGATAAGCTGGATGGTCACAAGGCTATACATGACGTGAAGTATGTGCTTGTTTACCCAGTATACCCTGTCTTTTCTCTCAGATCAGCCATGATGTAGTCTTTGTCTGTAGAGATATGCCGCATCGTAAGTGGCATGGGATGGAAGGACTAACTTTGTATGCCTTTGCACAGAACTTTGGAGAAGCTTAGTCCCCAGAAAGCCTGTAGGTTTGACTTCAGCAGCTGTTCCAATGTAGAACAACAGCTTGCCTTTGAAAACAAAACCTGACTTCTTGATGTGTCATTACCTGGCAACTGAAAACCTCATGACCACTGCTCCTCAGCATCAGTGAAGCTTGAATTGGCCTCTCTGTGGTAGAGCAGAATAAATGTTAGTTGCCAGTTATACTCAAAGCCAAGGTGATCCTGTATGGGAAAGTCTGCTGGTGCTGGAAACTGCTGCAGGAGGAGTTGATCTCCTTTTATTATTTCTGGCATTTCGATTTGGAAGGGAGAGGCTGCTGAAATCTGATATCCTGGACTTTTATGTCTTCCTGGCCTGATTTTGGCTTTGTAGCTAATGAGGGGTGCGGGGACACGTGAGGGAGTGACAAATTGGCAGGAACAGATAGTGGGAGTGGGAAAGGGACAAGGTCTTTTGGGGTCTGGTCTGTCCTTGTTTTCCAATCTTGCTGTTACTGGTGATAATGTCCCTGCCTCATTTCAGATGTAGACCTGTCAGATATGCCTCCCAGCCTGGGGCTGGAGTGCACCATCCCCATCTGAAACTCACACCACACACTGCAGCACCTTTAACTGAGTCTGTCATCGGCATGCAACTGCCTTTTGCTGCATGGGGCGGCTGGATAGGGAAAGGCAGTGACAATACCAGCGAGCCCTTTTAGTATCATTTTTGAGGTATTCGGTCATATTACCAAAAGCACTGGTTAAGCATATCGGAAGACCCAGGAGTGGCTGTGCACTGTTTCCCTTTCTGTGTTCCTTTTGCTTCAGGACCTGGAACCAGCTGTGGTAAACTAATCAAGGCAGATCATCAGCTAAATAGGATTATAGTGGCTGGGCATGAACCATTTCCTGCAGGGGAAGTGAAAAACTGCATGTGGAGGGGAGCCCAAGTTCATAGCAGAGGGCAAGACATGCAGGGGGGAGAAATCCTGGGGAAGGGGAAGGGCTTGCTGATGAGTGCTTCCATGTACAGGTTTTCTGACACTGGGAGGTAGCAACCCAACTGCTAATTGCTGGGAGGGATGGTGGTGCTCAGTGATGCGTCATGGGCCCGGAGAGTTGCACCTGCAGCAGCATGCCAGCCATGAGCAACATTAATTAGCAAGTCAGCCAAGAAGTGGAGAGCCATATGGAGAAACAAAGAATACTGGCAAGGTGCTTGGAAAATTCTTTGCCTCATCTTTGTCCCCCAACCACCCCACCATTCTCACTTTATTATTTTACGTAGCAAGATTATTGAGAGCAGGCAGAGCAAAGCAATGTGAACGTGAACCAAGATGTTGTTATTAAATGTCTTGGTGGTAATGGTTACCTTGAATGCAGGGCAAGTGTGACATGCTCACAATTGCTACAAAAGCTGAAGAATGGTCTCATAAAAAGACAGACAAGCATGGAGACAGTGGCTGGCTCAGCTCTGAGTGAGAAAGCAGAGCTTGTGATTCGTGTGTTTAAAACCTTACAGTGTATATTGTATTGCATTCATTTTGCTGTTTAGAAACTCTGTTGCTTGAGTTCCAAGAGGCTGAAGGGATATATTCATGTTCTGGGCAGGAATGTGTTCTCTTTGCCACATGGTTAATGCAGAGGGCAGACTCATTTCCAGTCAGCAAGCATCGGGTCTGTCCTCTGGTATTAATTTTATTTATGCATGGATTTTTAAGAAAAATCTTCAGCACTTTGTCTCAAGCAATCTATCCAAATATCCTGAAGTGCCACGAGGTGAGTATAAGTTGCTTAGTCACTAAGCATACTGCATAATTTGAGGAAACTGCTCTTTTTTCACGGGAAGATATCTGTGAATATAAAAATAACTGCTGCAGGTATTTTAACACAGAACAAATGCAGCATTTGGTGATGGACAAGCAATTAAGGTGTGTCAGAAGAGGAGGATTTATGGAAACTTCAGTGCTGTTCAGAAATATTTTTTGAGCTTTATCACTGTTAGACCTTTTTTCCCCCCCATCTGCTGAGTTCTCTAAGATTAGTTGGGGAAGTAATGAAGGAATGAGCAGGCAAGGAGACTTGGAAAGCAAGGACCTGAAATATGGAAGTGTAGTTCTTCAGCTGTCTCTTAAATACTTTGAGGGTTCATCTGGAATGTAGCTGAAGGAAGGGGTCCTTAGTAGGTAGAGATGGGGAATTTTTAAAGTGTTGGAGAGGAGCAATAACAACCATTTTGTCTGCTCTTCTACAGGTAATGCATCTCCATTCTTTCCTTGTTGCTGTGGTTTTTGGGTGGTCTGTGGGTGTGGGTTTTTTTTTTCCCTTCCTCCCATCTCTGGCCCTTAAGGTTATTCCCACAAGCTCTCAAAGGCCTTGTATTTGTACCTCATTCACAATGGTCCTCCTGGCTGGCTGGGCTATTTTTGGAAGGATGACAGTGGATCGTAATAAGTTGTTCATTAAATTTTAACATGTAGTGTCTAAAATACTCTTAAAGCTTCCTATCATTTGTGTTCCAAATGGTGTAATCTCTCTTGGATTCATAACCAGCTCTGTCAGAAACCTATCAAAATAGATGTTGGGCCTTTCATTATTGATAATAGCATCACCTGGTCCTGGGAAATGCAAGCAAAGGTGTTAGTAAACATCCTGAATTGAGCAAATATTAATACCCTTAAAAGAGAGAGTTTAAATATTAATCTTTTAAAATTAATAATAATGCAGGCTCAGTGAAGCCATTTACATTTAGACAGTCTGATTTTTGTTGACTGATCATGTGTGAAGTGTTAGAAAGCTAGCTAATTTTTAGATTTGCCATTAAAGTGATAAATTGAGCTTGAATAAACTGAAACAACTTCATTCCTGTGTGTTGTCTGTGACGCAAATGCAGCCAATCTGCTGCTTGCTGTTCTAAGGTCTTTTCAGTGCCAAGGTTATTCTGCACAGAAGCTCTTGGATACCGCTGGTATTTGTTTGCATTGCATAGAACAGCTTGTTAGAGCGCACTCCAGTCATTGAGCAGATTCAGACTTGTTCCTATTCTTTGGGAATCTGTGCAAATCAGAGGTTTCCTTTGTCTCTGACTATGCAGCTGAAAGGAAGGCGGTTATGCAGCTAGGGATGAATTCAATGGCCATGAAAACAAGCATACTTTTAACACTGGATGGCCAGACAGAAATGTGGGGAGGTGTCATGCATGAACAGAGGATCTTGATTCTAACCTGCATGCTTCATGTAAGCATGGGTTTGGAGGAATTACAGGGTCAAGTGTATAGTTCTCCATGGAGAGAAGGGGTAACAGTTTCAGGTGCAGTTCCTCTTTCCAGTCCCTTTGGAGAGCTTAGTAAAAGCAGAGCGGTACAGAAGGGCATGGTGAGGAGCTGCAGATTAACGGCCAGGCCACGAAGGTGGCTAGGAAGCAGATGCAGACGGGCTCAGGTTTAGACTGTTCAAATAATATTCACACTATTACTACACTGATCTAGGCAGTACTATTTAAGTAGCTGGCTTAAAGGGAGTAATAGGGATCTCAAGAAGGCACACATCATCTTTAATTTTAACCAGTTCTAATGGTTGAAGGATGAATTAAAGCTGTGTGGTGTTTAGCTACCTACAGAGTTAAACCATGACAGCACAATAGTAATCCTGAATTTTCCTTTTGTCTGTCCTAGGTTGGCACAGCAAATCCAAAGGACCTGCATGTGAGTAGAGTTATATTTGTTGCTGTACTATGAGAAATGAGTATGGTCTTTTACTAGTTAAATACAAGTGGCAATGAGCTAGGATTTCCATTATACTTCCGTTGTGTTGGATAGGCTGAGATCTGTCTCTATGCCCTATTTCCATTTTTGTCCCTTATATTTGGGAAAGGTGACTGCCCTAAGTTTGAGAGAGGGAGATGAACTTCATGTGTTTCACTGTGCTTGAAGGGATCCTTGTGCCTTCTATAGGATTTAACTTTGAATTACTCAAGAAAAAACAAATAGAATAAATACTTCATTAAAATGCAGAGAGATGCTGCTTGAGGGAGTTTAGAGAGGCTGCCAGAGAAGATTGAGCTGAAGCAAAAAACCTTGTTTCCTTTAATCAAGAAAGGTGAACATCTCATCACAGAGCATGACTCTGGATGTATTCCATTGGATACTTTTGCTTTCCATTTCCTGTGCTCAAAAGAAGTCTAAAATCTTTCCTGTATGCATGTTATGGATGTGTTTAACTTTGGGAGAAATTGGGAAGCATATTTGGCTTCTGTATCTGTTATAAATACATAAAATTTTGTGTAAATATTTGTTGAACTCTGAAATTTGATGTTTAGTGTGAATTTCCCCTTCTCAAAAAAAACAAAAAAAACCAAAAAAAACCCCCACAACAAAACCAAACCAAACAAGAAAACCCCCCAGGAACAGTGTCTGACAGGAATGGATTCATAACGAAGTATTTAAAGATGTGGGAGGGGAATTTTGCTGCCTACTAAATTTTGGTCTTTATAGAGAATGGGAGACAGGAGGAGGGAAAGCTGGTGGAATCCTCTGAATCCTAGATTTTTATCCAATGCCTGAATTGTACTCCTAGCAAGACTAGTATCACAGACCCCTAGCATTAAGGGGCTTTCAATTCTTGGCCATGGTTGCTAGCAGGAAAATAAGCTGCTTTCGGAAGTAACTCTAGAGTTGTCTGGTCCATCTCACCTTAGCTTCTTGGGCTAGAATGAAAAAGATGGAAACTGCTAGAAGCTTCATTGTAGAGGGAAGCAGGAGGGGTGCTGAATGACATGGTTTGTTCTACTTGAGAATTTCAGTCCAGGTTCTGACTGATTGCCATCCTGGTGTCCCTTGATGACTGCAGCCTGCGAGGTTGAAGACACAGATTTGTCTGTTTTAACACAGCTTCCTTCTATCACTGAGTCTTTCCTCTTTACCTACTTCAGCCAATCATTTGGGAAGAGATTGGGTTTGTTCCTAGTTTTATGGGGAAAGTCCTCGCAGCGGGACAGAAGAATGTTTGCTTGCTACCACCTAATGCTATATGACAATTCTTTTGCTACTTCTGTCCCTCTTGAGACCTAAAGTGGTTACTGTTGCAGCTGAGGCATTATGTTTTTAGGATAGGTTGAATGTTTTTCATCTGTGCAAGCCATGTCTGCCATTGCTTCTCCAGCTCTTATGTTTAACCTGTAGCATCACGAGCAGTTACCACCTCCTGTTCATGCTGCCAGCTATTGCTAATTCTGCAGTGGGGATGGCAGAACAAGAAGTGAGTTTTCTCTGGAGCTTTGGCAAACTTCAGCCTGGGCTGTTATTGCAAATACTGCTGGAATATTTGGTGTGTGGTATGTAAAGCTGTGGAATAGGTATGTCCTCAGCATGCTTACATGGCTGATAAGGGGGAAACAAGTGGTAGGGCAAGGTGGGTGGCTGTAGACTGTGGAGTCTTTGGCTTTTGTGGTTGAATCTGTCAAGGCCCTATGTTAAAACCAGCAATCTGTGTGTAGATGAGGATTGCTAAAACACTGCTGGTAACAAGCTGCTGATAGTCAAGAGTGAAGGTAGGGCACTGAGGGCACTTGAACAGCAAGCTCAAAAATGCTTGTACCTCTGTGAGAGTAATTGGAACCCAGTGACAGGATTATGGCATTGTCTCAAGAGGTTGTACCTGCTTATCTGTGTGCACTGATCTGCATCTGAAAAAACATTTTCCTTTTAATGAATTGAAACCTCTGGGGAGTGTTCATCTTCCTCTGCAAGCAGGAATTCCCCCTGAGGCTCTGCTTCTGCAAAGTGTTGTACTGGAGCTGGAGGACCAGTGAATTGCTTGCTTCCAGATGTTGTTGAAGAGATTTGAAGTAATCCCTTAGGTATGGGGCTGCTTGATGAGTTATAGGATGTGCTAGGTGGATTGGGCTAGAGGGAGCTTGTTGCTAACCTGTTGAAGAATAAAATAAGCTTTGTGCCCCAGCCTAGCACGGTGATCCCTTTTATCATGGAAAGGGGACAGGGAACTTTTGGAGTTCCTGTGCTGAGAAGACTGCCTAATCTCAGGTTGTGGAGGTGTTCCCTCACTGCTTGTGTACTTAGTGTACCTTGTACTGCTTGTGTAGCCTGGTTGGTGCTGGATGGCGAGGCCTCCTGTGTTTCTTTTCTATAGGGCCAATGCCAGGAATGCAAGGAAAGTGCATTTATCCACTTGGTGTGGTAAGAAGCATTTCAGGGGAAGCAGAAGCCAAAGAATTGGAACAGTAGAGTAACAAATCTTTAAATCCTGTGGGCTCAGCATTTTAGGTCTAGCTAGTCATCTTAATTCAATAGGGAAAAAATCTTGCTTGTTCAAGAGAAAGAAACATTGCTGCTGCTTTTGAGAGATACGTTTTACTTGATTAGTAAAGGGAAAAGCATGTCTGATTTGAAAAAAGCTGCTTTGCTGTAGAGTGAGATAAGCACCTCTGGTGGATGTTCTCTTGAGTTTTCAACCTACAGACAGGGAAGAATGTGGTAGGCCTGATGTGCAGAGTCATAACTAGAAAACCATGGGCTGCAGCTGCTTTTCTGGCTTGAAGGAACACTTGCTGTGTCCTGAGAAAAAGACCAACGTGGTGTATAACGAGTTTTGTGACAGACATATCCTTAGGCACCCATAAAACTATCCATCAGAAAGAGAATAAAACTGTCTTGTGATCTTACAGATTTTGTTGTTTGGGCAACTTTGCATTTTCTTCTGCTTCTTTTCCAACAGGGATGTCAGCTGCTGAGACAACAGGTGGTTTTCCTGTTTTAAGTTGAACTATGGTATTTTGAAGGAAATGAAGCTACATGGAGACTTCAGGCATAGAAAAGGACTAGAATTGAATGGAGATTTGTGGGAAGGTGGTAGAATGGATTGAAGGTGAGTGAGGATCAGGGGAGGGTAAGAATCTAGGAAAGAGAAGAGGGGGACAGGGAGGGCGGCAGCAGAACAGGAGGGTGAAGGTTTCCACAGATGGAGTTGTGAAAAAGATCCTGGTGGTTTAAAAAGCCAATTAGTGGCTTGGTGGTTAAGTAGTGTAAGTCCTGAACGAAGGCAGTGCTTTAGTTATGTAAGCAGATTAGAATGGTTGAGAACAGTAATGGCCTTGGGAGGGAGGACTCTAGCAGAAAAATGTGTGTGGGTTTGGGGTTTTTTAATGGTTAGGTAAGAGTGTCTTAATGCAGGAGGATGCAGGATATGCCTTTACAGCATCAGGCTTTTGAGGCTTTTCTATATGTGACAGGACTGACTAATGAGACACTGACAGATTAAGAATTTGAGGGTTACAAAGTGTATGCGCTCCAGGGACTGAAGCTTCAAGGCATGAATCCCCTCAAGGCAGGAGCAGAGCAGGGTGAATATGCCAGCTGCTGGAGCACTGGCTGTGTCTGCCTGCAAGTGCTCTAACATCCTGGCTCAGGATCTGGGGCGGGGGAACTGTGAGAGACCATATGGAAACTGCATGTGAAACAAGACATAGGGAGGAACTTGAAGTGGAAGTTGCTGCCGTGTTTAGAGAAATACCCGTGACTTTCTGTGACAGTTCTGCTTTTTTTTAGTTTGTGTTCAGGTATATAGTTAAAAGCTGCTTTGCTCTTCTCCACCATCCTGCATTTATTTGGCTGCTACACCCACTGTAGGGAAGCCCTTCCTGTAAACAAGATAAACCTATTAAAGCTGATATACCTTGGTGTTGGCAAGGGTCCAGGGTTTCAGTCCCTGCTGATGGTGATGTTTTCCAGGTGGGGTCTGTGTGTCACTGTGAGTGGAATGAAGTTATATCAGAGTGGGTTAGGGCAGGTGAAGGTAGCAAATTTGTTTTTCCAGTTGTATTCATTTAGTCCTCCGCTTTGCCAACAAGTTAGTCAGTAGCCCAAAGCAGAAGTAGGTCTTGCTGTGATACAGAAATGTGATGTCCTTGAGCTAGCATAGTTTTAACCTTTAGGTCTTGCCACTTTGAATCCGTGTATATTTACTTCTCATACTTAAACATTCTCTTTAAGTTGACAGTTTGTGCTTTAGTGGCTGTTCCCTCCATGGCATTTTGTAAGTCAGACTCCACTTTTGGAGTAGTTGGGGGAGATACACAGTGCTGGGAGAGCTGAGCGCTCTATTGGTACAGGATCCTTGTTCAATTTTGGATCACTGAAGCAGCAGTGAAACGCAGTTGGCAGGTTTGGTCTTGAGGCGTTATCACAAGACTGGCAGTCAGGCACTGTTAGTGCACTTCTGCCACGTGGAAGAGGAGGTCTATGCAGTGGTGGCCAAGATCACTGTCTGCTGGCATAAGGAGATGTCTCTGGTGGGCGAACACACTTGAAGTGCAGTGTGGGTGCTGTGCTGGAAGGGGTTTGCCTCTCTGAGAAGTTCTGCCTCCTTTTAGCACCCTGGAGAACTCACTACCTCTTGGCATGTGCCTCCAGCTGTGGAGACTCCTCGGAGCTGAAGCACCTTCTCAGAGCACTGTTGGGTGGGGTTTTTTTGGTTTTTTTTTTCCTGTCAGTGTTGCCTTGGTCATGTTTGGTCCCACTTTACCCAGCTTTTTCCAGTCATGAGCTGATCCCATGGTTGGGATCAGTCCCTGGACGGGCAGTAGTATGACTGCATGGGGGAAAGGAGATGTTGCAGCCTGTCATTCAGTACACAGGTAAGGCTGCTTTTAGCATCCTTGATTCTTGCTGTCAGTAAAACTGAGAGACTGGTAGAAGCTTCTAACTACAGGTGTTGTGAAGAGATTTATTCTCTGACCACCATCAGGGTGAGGCAAAGACTTAACCATTTTACCACATACCTCTGGCCACCTGCCACTTGTCTGAGGCAGGTCAGGAGTATTTCATGCTTGGCTACATCAGGTGCCATGGAGAGATTTGAGAGGATGAAAATGAATGTCTGTTCTGCATCCTGTGACAGCAGGGAAGCATCTATCACTAAGTCTGTTTCCATCTGCTGAATGTTAACCAGTTGTTTTAAATGGAGGAAATCTTTCTTCTGACCCTGGTTGGTTAGTAGCACCAAGGGAGGGTACCTGCAGAACTAAAGCTTTTTGTGTTTTTTATTTTAAAATGATTTGGGGTCCGTGGCACCATTTCAAAGGTGCTTGCCGGTGAGCACCCTGCACAGACAAAACCAAACACACCTCCCTTTCCAGAGTGGTCTGCCACCTTTCTTCTTTCTGTGGTGACAGAGGCTGTCCTCATTAAATACAGATACTAATACATAGATAGTTCAAACACCCAAGCAGCAGCGGAATGACTGGACTTTAAAGATGAAATAGTTCCCGTTTCTTTTCCAGCAGTGGGATTTGGGGCTCTTATGTATTATTTCAGTGGTATTAGAGTAGCTTCACCCAATCTCACAGTGAAGTGAGAATCACTGTCAACAAAGCAGTGTTTGTGAATAGCAAGTATTGTTTCAGCCTGTAGCTTGCTTTTCCAGTTAACCTGTATTTCACCTGGTGTAAAACTTAGTTTGATTTACTACTTAGCTGTTGCGGTGGTCTCCCTTTTCTCCTGTAGTGGGAGGCTCTCTGGAAGATGGTAGGAAATGGTAAGTTGTAGGAAACACTTTTTCCAGTGAATTCTGTAGTATTTAAAACAGAATCATTACTTGAAGTGGGTTATTCCCTGGTGATTCCCTGACCGGTGTCAGAGGCAATGAAAACTGAACACTAAATTGAAAACAAAACTAGAAAGCACTCTGGTAACCATCTGCCAGTTGTTACATATCGCGTGGTGGCAGGATGAAACTCATGGTGTCTGGTCTGGTCTCGGATCACCCCATGGCAATTAGTTACAGTTGCTTTTGCAGGGAAGTTGACTGCTTTTCGTGCCTTTGGAGTAGCTTTCTCCATGGGAGAGATTCCTGCCCGAGGCTGAGCTGGTTCCAGGGGCTGTGAGGATAGATGTATTTATGTTGATTTGTTTCTTTGAGCTGTGAGCCCCTACACCAGTATCTGTTGTGTCTGGTTTAATGACTAGCTGTAATGATTTTTACTGTCGTGCAATTGTTTAGCAGTAGCAAGAGAACAGTTGGGGACCTTTTGCTTTGCCTTTTATCAAGTCTTCCCCGAGCCCATCTTTGTCCTCACATGCACGTTTGGAGAACACAAGGCCACAGCATACGGCTGCTGTGCCCCCGGCCCCTGCCCCGCATGCATGAATTCATCAGCTTGATCTTTCCACCCCTACTCCTCAGGAGGGTCAGATGGCAGCTGCAGCTCCTGTCAAGCATGATGCCGAGCAGGGAGCTTTGGGGAGGAGGGTTACAAAAGGCCCAGCTTAAATCGTCTGTGTAAGGGCACAGCAAAGGCTCTGTCACCGAGGCCCGACTGCTTGTCTTCTGGTGCTATGGTTGTAATGACATTAGCATTTCAAAAAGGGGATTACCACAGCCCCCAGGTTCTGAGGGGAGGGTATTTTGGCTGTTGTTTGAAAAGCTGCTTTCTGGCTATCTCTGCTTTTTCCCTGCATGTGGATCCTGAAGGGTTGTTGAAGGTGACCACACCATGTTAAAAGTGGGTTGCTGCTGTTGCGAGGAAGCTGGCTGTTTATTGCCCTAAATGTGGGCTGGTAGATGTGAAATTGTTGCTGGTAACGTTCGTTCTTGTTGATTTGGAGTGACTGAGAATTTTCCAATGGAAAAGTAAAATTAAAGGGTCTGTATTGGGATCATAACTGTATGCTAGAGACGTATCCTGAAGTCATGTTTACAGGAAGAGGTTAAGGTAATTATACTAGTTTGTCTCATGTATTTCAACCAAAGGAAATGGGCAGCACACGCATCCTATTAACTGTCTGCCTTCCACATTTCTGGTACCGAAGAAGACTTTCTGTGCCCAGGTACAAGATTTCAGGGTGTTTCCTTGGGAAATTGATTTTATTTTTATAATGTCCTGTTTAAAAATAAAAATTTCTGTAGTGAAATTTAACTCCTGTCTCTTGCAACTCTCTTGCATTACCCTCACAGTGGATCTGTGTTCAGTTGCTCTTCATTTTTCACCGAGTTCACTTTCCCTTTCCAGTGTTACCTGTGCTGGAAACTTGCATTAAGGCCTTACATATGCTGGGCTCTAGCGGAAAATTCCTGCAGTTGTTCTTTCCTCTCTGGTTCCATTAGCTGTTGAAATGATGGGTTAGGCCAAGCAGGCTGGTCATCTGGTCCCTGGGGCAAGAGAACAAAGGGAATTGTCTTGTTTGCCTGCCAGAGAGAGGCAAGAGTACTTTGTGCAACCTCTTGAACCCTGTGTGGGCCCTAAAATCAGCTGACCCACAGTGTCCAAAACAGGAGCCCCGTGGCTTGACTCTGTGAGCACAGTTGGAGGTTGTGTAGCAGAAGATGCTGTGGTCGCCTGGAGCCTTGTCCTGAGCAGTGTTGCTAGAGCTGTCTGTATTGAACTGTTGAATAAGAAAGGAAAGGTGTGTTTTGAAGAGGCATTGTTGTATGCATAGGTTTAAGTGTGCCCCTACAAGGACTTCTCTTGTGTGTTCCTGTAGGGCATAGTTCAAGTGGTTTTGCAAAGCTGTGCTGGCCCGAGTCATGGCTGTCCCTTGCTCTGGGTGCTGCTGGGAGCAGCCATGAGCAGGGCTTCCTGCGGTGAGTCACAGCTCCTGCGTAGGGACAAACAGCCAGAGACCAGTGGGAAGAACTGGTAGCTCTTCCTGAGAGAGATGGCGGGCCTGGGCCATAGGTAAGCTGTTCCTCAGGGCCTCAAGGAGGAGCAAAAGTAGTTTCTTCTGTAAACACTGCCCAGGGTACTTACTGTGCCCAGGAAGGGAGGCATGTAACTTCTCCATGTGAAAACAGGAGCTGCAGAAGGCCTTCCAGGAGTGTGGTGGCTGCTGACGAGGTGTGTGTGCTTATTTCAATGTATTTCAAACTGCCAGTCTCCAGGCCTATAGTAATCTGCTTATTTCTGTAGAGCACAACTGTCTATAAACTTCAGCAAGGGTGGAGTGTCTTAAACATTAGATGCTCAACTGAACCTTCACTGAGTGAAGGTGGAGCTTTTTGGATGCCCTGTGCCTGAGGTAAGCTGGACAGAAAGCACAGGGTGGCAGAGCCACAAGTCACTGTGGTCATTCTCGTCTTTTTTCTGTTTCTGCAAATGTGCCAGCAGACACAGCTATGCAAATCTGCCAGCTGTCTCCTTGGGAGGTTAGTCACTGAGTCATTGTGCAACCAGCTCTGGTTGCACAGGCTTTTGAATTTGCAGTTAAACTTAGCTACTGTGCATATTTGTGTGGCTGGCTTTGGGATGTGTGAGTTTCTGCATCCTCTTTTCGAAACTTTTGTCTTTTCTGGTAGTGGTGGTAGAAATGAAATATTCAGTATTGTAGTGGAAGTAGGCTAGAGAAAAAATTAAATGTGAATGCTGTGAACTAAAAAGCTAAGAACTAAAGAATGCAGGAAACAACAAACGGCCTGGTTTCTGGAGGGCTGATGAAATTTTAGGTTTACTTGAGGGGGGGAATCCTCTCTCATTCTCTCCAATTTCAGGGCAATTACTGTTTTAAGGCTTGCAAGAGAAAGATAAGGGCAGCAAAAAATAGAATTAATAAGTGCTGGTCATAATATTTAGTGGGATAAGAGCATTTATAATTATTATGGAGTAAGAGGAGAGGAAAAAATTCATGAAGAAGAAAGTAGGTTTATTTCCCTTACTCCCTGTTTGGATTAATGAATTTAATTACTTGGAAATAGCTAGTAGCAAACTTGTGAGCTTTTTTTCAAATGTACTTTTAACAAGACTGCAAATTTTAAAAGAATGGGCAATTCAGTAAAAATAATTGAAGATGTAAGAACTTAACTGCTATATCTCCCACTGCAAGTACTTTTTGTCCATAGATGTTTAAGAGGACTGAATTAATATGCCTCTGATGTACTAGGAGGGGAGAAACCAGGGCACGAAAACACAATTCTAAATGCAGAGAAGCAAGTGAGATACTGAGTTTCAAATAGATCCTTACAATAAAGTTGTCCTTTCTTTTGTTCCTGTCAGCATAAAATAGAGACAAATATGGAAAGGAAATGGCTGAGCAGAGTAATGGAATTCTGTGTAACAAGCAGCAAGAGTGCATGAGGTGGGAGAGGGAAGATGGTGCAGAATGCCAGAAAAGGATTTTTGTATAATAAAGCTTGTGTCATAAATTCCTCCCTTCTTCATGGTATAGTTTAGTTTTGGCTAAATTGTTTGCTCTTTTGTCAGCTTAAACTGGTCTTTATAACGTGATATGACAGCTAAGCAAGTAAATAGCAAAGAAAAATAGCATTGCATCTTCTTTAAATTAGGGAAGATATCTGGCAGGATGATGCTCGTGTCAGATACATTTACCATCAAATAGAATTTTCCAGAGTGCTTGTGTCCCACTGGTAATCAGTTGGGAGAGGATGTCTCAAGTCATGCAAGCACTGCTGAAAATTTTGCCCCGTGTGTTTTAACAGTCTGAAGGAGGGACTTGGCATCCTGCTGCTTAGATTTGCAGGCAATACAGTGCTGAAGGAGAGCTGCAAAATTCCCATCATGACTGAGTAACATGAGATTACTCTGCGCAGCGTCTGGAAATCCATAAAGAGAGACTGAAGCTAGCCTTCTCCAAAGGTTACTTGACTAGTAAGCAGACTGAGGCAGCGTTCGTAAGAAGGCATAAATCCATTCCCTTAATTTGCAGTGATGGCAGCCCACTCTGAGTTGTTTCAGGAAGGCAGGGTGGAGTCATATGCCTTTTCATTTCCCCTTGGTGAGCATGTACCCCCCGGACAATGCTAATTATCTGTACTAAAAGTCTACCAGCAGTACAAGAGAGCTTCATATTTCCAGCTTGTCCCATTCTACGATGAGAACAGACACATTGCCAGAGCTGGCTGAGCTCTGAATACTGATGTAGAGAAGCTTAATTCTCTAGCAGCAGTTCTACCTGGAAAGATGCTTCCGTGTTCCCAGTTTGCACAGTAACAACAGGGTCTTCTATTATCTTCAGCATTAGCATGAGCCCCGGTGTGAGGGCTCCCCAGGGCATGATTTCTAAGAAAATAGTATGCTGAATAAAGCAGTTTTATGCAGCAATGGTGAAATGTTTTCTTGTGGTTTTCTTAGTGATCCTTTTTGTTAGGTCATCAAGAAGAGCATTTGAAAGCAATGTGCCATGTTTTGGTCAGTCTCATCAGGTACTGAACTGTGGAACAAGCATGTCCCCTGACTGGAGCCAGTACAGATGCTGTATGACAGACGCGGGTGTTCATACTTGTCCTAGGAACACCTCTTGCAAAACCATCCTTCCTGTTCCTATGGGCTGCTGCAGCCCTGGAGATCTCTTTGACTACAATGTAGTTCTATCTGTGCAGGTGTTTTGTGCTTTTAGAAGGAAATCACTTCAGTCTAGTAGCTTGTGATGGCTCAAGAGGTTTTTCACGTTATGGTCCCGTTGCTGTGAGCCTTGGTTTTGAATGTTTTCAACCATTCTTACTGAAGAGTGTCAGGTCCCTTAATATGTCCTAATTTTGTACCTGCAGCCACATGACCTCCTCTTGGAATGGAGCATTATGGAAAGCCTGCTTTTCTGGGAGCTTTTTGCAGAGTCTAGACTGGAAATCTGTTGCCAGTAAATGTGTTAGACTGGGATTAGAAGTTTCCAAGCAGTGGTCTTCAGAATACATAATAGTCTGTGTAGTTCTGCCTGCCACGTAATGACAGCTTCTCACTTTCAAATTGCTTTAATGGTGCTAAAATGGAGCTTTAAACATGTTTTTGCTTTCCAGTGCAAGCAGTTTCTGTAATTGGCAGAGGTATGTGCCCCTGAATAAGAAAGTATGTGATTACAAACCCCCTCTGTTATGGAGGAATGCTCTTGTTGGAGTGTGTTCTACACACCAGAGTGACTTCCATCGCTGATGAGGAGTTTAAGAGGAGCAGGAAGGGGTAACTTCTAAAACCACAGCTATTGAGAGGAAAACATAGGGGCGGTTGGGTAGCTCGCTCTTCTCTGTGGAATTACTGCAGAAGGGACACTGGGCCTGGCAGTGTAGTTGTTGCAGGGTAGTGTGGGATGAGTGTCCTGTGGCAGCAGAAGAGATCGTGGCTTGGTTTCTGTTTACACTGTGAGCTAAAGAGTAAATGTCAGTTGTCTGACTGTCTCTTCCACCCAGAGATTGTGACACTGACAGCCTTGACGTGCAATAACTAGGCTGCTGTGATTTGCATTCATGGCTTTAAGTTCTGATTCTTCTGGGTGTAGGGCTGTGAAAGTAGATCATGGCATTTAATGTAAGATAGACACCTCCATCCACCTTATTAACGAAGCCATACCAACTGGGAAGAAAAATGGGGGGAAAGAAGTCCAGTGTTTTAATCCAGGTGGCTTTTCCCAGTGTTTGGGAAGCCTTTGCTCTCTTTGTCTTCAGGCAAGATACCAAGAAAAGGAGAATGGAGAAGAGCAGTGGGTCTGTCTTTTGAGGAACACCCTAGTTTTCCAGATGTTAAAAGATGTTTCTACTCTTGGGAAGTCACCTTTATTTCTGGTGAGATTTGATACAGTATAATGGTGTTTAGCCACAAAATGGCCTTTTGCACAACTGTAGTATCAGTTTAAGAACTGAGAACCTATTCTAAGGTTTGTCACTGAGTAACCCTTTGGGAGAATGGAAGTCTGTTTCTTGACAGTGCTGCTCTTAACGTGTATTTTGGAAATGGTAGCTTTGAAATCCCTGGCTACTTGGTCAAGCGATCTAATCCAGAGGTTTTGGAAAAGGGCTTTTTGTACTTTCATCCTAATATAAAATCCTCGTGAGGTTTTAGAAGGCTCTTGTGTGCATGCGTGGAGGGAATGTGGTGTTAGCTGAAGGATGTGTAGTCAAAATCAAGTTGAGTGCTCTGACCAGGGAGCAGTGGTTTGGGAGGAGGGGACACAGAGGAACTCTGTTTTGATTGGGCTGTCCACTATTTCATTAATACCCTGATGAAAGATATAAATTATTATGAGGAAGTCCAGTTGGAAAGTAGATACTCCTAATGCTTCTCCCTTCTGTTCCAAACTTGAGCTGCTTTCCACTGAGGCTGAAGCTGTCTCCTAAAAGTATTGTCCCCTGTTCTTCATGTCAGCTACCAGAATATAGCTGTTCTTACGAGTGGTTTCCTAGATCTTAAGTGTGGCTAAAGTAGCCTTTTCTAAAAAGTGAATAGAAAAGGCAGGGGTGGACAAGGGGCAGAATAAAGGATGGCACTGCAGGCTGCCTAACGTGATCAGCACTGTGAAATTGAATGCAACAGCCTTTGGACAGTCTTTGACTATAATTGTGCTGGCAATGGTAAGAAAGTTCTAACAGTGTCTGTGCTCGATGGGATATATCTGGTGAGAGGGAGTAAATCTCACATGCTGAGCAAATTGTGTGGGGGTGGAGGAGATTGGAAGAAGGGAAAATTACCATAAGTTTGAAAGAAGGGGCTGTGGAATTGTTATACTGTCTCTTGTCCTCATAGCTCCCTGCTGCCTGCTAAACATGGCTCTGCAGTGCCTGTTGCCTTACTGCTAAGACAGTGGGGTTTCTGTTATTTTCCTTCCCCTGAGAGCCTTCAAATCCCATTTTATCCAATCATATGCAGGAGATTGGGAAACAAATGAACAAAACCAGGAAAAGTCTGGGTAAAGGAGATACTGTTTCTGTCTTTATCGGAATGGCTTTGTAACACCTGCTGTTGATCCGGTCTTCCTAGATGGTGTATGTTCAAGACACCATATGTTCCCAGTGAACTTGACCAAAGTGATCAAGTTTGGGTTTGGAGCTCTCAGATTTCTGTCTACATTATTACCCCTGTAATGCTTATTCTTCCTGATTAAATGCGTGTCCTGTTCTCTGAAATGCTTTATGTTAGTGTGAAAAAGAGATCAGTTACAGACCAGTAACTGATAGGTTTAGTAAACAGACTCCTGTCTTTTCTCTGGAACTTTGTGTTACAGTCTGGATGCTAATTTATTAGCATCAAAATAACTTCCGTGCTGTTTTGACCCACTAGTTTTCAGACATAAGACATCCGTGTCTGTTATTTAAGTGTTCTCAAGGAGTCTGCATGCACAGTTGGGAGAGTTCCCAACTGCATCTCTCTGGGGGGCAGCATTTCTGCTATTTTTAGCATGATTTCTTTGGGTCTTCAATTTCCTTTGTGTGAGAAACTTCACTAACTGGCAAGAGGTTGAACCATACAGTAAATGGATCTCAAAGGATAGGAGACTTTCACTTCACTACCAAGAAACCTCTAAGTGCTGTCTGGACACTTTTACCAAACCTTCTGGTAGACTGAGCTCCCCTGAGCAGCTGAAGGGACATCATGGCATAGAATGGCCTGGCATAGAATTACTACATCTTGGAAACAGTTGGTATAGGGGCGCTGTCTATGTGTACTGTTTATTTTCACTTTGTCTGGAGTCTTCATTTGTGACAACTGGTAAACTCCATCTGGCTGTAACACTTAGTGGTTTATTGCCTCTCTATTGAACTGAGGTCTAAAGGGTGCAGTGGGAAAAATTTGCTATCTGCTGCAGGGGAGAAAAAAAAAAAAAGCAAGCATTAACTTGTGAATCATCTATTTAAATGAGGAGGAGAGACTCTGCAGTTCAGGGAGTTCATGGAGAGCAGAGAGAACCTGAATTCTGTAGGAGACATAGAGGGTGAGGCTGGGTGATGGTCTACAAATGGCAGTAGGGATGCTGAATCATTTAGTGTGGGAAGTAGTGGTCAGATGGTGACTGAGTGTGGGCTGGAGTCAGTGGTCTGCACATCTACCCTGCCCTTCACCTGCCTTTCTGGAAGGGCACAGGGCTCCTGAGGTTGTACCTACCAGCCTTGTGTGGGTGTCTAGTGCCTCAGAACTAACTGAGCCTGAATTGAACCCTCTGTCTGGGGAGCCCCATGCAAGGGGTGCTTTCTTCAGCTCCCTGAAAAAGTGACTTGGGAACATGCATGGAGTCAGCTTTTAGGGTGTGGGGTGCCCAATGTGTTGAAGGATCTTGTGGATGTTGCATTTTTCTTGAATGTGTCAGGTGATCTGCTTGTGAGCTGCCTTCTCACAGGAATGGGGCTTGCTGAGTCCATGCCCAGGACCTGTAGATACCTGGCTGAAGCCAGGTTTGATGGGCAGAACCTAGTGAGGTCTGGGAAGGTGTGTGTAAGCCAGGTTCGGCAGCTGGATCTGTAAGGCTTGGGAAATGTAGCTGCAGAAAGTTTACCCTGGCAGTGGTTTTAATGCTGAGGCCTCTGGTGAGAGAACACAGAGAAAAAGAATAGTTTAACTTCTGCCCTCCCCTAGTTTAAGCTTTTGATAGTGTAAACACTCTTGGGGGGGGGGGGGGTGGGTGAAGATGCTGCTGCTTTTACTTCTTTTATTTGCTAGGTTAAGGGGATACTAGATGGGAGCACTGATACTGGGAAAGAGCTGGGATTTGGATGCTTGCTTTCTACCACGTGCATTTGTGTGATGACGTGGAAGGCAGATTTGGGTCCAGCTGTGTGAGGGCTCCCCAGGGTGTTCTCAGCATTCCTCCAAGCTCCGGCCCCAGCTCTGCAGAAGCTGGGAACGCTCATGAATTTTCCCGTTTGCGCCCAGCGGAGCACTTTCTGTGGCATTCAGGCATGCTCCGACAGCTTCCTCTACTGCATTCTTCCCTGGGGAGCATCTGAAATGTGCTTTTTCTGTGTAGGGGATTCTTTGAAACTGCTTTGTTCTTGCATGATTTGGGAAAGATGATGTTGTTTTTAGCTGATGGGCTGTAACTTCTCCTACTGTCTTGGTTGCTCTTGCTTAATGTTTCCCTTCCAAAGCCTGAGTCAGAAGAAGATGGTTGTGAAATCTGTCTGCTAGATTAGTGTATATATGTATGTGTGTATTCTGTGTTGGCCAGAGTAGAGTAGTGGAAGGGATTTTTATGTTCTAGGGAATTATGAACCTATAAATAAATAAATCTTCCTTTTAAACCGCTATTTGTCTTTTGAAATCATCTGGCCTTCCTCATCCTGTTTCTCAGAGTATCAGAGAATTGAGTTGCTATTGTGACATTTTATAGTGTAAAGTTAGCATTTCATTCTGATAAGTCATCTGTCTCTCCCAGTGAAGATAAGATAGTTCTGCAGCTCTTGAAACCAAGGTTGAGATGATGTCCTGCTGGATTGACAATTTAAACAAAAAGGAACAAGTAGTAATGTAGTGAATACTGCTATTATCCACTAACATTTTTACTTGAATTTTGCTGAAATGTGCAAAAACTGTTCTTGGAGGCAAGTGCTTAACAAAAACAACCCAAAATGCGAAACAACAACACCCAAACTAAAACAATATACCCCGAAATCCCAGCTAACAGCTCCATCTCTGTTATGGAGCTAGGTAGTTAGAACAGTTGAGCTTATTGTCTGATGTGAGGGGATGCTGGAGCTGAGCAGGAATTTTCTCATTCATGTTTGGAAGATGGCTGTGAGGAGGAGCAGTAGGACTTTAGAAAGGAGGAGGCAAAACTGTAAGAAGGTGAAGAGGGACCTGAAATTTCTCCAACTTGATGCTATGAATGCTGGCTGGAAAATGTGTAGGACAACAGGTAATGAAAATCGTTTCATGTTGTTTTGGTTCTTGTGGCATTCAAGGAAATAGGGTTTTGTAACAACATCTGCAAACCAACCAAGTTGTCTGGAAGAACCTGGCCTGGAACAATCTCTCTCCAATAATGCAATGTTCTAGACCCCATGGTCTGGCTGGCAGGAAATTATAATGGTATCATTCCAGCGGGGCCTGTCAAAGTAGAGTGATCCAGGTAAAATGCTATTGTTGTGGTGTGATACTGGGTACTTTATGCAGCCAAAGCTCAAGTATTTTCACACTGTTGTTATCCTGTGTTGCCCTGAGAAATTCTTGTGCTGGTTTAGCAAGAACTGCTCTGACATGACTGATGATGCTGTGTAGATAAGATGTAGCTGAAGGAAGCCACTTGAGACCTGAACAGCAAGTGCCTCAAAACAATAAATGAAACTTAATGAAATGTCACAAATAATATAAAAAGCCAGCTGGCACAAAAGGAATGTTGTTGAGTTAAAACCAGACAGTAACTCTGCAAGGTGGTAATGCAGCATATGTGTCCCTAGCTATGTGTTAGTCCTGTTTATGGCAATAAAGGTTGAAGTAAATTCCTGGACAGACACACTTGTGTGGAAGAACTACTGAACTATGAAATCCTACATCTGGATTGGCTTTCTTTGTGTAGGAAGAGACACAAATATTAAAGCATTTAAATTAATCTGTAAATTTTTGTCATTGAAATTAATTACAGTGGTGACAAGAACCCTTAAGTGATTGTATTGCACTTTCCAGACTACTTGAAACTATATATTCATAAAGGCAGGCAGGAAAGCTCTGAAGAGGGAAGGTGAGGCAGGGAGGCAAAACTTCAGGTTAGCTGTTGATGGAGCGTGTCTCTGGGCCGGGGTCCTTTGAGCCTACTAAGCTGCAGTGCCTCCTGCTTCAAAATTTTGGCCTCCGTAACATCTACGTCAGTGATGAGATACGTTTTGGCTGGCTCTGTGGCAGTAAGTTGGAGCTGGAGTTGTGTGTCTCCAAGGCTCTTGAGCATCTGTCAGGCCAGCTGTGCTCCAGCAACACCAGGAGAAGAGCAAAAGCAACTTCATAATAAAGCATTATGAGAGTGTTTGATTTGGTTTTTTTAAGTTTTAACTTGGTATTTTAGTTCTTGAAGAACAAAGAACATGTTTAGGTTACCAGGGAATATAAATAAGAAGCAAAGGATATGTAGACTTTTATTTCTTTTTGCTTAAAAGCAGCAAAGTGCAAAGAGGTCGGACTGATGTTTAGCAGTTCTTGAGGAGATGTGTTCTCTTTCTTGAAGTTTTTGTTTTGAAAACAGTTATACTGCTGGGTTTTGGGTTGTATGTTTTATAAACTTTTTATGTCAAATGGAAGGAATGGTATTTCATCTTTTCTTATCTTTTTATCAGGCATCTAGTGCTGCAAATGGGTCCTCTCTTGGCAGTTGCTACCTCTAACCTATTTTTTTTTTTTATTACATGCTTTTTCAGCTGGATATTTCGACTTGCCTGTGTTTTGATTCCAGTGGCTATAGTGAAAGTATCAGAGGGCAAGTAGTATTTCAAAGGGTGAGAAGTCCTTCACATCTTTTCTGAACACTTTTTGCCAGCTGTGGAAGGAGCTTGCTTTTTGAACAGTTTCCCAATCCTGGCTTGTTTCGTTTTGGCTTTGTTTACCATGTGGGTGTTTGGGATGAGAAGCTAGAAAGACAGATTTCATGTTTGCTGCTAGGTATGCTTTTGAGGATTAGCTAATTCCTATCTATTGAGTTGCTTAGAGCTTTGGTAGGTACTAGGAAGATGGAAGTACAAAAATGAACACTTTGAAGCTATTACATCTGTATAACAAGATAGTCTTCTCAAAGGAGGTGGCTGAAAATCTAACTTCTTTAATACACTGTGTTTGTAAAGATTATACTAAGTTGCCATTTACTTCCCATGTGCCATTTGATCCCCAGCAGAATCTGAGTGGGTGGAATGTGTGGAATTCTGCCTGTTCTGCCAGAACTTGATAGTGTCTTCTGTGACTAGTAAATCAAAGTAGAAGCATCATCCCACCAGACCTTGATGCCTCTTGCTAGTCATGCTCCAGTCATGAAGCAAGCTTACTGACAGCTTCACTGGGTTAACTCCCTTCTTTCCAAAAAAAAAAAACAAACCAAAACCCACTCGCCAGTTACTTGCGTTGCCAGTAAACAGAGAAGACCACATACGGAATAGCTGTTAATTTTCAGTGCAGGTTATACAGGGTTTGACGCCACCTTTCCTGCTGTCACCTTGCTAGCTCTTAAATTGCCCAGCACACTTAGTGTTAGGCAATTCAGAAAGGTGTATCATAGCTAGCACTTCTCAGTGGAATAAACTTACTTTGCTTTGAAGCTTAGTTCTTCACCTTCATCTGTGTCTTGGAGCTTTTGAATTATCAGAGTCTGTATCAGCTTATCAGTTCAAGAAAAAGTAGCTGAGAATGGTTAACTTGCAGCACAACTGGGAGTCTCCAAGGCTTTGTGGTCTCTGGGAAAGCCAGCTTTGCCACGTGGTGCGCTTCTGTCACTGTAGTCTGAGGTGTCTCCTACTTTGAATAGGATGACTTGAGTGTTCAGCTGGGGCTACTTTTGTTTTCCTGCCAGTCTCTGCAGAGAAGTTGCTTGCAATGCTGAGCTCCTGTAAAGCCGGTAGAAACGATGACTTAATTCTTACAGCTAATGTAACCACATCTAGAGTGAAAATACAGAGTGTGCTTGAGTGAGGCTTTCCAGCGAGAGAGGACTAATAACTCTCTGCAATTTTGGCCAGCCAGTGGTAATTTGAGTGCTTGTTCTGACAAGTCCCATGACAGGGATGAGTCATTCTTAAATGATAAACAAATCTGCGCAAATACTAGATTCTGATCTGTTCAATGGCCCTGAACAGAGCCAGAGGTCAGAAAAGAAATGGCATAGTGGGATAAAAAAGCATTCTCCAGTGTGTGGTGTTGTATCAGATTGAAATTTCATGATTGCTGCCCTTCCCTTTCCCTAGCAAAGCTGTCTGTAGATGCAGTGCAGAGGGGAGCTGCAGAGGGCTTCGAGCTTCCCAGTTCAGTTTCCACATAGGTGAAAGTGGAATAATGTTGAGCACAAAGTTGATCACCTGTGTGCATGCCATTACTAGGTCAGCCTTAGCCAAACTTCCAAATTAGTACTTTTTGGATAGACTGAGTCAGAGGCAACAGCTGCTGCTGCTGCTGAAAGGATGAAAAATGAATTGGCTGTGGAAGGCTCATTAGTGAAGACAGCCTACCAAGGCAGAGCTTTAAAGCGACTCGGCTAGTGTTGGGGATCTTTCCATGCACACATGAGACAACAGGGCTCCTTTCTAAGTTCTAAACTTCTTTCTTTGGATATTTGCATGTCCCCTTGGAGTTTAGGACTTGGCTCTTGAGCAGATTCATGACTGTGCAATGATCTGTGTCAAGTCTTAGAACAAACTATAGCAGAACTGGGGTTAGAAGGTAGGTGTGAGCTGGCCCCTTGGGGAAGGGGGAGCTGGTAGTTGTGTAGCTTGGTGGTGTCTGCCCGAGTTCCACCATGCAGTGGAAGGAGAGCAATGGATTGCTACTGCTGTTAGTGTTACCAGCCAAGTGATGTGTCATCCAGGCCTTGAATGGCCATGCTGGAGCCCACAACAGAAGCATATTTTGAGAAGTGGACATAGCAAGAACTTTTAAAGGCCTTATTGGAGAAAAGAACCTGATTACTGTACTAGGCTGAAGTTTAGGGAGTGGAAGTGTTCTGTAGCCGTATGGAGATCCACAGGTAAGTTAAGCTTCCTGAGGCACTGCT
Organism: Falco peregrinus; assembly: GCF_023634155.1. Classification (NCBI taxonomy): domain Eukaryota; kingdom Metazoa; phylum Chordata; class Aves; order Falconiformes; family Falconidae; genus Falco; species Falco peregrinus. Next base: position 78,631,161 of record NC_073721.1, read on the forward strand.
AAACTGCCCACCCCTTGTCACTTGCTGGTAGAGATGAGATTTGCTGTGCTGTGCCCTGAAGGTATTTCCCCTATGTCCTCATGTAGTGTCAACAGAGGAACAATATCAGTCATCACAAATCAGTCATCTCTGTCCTATCAAAACCTGATGGCCAAAATCATCGTGAGCATCTGATAGTTATGCTTTTTCCTATTGTGTCTCATTGTTTTTGCTGAAGAGCCAGATGGTCTTCCTGAAGCCAGAGCCCATAGTGTGTATCAGGCTTTTATCCTAAAAAGACAGCCTTGGGGTATTGCTGTATCCAAATTGAAAACACAGGTAGGAACAGCCAAGACAACAGCAGGGTAAATGTGCAGGTTACCTCTGAATTGAGACTAATTTTTAGCTTTGTAGATTTCTGGAAAGAGGCAGGCAGGGACATGATGAGAAAGCTGTGTGAAGAGTGAAGCTGAAGTTTAAAATGAGCACAAGTAATTGAGGACAGTGGATGTTACTGAAGTTAAATGCCATGCTAGTACCTCTTCCACTAACCTGCCTCTACACAGTAGGTGTTGTAAGTTCCTGTGCAGCTGCCTGTTACTTTTTTGTAAGAATATCAGATTATTTTGATAGTTCTTTGTTACCAAAAGGATTACTTAATTTCCTCCTTGTTGCAGTATAAAGTAAGATTTAGTATTGGATGAACTGCCAGTGAGAGGAAGAGAGGCCCCTAACGAGTGTTAGCTGCCTCTGCCCAGTGTAGCAAACACTTCTGGACCCTTTATATTTCTTAATTATCTGAATTTCAAACTAAAACCCATATGCAACTTCCTTAGGGGGACTCTCTTAACCAGACTTTTGAAGGGGGGGGGGGGGGGGGGGGTTGGACAGACTCAAAAAACTAGCTGGGTGCCACTTAAGACTGTGGGTTTGGGTTTCAAAAGCAGAATTTGGGACTCCGCAGATTGTACAAAGTGTTGTTACAGCACTTGCTTCTCCAAACATGTGGAAGTAATTATGGGGCGGTTGGAAGAAGGCACAGGGAGGCCGGAAGCAGCCTTGGAAAACAAGAGCAAATGAAACATGTGCCACTTGGAAAGCTGTACTGTGCCCATGGGGGAGAGCAGGTTTCTGTATTATTGAACTGGCTGTTCTGCAGCCACTGTACTGCTGGCTCCAGCTGCAGCCCAGATGAAAATTGTTTATATTGTCCTGGCAGTGTGGCATGCTGTAAAGTACCAGTCATCTGGCCTTCGTTCTTACTGGACCTGAGCAAGCTGCATGAGCTTCCACGTACATCAGCAACAGCAACTTTATTTGTGTGTGCGCACAACAATATGATTGCTTTATCAGAAGATCTTAAAAGCACTTCTGCAGTTTTTCCTGGTTTACTTTACCCTCCTTGTTAATGTTTCTGGAATGAATTTTTTCAGTTCTGGCTTTTTTTAAAAGTAGCAGGTTTTTGTCTTGGGATTTGGTGTTATCCTGATGTCCAGAATGCCTGGTGCGGATGAGAGCCCCACTGCAGCCTGCCCTGTGCAAACATAATGTAGAGCGAAGTCTGAAAAACTTGGCAGTGTTAGTCTTGCAGCCAGTCGGGCTGAATCCCTTGGGAATGTATCTGAGGGAAGTGCGTTCCAGGTGGGCCTATACAGGGAAATAATGCATTTGTCATAGCGAGTAGCACTCTTCTAGAGGCAGATCTGCTGCTGGAGTGCAGTTGTATTTTGATTGCTGCTTTCCATTACGAAATTCTTCCTTTCCCAGATAAGGGTTTTGTTCAATGCCTGGATTTTGTGTCTTGGTTTTCCCTGCCTAGCATACAGCAAAGTCTGTGCTCCTGTTTTGGAGGGAGAAAAGAACTTAAAGGCATAAAATGTATTTTTCTGCTAAAACTTCAGTGAGAGGGGGAGCTGTCTAACTGAAGCAAAGCTTTCTAAGGGGCAGAGAGAAGTACGTTTTATATCAAGACAGTCTGTAGCACTCTGAAACTACCGGTGGCAACTTCCTATAGCCTAAACATTTTGACTCTTGTAGAATGTAAACAGAATTTGCATTTTAGAGCAAGCTTTGATGCCAACGGTTTTCTTTTTAGGAGAGAGATGAGCCACTGGAAAAAAAATAATCATATTTCTAATAGAAAGACAGACAAGACCCATAATTAGTGTTGCACTGGCAGGCATCCTCCATGGTTGGCTAATCACAGCTGAGTGTTAATAAGCGTAGTGTTTTTTTAAATACTGTGTAACATGTTAATTAAGATAATTCGGCTCCATGTGTCTCTTGAGTTACCAGATGGTGACTGCATTGGTGGAAGGCTGCAATTAGAGTCTTTTCTTTCTTGCTTTTTCTTCCCCTGCCCTGGAAAGAGAAAAAAAGAAAAAGAAAAACAGAAGGGGGGGGGGGGGAGAAAAAAGCAGCTTTGGTGTATATGGGATGGCTGTGTGAGGGGTGCCAGTTATTGTACACAGTGTAAGTGCTTATGTCTAATTATATAAGTGCACAGCTATATGATTATATATACAAATCTATTTGCTTTGGTTTCTTCTCATTTACCCCCATTATGACATAAAGAAAAATAAGCCTCCTCTTCAGAGTATGCCCTTGCTAGGGAAACTGTAATTTCCCTATAAAGGCTCTAGTCCTGCTCAGTTTGCTCTTCTGTTACTAACTTCAGAGTAAGCATCATCTGGAGCCAGTAAAGACAGAGAGCTTATTTTTCAGTGGACTTTGTCCTCTGCTTAATACACAGAGCCCAAAAGAGGGTTATGTTTTGCAGTGTGTTTTTAGGGAGGCTTAAAATATTTTAGGGGCAGGGTCTGCAAGAAGTGTGTGCGCTCACAATGGAGGTCTTTTATTGGCTTCTGTCTCCTGTAAGTAAAATATAAAGAGGTTCTTTAGCCTCAGCTGTTGTGACTGGGCCCGGGCAGCAGCTGCCATCTCAGGTTTGTCCCTCTGGGAAATGACCCATCTGCTCATGTGCTAGAGAAATCCAGAGTGCTGAAAAGGAGAAGATTCAAAATCTGTTCTCCTGGTTTCACTCCCCATTTCCACCCCAGAAATGAGACCAGTGGAAAACCTGGACATCTGGTTGTCTGTCTTTTGTGGTGTGAATGCTGTCTCCCACTAGAAACACAGAGTTCTCAACTGTTTCCAGCTGGCAGAGGATAGGTTCAGTTTTGGGTCCCTTTTCAGATGTTGTGCCTGCAGCTACAGTGTTTGTATAGTTAAAATACACAGGTTAGCATGCTTGTGGGCAATAAGCAAAAATCCCCACTAACAGCTCTTACCTCCCTGAAAGGGGAGCAGGGCATGCTTCACCTCCACCAGGAAGGACCCACCTGTCCTCTAGGGACTAACCTTTCTAATGACTGCAGAAGACATTTCTGTTGGAATTTAATTATGTGGGCTAAAAAATGTCCCCCACAAATGTCCCCAAGATGCTGGATATTGGCAGATGGTAGAATCTCATATATGATTCCCAGAGCAGGTCGTTGCTGTGCTGCTCAGAGCCAGGCAGCCAAGAGAAACCCCAGTCGCGTTGTGCTCGGCACAGACCTGCTGTTACAAGCAGTGACATTTATCTGTGGAATACTTGATAAGCCATTTCCTAGCCTAGTATTAGTATTAACCCAAATGCTCGGACTGGGGAGAGCAGTGCAGAAGCAGAGGGTGCATAGTGGGAAACTGCTGTGCTGAAAGCTTTTGTATCCAGGTAAGCGTCGCTAGTTGGAAACCTGAAACTCAGAAATGGAGCTGGCACTCTGACCAGCTGGAGCATGCTTTTGCATCTCCCACTAAAGTGCATCCTCTTGTCATTGCTTTCTCAACAGGAAGGAAGGGGCGGGTGGGGAAGAGGCAGTACTGTCGATCAAAGCCTGTCTAGGTGCTTTTTCTCTGCAGACCAGCTGCCTAGGAAGTGGTTTATGCTTTGGTAAGAGATGCTATTTAGTTGACATTAACTAGTCTAAAAAAAGGTGTGAAATGATAACCGACTTGCTTCTTACTAAAACTAAATTGCTGTTGAGGGGCTTCCAAAAGTGGCTTCTGCTGTTCATAGGCTGATTTGTGTGCACAGGGGAAGAGAGGAAAACCAAGGATGTTGCCTGTCTGGATTTCACCCTGAAAACAAAGCTGGCAGGTGTTCTCCCTGTCATCTCCCTCTCTGCAGAAGACTCCTGGAGCCAAACCTCAGTCCTGCCTCAGGCAGAAAGAAATGTTACATGTGATTCAAGTCCCTGGTTTAAGAGGAAAAAAATCCTGACCTAAAGAGGAGCCTTTGGAGTTTTTGTTCTGCAGTCACAGTGTCACAGCAGCCATGCTGGTCTTCTGCTGTTCCCCAAGAGAGTGATGCAGCAGAAGGCTTGGGTTAGAGGGGCCGATGGGTAGCTGTATGATCTTTGAATCAAACAGGGGTGTGGGTGTGTATATATAGATTTTTATTTTTTTTTCCTTCTCAAGGCAGCAAACTACCTTTAGCCCGGACTCTTTAGGGCATAGGTGGTAAAGTTCTCATGAGAAAAGCAGCTGACTTGGGCAGTGAATTTCCTGTCTGCTACTTGAGAAGGGTTTATAAAACAAGTGCTTGCTGTTGAAAATGGCGTGTATGCCAGTTATATTTTTGCCTTTAGTTTTGGTGCCTCTTTTCTAGTTTTTTCTTCCAGTAGGTATATAATGGGGTTTGAGTTCATCATATGCTAGGCAGGGATATGGCCTGCCCTAGCAAATGTTGGAGAGTTTAAGACAACCACTTCTTCAGGAGGAAAAGCTCTGTTTAAAAACAACAAAAAAATTACTTGCATGAAAACTTGGACAGTGTGTTCTGTTATGTGTAAGCTGAGGCACTGTAGTCTGTCTGCAGCACTGGGAGGCTGTGTGTTGCCTTTGTTGCTCAAGAAGCTGCTAAGTCAGCTTGGCAACTCTGGGTGGTTACCCTGCTGCTGTGGCTAAGGACAGTAGTGACACTATTATCTGGTTGGGTCACATTCATGCTTCTCTGAGTACCGGTGATAGAGGCTGGGAGTGTATTCAATAAATAGAAGAGATCTAAGAACTGGGCTAAGGGAGGAGTAAATAGTTTCCTTACTGGCTTACTAAACAACCAGGAGATTAGTGGAGAGATCAGGTACTGCCCTGCTGGCAAGAGCTGAAGCTCTGCGAAGAGACGTCTTCTCTCCTGTTGGCAAATACAGCCAGAGCTCTTGCTAGCAAATTTTTTCAGTTGTTTCCAAAGGCAAAACTAATGTTCGCTGTCACCCCTGAGTGGGATCCAGGGGCAGCACTCTGCTAGAATTGCCAGGCCCTCTAGAAGCCAAAGTGAGCGTTATTGCTGGTCTCTGACTTGGACTTGTAGCCTGCTGGCTGGCCGGCTATGTCAGGCTGTCATATTTTTATTGTGAAAAAGCATCGTGTAAAAAAGATGAAGCCCTGTGTATGAATTTTTACAAAAAAATAGCAACTGAACCCCCCCCCCCCAACTTATTGTTGTGAGACTGTTCAGGATGCTAACTTGGAGAGAAATGGTGAACATGCCTCTTTTGTTTTCAGCATGGTGTTAATTAAACCTGAACCTCCCATCTGAGATGCTGAAAATGTACAGTCTCTGCAGAAGGCTTCAGATGCAGCTGGTGTTTCAGACCACCCACTTAACTGTGGCAGGACCCAGGCTGAAGAGGGGAGTAGAGAGGGAGGATTAATCTCAAGGGTGACTTAAAGAGTTTGGGGCTTTTTGGGAGAAGTTAGTAATAGCTTTTGCAGTTCTCTCTGTTATACTGAAGTGATGCACGCACATGAATTATCCAAGTTGAAAACTGGAGGCCTCTGTAGCAGGGACAAGTAACTGGAGGATGGGGATATGTTGTTTTTATTTTTGGATGCTTTTCTGGATGTGCTGCTTCTATAGCTAGTGGCAAGTCCTGGCTGAGACAAAGACAGTGGTGTTTCGGAGAACTGGAGATTTGGGCAGGGAAGTCCTTGCCACTGTGGAATGCACTGGAGCACAACTTGAAAGAGAGTGAATAGGCAAAGACAGTGACTGTGACCAGGAGGGAATCTTCCTGTGTGACTGGGTATGAAAAAGAGACAAAAAGATACACTTTAAGGCAAGAAAACCTTTTTGGATTTTTTTTAAGCAGCTCCACAGAAATCCCACTGTAGGGGAGTCAAGGCTGCACAAGAAAGTTAGGAAGAGGTTTCATAGGGAACAGTATGAAGTAAATAGCATGGCCTCTAGTACTTCTGTACTTGTTCTGCTTCACAAAGATGTTTGCTCACCAGGCAGGACATGTTGGCGTGAGACATGACAGGTTTAACCAGACTAGTCAGGGGAACAAATGTTCATCTTGTTAGATTAGGAGGGTGGGTTTTGTTTGTAGAGTGTTTTTCCTCTGAGTCTTGAGAATACCAGTTAAATGGAGTAAACCTTGTAGATGAGGAAAGAGAAGTATTGAGCTTAGGATCTTCCATTTCCAGTCTTCACATCTTGCAAAAGCTGTGGTATGTCTGAAAGGCTGGGAGGCATTAATGTATCTCAACAGGGCATGCATTCAGGGGATCCAGTGGAGCAGGCGTTGTCTACCAAGATTGCTTCCAAAATTCTTCAATACTGACGTGAAAGCTTCCTCTAACACTGCTCTGAGACGGTCAAACGTACTAGAGCACTTGTGTAGTCAGCGGGGAATTTACCTCACTCAGTCCAGCTTCCTCTTGAACTTTTGGGATTTGGGCCTAACTCACATAAACAGCAACTTTAATTTGTCAAAACTGTTCCCATCCTAGCATCAGTGACCTTTGTGCCTTTGCTGTACAGAAGTGAAAGAAATGTTATTGGATGTTCAGTGCAAAACAACCCTTTGTTAAGCAATGTTACACGCATCTGCCCACCCATGTAAGGTGAGCAATGCAACGGCTTGTTCTCCCTCAGTTACAATCCTGCAGTTACGAACTCTAGCAGATGATGATTAGTAGTTTTTTGTGTTAAGGTTGGGTTTTTTTCCTTGTAAGAATACATTTAGTTAAGCAGGATTTCGTTTTCATCTCTGTGTTTTCATCTCTGGATGGCCAGGCTGCCCAGCAAAAGAGGTGAGTGACAGAAATACAGTTCAGGTGCTTGGTGCAGAAAAAAGGGGTCTAAGACCCCTGCTAGGATCCAGGAGCCTTACTAGCTGAAAAAAACCCTATGCAGTGCCAAGCAAACAAGACTGTAGAGGTGCCTTTTGACCACTTCTAGTGCGGTGGTGTGCTTGTGCAAAGAAGGTCAGTGCTGAGGGGCTTTTATAATTCTGTGGCCATTATCCAGTCAGATTGAAGTGTGTTTTAATCTTACATTCTATGTGTAAGTGGAGTGTATGCTACTTGATCCTTGCCACTACAGGCTCATCCTGCTTGGGAGGTGGGATCTGCTACTTATTTGTGGATTTCACTCCTGGGAGATCAAGGCTTAACTGTGCCCCTGTGGTTTATGTTCTGAGTATCTAAAACCCCTCACTTTTTTGTTAGCACACAAAATACCACGTACTTCCATCTGTGGTGTTACCTGTGACCATGGCTTCATTTTGTGTTGTTTTTTCATTGTTAGAAATGCTTTGTTTGTATATTTGTAGCTTTGGAGCTCAGGACCACAACTTAGCTTTAGCTCAGCCAGGACATGGAAGATCCATTTCGTCCTTTGGTGATTAGGCTAATTAACGTGGCCAACTGACACATCTTGCTGTCCCTAAAAGAAGCCATGTTCCAACCCCTCACAGCTGTCTTTTGAATTTGGTAGGAGAGAAAGTGAGTGGAGCTTGCTACTACTAGCAGAGCCATGGGAAAGGGAGCTGGTAAAGGTACACGATGACACTGTGTTTGCAACAAAAAAGAGGTTCCTTAGTGTTGTGGTACTTATCAAGTTGGTAACAGCTATTCAGAGAAAATAAGAGTAGTTAACGCTCCTTGAAGGAGGACAGTATTTTCTCATGTGACCTAGACACAGAAAAATACGATGCTTACAAGTGATTTGATGGGAAACTGGGTGGAGGTGCATACTGGCTTAGTAATTTTTCATTTGTGTATAAAAAAAATCTATATACTAAATACCTAGTATTTTGGAATGGCATTTGCAGAAACTCCAGTGCATCACTCTTTCTGCCTGTCAGTTTGGAAATGAATGTTGCTTTACCTCTGAACGGACTTCAGTGATGTTCAAAATGTTTGGACTTCTCATCAGTTATCTCTTTCCTGTTTTCCAGCAGTGTATGCTGGCGGAGAACCAGCTCTCTTGGGAGATGTCATAAACTTCAGTACCTCTTAGAAACGGGGCCTTTGGGAGTAAAGCTCTGCTCCTTTTGTACACAGTGCTGCAATGTTCAAAACTACTGTTTGTGGGCATCCTCAAAGCCTGATGAATCAAGATGCTGGGAATAGCTTTGCAAGTCTAGGATGTTGGTAACCCCCTAGGAAGTTGATAACTTCTGTAACTTGGTGTTCTCTTTCTTCCCTTCCTGGTGTGAGCATTTGTTTTAAGATGTCTTGTAAACCCTGGGATACTTCCAAGAACATGTGTTGCAGGGAGAGAGTTGATTAAATTCCTGCACGTTTCTTTGTATTTCTGATATAACCCAGTGCCATTGTGAGTCTAGACTGATGCTATTGGGAAGGGTGTCAATTTGTTAAAATATGAGTACTTAGTGTCCCACAATTTTAAAGGAATTTTTGTAACCTTTTGGGAAGCTGCAGTGTATCCACGATGTCCCACATACCTTTGAAACTTGGAAGGAGTAAATCTGGGGTCATGGTTTTGCTGTGTCACTTGAAGTCTGCCCAGCTTTAATTGGTGCTAAAATATTGGAAAACTCTCCTCCGTGGTTTAGTTCATGTGCTGCAAGAAGCATCACTGTGCCAAAGTAATGTCCAAACGGCAACACTCCAGCGGGGGCCACACAGCAGCATGCAAACGCTGCTGAGGGTTAAACACAAGCAGCCTGCTTGGGAGGCATGAGGCTGGAAGGAGAGCTGGGTCAGGCGGCTCCCAGACCAGTATCGAACCATCACAACATAGCCATGCTCTGGAGAGCCAACAATGGTTCATGCAGGCAGCTGTTCCCATCCATCTGCACCTTCTGGCTACAAAGCGTAGCCAGGAGCAGCCGCTCTGGACATGGGTTGTGGCAGCAGTGAGCACCCAGCTTGTCTCACCCCTGGTGTGTCCATGGTTTATTCTGTCCGAAGTGGTGGATGGGCCACTCTGCCTGGTTCTGTATAGCCATGGGTGTGCCAGTGCTGCAAACTCGGGGTGTAAGCTTTGCTGTGGTTTGGTGGGATAAAGAGTTGTGCAGAATCAGACTCTACCTTTTCTTCTGTTGCTCCCTGTTTGGAGCACACATATGGAGGCAAGTGAATAAACCTGTTACAGAGCCTGTGAAAGCTGAGGGTACTGAAAACTCAGGGGCAGGTTGCTGCAGTGGAAAGCTGCGTTGTCTGTCCCAAGCTTTCTGGGTGCCTGTGTTAACGCTGGGCTGGGCCCTGGTTTGCAGAGCTGGTGAGCTCTCTGAGATGCCAGGGAAAGGGAGCTGGTCCAGCAGAGAGCAGAGGTGTTTGACTGTCTTGGTTTTTCAGGCACCATTATCTTACTATCAGTCCATCATCTTACTCATCCAACCCTCACTGGGGCCATCTCCAGCAATCTTTAAAGCCATCAGCACTGTCCAGTAGCCCTCTCCAAACCTACAGGTGCTGAGGTGCGCTGTTCCCCTGAGTCTGCCTTGCAAAGGACAGTTCAGGTGGTCTTCCAGGGGAGCTGGGTTTGCCCAGAGATGCTCAGTCAGATTAAGAGTGGAGGGTGTTGATGTTCAGGCTGCCTGATCCAGATCCTTTCTTGTCTTATCTATTTCCCTAGCACATAAACAGTGTTTTTCCATCACAGTGAAGATGACATTTTAAAATACTTGTAATACTCTTGGATGCTGTGATGACAAATGAGTGAAGGAGGTGGTGGTGGGAATGGGAAGGTGACTAACTCTGCAATCTCTTTCCTGTGTGAGGAAGGCAAGTCAGGGACAACTGACTGAGCGTGCTTACCAGCTGCTTCTCTCCTTTTGTGTACCAAGTGGCCCGTGGAGGTGAGGAGGAAACCAATCTGCAGTTGCATAGCTGTGTACCTCCTTCTGAAGTTCTTGTGCAGAGTTGGCCAAGTCAGGGTTCTGTAGATGACTGATGCACTGGTATTTCCAAGCCTTTGAGAGCACTGCTGCAAGGTAAATGAGTGTTCATTTCTTGTTGGCTGGCTGAGTTTCGTACATAACTTGGAAACCTCATCAGTGTAGGTGGCACTTTATGATAGGAGGGGAGCCAAACAGTGAGCTGCTGCTTAGTCCAAAACAACTCCTAGCACAATGGCCGTGTGTGGGTATGGCTCAGGAGGAGGGACAGAGGGAATGAGCTCAGTTTGCTGCAATCAGCTAGCAGAAAGATGCTGTGCTTGGCTCCCAAGCAGTTCCAGGTACCTTCTCTGGCATAAAAAGGTGCAGGGAAGTTGTTCTCTCTGCTCCCAAGTTTCAGCAGCTGCTGTGGCGACAGTAGCTTTTCTTCACAGCTCTCAACCATTGCCCAGAGAGGTATGTGTTAAATTGCTGATGATATTTCTGGTGCTCAAATGGATTCTCGCAGTTTAACAAGAAACCCCTCTCCTGGGCTGCAGATGAAACAGAGCATTTGTCTCTGTGCCTGAACATGAAATGTGCCATGAATCTGTTGCTTCAGCTAATCCCGGCTGAGCCTAAGTGCTGGACAGGCTTAAAGTGAAAGTAAGTTTTAACCTCATAAGGTAAAGGGTTAAAACATCGGTTACAAAATGGGAAATTATTGCAGAAAGGAAAAATAAACACAGAAGAGGCAACAGTTAATAGTCATGAAGCACAGGACAGTGGCTTCTCTGAAGCTTATTTAAGAGTAAGCCTCCTCAAGAACAAAGTCGTCTTGAAAAGCTGCTGCTTAGACCCCTGTTAACCTTTTCTCTCAAGAAGTAAATTGAATTCCAGTTATAAAGCTGGCAGAACTCGTACCAGAGGGTTTTTGGCTTCGCTCAGCACTTCATCTCAGGGTTTTCTGGCATTTACAAGGCACTACCTATGAAGCATTCACACACGTGATTAGGTTCAAGGGTCTCTTGCACTGAAGCAATGTAGCAAATTTTTCCACAGTGGAATGAATCTCTGAAGTTTGCTATTGCTGCTTAAATCTTGCCCAGAATTCAGCTGCTTGAACTTTGCCAGCTGTTTCTGGCCGTTTGTCCCACAGTAAGTGGGACACTTAGAGGCAGAATGTGGGGATGCGTGCTCCGAGGCTTAAGGTGGGCAGGCCTGGATCACCATGCTGTGGTGGAATACGGTGCGTGGGTTGACTGGTTTTCCATGCCCCAAAATATCTCAAGAGGGATCTTTGGTGTATTTTCTTTTGTGAAGTTTTGGAAGCTGATGTGGATTTAAAAGGAAGAATCTGGATTTCTCGCTTTTTCAGCCAGGCAGATATGTGATGTCAGCAGGGTGTGTTCGGGCTGTTCTGCAGGGTCATGGTGACCTGCCGGAGGAGAGGAAATCTTAAGCAATACAAACACCCTGTTTCCAGTACAATTTCCTCATTTGTGGTTTGTTGGTTTTATTTGAATGGCTCTTTAAAATTTTAGAAGAAAATTTCTGGCATGTGCTGTGTCTATACCCATTAGTCGGGATAGGAGAGATACAAGGAGGAACGTAAAGTGCCTTCAGCACTCCAGACTTCACATACGTGAACACAGGCATTTTTAGAAATGTCTCAGTGATGTAACTAATTCCTTTTTAAAAATAAGCTAGAATATTTGGTCTTACTGCAGCAAAGCTCTATTCCCTGTACTGTTGGTGGATCTATGTAAATAGCTAAAATCAGCATGCTGTTACAGGCTTCCAGGATGCCCTATGGGGCAGCTCTGTACCTTGACATTTGTACCCATAGTACAGTGGGTGTTTGCATTCTTCATTTGTTTCGGTAGGAGGTCTTACACTTTTTCCATATCGGATTAATAGGAAAGCGTGATTGTTAGGTTCCCCCAGTCTCTAGCAAAACAGCTGTGGGGAAAAGATAGCACCAAGGATTTCCTGGGCTTCTCTCATGTGGAATCTCTTGTGTCACTGTTCAAAAATATCACCAGTTTGATGCCTGCCAACTGGATTGTACTACTGGGATAACGAGCAGTATTTAACAATCACGGAAGACATATCAGAGGTGAAACTGAGCAGTGTTCTCTGCTGTTGTGTAACAGGTCTTTCTTCTCTGTTTTAGTGGTTTCTTAATTTAGTGGGTGTTCGTAGGTGGAAGTCTGCCTATGTGCCGTATGTATTGTGCAATAGATGTCTTCCTTTGAGATATCCTCTATGATGCCTTCTTTTTTTTCCAGATTGTCCCCAGCCACCACAGCCTGAGAATGGAGGCTATAAATGCCACCCTAGCCCCTGCAACAACCCTCTGACTTCAGGCAGTGTCATAGAGTATCTGTGCGTTGAAGGCTACATGCTGAAAGGAGATTATAAGTACTTGACCTGCAAGAATGGAGAGTGGAACCCAGCCATGGAAGTCAGCTGCAGGCTCAGCCCAGGTGAGTGCTCCCTGACTTCACTGGGATAGTCGAAACTGCCCTTGCACTGGCTTTTCAGATTAACCCTAAACACTGAGTCTGTGTGACACAGAGGAAGTCCATACAGCTGCCTCTCATTGCTCCAGTGATTTTATAAATGTGGCTCACAATCACTGCTCTTATTAAAAACATCACCTCTGTAACAGCCCATCAGATGCAAGCTTAGAGTCCCTAATGCAAGGAGGCAACCTATAAAGAGGAGTGTAAAGGGGGCAACTTGTTACTTATGTGGAGCCTCTAACTTTGACAGCTCTCGTCCCAGAAATGGGGGAAGCCTGAACTGAAGCATTTTCCACGTTGTCTGGTTTTGCTTCTGATAGGTTTGACAGTACACCTCCCTCAGTGGTGTACCCATCTGTGTGTGTGTAGAGCCAATCTTCCTCCATCAAAGCAGGAGGATAAAAAGGTTTGCAGGAAAATGTTCATCGTACAGCTCTTAGTTTGTCTACAGCTTTTCTGGTTTTGAGTGTGCAAACTGGATAAAGGGAGAACTCCCTCCCCTCTTCAAGTTTGACTTGTTGATAGAGTCTTACTGCTCAGTCATCCTGAGTCAGCAAGATGTAAATTCTGGAATTAAGTCTCATAATCCACGAAGCAAAAAGTGTAAGCTTAATCAGAAGGAAACAGAAAGACACCTTCTTCAAGCTCTTACAGAGCTCACTGCATACCTGTGGTCTCTAGAATATTCTGTCCTGTTCCAAAGACACTTAGTGTGTCTCTGTCACAGGCACTCCAGTAGCCTCTTCCTATGATATATAAGGAAGGGAACTGGGAGTTTACCTGCCAGCAACTACATCCTGAAGAGGCTTTTCAAATTCAGCATAAGCTTCCTTTCCACAGTGGTCCCCTTTTCCCTTGCTGCACCCAGGCTGGAGAGCAAAGCTGTGCTGTTGCAGCTAGTGTTCCCTGGGTGGCATTCCTGCATGTGGTGCTTGGTCTACATCAGAGCTGATTGTGTTGTGGTGAGCAGAAATCCCTGATTTCTTTAGCATCCTGAAGGATCAGTGGCCTTTTCAAACATGGGGCCTCAAAAGTCTGACCCGGTGAAAAAGCTATTGCTTTCACAGCACAGGCTTTGACACAACTGGTCAGGGTCAGAGACAGTTGAGGTTTAATTAGTGGGTCTCTTTCACAGGGCTAAAAGGAGGAGGAGGTGGTGGGAGACTGTAGGGAGAAAAGCAGTAAATCATAAAATGATTGGTAATGGGTAAGAATGCACCTACTCCATGTAGAGTAAATGAAATCTCTAACAGTTACCACATGTTTTGTGTAGCTCTGAGCCTGTCAGCCCCATAGCCTTTTGGCAGTTTATTGTATGAGTTAGCAAGCATCTTGTTGGATAGAGGTGATGAATGTGCTGAAGTGTACCCTCGGTAGTGAACAGTTTTACAGCATTGTGTACTGATGCTGACAGTGGAGCACCCCTATTTGTCTACCCTCTGCCCTGTCACCGTATTCAAAGTGCCCTGAGTAATGTTAAAAGTGGAAGTCCTTACTCAAACCTATTTGCCATAGGGAAAAATGTACCAGGGGTTGTTTTTTTCCCTGGGGAGAGGTCAAGCTACTTCTGAAAATTTTCAGAACAAGTTCAAAACAATTAAACCGATAGGTTTGACCCAAAGAGAAGATACAGGAAATGCAGAAGAGCTTTCCAGCATACATGCTTGTTTTCAATCATGCTAGATTTCAGGCTGTAGGTTTAAAAATAGTGGTCCTCCAGCTTTTTTTCTTCTGTTTTCATGCTCATCTTCCCTTGCCTTGCTACCTGCACGTGTCCTGCATCCCCCTGCAGTTTGATACCTGTGCTCCTGAAGAATGTGTTGAATGTAGCAAAAACAAATTGAGGAATTGCATACGTGGCAATGTCCTGAATGTGAAATGCAGGATAGTATTTGCCGACAGGTAGGTGAGGTTTTTCAAATCGCTACCAAAGACATAAATTAGGGACAGAGGCAACACACATACAGACAATGACTAGTGTAGCAGTCTAGGCATGATATACAGTGTTCAGCACTACCAGCTCCAAGTCATTCTGTCTGCACTCCCAATTTATTCCTGTCTTGCAAGGGACCTTTAAAAGCCAAATTGGTTCCTGTACAGTCACATGGCACAGCTGAGGAAGGGTAGGAAGGAGTAGTGTGAATAGGGCTCATGTACCCAACACTGAAAACTCAGTATCCTGAAGTAACATCTGCCTTCCTTCTCTGTTCCCTGGCATATGTTTGTGTGAGGGGGAAACTGAATGCTTGCTGCATCTTAAATATACCCAGCCAGGTGATTTCCGTCCCTTCCTTTGGGAGGCTGTTCCATTAACCAAGAAAACCCATTATTAGGAGATTTTCCTATTGTTGGGCCTAAAATGTCCTGCTTATTGTGCTAGACGGTTATTGGCCTTGCTGGTGCGATCAGGACATTTTTTGCTTTTCTTCAGCCAAGTCTCTATATAACATGACCCTTACTACTATCTATCAGTTCCCATGACCTGCTTGTACTGCTGCTCTGTTTGCCTTGTGTTTTTCCAAAGGACCCTTGTATGTGCATGTTTTATTTTAGGTTCCTTTTACAGCTGATAGAGAGGTGTCAGCCTGAGCTCTGAACTGTCCTCTGTAAGAGAGAGCTAGTGTACCTTGGGAAACTTGGGCTCCTCACATGTGCACCCAAGTGTAACTCCTGAGAGGTGGCAGTGTGGATGTTTTTTTTTTCTTCCCTATGACAGCGATTTAAGGGAGTGGATCATTTCACCTTGTCTTCCTCTTGGTTTTGTAGAAAAGGACTCTCCTCCAACAATTGGAGTACCCACGCTGTCCATAGTAGCCTCCACAGCGAGCTCCGTCGCCCTGATTCTGCTCTTAGTTGTGCTGTTTGTTTTGCTGCAGCCAAAGCTGAAGTCATTCCATCATAGCAGGTGAGTATAGCTGGGGTTTGGAGGGGCTCAGAGGCATCCTGTTTATTTGCAGCAGAAACCCATTAAGGTACTTGGTTTAGGCTTTCATTTTGGAGCAAATTACCTCCTTGCTTCTCTACTCCTGTTTTAATCACCTTGGTAGCACCTCTGCCCCATGGTCCAGCAGTAGTCTGAAATGGTGGTCTGCGATACCCAGCTGCAGTCCCCATTTCTAACCTGCCATCTGATGAGCAGTTTCCTTGCTCCTTTCCTTGGCTTTGAATGTGAAAAGTTACAATTTCTACTAGTCTGGCTATAGATCAGTCTCCTGCCTCTTCTAGCCTGGGATAGCTAACAAAGTATGTGTCTGGGTATGTATATGCATCTCCCCCAGTCCATGAGATCCTATGGACATGAATTCAGGCCGTACTGTCGACGAGTTCAGCATGCAAATCCGCCATCCTTCCTTGCTGTGGGAGGAGAACCCTTGTGGCCTGAGTTTGTGGATGAGAGGAGGGACCCAGCCATAACACTGCTGCCGGCTAAGTCAACAAAGTCACTGTGGACTCTTTTCCAAACCAGCTGCTAGTACTCCTTAAATAAGAGCAGAGATGTGGCTGTTAAGCAGCAGCAAGATTGAGAGGTGGAGTCCTGGAGTCTGCCTCTTTCTGAACAAGTCCAAACCACTGGAAAAGAAAAATTCAATCTCAGGACTCGGACTGATGAGCCTGGGTGATTGACACTGTACCAATTTAAGAGCCATCTGCCCCACCCTGCCAGAGGTTATCCTACCAACTGCAAAGGTGGCAGAACAGGCAGCGCTGGGTGTTGCAGAATATAGCAGCATAACAAACTGAAATCAGTGGTGGTCAAAGCTTTTTTATCTGCTGACAGCAGAGGGCTCCGAGTCATGATCTTTGTCAGATTTAGCTATGGAGGCAGGTGAGGTGGGAAGCACTGTAACCTTTTCAGCTCTTGCTGCTAAATCCGTTGGGCACTGTGAATGACAGCCCCTGCTCATGTTTATGGCAATTCACAGAAGGGCTGCCAGGTTATGCTTGCTTGACCTTGTTAAACCACCATTTATGTTTGTCTGTTCTTCCCTAAATAAGTCAGTGGTGAGCATTAGAATTCTGCTGTGGGTAGTTATTGGAGTTCTCAGTAATAATATAAAAAAATGCAAATGCTTAACTTTGTTTCCTAACTTCTTTCTTTCTTTTTTCTTTTTTTTTTTTTTTTTGAGGCGAGACCAAGGTGTGTCTGGAGATCAGGTCTCTATCATGGTGGATGGTGTCCAAGTGGCCTTGCCATCCTATGAAGAAGCGGTGTATGGCAGCACAGGGAACTGCATTCCACCCTCGGATTCCCGAGTGCAGATTGTGCTCTCGGAGGGAGCTGGGCAGAATGGAGCCAGAGAGGTGCAGCAGCAGGACCAAGGGGCTCATAATAGCCTTGCAAGAGAAGATGAGGCCCCTGGACATTCTGGACTGTGTGAAGCCAGTGGCTCTCAACGCTCTGAAACTGTTCTTGTGCATCAGGCTGCCACCTCCTCCTGGGTAGCTGGCATGGCTAGCAGTAGACCTGTACACAAAGAGGTCCAGGATTCAGAAAGCAGTGACATACAGAGCCTTTTATCACTCACTTCCTCCGAGGAGTACACAGATGGTACGTGACTTGGGCAAGGAGCGCTGAACCGAAACCCTTACAAGAGCAGGTTCTGCAGTTACCCAAGGGCATTCCTTGCCATTTTCATCCTAGGTGATGTCGGGCACTAGAGCAGGGGTCCTCAAACTTTTTAAGCAGGGGGCAGGCAGCCATCTGCGGCTGCTTGGTTCCCCCCCAACCCCCGGCGGGGGGTTCTGTAAATACCGGGGGCCGGATTGAGGACCCTGGGGGGCCGTATCTGGCCCATGGGCCATAGTTTGAGGACCCCTGCACTAGAGGAACTTGTGAAGAGAGGCGTCCCACTCTGCATGGGATGTTTCAGAACTTAGATATGCAAGCAGTATTTAATACCTTCTGAAGTATGCGGCGTGCTCAGACTGGAAGCCTAGGGCAGTCTGGAAAGACTGTTGGGGTTCTGCTACTCGCTCTTGTGTTTAGCAAAGGATTTGCAGAGAAATGCCAGCCTCCAGCATCGTAGTGTAAATGTGGTAAAATAGCTGTGTTTATGGAAAATGAGCTGGTTAGAGTGGGAGGCTATGTTTGGAATACAAACCCTTTGTGATGTTTGGGTGGCTTCATTTTTAGACTGTTTTAGTAAGCGGCTTACTGCCACAGTGCGTACAGTGCCGCAGCCTTGGCATGCGAGAAGACTTAAAAGGGATGTGCTTGAACTTACTGTACAGGACAGAGGGACAAGTCTGTTAAACAGTCAGTGCATCTTGCCTTCTGCGCTTCTGTTCTGCCCTGAGGGAGTGGCTTTACAATGCCAGAGCTGCTGTGAAGCTGCAGCTTAAGGTTACTTCTTCAGAAACTGCTGTGCCTCAGGCAGGAAGCGTCGCTGGCTTGTAGATAGCTGAGGGCAGAACTTCTCCTTTCCGTAGTGTCAAGGCCTGCAGCCATAGTAATGCCACCCAGAACCCTGGCAGTAAGAACAGTTAAAAGGGATTTCTGCTTAAGGTTAGAAATGGCAACACGTCCTTAGATGAGCATTAAACCTCAAGTGCATAAACAGCAGAAATCCAGAAGTGAAGCTTAACAAAAAAATGTCTGCCGTGTAGAAGCTGGAGGATGTTGCCTCTACACTGTGTCATTTTTATCACCGCCTGGAAACCCATCTCGCCTCTAGGGCTTGTTATACAGTAGCAGATATTGCCCCTTGCAGCAGGAGGCCACAAAGCTTGTGCTTATGGCTCAAAGATGAGGAAGGTGCAGCTACTGAAGGAGATTGAATTTCTTCAAGGTAGGTAAGGGCAAGTGTGATTCTTGTATTTCCAACCATCCCTGTCACAATAAGAAACATCTTGGGTATTTTAAGGAACTAAAAGATTGATGAGATCATGGGAAAGAGGGAAACTGTCATTCTTAAAGGAAGTCATTACCTTCCCCTAAAGAACATTGATGAGGCTTTACTGGGAATACTGTATCTTCTTGTGGGTTCTCCCAGTTCAAGAGATGTGGAGAAACTAGACAGGCTCTGTTGGAGGGCTGCCAAGACAGCCAGGGGCTTGTGGGGTCTGACTGAAGTAGCTGGGCTGCTTTATAATCTGGTGAAGGAGCAGCTAAGGGCCAAGCCAACAACTGACTACAGTTACCTTACAGGGAGTTGAAAAGGCTGTGGAGCCAAACTCTTCTCAGCCAGGTGGTACGACATGGGGCAATGGCTACAAGCTGTAACTTGACAGATTCACATTTGCTGTTAGAAAAATATTTTGCACTAGGAGGGTAGTGCAGGACCAGGCAGGCACCCAAGAGAGGTGATGGGAGTCTCTGTCCTTGGGAGATTTCAAGGCTGGAGCTAGTAGTAGTCCTGCTCATAGGAGCAGGTTGGAGTAGAGTCCTCCAGAGGTCCCTTCTGCTGTGGTGGTGTGACAGGAAGACCACTGCATTATTATGTTATGGAAGTGGGAACCTGTCTTGCTTTAAACAGTATTTTTTCTGGTGTGCATTGAACTGCAGAAGTTTTGACTACTTTTTTTTTTTTTTTTCCTCTCCCCACCATTCAGATATTCCCTTATTGAAGGAAGCATGAGGCTTGCTGTGTTTGTCTAGCCTTCTCCCTCTTGGATTTCTTCCTCCTCCCTTCCCCCTGCCTTCGGGACAGAAGCACTCTGTGCAGCCTTCCCCGTCCTCGCAAGCTGTGCCCTGGATACCTCCAAGCAGAGATGCCCTCAGCTGAAGATCCAAAGGATGTCGCCAGGTTGCCTCCTGGATGCACCAGTGGAGTTGGTGCAGCGCTGGCTTCCCCATTCCATCAGCATCAGGGGCTCAAGGAACAGAGTGGATTTGAGCTCTCCTCTCCCCTTCCCCAGCCAGATGTTTGACAGCAGTCTCTGAAGAGCTGCTCTTTTCTTGTGCCTTTCTCCTCCTCACGCCGCTTGTTGCAGCTTATCAGCCTCTCCAGCCCTTCAGCTGCCTGGAGAGCAGGGGCTGAAACCGCTTGCTCACTGGGTGCAGACACAATTTATATATGCGTATATATGTTATATAGGCTCTTCTTCCTGCATCCTTTTTGTGATAGGGCAGGACAAAATGCCTCGCTGGGGCTGAAGCTGGGCTTGTGAGGGATCCCAGTTAAGGAGCAGCTTGTGATGTCTAGAAGCGCCTGAAATGAGATGGGCTGTGTGACAACTTAGCTGTGCAGGAGCAGTTCATTGAGAATTGCTAGAGCGCTGAAGGCTGACGAGTCCAATGTGTAGGAATGCTCTCCGCCCCCCTCTCAAAAAACATCTCTGCGGAGGTCCGTTCCTGAAAAACACTTTAGTCTCCTTCCTTCTTTATCTGTGCAGACCACTTGATTACGCTGTGTTTCTAGAAGCTGGGACTGGGACTGTAGTGCCAGTAACACAACCCTTTCAGCTTTGGCGTGGTGCCACAGCAGCTCCTGGTGTTAGATTGTAGAAGGGTCTTAGAGAATGGCCAGTGGTTAGCACGGTCCAGAAAGCACGAGGGATGTGGCTTTCAGGTAACCAGCCCTGTGTTAACTATGAGTTAGCACCGTTCATTGAGGGCGTCGGGACTGGAACCAAATCTGTGGCCCTGCTCTTTGGATAAGCTGTGTGCCTCCAAACTTTTTTGGTTAAGGTGCTAAAGCTTAGGTTCCTTTAGTCAGATCTTCAGGCAGAGGTAACCCTTCTGAGATGTAATCTGGAGGTGGTTCACATGTTTGAAAAAGTCAAGAGAAAAAATGCCTGTAGGTAGTGAATGCCTAGTGCCATTGGTGCAATCCTGAATTACTTTTGCAGCCACACTAGGTACCTTGGTACTTGTGTCCTGGGTAACTACCATCTTGAAGGCTCGTGTGTCTTCCTAGCTCCATACAGCAAGAGTCTGCTGGTTTGTCCTAATGGGCTTCAGTGGGCTCACAGAGAAGGGCTTCTTCCTTGTGGCTGGGGTAAGCAGCGTTTATGAAGTCTCTACTAAATACAGCGCAGTTGCCTCTTGCTGTGAGAGAAGGTTGACTACGTTGACAACAGTGCCAGAGAACACAATAGCTTATTCTTGAGCCTAAGTTTTGAAGATTGTTTCAAGTTCTGGTAGCAGTGAAAATAAAATTTAAAAAAATATGTATACCTCTGCCCCCCCCCCGGTTATTAACAACAGACCAGAATATCCTGGTTGCTGTTAACAGGACTCCGTTTTTGCAGAAAGCCACATTTGTCTGGGGTAGGTGATCGGATCACAAAAGCGTTGTGGTGGCTGTAACGTTTCTTCATTGGGGAGGTCTGGACACTGTTCCATGGGATTGGTTTCAGCAAGAAGAGTTGGCTTCTTAGATGCAATGTACCTTGTCGTAACTGTCTTGAAGTAACAAGGGAAGTGTTTGCCCTGTGAGAAGCTGCTAAATTTTTATTTGAGTTGAAGGAGCAAAATGTCATGGCCTTACACATCATGTGGTAATGTACAGGTAAATAAGGATGCTGTCTTTGCTGCTTTGCTTTTGGCTTATGATCCTCACCATCCTCATCCTTGTTGCTCCAGGAACAAACATACCATCATTGCACTTGATAAAAGTGACACAACACCATTACGTATAAAATTCCTGTGGCTTAGCTCCAGTTCCTGGAAATGGGGATTAGCCATAGTATCCAGCCATGTCCCAACTGCTCGTGTTCCTGATTATCTGTTTAATCCCCGAACACCTGGGGCAGCACGTGCCTGTGGATGGAAGAATCCTATTTTCCCTATCCTTGTTCTAGAGGGATGTTATTAATTTAAAGATACAGTATTTTAAACTTCCTTCCCTGTTGCTCATGTTACCTTGTATTAACGCAAGGATTTGATAAATCCCATTTGGGTGGCTTGGGTATTTTTAGTTTGGCTTGGATGGTGAAAATCCCACATCATTTTACAGTGGGCTGCGGTGTCCCAGCTTCAAGTGCTGTAGAGGGCAAATGTTGTTTACACATAGGCTATTGGGATTGTAGAAAATAAGCATGGGAACATTTGTATTTAGTTTTTAACTCCTACCTTGGAAACAATCTAAGCTTGAGTGAATTGTCTCGTTCACTGGGTTATCAGGTCAGATGGAGGGATCGAGCGAGTGTAGTGGTAAGGGAACGTGGAGGGAAGAATATGTGACTTCTTCCTCGCTACCTAACCACTTGGAGCAGGAGGAGTTGCTCGCTCTTTGTGCATTTAAGGTCCCATCTATTCAGACTGACCCTCAGCAACCAAGGTGCAGAAGTTGGGTACATGTTGTCTTCCTGCAAGGGACAGTGCTTTAACTCAGTGTTAGCACCAGGTTGGTGGGAGAATCCCGCAACAAAGCTGGAAGCTGATCCAAAGGCCTGACCTTGCCCTGGACAAGTGCCTGCTTTGCCAGCAGAAAGCATGTACTGTGTGGCCCTGCCTCCTCTTTCTGCTGTTGTAAAGTAAGCAGCTGCCAGTTTGTGAGAGAAAATTCAATTTGGGTTGGGAAGAGAAGGAAGCAAGCTGCACAGAAGAGGGAGTGCTTTAATTTTGTTTCATTTACAAAATTGCGGGAAATGGCTTTACTAAGGAGGAGGGGAAATGCAGAGGTGGAGGGAAACATGCAAGCATGGATCTTGTGGTCAGGAATAAACAGGCAGCTTCTGTTGGTTTACTGAGGGAAACCAGCAGCTCCCAGGCCAGTCTCTGCTGTGCTGGCTGGTAGCCCCAGCTGATGCTTCCAGCACTCGCAGAAGAGCCCGTCTCCTGCAGCGGTGCTTGTAGGAACAGGCCTCAAGGACCTGTGCAAACCAGAACATGGAAAACAGTTTGGGGGCATCACATTCCCCTTGCCAGTGTCCTCAGCTTTAGAGTTTATTTTCATATAAAATAAGGTAGAATGGCTGGGGAGGAACCTGAGAGATGTCTGCTTGACAGGGTTTGTTTTTTTTTTTTATGGGGGAGGGGAAGCAAGGCCTCATTATCAAGTGATTTTTGCTCATTCATGTTGTAATTCTGCTGAGGCTGAAGGATCTGGAAGTATTTTGGACAGATATTTAGGAAAAACTAAATTGCACAGTCCTGTCTTTACTTCTGGGAGCAAGGGCTGAGGCTTAAAGATCCCTCAGCCCTGAGCTCTGCTCTATCTCAGGAGCGTTCATTACCTCTGAGCAAAGAATGTGTCCTCTTTGACTGTTGCCATAGGTGGATGCAGCCTGCATCTCAGTGTGGTGGATGGGGAGCACAGGGGCTCAGCCTTGCAAGGTGTAACACAGTAAATTACTTTTTTTTTTTTTTCTTTTGGTGTTTTTTTTCTGATGGAGCCACAGCCTCCTTAACTTTTTTCCCCCACCTGTGTCTGGCAAAAGAATTTGAAGGGAGGCATTTTTTTCTTATTTGAAGTTCCAGACATAATCATCTCATGCTCTGTCATACATGCTGGATCCTGTGATATTCAAGAACATTAAAATGGTTTAATCACATTGGAAAAATAAAAATAGCATTTATTTTAAAGGTTTCTGTTATTTTTGGAGTCTGATAGGTTAAAAAAAAGGGCATTTCAGAAATTCAGAATATTATGTGCAATAGAAAAACCTACTTGCTCCCTTTCAGTTGCATGGATTTTTTAGAAAAAGAAATAAAATGCAACGTACTGCAGTGTTTACAGCCCCGGCATTGCAGAACTGGACCAGCCTGAGAGAACCAGAAAGTGAAGGTGACAGTTAACCCACAGGGAAGCAGGACAGTCTCCTGTCAGGGTCTGCATCGTGAAGCTCAGCTCAAACCAGGAGCCAGCTGGGATTGTGTCGGAGCCCCCTGCCACCTTGAAGGGGGTCGGCAGCATTGGTGAGAGATGGTTCTGTGTGTTTTGGCTTTAAATAGCTTGTATCTCCCCATCATTAACTGCAGAAGAAGTAAAAAATTAAGTTGGGAGGAGACATGTGCTGCAGCATGAGAGCCTGTGGAGTTGCCGAGTTTGAGTTTGGGAAAGAGAAAAGCTTAATGGATTTTTATCCTTTTTCTTAACCACCAAGGTACTTGCTGTGTAGAAGAGTGCTTACTCAGCAAGCATGCTGCTTGTTCACCTTCTTGGACATCTCCCCTGAGGTTTCTCCTTGGCCTCTTTCAGCTCTGGTGTGGTGAATCATTTAACGTATCTAGAGCCTTTATGTGGCCTTTCAGCAGATGGAGAAGTCAGGCATGTTAGGAAGAAATCTGTTCCACGTGTTTTGGGAGGAAACATCCTAAGATGCTCCTGGAGGTGGATGATGGGTCAGTGCTGAGGAGTGGGGCTAAGAGAGTAACAGGCTCAGCCACTGGAAGTAATCTGGGATGGTTAAGTCATTTGCAGCACAGAAAAGGGAACACAAGGAAGGGGGGTAAAGAAGAGAACTGAAAACAGAGGTATGCTGCAGGCTAATGAGCTAATGCATTCATGACTGGGTTGTAAGGAAGCTTGTGCTTTGTTTAGATGATTTAGCTGACACCAGCAGGCTCGCTATATAAAAAAAAAAAAATCAGCGTACAACTGGCTGGAGACAGATTTCCTTGCTGACCTTTTTGGAACATATTTGCAAAACCTGGTTTTACTGTTCTGATAGCAGTTGTTTAAAAAGAGAAAAAAAAATGCCTTATTACTCTATCCACATAACTAATTAAACCAATTTCACTTTGTTTTCTGTATATAAATGCAATAAATCCCATCCATTTTGCACATCCTCACCCCATCCTCACCCTTCAGTCCTTACCAGGAAACTGCAGATTGAACTTGGTTTTTGTGCAAACATTTGTTTGCAGAAGAACTTCATTAGAAAGCATTTATTCTCTATGATATGCTTCAAAAGTGCAGATGTTTCCTAGAACAGGTTTCGTTCTAAGGCATATTTTTATACAAGAAATAAGCCTTTTTCCAATCCTTCATCCTCTCCTCCTGCCCTTCCACGTCAGGGCAGAGCACACCACTTCCCATGCTTCTCTTCAGGACCCTGCATTCAGCACTGCTTCCAAACTCGACCCTCTGCAGATGACGTACAGGTGGGTATACGTACCCAGCAGAATGGGTTCTACTGATGCTCAGCATATGCTTTCCATATGCTGTGCTTTTGCTTCTGTCCTCGAGTGAGCAAGGACAGAGGCAACTGAGTGGTGCTGGAAAATGTTATAGTACAGATTCTCAAATTTGCTTCCTTCGAAAAGAAAGTGAAGCTGTCTGTGAAGCAGATGTCCTATGATGCGGTGGGTAGAGGCTGCTGGTAGTTGCTGATGCAAATGCAAGGGGAGCTTGATTGCCTTTGTACATTAATCTTCTTTCCTGTATGTGTGTTCTTTTTATCTGAATTGCACCACTATGGAATTATTTGCAGAATGGTACTCCATATATATGTGGGATTTAAAGACAAAACCATAATTGATGCTGTGCAGGATGTCACTCAGTTTTATTTTGCTTTATTTTATATATATTTTCTGGTATCCTGTACATTGCAGTGGGTGTGAAGATAGTATTTTAATATTTGTACAAAGTTTAATTTAATTGTTCTATGTATATAACTGCATTTCTAAATTAAAAAAAAAATTCTTTTGAAGTGAAACTATAACCTCTTGTGTATTTTTCGTAACTGCTTGGACCTTGTGGACTGGAAATCTAGCAGTTCGTTACTGAATATGTTGCAGTAATGCAGCGACTTCCACGTGAAGATCAGGATGAAGCTAAAGCTAGGGATGCTGCAGTGGCTTGGGGAAGGAAGTACGGATGAGGTACGGCCTTAGAAGGATCATCTGTTTCAAAAAACACCCTCCACTCTGAAGCAAAGGCCACCCTTGGTGTGCCTGCATGTGACTCCGTGAGCAGTTGGGCCAGGTTGGTTCAAGGGCTGTTCTGGAAGGGCTGTGATCACTCGAGTGCCACCTGGACCTGTTGTCCTGTCTTGGCTGACATTTCTGGTAGTTGTCTGTAGCAGATGCTCTCCAGCCTGCTGGAGAAGTCTGATCTAGTGTGCAGACTTGCTGCATGAGGCTGGGCAAGGTATTTGCCTTTACTTTTGGTAGCACTATGTGCGTGCGTGGCAATTTACTCATGTGGTGTGGAAAGACCCCCACAAGTGCTCTGCCCCTTCCTCTGCTCTCCCAGAGAAGTCACAGTCTGCGTGGTCCGAGTTACTTGGGAGCCAGCAGCGATGATCAGCCAGCGACGGAGAGGAAGGGTATGGGCTGGGAGGAGGACGCCGTAGTTACTTGGTGCTCCCGTGGCAGTGGTAGGAAGCGTACTCACTGCGTCTGTGTGGAAGGAAAAGACCAGCAATAAAAGCAAGAGGGGGTGAATGTGTCAGGAAACATGAGCTGGGTGAAAGCCATGGCGGGGGCCTCCAGGAGGGAATAAGGTTGGGTCTGGATTTGATGTAAGGAGAGAGGATGCATTTTGGGGAGTGTTTGTAGTAGCTGCTGCGTGGTTTTCTTAGTCCCCTGCTTGCGGTGCTTGGAACCTGCATCGACAACTACGGCACCGAGAGCTGGTAGCTGCTGCGGTGCCTCCATCCGTTGGTGGGGCCCCTGGGAACAGTAAGTCAGGGGAGACTGGCCAAGTTGTTAACAGTGGGAAAGGGGAGAAACGTTGAAAAAGATGATGCACAGCATGAGAGGATTTCAGAGAGAAAGAAGGGGTGAGTATAATAAATGACTAATTAATCTTGGAAACTAGATAAAGAGAACAGTGTATATATAGGAAGAGGATGTTATTTTTAGAGGGGAGATAGCATTTGTTAGTGAAATACTAATCCAAAGTGGGTAGCAGGACAGCATGGGAGACACTGGAGAGGTCTTTCAAGTACCTGGGGGTAGGCAGTGCAGGTCTGAGCGCAGAGGTGAGGCTGGGTGCAGGCTCTGCACCTCCCTCGTCTGGGGAGTCGCGCTGCGCCAGGAGGTGGCACAGGCAGAAACTGCAGAGGAACAGACGTGCAGCACTTTTCGATTGCCGTTTGCTTTGCTTTGAAGACCTAAGGTAACATTGCCCTTTGAGGCAAGTGTGCTGTTGAGGATTCCTTTCTTTTTAAGGATATCTGTCAGTAGTTTAATAGGAAAAGGAAGGAGAGAAGAGATCCTTTTGGCCAGCTTGTTCAAAGCAAAGTCCTTAAAGATGTTATATATATATTTTGTATAATCACATATATGACTTTATCCTCTGGAGGAACAGGCGGATTAAAGAGAAGGGGTGACATCTACCTTCTTCCCATTTCCATTTGTTCCTTAAATTATTCCCACTCAGCAAGCTGATCTTACAGTGTGAAACTGGAGCTCTGTGGCCTGTGCCCACCCTCCTGTAGCGGGCAGTTGGCATGTGGGAGTCAGTGGCCTCCAGGAATTGCTTTTAAATTATTACTGGTTTTTATTGGGCTGTGGTCTTCTGCTACAGCAGTTCTAGCAGCCAGGAATGTGCCCTTCATGTTGTTCTGCAACTCTTATCCATTAGACACATTGGAAATCATTTGTCACCTCCAGTTTGTGCCTGCAATGAGAAATGACGGTGAGAGCCAAGCTCGAGAGAAGCCAGCCTGAGGTGGGTGGTCTGGGAAATCCTCCTTAACAACAACTAACAAATGAGCCCTCGGCTGCAGGGCGGAAAGGCCAGGGGCACCTAGGAACACCTCTGCTTCCAGGAAAGCAGCCTCACCACAAAGATGTTGACCCTGCCACACAGCCACTTCGAGAAGCTTGCTCAGGGAAGGGGCTAGATGGGCTCCGGTCCTTGCCAGGCGTCCTGCCAACTGGCACGCTCTACTGCCCGGCTCCCAGACAGGATGTTCTGTATGTGTGGATTTTCCAGGAACACAAAGCCATGGACACACCAGCCCCATTACAACCACGTGCTTTAACTCTTTAGCAGCACCAAGTGCATCTGGAGCCTTTCCCTGCCACCCCTGCCCGCTGCGTGCCCCAGCGCCGCTGTTGGGAAGCTTTGCCGGTGGGGTTGTGTTAACAAATCAATCTGTGAGGTACCGTAGCTTTGCCCCTGCTGGAAACCTCCCCTGCGCTAACCTACCCCAGGCTCTGCTCTGTCTTTAAGGGTGCCGTGAAACGCAGATTCCCCGCTCCTGAAAGCAGAATGCCGGCAGGCCGTGTGTCAGCAAGGCCCCTGCTCTGCAAAGCAGGTGTTTGCATGCTGCTCCTCGCCTGCCCGGGCCGTGCAGAGGGCCCCTGGCGAGCGCTGTCACGGGGAAGGGAGCGGGGTCTGGCTGGAGCACGTTGCCAGCCCCCTTCCCCATCGGCTGCGGCATTTGGCAGAACAGCAATGGTCTCTCTTGGCACCACGCTGGCATCCCGGGGTGCGTGGGAAGGGGTGGACAAGCACACACAATGGCCTTTCTGGTTCTTTCTGTTCCCTTTTGCAGAGGAGAATGATGTTCATAGCGAACTCCTCACCTTAACCTTCAGTGATAGCTGGGCTGTGACGCAGCAGAGCTAAGGAGCCCTGAGGGAAGGGTACCTCGGCGTAAGGCGGTTGTCCTCTGGCAGCTCTCTGCCATCTGGCCCGCACCGAGCTCGTGGTGCGTCTGCGGGACACCGCTCAGGCTTTTCTTGTTACATCCATGAAAAAAACCAACGAACAGATTTGGGGGTAAGAGGGCAGAGGCTGGTGCCAGCACAGGGGTGTTCAGGGCACAGACACCCTTGTTTCCTTGTCTGCTTCTCCAGGCATGCCGCTCGGATCTCCTTGTAGCTGCTCTGTGGGGTGGTGTCTGAGACCATGCTGTGTTGAGCAGCTCTGCCTGGCAAGCTGGGGTTTGCATTCCAGGCCTGTGGATCGCAGGTGAGACTGGGGAACCACTTCAAGGGGTAGGCTTGCCGTCCCTGTCCCCACATGTGCCAAACCACAGTGCCCAGCAGCCCTGGGGCAGCCTGCAGCAGGGGCAGTCAGGTGCTGCTGGGCGCAGGGCTGATGCTCCTGGGGAAGGAGGGAGCCGTAGAGGGGCTGCAGTGGCTCTGGATACCTGAGAGCACCAAGGAGGCCTCGGCAGCAGGTAAGTGTCCCTCCCTTGGAGAAGTGTGTGTGTAGTTAGACTTGTTCCCACCCCTGTGCCTGGGGCTGCCACCTCCCTGCAGTTCATCAAAGGCTGGGAATGGGAGAAAGATGGGCTGGGGAGCTGGCAGTGGTGGTGCACGTCCTCCTTACAGGTCAACAGCAGCTGGAGATGCTGTTTGCAAGGCTGGGGCTGGGCTGGGCAGAGAGCTGCTGGCTGCAGCTGGCACACAGCTGGATTTGCTTCTGCCCTGGCTGTGCCTATCAGGCAGGCCCTCCCTTTAAGAAGGGGTAACGTGCTACCCGCATTTAGAAAGTATATAATGTTCATCCTTCAACCCAAGCTTACAGTCTCTTTGCATTGAGGCAACCAGGGGCCAGGTTTGGGAGTAGCAGAGTTTTCCTTGGGAGGAAAACTCGGGCAGTGAAGCCCTCTTGGACAAGCCTGATGGAAGTCAGAGGCTGAAGCACCCAAGGGGCGACAGCGCTGGGTTTCCCACCTCATGCTCCCTCCCCTGGGTGCTGCAGGGCAGTGTGGGGGTCCCTGGGGGTGGGGACGGGACAGCAGCCTTGCAAAAATTACTTTCCTCCACCTTCATGAGCTGCCTGCGCAGGATGGCAGAAATGTCCTTGTAACAGCTGTTTCCCGGAGATTTGTGGTCCTAGGTTCAGCTCTGCAAAGTTGTTACCATCCTACAGACTGTCCTCTCCTCATAAACGTAACCTGGCTCCAAATAATTGCTTCCTCTGGGAAGCTTTAAAATAGTTGATTTGTTACGAAACCGTTCAGTATTTCATTTGTGCTTCTCTGGTGCTTTTGCAACAGCCTTACAAATAACTGGGAATTTATCTCCGTGGCATCTCGGTGGGTGGGAAGGCCCACGCGGTCCCTGTTGATGGGGAGGGGAACAAACAAAGCTCAGAAAACTGAAGTAACCTTCATAGCAGAGGCTGTGTCGCAGGCAGGGAAACAAACACTTTTGGTGACACCTTCGGTGTGTCTTCCAGACCTCTGCTGTAACTGTGAGCTCCTGGTGCTTCCGCATGGGGTGATCCAGCCATCACCCCGAGGGACAGCCTCATTATTCCAGCGCAGGCTGTGCCCGAGGGCAGTGGTTGAAATGGTGAATGGGCGATACTGACTGTCACCCTGGAAGCACAACGCCAAGGGCGATACCTTGCTGCACAATCATTCTGCCCTGTGGCTAATGAGTCTGAGATAAACCAGAGCCACCGCGCCCTGGGCAATCAAGAGGAGGCCCTGCTGTGCCAGCCGCACGCAGGAAGGTCGGCTTCCTTCTTTGCTACATGTTGGCAGCAAAATTAGGAATTTGAGAGCAAAGTGGTGAAAATACAACTGAATGGAGCACGAGAGGGGTCTGGGTGCGGGGGTATCTCTGAGGCCCTGGGATCAGGGTTTCTTGCTTGCTGGTGCAATAGGGAACAAAGCGAGCTGCTGCTTTGTTTGGTTTATCAGTTGTGCTGCTCCCTGGTTCCTGTGAGTTGACAACCGAGGATTAATGTTGTTTCTCCCTGCAGTTGGCAGAGACGATTACGAGAGATCCAGGGTGATTAACTGTTTCTTTCTTTGTTTCTTCCCCTGTCCTGTGTTTATACAAGGCCATTTTCGTCATCTTACACCGGGGATCTGTTTGTCGGGGTTGGGGATGCCGTGCGGGCAGGGAGGGGCGGGGGGCCCGTGCGGGCCGGCGGCTCCCTGCGCTCCCCAGCTCGGGGACGCCCTCTGGCGGCCGGGCGCCGGCTGGGAGTTAAAGGCAGAGATGTGCTCCTCTAACCCAAGAAATTATTTTCGGAGGGAATAAAGAAAAGGCTGTTGGTATTCAAGATCAAAAGGACAACTGTTTCGCAAAAAAAAAAAAAAAAAAAAAAAAAAAAATTAAAAAATCCCAACAAATCAACTTTAGAAAGCAGAGCTCTGGTGCAGGGATAAGCAGGTCTACACCAGCCGTGATGGCCGTTGGGCCAGACGGCAGGGTCACCGCTGCGGTCAGTGCTAGGGAAGCCTCGTGGCGGGGCTGAGGGAAGCTGGCTGGGCCCAGGACGTGTGTCGTGTGACGGCTTTATGAAATGTCCATCACTTGCCCAGGGATGGAGCCTTGCAGGTGTTATTCCTAAGCTGGTCTGTCTTGTTATTCAACCGAGCCTCCGTTAGCCTCCCAGATGGCTTCAGTGGCGCCAGCAATAGCGATCAAGCTGAAAAGGAGCAGGTAAATGCAACTGCCAGGACACCTAAGGCAGCACTGGCTCTCAAGATGACAACGCTTGAAACAGCAGTGGCTTTGGTCTCAGCAGGCACGTGCCCCGCCGCAGGGCACCCTGCGAAGGGTCCGAGGCTGCTCCTCCCCGTGGCTCTGCCCTGGCACCTGCAGAGGGTCCCAAGCCCGTCCTGAACACGCTCACCTGGCTCAGGCCAGAGCTCCCCAGGCAGAAGACTTGATGCTGGAATGTGTTTTGGGGTTTTTTTTTGTCTGTCAGGCAAAACCCTGCTGATTTCTTTAGTGCAAGGATGTCAGATTGGTTTGTGGGACCTAATGGCCACTGGGAAAACAAATCTCTGTGGCTGCTTGGGGGGATCATCTGCTCTCTCCAGTGAGCAGAGCCGGCTGCTTCCCTTGCCGGAGCAATGTGCAATCACTGTCTTACGTGAGAGGAAACAAATTCTCCAGACACAACACCCTTCTGGGAAATTGTTGCAGTTTCTTCTGGAATTTTCAGAAACAGAAAATATGATTTTTTTTTTAAAAAAATGTCCAAATCCCCAAAATATTTTTCTTATTGGGTTCCATAACTGAAAAAAAGGTTGTTTAAAACTTTTATGTTTCTCCTTTTTAGCCTGGTGAGGGAGCAGGGGCGCATTAATGCTTGAGGGGGATTCCCTCCCCCGCTCCCCTGCTTCTCAAAGAAAGCTTGCCTTGTTTTAAGTGTTTTCCTTCTGCCTGTGTCCATAGAAAATATTAGGGATATGGGATCTGGTATTCATTATAAGCTCCCAACAGAGTAAGATGAATGAAACTTTAAATGAAGCAGCTGTGAGCCAGTATGTCATTTAGCTGTTGAAGTTAAAAGCATGTATAACAAAAATGGAGTGTAACCATTTGGCGAGGGTCTTTCTCCCCTCTTTCAGAAGCTTGTATGGCATTGTCTGGTGGCTGATGCTTCATAGTCACACAAGGCAGATCTTGCCTGAGTTTTCATCTGTGTACCTACCTATCTACCAGAGCATGAAGCTCTAGATGAGGAAGCACTCGGCTGTTACACAGCCATGGTTACTTTTACCTTTGCTATCAGGGATGCCTGACAATTTAACCACAAAGCCACCCCTGATTTCCTTGAATGTGAAAATAATCGGGTAAAAAACGGAAAAGACTGAAAATTGCCTTTTCTTTACATAGGAAGTGATACGAAAAAAGCCCTCTGTTTGATTTTCTTTCCTCCTTCTTTTTTTTCTAGCTTTGGAAAAAACCCAAGCCCAAAACAGGACCGAGTGATGCACCAGTGCCGTTCTCAGGGGCACCCCGAGTCTCCCCGTGCACGCCGTTTGGCCCCAGCGTGTTACACACTGAGTGCAGAGCCTACCAGTGCTGTCCCCAGGTCACCGGTCTCTGCCATGAAGCTGCCTGCCAGAGCCAGTGCCTTATGTCCACAGTCCCATCTCAGCCAAACGGCTGAGCTAGGGTCACGGAGAGCTTTTTTTCACCAACCAGGGAATCCCTTTTCCCTCCTCTCTCAGCAATGCAGTCCAGAGCGGCAGAGGTTTTGATCAGGCCAGCCCTGTAACGCCAGTCCAGCTTTGCCTGAAAAAAGGCCCCCTGAGCTGCTGGGAGGGTCACTCTCACCAGCAGATGGGAAGGAGGGGCAGGAGGCACCTGGGGGAGCAGCTGCATATTCAGGCATCACGATATTTATCATTTTAATCAGCTGTACTGCAGTCAAGTTTGAGATACAGGAAAACAGAGGGAAGGTCACACAAGGGCAAAAAAATGATCAGAGGCTAGAAGGACTTACAAGAAAAGATTAAAAGGGATAAATACGTGTATCTCAGCTGAGCAGGGATGGCTAAGGAAGGTTGATTTTTCCATTCAAAGGGAAGAGTCTCCAAGGAGGAAAAGGGAGTCTTTAGCCTGCTTCAAGGGCTTGTAACTCAATGTGACAGGAGGAATTTTGAAAGACAAATATGGGTTAAACAGAAAAAACCCACTCCTGGTGATGCCATTTGTTAAACCGAACTGGTTTCCCACAGGGAGCAGTGGAAGCCAGGCTCTCGGCTTGTCTGTACGCTGGGGAGGGGGTGCACTTCCCTGTGCTTTAGGGGAGGCAGGCGGTGGTGGCGAGGAGGCAGGGCAAGTATGGAGCGATGCACTGGCCTGCCAGGCTCTTTGTCTTCCAGCCTTCTGCCAGAAATAACGGCCTGTGCCTGTTGCTTATCCTACATGCCATCCGAAGCTTGAATTTGACAATAGTAACAAGAGGAAACTCTTCTGCCGGTGTATGTGCTGGGAATTTTCAGCTGGGGGTGTTGGAGTGTTGTGTAGCACAATCGGACCCCTGGAAAAGCCAATGGGGCTTTACTTAATGCACTGTGCAGCTCAGGGGGCTGCACGAGAGATGCCTTGGCTGTTTCAGAGCTGCAAAAATGGTGACTAATAGCAAAGAGATCTGCATAATCATGTCTTTTGTTGCCAGCAGACACATGGTCAGGACACTGTGGTGGCCAAACACTTCATTCTAGAGCGATATGTGCAATATGTGCTTCTGAATGGTCTGGGGGGAAGAACAAATAGAAAATGTGCTTATTCCCCAAAGCATTTAATCTTACTAAATCTTACTAAAACAATTTGAAATGTGATTTAAATAGTAGGCTTTCTAGCTATTGTGTTTGTGAGCAAAGCCCCAAAAGTCTCTGAACAATTTATTTTCACCAAAAGGGACCTCATCAGCTCAGTGCTGGAAAAAGTAGCAGTCACTGGTCTGAGTGCAGAATTTGGGAAGGCAGCTGCCACCATCGACACTTCCTCATGAGAGGTGACACCAATTCCTGTGCCAAGCAAGCAGGCGTTTTGGAGCAAGAACTGCAGAAGGAGCAAAGCTAATGTAAACAGGTAATGTTTCACTGGCAGGAGCCAGACACCAGCGCTCCCGGCCCTGTCCTCTGCAGCATCCCGGCGGCCCCAGAGTGCCTAACTCTGCTTTTGCTTTCTAAGCTGAAGTAGGAAAGCTCTGCTCCTTTCTGGCTTTGCAAGAAGCTGCACCTTGGCAGGCCCAGCACACAGTGCTGGCAAGCCCAGGATGGTGCAGGTGCTGCTACCGAAGTATTTGGGAATCGAGCTGCATTCTTCTCTGGGGTGGGCAAGTCAGGCAGCAGATCTGAGTTTGCCTCGTGACGGTCCTTGTACCCAAACTCTGAACCAGAGGGATGCCCCGTCTCTGAAGCTGAAAGTTTAATTAAGCTCTGGCACCAGGTTGGCAGGATGGCAGGTAATTAACCAAAAGCACCAGACCCAGACAGATGTGGGTCTGGAAACCAGGCTGAGATAGCTAGCAAGCCACTCCGTGTGAACTTAGTGCACGCCTAGAAACTTATTGTCAAATTTAACTAACCATGCTAGTAAACGGCTGAAGGAGGCAAAGGTTTGATAATGGTTACCAGCCCCCTGTGCTGCCTGTGCTTCCCTGGCCCCAGCTGGTGCCACCCAGCCCCTGAGAGCCCTGCTGAGGTGACTGAGAAGGGGAGGCAATGCTGGAGAGAGACATCTGTGACCTTGGGTTACTGCCGCTTTGCAGCATGGCAGCGGCCCGCTGTGCTTGATGTCTGGGCTCTGAGGTTAAACTCGATACAGGCTGATCCTCATGCCCTAGTATTGGCCTTTAAAGCCTACACAGAGAGCAGACCCTTCAGTCAAAGCCGTATGCTTAACGATTAAGAGATGCATGTGAAATCGTCCCCTGAACCTTCCAGCCGTTGCACCCTGGGGACTGTCCCACTCGACCTCTGTGTTTGCTGGTGTAAATCACTTCATGCCTGCAGATGGGAGCACTTTGTAGCCCCAAACACCCCCTGTGCTGACCCGGGAGAGCTTCCTGCAGAAAAAGCCTGGGTCTGAGGATAATATAAGCCTAAATTTGCTGATCTTCCCTTTTAAATCTTTAAAATCTTTCTTTTAAACAGCCTTACCAGCATTTGTGGCTGCAAGGAAGATTTTCAGACAATGGATTGCTGTCTTTTTGAGGGCTTAGGTGGCTGGCAGTATGGGCTAAGAGAAGGGTGAATTCCGGTGGCCTCCCTAATTAATCTAGCTCTGTGCTGTTATACCTGTCATGTAGATCACCGGGTGGTTTAAAACTCAAGGGCCTGATGTGACGCGGTGGCACAGTGCCCAGCAGGGAAGGAGCGCTTTAGAAGTGAGTTCTGTGGTGTGGATGTGGTGAGATGTGGATCTAGTTACTATTCCTCTGACAGCAGAGCCCTCTCAAGGGGGCGGAGTGATAGTCCAGGCAATACGAAAACAAAGACCTCTGTATCGGTACGAGTGCTTTCAAAGTGTTATAATGCTTAAATATACCTTTTCAAAGTAACTGTAGTGGCATAAAAATTCTGTGCAAGCTAGGCATAATTCCTGTACAGTTAAACAGTTGGTGAAATGACAGCTTGTTTTCCAGCAACATCTATCAGAAGGCTGTAGGAATCAGGATGTCATATATGTGTCAAATGCACACGCACATGCTTTGCCCCTTCTACTTTGTGTTTTTATGTGTGTAGTGTGACAACTACTTTAAACAGCCCCTTGTGATTACAGCTTAATGACAGTTTTCCTGGATTGTGCAGCGATGTGGTATATTTTTATAGTGTTGGTTTTGCTTAGTGTAACAGTTGCCTAAAAATAAGAAATAAAACAACTAGTGATGAGACATGTACCATTCTCCCCAGATCTGAAAAGCATATGGAAGGTAGGTGAACTAAACATGACAAGATGTTGGAAGAAGGGTTCGCCGGAGTCAAGAAGACGCTCAATATGAGTTATGCATCTTGCTCAACTTTATTAGTTTCTAACACTACTTATACAGAACCGATACACATGCATATTCGTAAAGCAGAAATATAATTGGTTAGTAGTCTCTAAACGCGCACGGTTCTCACACCCCTCATTATCATGACTAAAACAAGCATTCTATCCATGTAGCTAATTGTGTCGCTGTGCTTCAGCCTTGTAGTTTGTTACTCCCTATTTTCCCATACCGGTCCCTATCTTTCTTGGCCCTGCACCTGCTTTCCCAGCAGCTGTAGCTTGTTACAGCCACGGCCTGTTGGCACAACATAATTACTTGGTCTCAGGATGCAAGAATAGCTCAAGGCTACCTTTCTTGTTATCTTCAGCACAGCAACTTCAGTACAATTCTGATTACAGGCCTGTTCTAATACCAGGCCTGGATTGTGCAGACCTTCAGAGATTCTAAGGCCATGCTTCTGCAGCCATTCTTCTACAACAAGACACTGACAGCATTGATAATAGTCCAGCCTTTTACAAGGGTTTGACCTCTACTTCTTAGAGATGTCACAAAGCAATATATTCTGCTCTTCACGACTGTGTGGCAGCCGTATGTGTGTTGGAGTAGTACTGTGCCTTAACATTGTTAAATCTTTCTTACCTTACTTACATCGTTGCTTGGCCCTTAAATATCACATCCTCTGTTGCCGCATCCCAGAATAGGTTTTGCCTGTTTCTGCAGTGGTAGTGTATTTGTTGAGTTAGTTTCAGATTGAGATCCACCTTAGCTCAAGCCTTTATAAATGCTGCTGCTTCCTAAACGGGTATTTCTGATTTTGTACTGGTGGATTAGACTTCCTAAATGTAGTCTGCTCTTGTTCTTGCAGGACTGCATCTTGTTGAATCATTCC
The DNA here is from genome assembly GCF_023634155.1 of Falco peregrinus. Taxonomy (NCBI): domain Eukaryota; kingdom Metazoa; phylum Chordata; class Aves; order Falconiformes; family Falconidae; genus Falco; species Falco peregrinus. The sequence goes on from NC_073721.1 coordinate 78,667,666, forward strand.
TTTGTTTTCTGGGACTCATTCTGAATTGTCGTTCTTGTCTTCAGAGTGTTTGAAACTCCTCTCAGGCTGATTCATCTGCATGTTTTGACACTGCATGCTCTAATCTGCTCAACAAATTCTTAATGCAAAGGGTCCTGGGCTAACAAGAGATCCCCCATTCCCCAAAGGAATTGTCCCCAGGTTTATCAAGGAGCTATTTTGAATGCAAATTCTGGAAACAGTTGTGCTTCCAGCATACAATGAATTTTACCTTGGTGCTTTCCTGTTTGCTTCAGAAAAATGGACAAAATCTTTATTATAGTCAGGTCTAAGACACCTCTATTTCCCCCTCCCCTTGCCCACTAGCTTAGTTATTCCAATAAAGAGTATTGGATTCATTTGATTTGTTCTTGATTGCTTGCTTTGTTGGCATGAGCAGCTTCCCAGTTTACTGAATTCAAGTGCTTATAAATTGATGATTTAAACTTTGGTTCTGCTGCCCCTTTGAAGGTAAGCCCGCCAATTGAAAAATCACTGCACGGCCAGGTAGTTACACGTACAGGACGGTGCTAGAGATTTCTCAGGGACGGTTCATTAGTTACTTTAGGGAGTTTGTTAAGGATTAAAAGCACTGGCTGCTTGAGAATATGTGAACTTTCTTCATCCTATTCTTCCCCTCTTACAACCTATGTTCTTCACACCCTCTTTTAGACGAATACTGGGGCTCAGTTAAGCACAGGCTAAAGATGATACCACTGTTTGCAATCTGCTGGCTGCTGAAAACAAAAACTGTTGCCAATGTTAGTCCCTGGGTTTGTGTAAACAAAGAAAATGCTCTGTCAAAACAAAGGCAAAGTAGTATGATTTGAGCTGCTTGGATACATAATGGCAGACCGCAGCCATGGGTGCAGTGGTTGCATTTGGGGGTACGTCTAATGTGGAGTTAAATCAGAAAAGGGGCTCAGGTGGCTTTCAGGGAAGGTCTGAAAGGGCCAGCCGAGGAAGGCCACATGACCCTGCAGAGGCTCTCCTGTTACCCTCTGAAGGTTTATAAATAGCTTTGACCCAGCAAGGTGTTTTTTGTGGCAGTCTACAGCTTGCTTTCACAGCATTGTGAGATTTCCTTACAAGTTCACATTCAGCGTCCACAACTAAATACACTGAGGTGGTGTAAACTTGTTCTGATGATTCAAATATTAACCCAAGGAGGGAAAAAATCTTTTCTACTTTGTACCTGTAAGCTTCATGTTGGAGCAGGTACCACCTGTCCTTCTGCAGCTGGCATAAATTCAGCAAAACCCATAAAGCTAACCTGAACTTTGTTGCACATTCTAGATAATGTAAAAAATGTGATGGTGTGTAATGCCCTACCGGTATTAAATCTCCACTGGCATGTGATCCGATGTGACGATGCGCTATTCTGCTGTCAATCTGCCTTAACTGCGTCACACAGTGGCAAACTGCAGAGCCATAGGCAGTGCCTGCTCCATACCCTAGAGAAGAGGAGGTGGTGGCTTCCTGCCTCTGCTGCTTTTTCCTGAGCCACAGCCGTTAGCATAGCCCTGTATAACAGACTCACCCGAACTAAGAGCTAAGGTCTGCAACTTCAATGATAAGCTACAGATTTCCCTGTTACCATAAGGTGCCTCTGGGATTAGCTGAATACTGCTGCTGAGCTATAATTAATAGGATGTTAATTATTATGTTTGGCCAGGAAAGATGAGCATGCGGAACCGTATCCAAAGGCTTCTAGCAGGATACAGCTGAAACAAGGCTGGTTAGGCAGCAAGGATCTGTATATATCTTTTTATATATATATTTGGATTTGAGCAATTTGAAAAGTTTATCTCTCTCCTGAAAAGTGGAAAACCAGAAAAACTCAGTGACAAAGTTATTCCTGAATGTCTGTTACTCTGTTATTTCTAGGTCAATTTCCATTTTCTTTCTCAAATATTTTGAAGAAAGCAATTGGTGCTCAAAGATTAAATTCTCTATTTAGTTTCTGCCATCTCCTCCAGACTTCCGCAAAGCAGCTCTTGAGGCCTCATTGCTGCTACCTTTAAGAGAGTTACACTTTGTCTGGCAGTATCAAAAATATGTTGGTTCACAGAGCCTTGGAAAAAAGGACAGAGAATGCACAGGTAAATAAGTGTACACAAAAGGAGAAAGCAAAGTAGAGGAGTTTACTACAGAGAACCATAGTGAAAGTAATAACAAATATATTCACCAGTAGTAGGAGAGGATGCTAGCTACATTTCTGCTTGCAGCAACAGCAGGTAGAGCCTCTGAACTGGAGCCTTTTTTGCACTCTCCCTCCTTTTTTTTTTTTTTCCTGTTCCCTCCTCCTCCTTGGTTTAAAGCTGTCTGTAGGGTGAAACCATATAACCTTCCTGCACCCAGAGTACCCTCCGGCAAGTTATGCCAGAGGTCTACTACAGCTGGTGAAGAACCATCTCCTTTTGCATATTTTGAACTTGGACTTCATTAGTTTCATTTGGTGGGGATTTTTTTGTTTGTTTTGTTGGGTTTTTTTTTAATTTGGAAGACATAGTGAAGAGTTAAGCCCTATCAACTGTTTTCCACAAGCAGTACCAGATAGTAATGGTGGCTAGCTGAAATTTTATTTCAGCTTTCATTTAGTCTTCTGCTGCCTCAGGACCTTTGGGCTTCTAAATCATGACTGTATTTACCTAGTTACCTTTAAGAATTAATTAAAGGGATTTCAGCCTACTTGTGTGGCTTTCGGCATCCCAGAGTTGCAAGGAAGGTAGGGGAGTGGACATTACTGGGCTAGCCAGCAGCAAGAATATTAAGAGGTCCTAGGTAGTCTTCAAACAGCCTCAAGCCGAAGGGAGAAATACTCCTTTCTGTTGACATAAAAGTTGGAGAAACTGGGTAGGAAACATATGCCTGCTCATGACCCTCATGTAGGAAGCCCATGTAAGTAAAAGAGCATGTGGCCTGTATGTTGTTAACACCCTTGGATAACACAGGAACTTTTTAAAGTGATTGCTGTCTCTCAAATCCCCTCCTGACTTTTGTTTCTCTTCTCCCAGTGGTCTGAAAATGAGATGCAGAGAGTTGATTACTGCTTGCAGTGACAAGGACAACATTTTTTAGGCTGCAGTTTCAAGCTGCTAAAATGAACAGCAGTTCCTTAATGGGGTGCTCCTGCCCCTTCCTCCCCTCTCTGTTCAGTGCTAACCCCTGTTTTTATCACAACACAAGCTGGTTTTCAGGGAGTTAAACTAGCAGAAATCTGCTTGCTACCTTTTCCAGGGCTAGTTTTTGCTGGTTTCGCTCTGTTGAACCTGCTCACTCTGCAGTCAGAAGGGTCCCAGTATTGACAGGAACAGGAGTGCCTGTTCCCACAGCACCTGTTAGAGCACAGTAATTCATTATGAAATTAGTGGTGTTAAATGTTAGATGGCACATCTGAATAAATCTTCCTCAGTAGCTAAAGGTTATGATCCACAGGGATAATCACAAGCATTGTCTTTCATTGCTCAAAATTGTTCCTCTACTGCAGATTCTCCCTGGGTGCATCACCCTTGCTTTTCTCACAGATGCAGACGCTGCACAGAATGGAAGCACCCATTTTAATAATCCAAGAGAAAAGCTGGTGGTGCTGCTAGTTGCCCTTGCTAAAGCTGTAGCTACACTGTAGCCTTTCCTGTAATTGCCTGCACGTAGCAGAGATAACTCCCAGTTCAGAGACTGCATACTGTTGCAGTTTGAGGAGCATGTGTGGGCAATCATGTAAAGCTATGATGTCAGTGGCATTACGTGCAATATCATTCCAGGGAAATTTACGTCAGTGACTAAGCATGGAAAAAAAAAAAAAAAGAAGAAAAAGATATGTTTGCCCCCACAGAGCTAATTAATAACAGACACTGGGAGTAACAAGGATGGCATTTTGCAGCCCACAAGGGGAATGGGTAGGGGGTAGGACTCAAGGCCGCATAGGACTCCAGGTGACAAGTCAGCGAAATGCTATTGAAAGGGTGATACTGTCCTCAGGCCAACCTGACGCAGCTATAATTGCTAGCTAACTCTTTGTGTGAAGCCGACTGATCCAGCAGCACACAAATCTGGAAGTGACAGTCACAGAGCCACAAGCCCTGTCTGTAAAACTAGCCGGTGTATCTTCGATTCGATTTCCAGATGTCTTCTGCATTTCAAATGCCCCTTGGGATATCTGTTGCCTTCACTGCAATCATCTAGAAGCCAAGCTGTGATAAATTCTGCAGCTACGTAAAACAGGAACTAAGCTCAGCTCTCTACCTTGTCATCACACACTCGATTCCAAGTGAGGATGCAAATAGGTCAGGTGCTCCTTATGTATTTTTCTCCTTTCTTCTTTGCTCACCAGGGCCAAGAAGTGCCCATGTGTGGCAGACCCCATCAGCTCCTGCGCCTGCCTGGTACAGGCCCAGCGCGGCCGCTGGCGTTATGTGCTGTGTGAGCAGAGGGGCCCGACGGCTGCGTGAAACCCATCACCTCGGCTTTAGGGACAGCCCAACGCTACCAACACCGTGAGAACCCAGGTTTGTTGGTGCTTTACCTCCCTTCTCAAAATGGCTTCCAGATGAAGCAACACACCGTGCCTTCCCCGCCCCCGGCCCGCACCGCCCACGCCCCCCCCCCCCCCGCACACCGGCTGTGGCGTGCCGTCGCCCGTTGCCCACCCCGGGCCGGGCCGCCACACAGAGGCGAGCACCCCGGCGACCCCGATCCTGCGCACCGGGCAGGGCCTCGGCAGGGCCCGGTGACGGGGGCAGGCGGCCGCGGTGCGGAGCCCGGGGCTGGGCCGCGCCCCCCACCCTGACCCACATTCTCCGGGGGAGGGGCGGGGCCTCCGCCCCCGCCAATCGCCGCACGGCACCAGCGTCACGCGGGGCGGCCGTGACGCGCGGGGCCGCCTCCATTTCGCGGCGCAGCGGCGCGGCAGTCCGGAGCCGGCCGTCGCGGAGGGAGGAGCGAGCTGCCCGCCCGCCGAGCGCCGCCGATTGCCCCGCGCGCCCGCCCGGCTCGGCCCGCACCGAGACCCGCAGCCCAGGTTCGTGACAGGCCGGGGACGCCGCCGCGGCGGAGCGCCGGGGCCCCTCCGCGGAGCGCAGCGCCGTGGGCGGGTGGCGTCGGGGGAGCGGTGCCGGCGGCGCAGGGGGCTCCCGGCCGCGCAGCCGGTCGCCTCTCAGCCAGCGTCACGTTTTCTCGCTACCCGGCCTGACGCCGGTGCCCTTTGCGGAGCGGGCGCCACCGTTGGGCGCGGCCCGGGCCGCCATTTTGTGGCGGAGCGATGGCGTTGGCTTTTCTTCCCTGGCTCGGCGGGGAGGGGCGTGGCCGCGGCGGGCGGGGGCGAGTTGTGGGCGGGGCTCGGCGTTCCCATTGGCCCGGGCTGAGGCGGAGTCCACTTGGCTGCTCCCCATTGGTGCGGAGCGGGGGCGAGGCCGGGCCGCGGGCGTGATGCGGACTGCGGCAGGGCGGGCGGCCGCGCGGGGCGGGTGCGCTGAGTCAGCGGGCGGGGCCGGGGGCGGCGGCGCTGACGGGCCGGGCGCCGTGTCTCCCGCAGCGAGCTCCGCGCCAACAGCCATGAGCGGCTGCCGCGTCTTCATCGGGAGGCTGAACCCGGCCGCCAGGGAGAAGGATGTGGAGAGGTTCTTCAAGGGATACGGCCGCATCCGGGACATCGACCTGAAGAGGGGGTTTGGGTTTGTGGTGAGTGCGCCTCGCAGGCCTCCGCGGGCCCTGCCCGTCCGTGGCGCTCGGGTCTCACGCGCCTTTCGTGTGCACGAAGCTGCTTTTCATGATAACGCCATTGACGTGCTCAGCCAAGTGTACCGTGTGGCAAACGAGCGTTGGTTAACTTCCCAGAGGTGTAATTTTTTTACTTCTACGGTTTTGCTATGGTGGTTTTGCAGGAGTTTGAGGATCCGAGGGATGCAGATGATGCCGTCTATGAACTGGATGGAAAAGAGCTTTGCAGTGAGAGGTGAGGTATTCTTAGTTCATGAATGTATAAGCTTGTATATCTAAAATAAGAAGCGAGTCGATTTTAACTTGCAGTGTGCTACCAGTATTGCTCAAACTATTTTGTGGTTGGGATTTTTTTTCTCCGACAGCTACAACTGTGAAGGAATATGTGAGAAGAAAAATGTAAAAATGTATGGTTTTCCATTTCTGCTTTTTCCCCCCCAGGGTTACAATTGAGCATGCAAGAGCACGCTCTAGGGGTAGAGGCAGAGGGAGATACTCTGACCGTTTTAGTAGCCGCCGTCCACGTAGTGACAGGAGGTATGTATGTATAGCTTTGAACTGACACAATTTACAAAAGAATACAGTGGGCGCATCTGGTGCAAGAACTTGAACGAGAATGAGATATTAAAAGGTATTAATTGCCTTTTCAGTCAGTCATTTGATGTGGCAGTAGGTGGGATCGTGAGGTTTGCAGATCTTCTCAGATAAGCTTGTTGTCTTTATGCTCCGTCCCTGAAGTACTTAATGCTTGTCCTAGATTACTCAGGGCATTACATAGTTAAGTTGTAGCAATGGTGATCTGCTGGTACGGGTTATTGGTACAGCCTTTGTTAATATTCACACGGTAATATTTTAATTACTAATGAAAGTCTCGATTCGTTATTTCCAAACAGAAATGCCCCACCTGTAAGAACAGAAAATCGCCTCATAGTAGAAAACTTGTCTTCCCGAGTCAGCTGGCAGGTTTGTTCAAACACGATTAACTATTTTGACTTCGTTTAATGGGTATGTAATGTAATTATTTTGTAAAATAAATAATTTAAATTAAATGTAATTTGTTAAAATTTTTATGTAATTAATGTAACTTTAAATAATGTAATTTAAATATCTTGAATGAAAACTAGTTAATTTTAATTTTATATAATAATGTATATATTTGAGGATATATATTTATTTTTTTCTTGTTTTTTAAATCCATTTTAACCACATATTAAACCCTTTATTTGCCAGCCTATCTGTGTCGTTGGCCTTATGACGAGGAGTGCCTGTGGGTTATCCTAATCGTTCTGTCTTGGTCACTCTTGGTTGGGCCTGGTTGACTTTCCAGTCAGCTCCTACAATGTCACTTGGCCACCTCTAGATCTGTGTTTGCCGGTCTAGATGTAATCGATGCACTCCTTAAAGTGCCACATTGCAGCGATCCCAGAGCGTTAACGAGATCTGATTCCTAAGTTGAGAGCTGTTCTTCCTGTAACGCTTCCGAATAAAGAGGTCCTGGTCGAAAAGAGTTGAAAGATACGAAATTAGGTGGTCGTTGGAATCCTGATCGCAGTAAAGTGGTCCTTGGTAACATCAAGCATAGAGAATGTCTGGATCCATCAATAGTCTCCTAATAGGGAGGGCAGTGCGATTAATGGCTTCCATCGACTGGGTAGTGTTCGTCAAGTGGGTGGCGAAGAGCCAGTCGGGCATATATCATGACGGTATCTCCGGTCGCTTAATGCAGTTTGCTGCTTGGCTAGCCTAGGGAAATGTTAATAAAGGTAAAGTAAACTATATTTTTAATGACATATGGGGCACAAAATAATTGGTGTTACGTAAATGTAATTCTGTATGCATATAAGACTTGTAATGTAAATGGAGACTGAAATAGTTCAAAAATATATGGGTAGTATTTCACACTCAGTCCAGTATATATACAAATGTAGTTTTTATCTCTCTTTCTCTCTTTCTCTCTCTCTCTCTCACTCTGTATAATCTTTGTAGACTAATATTTTCCTTAATGTTAAGACACTTTATTAGCATTTTGCTTAAAGCAATATGCTTTTTTCATTTATTTCGTGCCCTGATAATAGATAACTCAATTTTGATAGAATACAAGTATGGCAATTGCCATGTTTGTAACTTACCTAACATCTTCTCTTTCAGTAGTCATAAGTCTCTTTTGTTTGCTTGTAACTATTATATAGATATAGATAAGTGTATAGATAAGTTATTCCTTTCATTTCTTTGTATAACATAACTGGTCTTGTGTTAGGATCTCAAAGACTTCATGAGACAAGCTGGGGAAGTAACCTTTGCAGATGCACACAGACCTAAGTTAAATGAAGGGTAAGCCTCTAAAAGCATCTCTTGAAAGCTGTAGAGTAGTATTTCTGTGTGTAATACTTGGGGAGAGGAGCTGGCTACTCTCAGTGCTCAGCAGCTGTTCATGGTTTAATTTAGCTACCCTTTGAAAATGTATTCTGTGGTATTGGGGGAGGGGAATTCCTTCAATTCATATTTGAGTTCCAACAAGAGATGACTGCACTGTGCATGTGAGGTTTTTTGAGTTATTCTCCCTCTGCCCCGAGTGTATGTTTTGCTCTAGTATCAAAAATACCACTTGTAATACTGAGTTCTTGCATTTTGGGTTTTTTCCTGTAGGGTGGTTGAATTCGCCTCTTACAGTGATTTAAAGAATGCTATTGAAAAGCTTTCTGGTAAAGAAATTAATGGAAGGAAAATCAAACTAATTGAAGGCAGCAAAAGACACAGGTACAGATTTCTGTTCTTTTGAATAACGCTTAAATATTCATTGAGAAAGCAGTGACTGGGCAGCTGAACTGGAGACCAGGGAAATGCCTGGTCATTGCGGTCTGTGACGCTTCGTTGCTAACACCAGTGCTCTTTTGTTCCCTCAGTAGGTCCAGAAGCAGGTCACGGTCTCGTAGCAGAAGCTCATCCAGGTCCCGTAGCCGGTCCCGGTCCCGCAGCCGCAAGTCTTACAGCAGGTCAAGGAGTAGGAGCCGTAGCAAGTCTCGATCAGTTAGTAGATCTCCAATGCCAGAGAAGAGCCAGAAACGTGGTTCTTCCAGTAGATCTAAATCCCCATCATCTGTGGATCGGCAGAGGTCTAGATCGAGGTCCAGATCTGTTGACAGTGGCAACTGAACTATAAGTAACTTGCCCTGTGGGCCCTTTTTTAAACCATACTTGCTAAAACTTGTGGTAAGTATGTGACTTTCTGTGGGGAAGGGTTTGGATGGGGAGGGGGGAGGGATGGGGGAACTTTGTAGATGTGGACCATGGTGGGAAGGGTTATTGACTAATTGTATTAAATGTTTTTTGATAACCCTTTTCTTGCTCACATTTTTTGTGAATGTCTGAAGTGTATAGTTTGTGTATACCGGCAGAGCTCTTTATAACTAAAGCAGACAACTTAAAATTTTTGTACTCCAAAAAAAGTCATCTGAACACTTAATTCCCGGTATATTCAACTGTGAATAGCAACTCAGAACATTAGTTTAATATTTCAAGTTAAACTAATAGCTTTAGGCATCTAAGAGCTCTACATGTGCTGTACATAAAGCTTTATTTCAGAGGGTATTTTTTTGTGCTTTTGAATCATTGTTTCAGTTATAGGTCAGCAGATTAAGTGCTGGTCGGTACTGGTAATAAAACCTTATTCTAAAAGCTTTTCATTTAATATGACTTGCACTACACTACGATAATGCCCATTTTACTGCCCTGTGGTAATAATATTCTATAAAGCACCCTAATTCTTGATACTTAAGAATTAAGTAGCTCAAATAAAATATAAAGAAACGTGTCTCCGCCTCTGGTGTGTTCTCGGTGTTAATAAACTGTGACTGCGCCTCATGTTGGAGAGTGTTAAAATGTTTCTTAAAAGATGGGTCTGCGGCAAAGGGTTCACTTGAGTGTTTTGGGCATGGGGAGAACAAACTTTTAAGTAGCGTTGTGCTCTGTCCTTAGATGTCTTTATGATCTGAAACAAAAACCTTGATAATAAGGAGAATTGTGCCATCATAGTTCATAGCAAAAAGTGGAATGGACAAGTCATTTATGTTCTGATCACTTGGGATAATGAGTGTGGATTGTTAAAGATAGCTGTAGCCAGCGTACTTCATTATAGTGTGTGTGCACGTGTATGAGAGAACGTTGAGATGTGGATAAAGCATTTTTGTAGGCATTAGTCCTCTTCTGGAGGAAGAGGAGGGATTTTTGAGTTGGTGGGTGGGAGAATGGCAGCAGTGGTACCCTGAAGTTCTGCCTTCTAGTGTTGGCCTTACAGGGGCAGCAGCCCTCTGCAGTCCCAGTACTTCTCAAGCCTTTGCCCAAGTTACAAGAGAGAGCTTTAGAACTTAATTTAAAAATACAACATGTTTTCTTACAAAGTGCTTTACGAAGCTGCTCTAGTAATCCACTGAGACTTTTAAAAAGATCTTTGGAGCCTGGGCCAGGCTTTGGGTTAGGTGCAGGGAAATGCAAGGTGGGGCTGCTTGTGGTGGGCCTTGGGGAGGTTATTCATTTGGCGTCCGCAGGCCCTGCTGCACTTCTCTGCGCTGTTGCAGAGTTCTGTTCCAAGCTAAGGAATGAGAAGGAGCTTTTGTGTCTTGGGAGTCTGCCCGTTACAGTAGCACTGTCTCAAACAGCCACGCACTCCTGGGAGCTGGCGCCAAGAAGTGGTCAGACTGAGACAGCTAATGGGATTATTACCAGTCAGCTTTAGGGAGCGGGAGCCTTCATCCTCAGAGGCTGGTAGTTCAGCTGCTGGGTCACGCTACGAGGTGTGGGAGAAGAGAGGTTTAACCTTCAGGGGTAAAGGCAGCATTGACACCAGGGTGTAAGGTTAGTTGCCTTATCTCAAGGAGGTTGATCCTACTTGAATGATTATGGGCATCTTTGTATAGGTGGGGCTTTGCTCCAGCTGGAACCCAGGTGGCTGAAGGCGCCTGGTGATTGAGCAGGGGGGGCGATTTTGGATGCTTCCCTCCCTCAAGCTAAATACGAAGCGCTACCTGCTCTATAAATAGTTCCATATTGTGTGTCAAGCACACGGCTTGCCCTGCGAGCAGCATGGATAGATGTCTGTGTTTTACTTGGGGAGCTGGCTGTTGTGAAAACAAATTTAGAGTTTAACGCAAAGCCTGGAAGTTTGTTTTACGGAGGGTTATATTAATTTCTGGCCATAAATGATTGTGTGTTTATTAAATTACTGGTTTATTAAGAGGGTTCTTGGTACAAGCCTGTCTGTTCTTAGTTGAGATGGATTACCTTGGGTTACAGTGCTTACTTTGGTGTTAATGTCTGCGATGTCCTGTCTTCCCTCATACTCCTATTTGTAGCGTGACAATGGCTAGATGGTGTCCTAAACAGGTGGTGTGTTCAGTTCACCGACTTACAAGGCACGTTCGAGGCTCACCTGTTCTCAGAGGTATGGCTTGCTGGACCCCAGCTCGACCTACTAAGGCAGTTGGCATAGCTGTGTTGAGTTTGTGCGGTCTCTGCTGCGTGGAGAGCCGTGGTACGCCGACGCCGCGCTGTGCTCAGGTTTTGGAGAATGGGAGTGACCAGCAGTCCATGTGCTGCTTGGCTGTGACCTGGGTCTTGGTGGCTCCTGCAATGAGAAACCTTCACACCTCGTCTTGGGTCTTTGTTAGAGAAATAACATCAATCTTCAGCAGTGTCTTCAGGAGCTGCCTCCAGCATGTGTCGGTGGGACAATTACAGGTAAGTGAAATTAAAAAAGGCAACTGATACGGGCAGTGATTTCCATACGGGCAAAACTGGGGGCAGTCGCTTGGGAGTGTGGCCATAAGCCTCTCCAAAGGGTTGTCACGATTCCTTGGAAGTCTCCCTTGTGGGCCTGCAGGGAGAGGCTTGGTCTGGAACAAGGTCTTTGGGAAGTAACGGTGAGGGTGCAGATAGCTCCGTGGTGATCCCTTTGGCCCAAAATGAGCATCTAGATAAGTCTCACACAGAACTGCTGGAGACCTGCAAGCTGGCTGCTGAAGGTGGAGCTGGGACAGGTTGCGACAGCAGCTGCTGCAGAATCTGTGTGTGGTGGTTTCCTGGTTTCCCACTGTTTCTCCAGGGTCTTGACACTGCTTTCATTTCTTGAGCACAATCTGTGTCCACACCTGCGCAAGTTGCTTTTGCTGCTTCTGAAAAAAAAATAATGCAGGTGAAAATAGGCAGTTCTGAAACCAGGTCATGGAAGGTTTGTGACACAGTTACATTGGTGCTGCTGGGTGATTTAAAGCAAAAGGAAGGAACTTTGGAAGTCCTGCTGAAATACTTAAGTCATTTTGTTTCCAGTCGTTTATGACTCGGTGCTGAGGAGAGGTTCTGCAAGGCAGGAACCTCTGCAGTGCAAAGCCATGCTCACTGCGGCACAGTGGTGTTGCTTTCAGGACCTGAGGTGCTCTGCACCGTGTTCCAGCCAGGGGTGCAGGCATCACCCAAAATCTCCAAGCAAGCCCCAATGGGCAGCTTTTACCCACCCCAGAGTGGTGCCTGCCTTGTGGTTTCAGTACAAGGCCGCACGGCATCACGTGCGCTCAGTGCTCTGGTGTGCAGGGAAACAGCTGGGCAGCTGGTGGCGGGGCAAGCAGAGGGACTAAACAGGTGCCCGGTGAAGGTTGTTCCTCCAGCTGCTGTAGAGGTGACCTCTGCTCATCGCTCCCCTGCTGCTCCCTGTCCCTGGCTGTAGAGGGGACGCACTTCCCTGTGTCTGCCATGCTGGGGAATGCCATGTTGCCTGCCTCATCGCCGGGTGCTGCACTCCCCAATCCCTCTGCAGGTTTTGCCTTCATTTAAGGCATTTATTGCCTTCAAATAGACCTGAGCCAACCCCTAGTTCTGGTGTGGGGACTCTAGAAACCATACAGAGCTGAAGATACTAAACTAGAGCAAAGTGAATGCCATTACCTTACATGTCTGTGGACGCGGCTCTAGGAGGCTTTAGTGAGATTACCCGCTGCTCCATCCCTTCCTGACCGAGCTCCACGAGCGACAGCACTTTTCAGTCCTTCTGCTTCAAGAAAGTCCTTCTCCCTTGGCAAAATCTTGTCCCCTGCTTGCAGAATATAAAGCCTGGGTCTAAAAGAGCCTTGCAGATAGGGAAGTTGTTATGACAGTTGTGTTGCAGGACTGGGGGAAGGATTTTAACCAGGGGAGGTTTGCTGCAATGTGGCTGAGCTCTAATCCCTTTGCTGAAGGGCGTTGTAATGCTGCAGTAGTGTGTCCATCGCTCCTGTTCATCTGGGAGCTCAGCAGGCTCAGCCTCTCCAGCCCCATTGCTCTGGGAATGTCGCTGGCAGCGGGCAGGAACGTCTGAGCCATTCTCCCTGTTCCTCCTCACTTGCTCTTGCTTGATTGGGAGCTTTGTTTTCCAGGCTGGCAGCCAGGCCAGGAAAGCACCGACAGCAGCTCTGGAGCCCAGCACAGGCATCCCCCGTGGCACGGGAGGAGCGGTGCCTGTAGCAGTGCGGGACGGAGCTATGCCGGTGGCTCCCTGTGGCTCCGCATATCCCCTCTGGCTTCTCCTACACCCTTGGAGCACTCCACCGCCGTGCCAGGGGACAAGGGCCCTTCCTGTAAATCACAGGTGGTGCTTGGGGACCTCTGTGTCGCTGTGGTGGCCTAGCCTTATTGCTGGGGCCCTGGCTAAGAAGCGGGAGGAGGTGGCCTGCAGTACTGCACACGTCCTGTTTTTCCTTAGGCACCTGCAAGACTTCCAGGCACAAGTAAGTGCTGGCCAAGTAGCACATGGGCAAGATCCATAGGAATTAGGGGAAAATGCAGGAGCAAAGCCCACGGCAATTCCTTCTTTCCTTCCATCTCTCCCTTTGGGTTTTTTCCTGCAGATCCCCAGCCTTTCTAAGGAAATGCTTGCTTTCATTGTGTTTGCCTTTTAACTGTTCACTGAATTTTGTCAGAAGATGTGAAAAGGGTCAGGTCAGGCAATTAAGTGGTTATAAAGCGTCACTGCCTCGGTGGTGCTGAGGTGGCCCCTGCAAGCTCAGCGCAGCTCAGGGCTTTAAAAACGATTTTTAAAACAATGATGTTGTAACGCTCTCACCCTTTGTCTTTACAGGGCTGTAGTAAGAATGTTTCAGCGACCCCAATAATTAAAAAAATGCCTGCTCGTTGTTAGCTCTTCAAGCGTTCCCACTGGCTCCTGGTAGTTAACGCAGGAAACGCCACAGGAGCCAAGGGAGAGACTGGTTGAGAGAAGCAGAATAAATTAGGATCATTATTCCACCCTGATTCATGCTGGGACATCCAGTTGTTTTACATCAGCACTGGAGCTGGGCTTTTACATTCAGACATGGCCAAAGAGCCGCATCTCGGCTCTAAAGCTGCTGCTGCCTGCGGTGGGACCTGGGAGGTGGGACTGCCGAGGGGCACGGCTGGAGCGGGGAGCAGGATCCCACCCCGGGAGGGAGCAGGGCCCGGGTGGTGCATGGCCATGCTGCTAGCAGCCCACCATGGTCTGCTGCTGGCCTGGTGGCCACATCATCTACCTCCGTTCAGAGGGGGCTTTGGCCTTGGAGAAGCTGCCCGTTAGGCAGGTGAGCCCCGAGTTTCATCCTTAGGCAGCGTGCCTTTTCCTTCCCTTGACTAATTCCCGGCTCAGTTCTTAAAAGGTAAATTCTAGATATTCTCTAAACGGTCTTCTTTTCCCTCACAGCTCAAACACACTCTGGCAGCTTGCCCACCATGCGAACGCCTTTGCTCCTGCCTGTGCCCCCCCGCTTCACAAAGCCGAGCAGCTCCGCGAAAGGTCCTGCACAGCTCGTGCCACGTGAGGGCAGTGGTTGCATGCCCGGAGCATCCTTGCGCTCTCAGGATGAAAGACCTAAAACAACAAAGTCCCACCGTAGGGTATCGTCGCTTAGATCGTTTTTATTAAGTCAGATACTTCAGAATTCAGAGATACCGTCTAGCACAACAGGCATCACAGGATGCTTAACAAACATGAGGCATTAAAGGAGATACTAAAAAAAAAGCATACAAGCTTGCAGACTTTGTTGGAGCTCAAAATGAGCTGTGTTGTGGACGACTTTTTTTTTTTTCTTTTTTCTTTTTTTTTTTTTTTTCCTGGAGTCGGTGCTTCATGCTTTCATAATGCAGTTTCATAAATTCACCTGATAAATATGAAATGGCTCACATGCCCCTTTCAGTGGTGGGGAGCTGCTGAGGTCTGGTTTTCAAGTTTGGAGTTGGCATTGTCATCTCTTCTGTGTTTTTACAGATTTTAATGTAACGAGCTCAGCCTAGTGGTTGCCCAAAGGCTGTACTTCAGCAGACGTGCCTGACAGGAGCAGTAGTGACTTGATTTGTGCCAGATTTCACCCTGTTGGCCCACAATCCAAGACATGACCTTGGCATCTGGTGCCCGTTTTTTTGCTCAGGTAAGGTTTTCTCACTGTATGGTTATGTGCTTGGCTAATCAATTTGCTCATTTCTGTGTGATTTTGAGGCAATTTGCCCACATGGTAGGCACTGTGCTGGAGCGGTTGTCAGGGGGCTGAAGAGGGACACCTTCTGCAGGGGCAATCACAACTTGTCATGACTTGTTCCAGCTGTGGCTCCCCCATGCCACTGTTCTGGTTCTATCCATGTTTCTTCAGGTCTGTCATGCAGCCCAGTTAAATGGCATGCCCTCCAATTAAAATCTAGGTCTGGTCTACCCACTTATGGGAAAAAGTTGTGTTTAGGGTGGTGGTTAGCTCTGCTTGGGTCTGAGCTCCCTGCAACAGGGTCAGAAACGAGAACCAATTGAATGGGCTTGTCTTGAGATGCAAACCGCTCACCACCTGGCGTGGAGCAGGCTGGACACAATCTGCCATGTACCACTGGCCAGGGCAGCTGTAGCTTGATGCTGTGGTGATGGTCACACTTCCCTCTCCTCACCCCCATGCTGGGTGCCATCATGTTGCCATGCCAGCTCCATGTTGGCGATGGCTACCTGGCACGTCACGGGGAAGGGGCACATCTGAAGCAGGATGGGGGGAGGGGGGGGTGCGGAGAGGCCTCCCCTGTCTCTGCACAGTGCTGCTGGCTCCCTGCAGCCAGGCTGAAAGCCCTGCCATGATACCAGCAGCCTGCCCCTGAGGCTTCCCACAGCCACTGGCATGTGCTGGAGATGGGCGGCAATGCCAACCACAGTTCACTGCCCAGCTGTATCTGCTGCAGCATCCTGGCACAGCTGGGTGCCTCGCAGCAGGGTGGTTGGGATCCCGCACCCCTGCCTTCCCGGTGGCAGCCGTGCCCTATCCCACATTGCTGGGTGTCTACTGGCTCCCTGCCCCAGCAGCACTACTCTCTTAGTGGTCCTGAGCACAGTCAGGAGTCAAAGTTGTTTTTATTTATTCAAATCCAGTTTAGCATCCATCAGGCTTAAAAATCCCATGACTACCCTGCTATACAATTTTGTTTGATAGGAAAATAATTAATTTTGCAATTAAGCTGTACCCAGAACAGATGATGTAAGAGCACTCCGTATGGGCTGAATTAGCGCCTGCTGAGACACAGCGCCAGCATCTGTCTGGTTTACACTGGTGACACTTATTTTAAAGAGCCAGAGAAGGGGACAGTGCACCCTCCTGTGATTTTACTGACGGCTTCATCTCAGCTGGAGACCCAGAGAGCACTCAGCACTGTCAGCTGGAGCACAGTCCAGTCGGTCTGCAATGAAAAACAAGCTTACTCTCATGTCTCTTCTCCATGTTAGGGAGGTTGTTTTAAATTTGAGTTTGCTGGCCAGGTGGGCATTGCTTATGCCTCAGGTAGTGTGGGGAGCTCTGGAGAAAGAAGTTGCTGCCAAAAGCATGAGGCATTTCAGCCACTGAGACTAATATTTCTATGAATTCAGTACATTGCCTCTTCCTCCAACTTTATAGAGCGAGTCTTTCCACCAGCACCGTGAAGTGCCAAAGGGCATTGGCAACCGGGAAGGGTCCTGCCCCATCCTTTCAGTGGTGTTACTACTCTAAGGGATTTTAAGTTACTCCAGACAGAGAGCTCTGCTTCTGGAGATGGGTGATTTTTATGGTTAGCCATAGATATCTGGCCACTGTGATAGCTTCTCCATTTTCCTAAGGAGCCCGTAGCAGCCAGTGCAACATGGTGGTATGCAGGAATGGCTCTGTTTTGCCTTGGTGGGGAGCAGTCTGCAGGTCTGGGGCAGAAACCCCCCTGCTGACAGGTTGAGGGGAGCACTGGAGGCATCCCATGTTCCCCGATACAGAGGATGGCTCCAGTTTTGCTATCCCTGCCCACAGGAAGGGTGTCGACATGGAGCTGCAGCAGGTTCACCTCAACGGTGGATGTTTTTTTGGGGGAACTCCATAGAAGGAAGTGTGTTTGTGTCCGTGATGCTTATTTTCCCTGTGGGAAAGGAGATACTGTTTATTGTCTATTGTAGTCGCTAGTTTACTACGTAATTAGTGGGTCTAGTTAATCTTGACTGTTTCATTTCCTTAGGGGCCAGTTATCAAAGACAGCTTCATAAAAAATTGACAGCTTAAGTTCCTTTGAAACTTTGGTAAAACGCTGGCCAGCAGGACCTTCCTTAAGCCTGTGTCTGGTCTGTATAGCCTTGGCTATTGCTCTCAGTTTCGTGGGAGACATAAGCCTTGTCTGCTGTTCTTCTGACTTTTGCAGGGTGATAACTTCAGAAAATGCTGTGTTTTCTCTGGGTCACATGAGGACCCTCTTTGGCATGAGCTTGGGAGAGCTGATCTGGGCAGCAGAAGGTTCTCTAGTCCCTTGTCCAGGTTATAGCTGTGGATGTCATACCCTTGCGAAGGGCAACCACACCTTGAGCAGAGGCAACTGTGCTTCATTTTTATCAAAGCTTATATTTTGAATAATTGCATTGGGTTGATTATGCTTGAGTTCTAACTCTGTAGCTTTAAACTGCTCCATTAGTGACATAAGCTAGCCCCCCTTCCTACATGATGAACATGAAGATTTAATAAAGGAGATGGTTAGGAAAGTGGGAAGTAAGAAATAAGGTAGTCGGGAATAGCTAAGGATTAATGAAAGAGTCAAAGACCTTTACGCAACGCCCAGGGGAGAACCAGGAGGTCTATGAGAAGGCAGACTCATCACCCAGTCTTTCCCCTCCTGTTGCTCCCCAAGCTCCCATCTGAAGGGCAGCCAAATTGCCTTCATAAGGGAGAGAAATTCCCATGTCAAGGAGGCATGGAAAATACCACCAGGGTTTAATCTTAGAAATGAGTCCCCAGGTGGCTGTGTGGGAGACTTCTAAAAAGAATGTAAGGGCCAGGCTACATAATGGGGATTAACTCCAAGAAGGTGCTCCTGCAGGCACAGAGCAGCAAGTGCTGCAGAGCCGCTCACCTCGGTGCCTGCATGTGAGGGCTCAGCGGGAGAGCCAGGGGTTCCCTTGCAGTGCCAGAGGACAGCATCTCATGCTCTTCAGTGCCTTAGCAGGTGTTGGTGAGATGCCAGCAAAGCCTAGGTCTTGACACAACTCTGGAGACCGCCCTTGAGCTGCTGAGATAATGCTCCAGCCAGCAACCAAGCAACTTGAGCCACCTGGCAACTTTTATCCTCACCTCCAAATTAATTTTGGTAAATTATCTGTCGACATGCTGTCCCCCATACCCTCCTGTCCCTCAGCTCTGTTCCCTCCCTCTGTCCCTCAACAGCCATCATCCTTCCCAGCACAAGGAAGAAAAATCTCTTTTTTGGAAAACAAAAAGAAAAAATAATTTAAGTGATGCAGTCCAAAACAGAGCTATGTTTGAGCGTGTAGCTGACCTTGTAGGACCAAGCTGACCCTTTGGAGTTAGAGGGCTAATAAGGAGGAAGGCAGTGCTGCCACAGTGGAGCCCATGGCTTTGCCTGGTTCTGGTCTGCTGCTTTGGCAACCCTTGCATCATCGACTACGGTGCCTGGGAGTGACCTTGTCTTTCTGCACTCTTACTCTTGTGGTTACTCGTGGACTTCTCAGGGAAGCTGTAGACTGTGCCTGTTAGAAGGTCAGACTTCTCTCTCTCCCATAGGCAGTGCAGAGCTCCCCGAGAGGCAGAAATGGCTGCAACAGCCACACTGCGCTTGTGCATGAGGCTCAGGACCGAGAAAGTCATTGAGGGGATGGCTGAGGTTGCTCTAGATCTTGCCTCCTGCTTTATCTCTGCCTCCTGTGTGGGAAAAGCAGTGGGGAAAGCTCCTGAAGTGATCCAAGCTTAATAAGAGATGAACACAGCACATTCTTGTCACAGAAAGGTTTTCTTTTAAGCTTTGATTCTCGGCAGCCACGGAAAGGCTGGTGTGGAAGCCTGAGCGTGCCAGCCCGAGCGAGCACCCGGAGGAGCATGGGGGACAGCAGGCCTTCACAAGCAGCAGTGCAGCTGAGGTGGGGCACCTGAAACCATGGCCCAGGGGGTGTTTGAAGCCTGGCCGTCCCTGGGTCAGTCCTGGACTACTGGCCAAGGTCCCACATGATCCACAAACTGTCAGTGGAACAATCCTAAATAAATACCGGGGTGTACAGCAGTACTTGGATATGGTCACCTGTTTGTTTAAAGGGCAAGCCCCGTGACCGCTCAGTGATGCGGTTATGCCACTGCTTTTTAGTTTGGATTTGGGGGGGACATTTTTTTCTTACCTCATTTCCTTTTTCTTCAACTTGCACCCATTGCGACGGGACCCTGATTCAGCCTAGAGAGGCAGGACATGCAGAGGTTACGGTGCTGACTTGCCGGGGAAGAGAGCTGGACCTGTTTCCTTGCTGTAGGTCACAGGCAAGCAAGGAAACAGGTCCATTTGCCTCCCGTTGCCTCCTGCCTGAACTGAGACATTGGCCTTTCTGCGTGATGCATGTGGGCCACGAAAAGTTCAAGAGGGCTGTTAGAAAACCTTTGCTTTTTTGTGTAATTTACGCATCTGCCTTCACCTTTTGCAGCTCCGCAGGCCCACGTGTGGCTGAGCTCTGCCCAGAGCAGCACCTCTGGGCTGCTGGATCCCGGTCTGGGGAGCAAACGTATTCCTTGTCCTCCTGGATGTTTTGCTGAATTTCTGGGCTGGTGGAAAACTCATGGGTTTGAGTTCCACTGATGCACTAGGCACTGTTGTCTTTTGTTTATTGGCGTTCCTGTGGTCAGCCCCTGTGCTCAGGCTTGTCCAAGCACCCAGGCAATGGTGGGCCAAACCCAGCAGAGCAATGCTTTTGTCTTGCTTTAGAGTAGGACACAATTATTAGTGGCGCATTTTTATTTCCATTTGTTCATTCTGACAGCAACCAAAGGAAGCCATTTTCTCTACAAGAGGATGTTTCAGCAAGTGTTATGGTAAAGCTAACAGGATCAGTGCAAAAGAGAGTATCACGTTCTCTTAAGGGCAGCAATCAATAATCAGACTGTCACAAGCCAGATCCTTTCAAGAAGCAGGATAGCAAGTCTGCACTCAGATCAGCCTTTAATCTTGGAGGATCACTGAGCTCTTTACAGGCTGATACATTTTCCACTGTCTATCTGCCCCGTAACACAGGTATCCCTGTAAAGACATACAGCAATTCTTCCAGCGCTTTCAGAGATGAAGGAAGTAAGTTGGATAGCGCGCTCCTGCCCTTTTGGGCAACACATTTCTGTACGGATCAGGCTAAAGATGGAAGGTCAGGTCTGAGTTTGACCCTGGATAATGTTTCCCAACCTTCCCTGCTCCGTGAACAGTAGCGTCCCCGAGTACACAACATGCTCTTGGAAACTGCGTGTTCCTCTGGTTCCCTTAGCCTGGAACAGCAGCCTCAGTTTTAACTTTTCTGCAGCCCTTGGCTGCAAGCAACATTGTTCTCAGAGGCAAAATGTCACTGAAGACCTGCTCTTCATGCTGGAAAATAAAGTAATTAAGCAATGTGATGTTTGTGAAAACAACCAAGTATCTTCTAGACGTTTTTTGCACAACACTGGGAAAATATGGTAAGAGGCATGTATACTGCAGGGTGTTCATTCTTGAGATCTCCAGTATTCCCTCTTCTCCTTATTTTAGTGTCAGTCTTTTGATCTTTGCTGTTTGCCCCAAAGCTGTGGGCATTAGGTGAGCTTCTTAACTTTATTTTGTAACAAAAAATGAAGAAGTTTGTAGCCCTCAGGGATGTGGAGAAAAGTTTGAAAATGAGGTCATAAAGTTCAAGAAACCAGAGTGCAATTAGGAAAAGCTCAAACATTTATAATTTTCTTCAAAAACCAGAACAAAACCCCTTGTCATTTTAAAGCCATGATTCTCTGGAGCCTGACGCATAAATTTTGAGTATGTGGGGTTAGCAGTGCTGGAAAGGATGATTTTTTCTGCCCAGATCATGCTTTTCTACTGGGAATTTTATTGACCAGCTACTTTAACTGTTTCTGCACATCTTTCTTGGCTGGCCTCTCCTGCAGCTGAGGAGCCCTTTCCATCTCTGGGGGCTTGGAAGGACATCTAGAGGTGGCGGTGGCTGGGATTGCCCCCATGGCAGAGGCCAGGCTGCCCAGCATGGGTGCGTCTGGCCACATGCTTCAGACCTGCCAGGCAGCAAAGCTTCTCCAAGGTCTTGGAGCCTGCTGTCCTGGCAGGGAAGGACCTAGGGAGCTCACCAAGGGCAGCAGCACTCCTTGTCCCCTGCTCAGTTGCAGCCGGGGGCTGTGGCTCCTCCTCTACAAACCAACAGCTTTGCTTGGAGGATTATCTCTAGCTTGCAAAGCTTGCTGGAGGGATGTGATCTCCCCTGAGGACTCATGAAGGGAAGGGGCTCTTTCCTTTAGAGGCTTGTTTGCATGGCATGGTGGCGTCTGCAAATGGGGCCCCCAGTGTGACCCTGGGCTTGGCAGGGCACAGAAAGGCATGGTACCTTCCCAAAAATCCCACAGGGATGCAGTGCCAACACTGGTCTCTTCCCTCTGCTTCTCCTGTCCTGAGCCACCCTCCCTCGGACGCTGTTCTTTCATATTTTTAGAAAGCACATTTTATGTTTTTCAGCGCTAGCTTTGCACGTCAGCAGCCACCGCACAATGAACTCTCAGGGGCCCGTTTATTTTGCAGGCAACGGTTGTACCCCGTGACAGTGTTTTCTGCCATGTCGTCAAGGCACCCTGGGTTCTAGCTGCTTCAAAATGGCAGCCTATTTTTCAGTGTCCCAAGCCCTGCCTTTAACCAGGTCCCCCATGAACCCATTTTAATAGCTCCTCTCAGTGATTTGTTTATCCCCCAGTGCTTTCAAGGGAAATGGGAAACGGCTTGTTCCTGATTTAGGGGCTGATGCAGCAACATGCTGCAAGCAGCCCCTTTCTCTGCCTCCCTTCCAGCTTTTTGGGGTAGTCCTAGTTTAATCCGGTATGAGTCCCTTGCAGAACTGAAGGGTTTGGGGGCTGGCCGGGCTCACTACACCAAGTTCTTCGCTGTGTGGGCGCAGCCTAATGCATCCTGGGCAGAAAGATACCTGCAGTAGGGAAATTATGCTTTGGACTGCTCAATCAAATAGAGTTTTGAATTACAAAAAGTGAAATGAGAGCCCTCTGGATAGAGGAGGAGCAACAACGAGCAGGGCAGGATGACCATGGAGGCTGGGGGAGCCATTATCACTTTTTGCCAGAGAAGATGGAGAGTCCAGTAGAAAAGGCCAGAGGCTAAAGCCTGGCTGGGCAAGGCTATGATCTCCCTCGCTAGCCAGGATGACCTCCCTCACTGGCTGGGCTTGGAGACTGACAACTATCCTCAGGTATGACTTTGCTCCCCCTCCCACTGGCCCCGCTGTGTACGCCCACATTAACATCGTGTACCCATAATTTCCCACAAAAATAGCTTGTTAGAGCGAGTTGGTTTCTTCACTCCCTCTGTTGGAAACACCTGTGATTCATGTGGCCACTGTGGAACACTCTTGGCTAACCTGTACCCTATCCAGCTAAGCTTTCAGGGCTTTGAATGTTTTCACATTTTCCTAGCCAGGCTGAGCACCCTTCCAAATCGTCAGCCTGACGCCACCCACAGTGATTTATGTTCCTTGAGAAATGCAATTGCAACTATTTCCATTAAGAGAGGCCTCAAAACCGTAAGTGGCTCCAAAGTTGTGAAGAATGCCCTGGTCTGGGACTGCGGTGCCCTCGGCTCCCTAAAAATTGCCTGTTACATTTTCCTGAATTTGGCTGTATCCAGTGCTTCAGCTAGAATGGTGTTTTTACTTCCAGCACGTGCGTGTGTGCAAGGCGCACTATCTGCTTACCCTGATGTGGTGCCCACACCTTCAGTCTCTACCAGAACTCCTTTCTCCCACTAAGGCTTCTCCCTAAGTAAGCATCTCTTTTCGTTTGCCCTGTTCCTTCCTGTATTTGCTCATCCACTTTGAAAATAAGCTTTCCCGAGCCCAGGATACTGTTGGTGTTTATTTTGGCCTTGTTCAGGGTTTTGCTAGCAAAGATGACACAATTCTGGCATGGTTCTTAGGACAACGCACTTTATTTCAGACACAAGCAAACCCTAGCTCGCACTTAGCATGTGCAAGCTGCTGTGCAGTGCTGCATTCACCTACCAAGGTATATAAGGGCTAATGATAATGTTGCCCAGAAGGCTAACACATCAAAGGCCAAGGAGCAGTTAAAATGTATTACGAGCTGTTGGCAGCAATTGTGAGGATATTCATGTGTTGCTGGTTTGGACAGCCCGAGTAAATGAAAACCCTCTGGATTAATTGGTACACACTAAAGAGATTTGCAGGAAAATGGAAGCTGATGGAAGATGACAAACAAGGGAAAATACAGATAGCTGGATGTGCTGACCTGCGGTGGGGCACTGCTGATTAACTTGTGGCTCCCTACTGTGCCCTGGGCAGCTAAGCAGAGCTGGGGGTGCCCCACCAGCAGCTTGCCTGGTGCTTTGGTGGGAGCGGGCTGAGCCCCACGGGCAGCATCTGCAGCGCTGCTATTCCAGCAAAGTGGAGCGGGTAGTTAGAGGTGAGACTTACCAGGTGTCTTGTGACACCTGGACACCACGGGAGAAGAGTTTAATTATTTTTAATGATGTGGGGGCTGGGAGGAGGGAGAAGAGGCTGTGTGGTGCATGTGGTGCCTGCTGTCACAGAGCAGCTGAAGCTGGGAACTTCAAGATCAATTTGCACAGAGACCACTGGCTGAATGGGATGACAACCAGCATGAGGAATGTTGAGTGATACAATTCCATCTTCCACTAGGACACCCATATTCAAACTACTGCTATGTGTTTTATTAATCATGCTTCAATTATACAAAAAAGGGCATCTAACCTAAGTGTCACAGTGACAGCCATACAAACACCAATCATACCAGCTTATTCACTTGCGAATTGACTAGCTGGAGCAGGACCACCACCTCTCACCGCAGCACAGCCACACCAGCTAAGTCATGCCCTTGCAGACCACCTGACTGGTGATCAGGGCAGGGTCCTGTGCTGATGACAGTGGGCAACTGGTGCTGTTTTTTCACCAGTCTGCATTGGGGCTGCAAGGGCAGAGGGTCCCTGTCTTCTCTCTGATCAGCAACTGGGTTCACCAATGGGTTTCCAAAAGAATTTCCCCAAAGCCAACCTTCCATGACCTGTGCTTGTATCAGTGATCTCTCATCTGGACATCACATGGGTCATCCCATCAGGTACTGCCTCAGTCCTTTTGCCATGATCTTACCTGGTGGTTGCTGAATCTGGTAGATTGCACTTTTCTGTGCTTAGTCTTAACCAGACCCTTCACAGTTTGGTTGGCTTCCTATTCTGTTGCACCGGTTCCCCTGCAGCACAGCAGTTGGCTTCATTCCTGTACCCAACATCTTAACTCCACGCTTCGCGTATTTCTCTCTCGCAGATTTGCAGAATCCTTGTTGTAGGAAGAAAAGCACAGAAGGTGGTGTGCTTTTGGTCACCTGGTGGTTTACAGGCCCTTTCTCCTCATGTTATCTGCCCAGTGCGTGGAAGAGGGGAAGGAAGAGGCTGCTCAAACTGGCAGGTTCTCCCATCCACGTGTCCTTCTGGCAGCTGTGTGGGTGTGGTGGGGATGGAAGGTAAAACAACATGGGATGGGGGCAAATTCCAGAGGGGCCTTTCTCTGTCCTTTTCTTGAATATGCTTAGGAGAAAATTATGTGAGTAAAGAGTTGGCAGAAAGACAGAGTAGGAAAGCCAATGCTGTATGCAGTGGTACCTGTGCAGGTAGGATCCTCATCTCCCTGAAAGCTTGACTCCTGCTGGCCCAAGTCTGACAGGCTCCCATCTTGTCTCCCAGCTCATTGTCACAGATGATTTAAAGCATGGCTCAGCTCTGCAGCCTCCGTCGCCGCCCGTCCCACTGTCCTGCTGGCAATCTTCTACATTCCATAGGCATGGCAGGAAGGGCTTTTTCTGCTTGTGCCAGGGAGCATTGTAGCAGGGTGGGATAAGCGGCAGCTTCTACACTTTTTTCAAATAGCAAGTGTATAAGAATGAGCACCGCCAATGTATTTCTGACATGTTCCTGAAAAATTCCTTGCCTCTCCCATAAAACTGAGACATAGATAAAGAATCTGTTTTCAGTCTTAAAGCTAAAGACAAGAATCAATTTTTGAAGTCTGTTTTTAAAGCAAATTGCATGGTAATTTATACCTTTAAACTGAAGCTCTCATCCTTGAAAAAAAAGAGACCATTTCATTTTTGGTGACTAATGATGAAGTGTTTTCTAAAGGTGACTAAGCACAGCACAAAGACTCCTAAATATGTTTATTAGCTTATTAAACATAATTAATTGAATCTAGTTGCTAATATTAGCTATGCCTTTGCAAGTGAAAAGCACTTTTGGTTAGCTAGACAGTTTCTTATCAAAGAACAAAAATGCAACATTAAAACATATGCAGCTTACTGAATAATCATGTTATTTGTCAGACAAGCAGAAGAATCATCACTAAAGTGCTCTCAAAGTGCCAAATTGGGTAATATACATAATTAGGCCCCATTTGATTAGATATGTGCCCATGGTAACAGCCACACTCATGATCCACGTATTAGTACAGCCTTGAAATAATCTTCAAGGGGGATGGCAACAGAGCACATCTGAAGCTTCACTGGGGAGACTTTTGGAACATAACCTACATGCCAATTTCCTCTGATCCTGTGGTTATTCTTTATTTTATCTTATTATCTTTTATTTTTAAAACTGCGTGCCTGGTTCTCAAAGGTGATATACTGCTTCCACGAAATGTCACTACACTTTTACCCCTAAAAGGAAGAACTCTTGATCATCTGCATCACATTTTAAAGCCTAAAACCTTCCTATATTTAGGGACACATCCCAGCAATTGGCAAGGCTGCTGCAAGCTGTTCCTAGGAGGTGGGAACAATCATCACCTGGAAGCCAGCCCATCTCAGATCCACTCTCCTCTCACGGCCCAGGACAGCCCGGTGATGGATAAGGCCATCTGGATGTTCTTTATGCTTTTGCACGAGCCTCGTGAACAGACTGCAAGGTCTCAGAAAAAAGATTGATTTTGCACCAGATCCAAGCCTCTGAGAGAGCCTGCAAGCGCTGAGCTACTGCCAGCCCACAGGGAATGAGTCTGGAGGGTACTGTTTGGGTAACAGCGGAACCCAAGAGGGTTTGTTTAGCTGTAGATGCAATATGAATTGTTCCTGCAGTTTATTTTTACGTTTAGAGGGTGAATGAGTTTGGAAGAGTTGGAAAGAATCAGAGAATTAGCAGAATGAATTCTTATTAAGGGTTATTTATACAAAATGAGAGAAATATATCTCCTGGTGCAACAGTGTGTGTCCAGGCTGATGAGAGTTGCTGCTTTTGCAGTAACGCCTACTGGGAAATATTTAAAAGAAGCTTTTACCCCCAGTAAGGAAGGGACCAAGATATGGAAAAGTTCTCCCACATGAAGGCACTAGAGAAAGACTGGTCTGTAGCAGGGAAACCTAGGCAACGGGTGCTGAGGGTCTGGCAGGAGAGGAATGTGGGGCCCCAGTCCTGGCCAGTCTGGTCCAGAGAGCTAAAGTGTACATGGCTGGTCTGCTCATGTCACCTATCCCACCAGTGCAATGGAGCCATAGTGTATGCACGCGCAGATACCTCGCCCTGTAGAAACAGGATAGGACCTGGCGTAAAGGGACCCTGATTGGAGATATACAATTGAGAGCAAATCAACACTGAAAGGCTGTGAAAAGTAAATGCACAGGGATGATTTAGGATGCCTTTTAGCTTGTGGGAAGAAGAGGGCTATCCCAAGCATGTGGGAAACACAGAACAGCTAAAAAGCTTTGGCAGGGGAGAGCACAGGGGAAGACTTTATTCCCTGGTTTGGCTGTTACCTGGCACAGAGATGGGGAGCAGTTTCTCCAAGGGGCCAGTAATGCAACCAGCCATGTTTACAGCCTTCAGCTGCAGAGCAAGAGCACTGTAAGTCATGTCTGCACAAAGTCATCGAACTGTTACTAGATGCAGTGTTAGGATTGCGCCTACTGAGGTGAAAACAGACCTGTGGATTCACCTCGGGCATGCAGCACCCGATTAGGAGTGTGTCACCTTTCTCCATATTAGCGTGCTCTTAACTGCGCTGGGGGGGCATGATCCATAATCCTCAGCAATATAAATTAAGATCACTGCTCAAATTATACTGAAGTTGGGAAATTCCTACACCCTTCTGACTTCTCTTTCAGTAAGTGCTGTTTTTATCATTGCTCCCCAAAGCAGGAGATTATTCAAACCAGTTTCTCGCTGTTGACATTGGCACCAAACTGAGGTGTGAAATGGGTCAGAACAAACCCTGTGTCTGCCCTGGCTGAGAGTGGCAGGACTTTAAAGGGAACTGGGTTGTGTGTGAATCCTGCAGTGATGGTAGTGATGGCTGTGCCAGCATTAAATACCCTGGTTTTAAGGTTCCATGTGGACAGCCATCACTTATGTTTGACAGTGCACTTCTACTGTGTATGCTCAGGCACTTGAGACCTCCTGCAGACTGAAGGGCATTCTCTGGTCGTGGAGCTAGAGGTCTGGCAGCTGTATGGGTGGTGAAACCGTCCGGCGAGAGGCCTGGCGGTGCCACTGAAAGGCACAGTGGATGTACTGTGTGTGCGAGTGAGTGCTCACACACACATGCATGTACAGCCAGTATTGGTCCCTCCTGTGATAAATGGTTCTAAGTAGAGCTATGTGAAATTTTGAATTTCTGCTTCTGTTTTACAGAACAGAACAAACTAGGGCAAAAAAATAGGAAAAAATTGTTTGCTGGAATTAAAATAGTCATGTTCATAAATGTCTCTGTGTTCTGTTTTGACATTTTTTGGATCAAAGTGAAGCATTTTGACGTTTCTGAGGTAGGAATGTTTTGTTTCAATTTGTTGAACTGACATGAAATGTTTCGTTTCAAGTCTGCTTAACATTAAAGTAGGCAGCGCCTTTCCTTGGGTTTGGGTCCCATTCTCTCCTCTGGGCTGTGCTCCCTGGGAGCTCTGCCCAGCTCCCATAAAGCTTGGGCAAGGTCCACGTTGTTCTCAGCAAATGCAGCTGAGCCGCAAGCCCCACACACAGGAAAGAAGAGAGGCCTTTTGGGGAAAGTTTGTTTCAATGCTGAACAAGACTAAAATGAAAAATTTGGGGGCAGCTGAAGCAAAGCACTCCGTTCCGGTTCACCTCCAACAAAACATTTCTTGTCAGCAGCATCCCTGTCTTCCCATAGGCACTTTTTGTGTTGCAGAAGCTGTTTTCTGATCAAAAGAAGATCTCCCAGTGAGTGCCTGCATGGGTATTGATGCGATCTATACCAACAAGCTCCCCAAGGGCTGCAGACTGGTCCCCTGGACTTAGTAGTGAAGCTGTCCTTCAGTGTTGGTCAAGCAAATTTCCCAAAAAGCTGAAGACCCCTGCTCGCCTCCTTGGGGGCTGGCTGCAGCCAGGGCAGCCTCTCGCTCGACTGTCCCCAAGGGGGCCGAGTGGGCTGCAGTAAGAACAGGAGCTTCTCCTAGGACCTTGGCAGACTCTGCTCTTTTCTGGAAGTGGCTGTATGGTCTTCCTGGGATTTCTGATGAATTTTACCTAAAAGTCGATCCAAAAGTTGCTTTGGTTCATTTCCAATAGCTCTCAACAGGACCAGGCAGGTCCTACTACTTACTGTGGGGGATAACTGAACCCCTCACCCTCCCCCTTTCCTGGGCAACAGCTTCAAAAGATCTCTGATTTTGCTCACCAATCAAGCAATCTCATTTGCAAAACAACTGCAAGGGCCCTGCAAAAGCAGAAGGAGAGCTCCTTTGTTAAATAGTCCCTTTTGGTGACACAAAGGAACCATAAAGGTGATGGAGTTGCAGCCTGGACAGCCACATTTCCTGGACTGTGCAGGCTGGCCTCTGCCCCTCACCCCCTCCCCCGCTGTAATTTCAGACCCCGAGCCTAAGGATTATGCAGGGCTTGAGCCCAAGGAGAACAAGGTGCATTGCAACTATTCTTAGCTCCAAAAATTATTCCTGGCTTTGCTTTGAAATCTGAACCAGGGTTAATTTCTCTCCCCCTTCCCCCAGTCTGTTTCCTCTCCTCTTTCATGTACCTATTTGCATAGACTGTCATCATAAGAATCTCCATTAAAATTGAAAGCCTCCTTCCTGCATGTCACCTCTCGCAGCCCCCTTCCGCTTGCCCTGCGTGACTTTTGGAGGGCTGGAGAGCAAAGGTCCCGAGCTAGCATCGCCTCCCTGAGCCCTGCATTCCCCCTGCCATCAGTCCTGCTCCTCCGTTGCTATAGGAACGTCTATCAACTTGGGAGTGCCAGAGAAAAAGAACAGAGAATTATCTTAATTATTTAATGATTGATTAATATATGTTTATAGAGCACTTAAAAACTGTGCATCCTTTTGTAAATTGTTTATTAACTAGGCAAGTGGTATGATTTGCTGAACATCCTCCACTTTCATTGGTTTCAGTGGGAGGCAGCTTGCAGATTCTGTGGTAATTATATTCCTAGCAGTACCAGTAGTTCTGCTTCAGGAAAATAATTTAAATATGACTTTTCACTTCAAGTTTTTGTAGGCAGGGCTGCTCCCAACACCTGCCACTGAGATTGCTCAAACACCTCCATTATAAACACCTGTTTTCAGCTGTTCTTTGGCAGATTTTACCCACCTGGGAAGAAGGGTCAGGCTTGCTTCTCCTTGAGGCTGGATAAAGAAAGGAGGCCTGGGAGAGTGCTTGCAGCTGGTAATGCAGCATGGCTGGCTGGTATGGGGAGGCTTTTGGCTCAGCTGCTCATCTCCTGCTGAGTGATAGTGGATTTTTGTCAGGGGGTCATGGAGGCTGTTGCTAAAATTTGTGTGCTCTGTGCCTGTAGTGCCAGTTGGAAGGGCTGCACAAGCAGCCTGTGTTGGCTGGGTGAGGAAGTGTGGAAGCAGGAGCATGGTTCTGGTGCTGTGCCTGCTGTCTTGCCCCCACATCCAGTTGAGGATGCCAGCTAGACCTGTGTTTGTTGCCCGTGCTGGCTGTGAATCCTGGTCTCTGCCCAGCCTGACCCACGGGACCTGCTGACCGTAGACTGCCTCTGCTCCCTCCAGCCTCCAGGATCTTCTTCAGGTGCTGTGAACTGTGAGGGCACAGAATCACCCAGTGCTTGTGCCGTGCCCTTTCCTGATGCCTGGCCTCCCTCTGGCTTCCTTCTGCTCATAAGCTGCAGCTATCCCAAAGCGGGGCGCAGGTAAATGCAGACTGACCACCTGAAGAGCTCCGCTTCCAGTAAGCATAAGAGAGTCTGGGACATGCAACACACTGCCCTGCATGCTTGAGAAATGAACCTTGCAGTCTGAACGGCTTTGGTGTGTGCTGTCGCGTGCATTGGAGATCCATAGGGCTGGTATGACCTTGGTGTCAAGCCTGACTGTCCTTGTAGGTGCAGGGGGTGAGATGGGCTGATGCAATAGGACACAGGCAGCTGCTGAAAGCTCGTGCTCCCTGTCTGACTCGGGCAGGCTTCTTGCCTGAGTTTAGACCTGTAGAACCATGGCTGCTGTGATGAAGGATGATGGGGAGGGAAATAACTATAGCTGGTGCTCTTGGAGGGCCTGCTTTCCCCAGGTACTGCTCTTTGTGAAGCACTAAAGACCTGTGATGCCATGGATGAGCGTCGATCAGGTGTGTGATGTGCACGGCTCCCTAGTTTGTAAGTGGAAGCACATAATGGATAAGATGACTTGCAAAACAAGACAGATTAGCCCTGGAGTCTCCTTTGTGTTAAGGAGGTATTAAAACCTTACTCATGTTAAGGACTCTCAGGTTCTCAGTCCCTGTGAATCTATCTGCTGTAGAGCAGTCATTCTGTAAGGATGCCTACACACGTGGCAGCCACCTTCCTCGTTTGTTTATGGGTTTTAATCACGGATTGCTGCCCAAAAGTCTATAGTCCAGCTGAAGAAAGCAGTAGCAGGATTGGGTTGTTATTCTGTAGTAGTTCAGCACTAGAGGGGGATGTAGCACGTGCTTTCCAGCACATTTCATGTGTGCATGTAACAATATTTTACAGCAGTATTTATGAGGAGGCTGTTTTCTTAATTGCCGACATGAAGATTTTTCTCTTGCAGGGGCAATTTTCTTGCACAGGATAAAAATCAGAGAGGCTGCTATTCTCCTAGTCTTAAAAGACTGTGCTTGTAGCCAATGAATTTTGTATGTTTAATGTGTGTCTTGCATATTGGGGCCTCAGAACTTAAGGCAATTCTCAGGTCTTTTTTGTTAGTTTTTTTTTGGTGTTTTTGTTTTTTTTTTTTTTTTTCTTTTTTCTCCATCTGACATGAGCAAACAGCAAATAAAGGCTGCTCTTTAGCTTGGCTGTAGCTCCAGTCCAGGGTGCTGGCTGGAGGGGTCTGAGCTCTGCCCTTCTTGCCATGGGGACACTGTGTGCTGTGCTGGGGGGCTGCAGCCCCATTGTGGTAGTTAGTGCTGTGAGCAACTGAATGAAGGCATAAAGCCAAATCCGCCAAACTCCACTTGCTCGGCGAGCTACACATTTCTGTTCTCAGCAGAAATGTCTCTGACTTTTCAGACATCCTAGTAATAAAAACCAGTTTTCTACTTCACACAGGGGCAAAACACATTGCAAAAAATGCTGCTGCCTTGTGGAGGTTTTGCAAAAGCTGGTTAAATTCCTGTCCTTTGCTCTTGTTTTCCTCCTCCTTTCCAGTGAGCAGTTCTCATTCCATGTTTTACTCCACAGCTTAGGAGTGTGTCAGTGTGGGGAGGTGACCTGCTAGCCCACTGGCCCAGGGAATTTCTCCTGGTGCATTTGGGTATGGTATCTTGGGATGCAAGCAGTCTGGCTGGCGTATGCCACATATATGCACAAACACAGCTGTAGCAGAAGGTGAGAATGCCACTTGCTGATGAAAACCCAGATTCAGGCCAGCAAGTACAGACTCTCACAGATACGAATTTTGCTGGTTTGCCCTGTCTATGGGAGACCTTTGTGTGCAACTCTGTGCCCTCCTCTCCTCATACCCTGGACATGGCATGGGGCTGTGGTTCCCACCTTGCACTGAGGGCAACATTGGCTAGCCAGAAAAGATGTTCCCATTCACGTTTCCACATAGAAACTTTTCTTCCCCTACTTTTAGTGCCTGTAATTACCTCTTTACTCCAGTGCCAGCAACCTTCCATCAGGCATAGTTATTAACGGAGAGAAAAGAGGAGGGGAGGGAGGGAGGGAGAGAGCGAGCCACAAAACTTAATTTAATCGCAGCACCCCATGCTCAATTTAACAGACACAACAGCTCAGAATGGGGTCCCTGTGCAACGGGAGGGCAGGCAGTGGAGCGTCCCTGGAAAGAATTAATTGTGGATGACAATGTGTAAACAGTGCAGATGAATAGGGCACGCAGGTGTGAGGCACCGGGGCCATCCCGGGGACTTTTTCACACGAATTTCAGCTCCTTCACTGCTGACCTGCTCCCAAAAACGTGATTAGTGTCGGCGTTGGGAAACCATTCAGGGTGTCAGGATTTGGCACATATTAACTAGCCCTAGGGGAGAGGGGAGGGAGCGCATGGGGGCTATGAAAGGAGGAAGTCTGGCGGACAAGGGGATCGTTAAAGGGCCAGAAAATCCTCATTGCTCCGAGGTGCCCTTGCTGCTTGGAGGAAAATGGAAGGGAGCCGAAGCAGAATAGAACTCTGAGGCATCCTAGCTTTAACTGAGCTGTGTGGAAAACAAGGCATTGCATCGTGGAGTATTTTTCTCTGGGTGTCCATCACACATATTGATGTTGTTTACATTACTTACTTTTTCTTGGCTGTGGCTTTCATGGTTCTAGACAGTTCAGCTCAAGAGATAAACAGTCAAAACAAGCAGGAAAATTAATGACACAGCAGCACCAAGAACAGGAAATATCTCCTGGGTAGCATATGGATGTTATTCCAAATTCCCCTTCATCAATACACACTCTATATGTAAGGTGATACAGACAAGGGGGTGCATAACAAGCCCAATTTACTAAGCACCAGGCTAGACACTCTTAAATTATGTTCCCTGTGTCAGCCTGGCCCTCTGCACCCAAATGGAGGATTTAAGTGCAGAGAGCAGATGAAGTTACTGATGGTTTTTTCTCCTCTCAGGAGAATGATGCGAGGGGAAGGACAGAACTTGATGAGGACTACTGTGAATACCAGTGTCTCTACTGGACTCCATTAGGTGCTTTCTTCCTTGCTGGGAAGCCTTTCCCTGCCTGCCTCGTGGCTTGGGCAACATGGCAGCAGTGTCATGCAGATGCCTGCTGAGACTCCCAGCTTTGTACTCCCCAGACCACTGCAACCCAAAGGGTTGGGCATTGTGTAATATATCAATAATAGAAGTTGTTCTAACTGCAATCACACCTGTGGATGTGAAGGTGAGGCTGGGTTCTTGCTGGCCTCGTGAAGAAAAAGGGTATTGCCATCAGTACTGGTTTGGCAGTGCGGACGGTGTTGTGGGAGGCGGGGTGGACTGGTCCCTTGCTAGGCACTGTTGGCTTGGAGAGATGAAGTAGGTGGTGAGGAGGGGGCATGAAATATCAGCACAGAAACCATAAAGGCCAGTATACCCAGTAGAAACCTCACCTTAAATTCAAATTAGTTTAATTTGAACTTAGTTATTTGCTGTTGGAAAATGAGCTGTTTATTTTGCTTAGTAACCTACACATACGACTAGTTCAGCACCCTTTTGAGAAAAGTCTGGTGGTGGCTATTGCTGCCTTCAGGGGTTGTTGTGGGGCTGAGGTCTCACAGGGAGCTACTGTGCTCTGGCAGTGGAAGTTTTGCCTTTGGATCTGATTGTGGCAATTGTAGATGATTTATCTGGTAAATCACAGCAATGGCTATGTGGGAAAGGTACTCCGCAAGTACTAATGTGATCTGGCAATGCTTGTATGCTCGGCTAAATTGTTGGCAGAAGAGCAAAACTTGTTTGTTATTAAGTCCAGTGATACCCAGATGCATATGAAGCAAGGAATAATGACATAGGCTTTATCCAGTGTATATCTGGGGCAGTCTATTCCTGCAGCTCTTGAGATGGGACCCTTCCTGCGTAAAAAAACTTCCCAAAAGCTGGATACACGGCTGAAGCCATTCATCTTGATTCTCTCTGGGATTCTAAAGGGGGTAGCACCCAATTTACCTAGGTGCCCTCAGCAGGGACAAACAGTTGTTGCACTGCAACCTGCTTGACTGTTGTTTCCAGAATTGATGATCAGTGATACTATTATTTCTTTTGCCACTCTGCCCCTTTTCAATTCTTCCTGCCTTCCCCCACCAGGATATCTGTCCTTTTGGAGTGCAGCTACCCTTGGGAAAGCTGATGCTGAAAGGACTTTCTTCCTATGAACTGTAAATGGTAATGCTTTTAAAAACCATCACAAAAAAAGTTAATTCTGCAATGACTGTTCATGCCAAGGTGAATGTGATGTTTTCCAGAAGAGTGAGTTAGCCTCGTTATCCCTGACAAACTCCAAGACACTCACTTTCTGCAGTTTTGGGGGAAGTGTGTTGCATTTGCTGCAATATGGCTGTTTTCCAGCATCCTGCATTCCATGCAGTGGTGCCTGTGTTTGGCCGACTGCTGCACATGCTTTTAAAGACCTTTTTTTTTTTTTTTGTTTGGGTTTTTGTTTATTTTTTGTTGGTTTGGTTTTCCCCATCGTTTACATGGAGTCATTTTTTTGAGAGACATTTGCTCATCTTTCCAATTTTGCTTTTCATTGAGGAAGAGCAATTGCTAGAAATCTCACCAGTTGGACAGCTGGTAATTTACCCACTGGAAGGGGGAGAGCTGCAAGAGGCAAGAAGATCAGCTCCCTAGACACTTGACTCAGGGACTATAGCAGGAGATGAAGGACTCTCTCCAGGCAGGCTCTGTGTATCCTACAGTGTGAGCTAACTGGACCTTAACTGATACACCAACAAAGACTGGTTTCTCAGAAAGGCTTTAATACTTCATCAGCTAGAGGACCCAACAACTGTTCTTCATTTGTACTTACAGTTGGATCACTGGATCTTCACTTGTACTATATTTAAGGTTCTACCTTTTATCCATGCCCCTGCCATAACTCCCCGTGGGAAGCTTTCCTTGGGACCACCCAATCACGACAGTGCTAAAGCCCTAAGGCACTCTGGTTCAGAGCTTCCTGGATAGCAGGACTGTGCTGGTTTGTTCCTGGACCTTGGTCCTAGCTGAGGGACCTGCTCTGCTGACATTTACCTGCTGAGGATTGAGCTAAAATGCTGATTTGTCATGACTTTCTACGTTTTTTTATGCAAGATCTTGCTTTACAGCCACTAGCTGCCATAGAACCAAGGAAGGCTATGTTGAGTTGCTTTAGTTCAAGAGTAAAGGAGATGGGGATAATGGAAGGTTGATAATTTGCAGGTAGTGAGAATGGGACAGCTGAAGAAAGTGAGGATGTGTCTTCCCAACCAGTTGTGTTAAGAGCATAGCTCTGGCTTGAATTTTTGCAGAGTCCTCACACCACTCTGAACTGATATTGCATATGAAATACACTCCTGTGGTGACAAGTTGTCCATTCTTGTAGGGTCTCCAGTGCAGATGTTCTCAGGCTTGCTGAGAAATCAGTACGAGGAGGGACTTTGGGAAGTTCAGAAGTCATACATGGATGTACCTCTTCTCCAGCCAGCTTGACTGATGTCTCTGGTACCTAGCGTGGGATTGGAGCCTGGTCAGAGTGGTGGAGAAGGGGCTGGGCTGCTGGGCACTGTGACCTTTGTGAAGGTGCTGATAAAGTTGTGGTGTAGGTGGGAAGATCTGCTGCCCTCCCAGGTTGCAGAAACCCTTGCATACAAGCTTGTTGTGGCTGTGGATTGAGTGATGGATTGACCTACAAAAATCTGAATGTTTACATCAGAATTCCTGATGGTATTCCTAAATTATTGTGCAGTTCATGTTGCTTTCTTCTCACTACTTTTTCCTGACATCAGCTGCCTTTTTTTTCCAAGCCTATCAGCTTGTTGACAGAGCCTAAACCCAGATGCCTCCTGAGCCATGTCTTCAGATCCATCCCACTGGTTAATGAGGGGAAGAGCTCTGCTCTGGAAGCAGATGTGACTGAAAATGAATTTGTCTGCCTGACATTTGTTTTATGTGAGAAGGAAGCTTGATATGACAAAAGGAGAAAACTACCCTTCCCCCAAACCAAGGCAACAATATTGAAAAACCTCCATAACAGTGGGGGAAAAAAAACCCTGGGGTGGCCAAAAGGGATGTTGCTTACAATTAAATAGAAAGGCAACTGAATAAGTATGGAATTCTTCATGGTGCTTCCCTTTGCCAGCTGTACTAAAGGTCCCTAGCTTTCTCTTGCTTTCTCACAAACATTTCTGCAGTGGCTATTGGTTATCATATCTGATGAATTTGATGATGTACTGAGTTTGGCTTTGCATATGTTTCTGTTCTGCAAGAGAGCATTCAGCAAAATACTTGGCTGCTTTCAGCCCCCTGCCAGTGTCTTGGCAACACTGGAGTTTTCCAAAGTGCTCTTAGATACAGAATCTGAGCAACTTATTTTCCTTGTAGTGAGGCTGCCTTCAGAAGAGGTTACAGCCGAGGGCAAGAAACAGGAGCTCTGGAGTGAGACAGAGCAGTCTGCCCTAGGATAGAAGAGCTGAGGCTTTGGGTGCTGAGGGCTACTGGTTTCCCTACACAAGGTCTAAGCTAGGACAAAGTCTGGATCTGCCAGAGGAAGGAGACCTGGGGAAACGGAGGAAAGGCAGTAAAGGGAAATTCACTGTTCAGTATTTAGGTCAAGGAGAGATGTCTCACAGCCTAGTCTCCAGGGGGGTCGTTCATCACCATAGCTTAGCTGGTCTGCTTGCAAGTTGTGCTGGTCTGGCTGCAACACAGAAACGTGGTATGGCAAGAAACAATAGGGAGGAATTATGAAAAGCAAAGTCTCTGTTGGTTAATACATGATTTGAGGGACAGTGAATGAAATGTTGCGGAGCTTAAAGTCAAAATGTGTTTCTTTTAAGTTGGAGATGGGTTGACTAATTCCGGTAAACTAAGACACTATCAAACTTTCAGCCGAAACTCAGATTAAGTAAAATCTAAGTAACTTGCTTTTTTCCTGACATGTTTTTGAAGTCTGTTTTTATAGCTTCAGCTGGAAGTGCTTGCAGAACTGCTAAGTATCATTTCAGAGACAGGCTCATTGCATATTTTGTATTTCCTAATCAGTGCCTGTACTAAGGCAGAGGAGAGGCAATATTGATTTCTCAGTGCAAATTGTTTTCCTGGAAGACACTTTTCTTGGGTGTAGACCATGAGTTTGAAGGTAGACAAGGCACCTTCTTTAGTCTCAAGACTTTGTCTGTATTAACTGAGACCCCCAAATCCCCTAAATCTTACCTGTTACACAGTGGTGGGCAACTGCTAATGCCATCTGACCTGGAACAGGCACCATCGTGGCGATACTGGGATACTCAATCTGTCCACCCAGGTATTTACTTGCCAGCAAGTGAAAGCACCTGCCCTGCCAGCCCATGTCCTCTGCCTGGGGTGGAAGCAGGTCTCACTCTGCCGCCGTGGCCAGAAACAGAGGGTCTGGTTTATTGTCTGTCTCCAGCTGCGGTGATCAAGCATAGGGCTGCTTGACAAATGCCCTCAGCCATGTCCATTGCATACCATACTGTCAATTCCTGTGTTTCTTGACCTCTCTTTTTGCCACGCCTGCATCTCACTTTCTCTTCCTCCATCGAGAGAAGACAACCTGCACCTAACTGCTTTTTCTTTATTAGCCCTAGTTTTGCCATATCCATACCTGAATCTCTTATTTCTAATACTGCTAGCCAGGTTATCTTGGCCTTACATGCTATTACGGGTGCGGTTACAAGGCACACTGGCCTGGCAAGGTCCTATTTCCCAGAACGTCTCCAGTGCTCCACTCCAGCTACCTGTGTGGTTTGAGTGTTGCTCGTGCACCCGAGGGATCCAGCCAGCCCTCACATCACTGTGTATAGCTGTTGCCAGCCTCTCACCATATTCCCTCTCACATCCAGCTCTCCATGAGCCACATCCACTCTCACATCTGTTAGCTTCCACACCCTCTCCAGGTAGCTCAATCTCGGGCCAGGGCCCAGCTGACAGCCTGGTGCTCACAGTGCTATCCCCATCCCCTTCCTTGAGGCCGCAGCATTATTATTCATGTGCAAGTGATCTATAGGAAGGCTATTAATATATTTATTTGTCAGTGTAAATCTAGGCAGTTACTGAAAAGGCTTGCCTTTTTGAGGGTATATGATAAGAAATTGATGGCAGAGGTTGCTTCTGAGCCGTTGTACATTCAGCTTTCCAACTAATGCCAAAATCCATGGTTGCTTAATAACAAAGCAGACTCAAAGAAGGTGGTCGTGAAATGTTTGTGGATGTCCTTGCCTGTTCCTTGGCAAGTCTACGGTATCACCTCTAGTACCCCAAGGGTGGTGAAACGATTCAGCTTGGTTGTTTCTTTCACACCTTCAAGAATGTGTGAGGTGTCATTTTGGATCTGCTAAGCAATGCTGGATGTCTGCCCAAACCAAAATGCTGGCTGTGGGAACAGTTGAAGTCCTTATGAGAGAGACTTGGGAGAGAGGAGGTGAAAGCAGCTGGTGGCATAAGGGGGAGGCCCTCATGAGACGCGCCCTGTGTCCCCTGGCACTCCGGTTTTGCATCTCTACTGAGCCCCAGTGGAACTGGTTCCTTCTGGCCAGGGACATGTCTTTTCCACTCAGGGGTGCTAGTCAAGGTGAAGCCACCTGCAGCTGTGCTGCTTACTCCCAAGAGGGCCACGTTGCTGGCAGGGGAGGGAGCCGTGGCCGGTGTAAAGCTCTGCCCCAGGCTGCTGTGGTTCAGCAGCTGCTGCAGCTCTGCTCTCGCCCTCCTGCCACCCGCCTGCTCAGCTCCAGCTCCCGCTGGCAACAGTGACCGCTGCCTGGCACTGCTCCGCTCCGTGTCCTGGAGGCTGGCTCACAGGCGGAAAGACCCTTTACCAGACTGGCTCTCATGGGTCTTGGGCATTAACACTGCAAAAAAAATGGTAACAAGGCAAAGAACTTGTTGCGAAGCCAGAGGTGTGACAAATGAGTAGGTAACCCACTCCTGAGGGGAAGGGGTCTAGTTCAGGCTACTGTTTTCTACCTTGAGCACTAACTGAGGCTATCCCAGCTGTGAGTGCCCCTTGGATTTGTATCCATGCATAGGCTACAGATGGATCGCAACAGCATCACCGGTTAATCACCACGTTGCAGACCAATCCTCTGCTGGTTTAGGCCTACAGAATATGAGCTCTTTGGGCACAAATCATCTGTTTGTCCTCTGTCTGCATGGCAAGATCTTGGCTTGTGGGTATTTCCCTGATGTGTTGGGCTACTGTGTATCCTAAGTAAGAATAATA
This sequence comes from Falco peregrinus, assembly GCF_023634155.1. Lineage (NCBI taxonomy): Eukaryota > Metazoa > Chordata > Aves > Falconiformes > Falconidae > Falco > Falco peregrinus. The sequence goes on from NC_073721.1 coordinate 78,707,291, forward strand.
TAACTTATATCACCTACTTTAAAAAGGCTAGAGAAATGGGATTTTTTTTTTTTTTGAGAGGCAGATTATAATTAGAGAGAGAGTGAGACACTGAAATATCTGAAAACACCTACTAACAGAAATACACAAACCCCTCTGTTTAACCACACCAAAGAGTCCCATTCTCTCCATATTTTGGGCACTTTAGCATATATGAAAGGTGAAGTATTTGGCTAGTTCCCAACTGAGATTACACACCCAGGACTTTACCCAGCTTCTCCACTCCAGTCGTGCACACACTTTTACCTGCTTTGCCAACACAGGCACTGGTGGGGCGTGCAGCCTTGGCTGGTGCTAATGCTTGGCCTCAAAAATGTGAGTGGTTAATTGCTGGTGGCCACACTCTGGGATGGCTGCAGAAAGTCTGGCTGAAAATGTTTTCTGAAAGATATATGAGGATCAGTCCTCTGACAGTACATACGTGCATGCTATTCTCTTCTGCTCTACCAACTAGCTCAGCTTACTGAAGAATTAACTTTTTCTTTCATGTATGACATGGTGCCTGACAATGTATCTCCATCTTTGGGTCATGTTCAGGAGACATTACTATTGCAGACAATTAAAGATGACATTTTACAGTAGGTCTGCTGGCTTACACAGGTATTCAGGGGCCAGACCAAGAGACCAGTGCCAGCATCTGACTCAGCTGGTGCTGCCAGACCTGAGACAGGCAAGGTACTCCCGCTATTGATGCCCTGTCTGTATTTTGGAGGCCAAAAGGGACTTCTAGGTTCATTCAGCCATCAGAGGGTCACCCCACCATTAGTAAAAAGCAATGTGTTGCATATATAAGTGGGGAATAGCTGTCTCTTGCTGCGCATGGTGGAGGACAGCAAGGAACCACTGTGCCGAGGAGCTAACACATGAACAAACTTTCTGTAGCCTGAAGGTGCAGAGAGGCCCGTGGTTCTAATATAATACCCGACCAAAAGCTTGTTTTAGCAAATGGGGAGTACTTGGGAAGCTTTGTTCCAGGCCTGAAGCAAAAAAGCTTATGCTCTGGGGAGCCCAGAGGCAATGGAGGCTCTTCACAGGAGTGAGGCAGGTCCTGTGCTGCCAGTCAGTCCCTGCACCCACATGGCTCTTGTCACCATCACCTACTTGCCCTTTCTACAACAAGCACCTAAGTGGAAGGGAAGCCTCTCTGACTCTGCTGGAGTGGCATGGGAGTGTATTCCTCCTGCAGCCCAGGAGCCATACCGCACACCTTCACAGACTGCGTGGGTCAGGAAAAGGCTGTGTAATGAGCACATTTCAGGAGACCTGCAAGTTCTGAGGAGACCACAGAAATACCCCCAGGAGGTCTTATCTTTAAGTTAAATTGCACGTGCTATGAGGACTCTTGCTTTCTCAGAAGAGGTGGGAGCAGCCTTTGGCAGAGTTGTCATATGCATGGGGCCCTGGCATCCACCTGCAGTGCAGTTAAGGCAGGTCTGTATATTTAGGACACATCTCCACACACAGAGGAACGGTGCTTGTATGCATATATATATATATATATATATATATATATATATATATACACACACACACATAATGTGGCTGTATTTCTTTGAACTGATCCAGTGTCCCACTGAAGTGAATGGGAGGTGGGTAAAGCCTACAAGCCTGCTCGTGGGAGTACCAGTTTGCATGAGCATGTCCTTGTTTTTGAAGCAGGCTACTGTTCTCAGCAGACTGCAGCCTTTTTCCCATCTCCTTTTGTACTTTTCAGTATGAAAACACTGCATATGCTTTGCCTGTCTGAAGTCTTTCCTTGTGATGCAAAAAACATATCTCTGTTGGTTCTTTATATAGCCTCAGCACCTGAGGAAGCAAATGGCAAGCAGTGAGGACTGATGGTGCTCAGCACTGCGCTGGTAAGTCTTCTGGATCAGTCCTGTAAGCTGTGGTCTCTTTTCCTGCTCTCCGCTTCATCCCCAGTGTGTATTACACTTGCCCCAGCTTTGCAGAGATAATTTGCACTCTCCTAGTTCATTAGCTGCTACCCCCTCCTGTCCGTGGGCAAAAAAAAGCCCTTACTGTTCAAAAGAACACATGCAGCAATCATTAATGCTGACCCTAATTGTGCCAATTCAAACCACTCAATAGCTCTAATTAAAACCTCTCTTGTGCAGGGCACTGAACAGTAACAAAACTGTCACCCCAAACAATCAAATCATGGAGCTAAGATTTTTTTTTCCCCCTGTTGTGTTCAAATGTTGTTGCTGCTGTCGGAAGGGTCATCTGAAGGGATTAAGTATGGGCTTTTGTAGGCTGTAAAGGGTTGGGGGGTGGGAAATATCTAAACCCAACCAGTATCTTTTAGTCACAGTTTGAAATCAGAAGACCCCAACTCTTTTCCAGGTCTCCTTTCATCCACTTTACCCACCCCCATGCAGCACGCAACACCTGCAAAGTAGACAGGCTCTTGGTTATGAGACACATGGACACCACAAGTCAAGTTAAACATCTGCAAAGGAGGGGGTGAGGGGGGAAACCCAGGCGTTCCTATCCCTACAACCTTGTTTCTCAGGGTCCCTGACTACACTTTCCTGTGCGCCATAAATAACTCTGCAATTAGATTAATTGGTTGCATATTTGTTGACACAGAGGTGGACGAGAGGAGGTTATGATGGGAAGATTTTTGCTTTCAGTGCAATTTTATACTACTTTTTTCAAATGTCCCTTAATCCCCACTCTCCCCTCCCCCCCTTATTTAGGATTCGCCTGTCTTCCAGAATAACTTTATAAGCTGGGGGGTGGGGGGGAGCATTAAAATTCATTTGATGGTACCCATGCACACACATCTGTTCTGCTGTGTTTCTCTAGCAAAGCCTATCAATCAAAAGAAAAAGGTTGATATGTATCACAGTGGGATATTTAAAAAAGCTGGTTGCAGGCAATCGTGTGCTGGAAGGTTTATTTCTGCACCGAGTTTCTGGTCAGGGGTCAGAAGAAGGAAGCATTATGCATGTATACCTATATTTTTTTGTACATTTACCATTTTTTAATAAGGTAGCGGACTTAAAAGAAGAGTAACGTTAAGGACCAAAATTCTAGTCTTGGTATCATCTTTTCCTCTGTTTAGTGTCAAACATATTCTGAGACCCAAATCTGGATCAAATGTAAGAGCCTGAAAAAGCTGCAAGCACTTTTGTATCTGTGGTTCCAGTTTAGATCATTACAGGCAGAAATGCTAGCTACCATACGTGGCTTTGTGTTCAAACCACCATCTCAGAGTATTTGGTATGGGGTACTTGACTGCGTCTTTCTTTCCAGTGTCTCCTTGGCTTGCTTGCTTTTGCTAGCAGTAATCAGAGTTCCAGGAAGAAAGTTCATGGCATGTTGTGTTTCATCTTCCCTCCTTTCATCTCTCCTGAGCTGCTGTCCCAGCTGAGGACTAGGGAGTAGGATGATACCCGTAGAGCCCTGGCAGTCTGCCTCTTCAAACACCCTGAGTGCTTTCTGTTAGAAACCACCTTCGTTGTTTCTTGTTCCGACTGCTGGGTTGTGCCGTGTGCCGTTACAACATTGCCTTGTCTCAGCAGTGAAGCAGTTTCATTTAGCGATGGGTAAAATAGCCCACATTTAGAGTACAGCTTGACTCAGCCTTCAAGTATTTAGCCTTGGTTAGCAACTAAGCACAAAATCTTGATACATAAACACACATTCTTTATGTATAGAAGCAACGGGACAAAACTTAAGACTTTTTTTAAAATGCTTTGAGGTGAACAGTGTCTTTTTGTACAAACTCGTAGCAAACTCAGCCACCTCAGCAGATATGTTCAGGATAAGGTTGATTTCCACCAATTTGCCTTGGACCCCGTGAATCCTAGCCTAGGGGTCAGCCAGCAGAAGCGCCCTACTCTTTTCTAAAAGTGGGGGTGCTGCACCATGATGTGTGACGGTGCTGACTTGCTCCTGTCTTTGTGTCACCACTGAGTGGTATTGCAACACTCTAGTTTTTGACAGCAATGTGCTTTTAAAATGGGATGAAGAGGAACAGGTGACACTATTATATGGCATTCAAACGAGTGCTTTTCAGAGCAAGGTCCCTTCAGCAGCACCGGAGAGAAGAAATCAGAGCTCTTTGACAGTTGTGCTGTCTGTTGGGGCTTGACACTTGCTCAAAAGGGGTAAATGAGGGACAGAGAGGTTTTTTGACTGGCTCCAGGTCCTTTTAGCAAGCCAACAACCAAGCTGAGAACAAACTCTGGGACCCCAGTATCACCTCTAGCCTTTGGAAAGCACCATCTCCTTTTCTGAGCTGCTTCTTGCCTGTCTTCATATGGGAAGCTCTGCATCTCTGTTGATCTGTGACCTGAGGGTAGGGGATTTCTGTAAAATATGCTCCGGTGTAGATTCCCATCGCTTTCTGTACAGATCTCCCACGGTCTCTGTCTGCCCTTCCGTCCTCATTTCTTGCCCCCATTTTCTAGGCAGCAATGCTGGAGCCTATCCTCTTGACTAAGCTGTTGCACTTTAATTTTCAACAGGCCCCTGTTGCTCTTGCACCTTGTGTGTGGTCTTTGAACGTTATGTGGCTCGGCAGCTGGGAATAGTGAGTGGGTGGGCAATTTAAAACAGAAAAGACTCTGTATCAGCACAGGGCTGAGGTTTGAACTCTGCTCAGCTTTGGATACGTGTAGCTGGTTCTCAGGGCTGTGATTTAAGTGCAGTTTTGCTGGTGTCAGTGTGAAGCCTGAATCAGTGCTAAGAAATTGTTAGTAAAGAAAAAACAAACTTTGCATGTCTGATAATGAATGTTACTCTTGACCCTGATGAAAAATTGGAGGATCAAGGCATCTTAGAATTTGTATCCTGCTGTTCTGTCACCATTTTGCCTCCCCAACACGGAAGAAAATAACTGTCTAATATGATGCCAGAGCTTCTTTGCTAGAGTATGTTTCTGAGCTGCTTTCATGTCATTTAGGACACAATCCTGATTCTGAGTTTTCTGAGGATAAGGACTGCTGATGGGGGGAGGCAGATGAGGGGGGTGCCAACCTGTGACACAAAAGACTTCATTAATCTAAGCATCTCTCTGAGACAAGGTAAATGTGCTCAAGCAACAGAAAATGATCCCAATGTCATTACTTGTTGAGCTCACAGGGCCTGATCCTCAGCTGTTTCCTCCTCCTTTTTGCTGTTTGTGCTGGTGGAGGATCACATGGAGGGGAGGTCAAGCAAGAGACCTTCTACGTGCCCTGGCATGATCCCCACCTCTGCCCCCCATTTTTTGCTTTTGATGGTGAGCTCACTCTGCGCCGGCAGAGAATGCTAATGTATGGGAGATTCACCACCTGCGCTCCCTTCCATTTGCAGTCCAGAGTACCCAGTCCTCAAAATTTCGGTATGGAGGTATTTCTTTCCTCACCCACTTTCCATCTATCCCACCCAGGTAGACAGGATGAGCAGAAAGAGTCCTTCCCTTGATAAGATTGATAAATGAGGTTGGAACAGAACTCCTCTCTTCTGGAGTCCATATGGAGTCCAACCCAACTTCAATCTCATAGCTGACTCAAAAAAAAATATTTGGCAAGTATCTATAAAGGTTAAAGATATGGTCGATTGGCATACTTTTTAGAGCCTGGAGTGATATTTTTTCTGGAGTGATTATATTTACTCCACAAAATTAAAAAAAGTGCACAATGAACCTTAGAAATCTGTTAGATTATTGTAACATTAATTTTATTTTTCAGTGCCACATAAATACCCATTGTTCACCCCTACTGCACTGGGCCTCATACTGATTCTCAATGCTATACCCTGGAATTTGCAAAACATAAGAGTAAAAAGGTCAAAAAGGATAATAGCCTTGTTTTCAGGGAGCTGGCAGATTACAGACTAACATCAGCCAGGTCATTGTAGAGGCTCCATCCTTAAAAATAGGTATGTGCTTCAGCACCATGAAAAAAACATACTGAAGCTCAGATGAACTTTACTACCTCTTTACTACATCCTGCACTTCTTCACTGCATTCCTTTTTTGGGTTTTGTTTTGTTTTGTTTTCATAATAATACTAGTGAGTAGCCAACAGCCTCTTCCTGTGGTGGAATAACAAAAGGGCATGAAGGTATGGCTGGGTAGCAGGATCAGGTGGATGGGCATTGGTGAGAGTTGAGGGTTTGGCAGTGATGGGGAACTAACCAGAACTACTAGCAACTATTTGGGAAATTAAAGTGGTGAAGCCAGGACCCATACAATTTAATATACTTTCTAGATAAAAGGTCTGCACAGAATTTCTGTGTGAAGTATGACAAATGAAGTGGTGGACTGTAGATGGATTTAATGGAAAAAAACTTGCAATCCTGTCATATTTTAAAAAAGCTTTTTGTTCAAGTGAACATTCTGCAAAGAGCTTCCAGGATGAAAAGCCCAATAGGACACTTACTATTACTAACAGGGTTTCTGTTTCATGCAGGCATATATATATTTAGCTTTCATAAGAAGTTGAGACTCCTTTTTGTTGATATAATCCAGCAAGTACACCCCAAGACATGCTAATAGCCATGTGTCTCTACATCTTCACAAGTGTGAATATTTTGCCCACAGCAGCAACTGTGCTGACAGTGGAATGACACTGAAGAATTGCCATGTGCTGCGATATGAATCCTTTCAAACCCAATGACTTTTGATTTCCAGCCTCATAACCACTATGAGTCAAACTTACTCCTCCCCACTACCCCTCTATTCAAACCCATGTCTGGGAAACTGGGGAAATTATATTCTACCTCATTTAAGGGTGACTGCACAGACCCTCTCATCCTGTGGCTGCTATTCCAACCTGTGTAGGGGTGTGAGTGTGCTCAGTTGCGGCTTTTCAGTCTTTATTCTGGGCTGCCCTGAACTCACCTTTGGTTGGGGACTTGGGTGTGTCAGTGTAGAAAAGGCTCATCCACTGCTGCAGGTTCTCAGCAATTAAGGCTTGGCAGCAACGGCTAATTCTCTGATTAGAATTACCCAAGTGATTCAATAGGCACGATATTAAAAAAAAAAAAAAAGCTCTGAATTCTTCATCGTTACAACTTGAAAACAGAAAATCCCCCATATTCTTCTTTATTCCTTTTGTGACAAAGTGAACTAAACCTAGACCTGCTGCAGGAGCAATTGTAGCATCCACTGACTTAAAAAAGAACCACTGACACTGGTCCCTAAAAGCAATTAGCACATATTTGGAGGCAGTAGATTATTCTTTATTGAAAGTGTGAGTAATAATTTCTGCTAAATGTGTGCAAGAGGGGATACGTTACCTGATGCAAACTATGGCAGGCAGATCCCATGATGGTTCTGGTGTGGGTGCCAATACTGTTCAGAAGAGGACAGTATCTTCTGAAACTTGTCTGAGGACAAGACAAGTAGATGCAGAGGCAAATAAAGCAAACAGTTTTCCTTGAATGGTTGTCAAGATCACCAATATATATATCCTGTGCCATGGGATTGCACCAGTGCACATGATATGTATGCACCATAGCAACAAGATAATAATCATCAACACTTACCAACAGGCACACATTGGGTAAGTCTTCAGAGATGCAAGTTGTAGGCTGTATCTGGTACAGACAACAAGACCTAATGGTACCAGTTTCAGTGCTACCTCCAGCAGCATCGCATAGCTGAATTCATTACAGCTGGGCTTACACCTTTCTCGGAAGGATCTGAACATCAGACCTGGCATACGAATGCCTGGACATGAAGAACAACTTCTCTCCTAGTTCCGTGCCCCTCTCTTTGTAGTTTTCAGTTAAACACCCTGGGCAAGTTCTTTGCTGGTGAGACACCACTGACTGAAGTGGCATCGTGCCAACGTAGCGTTTGGCACTGCACCCTCAGTGTGATGGCAGGGATTTGCGAAAGAGCTCAAGTGAGAAGGTTAGGCACCCGATTCCTCTTGTGTTTGGACACTAGCTTCCCCTCGGCTCATCAGCATGCCTGCAATGCCACCGATGCCCAAGGAAGGCACTTCCTGCTTGCCAGCAACCTGGAGCGAAATATCAGACAATTTAGTGCCACAATACTTTCTGTTTCAGCAGTTTGTTTTATTTTCTAGATTCTTCTTTGAAGATTACACACCAGTAAAGTGCACCTATACCAGCTGGAGTAGCAGGCCCAGTACGCGGAAGAGTTAGGCATGCATTTTCAATAGTGAAGGTGAATCACCACTGGAACAAAGACATGTATTCTCTCTCTCGCTGGTGTCTTTAAACTGGAGCTGGATCTCTTCCATCCACCTGGAGAGTGCTTTGCTAAGGTTTATGGGCTCAGAACAGCTCAGTGAAATTTAATGGTTGGGATACATAGGCCAGGCTAAGGACTCTCTTCTGGTCTGGTTGTTACACCAAGGCAGTTATTATCTGCAAAGGAGATATATGTCCCTACAGAGAAACACCTGGCTGTGGGAATACTGGTCAAGGCTGGAAGTACATGCTGCAAGGTTATGAATGGCTTTGACCATAAAGGAGTCAAAGGGCTCAGTTATTGGGAATTTCTGACCCTCTCTGGAACTTTTACTTGGTGTTAAGATGCTGCTGGTGTCAGGGCCTTGTAGGCACTGGAAGGTAAGCTTCCAGTGTAGCTGGTACTCTCTGTCAGGGAATAGGAAAACAATCATTTTTTTCATGATGGCAATGAGCATTTATATAGCAGAAAGATCCTGGTATCCATGGGTTTGTCAGTGGAAAATACACCAAAGACATTCATGTTTAAAATGCAAGTGATAAAGAACACATGAAGGCATCACACAAAATAGGTCAGATGCAAAAAAACTCCCTATGAAATTGGAGAGGGGAATGTAGGCAAGTGGGATATTGTTATCTGGACTGGAATTTTATCAAGACTTATGTGGTACTTCAGTGGTGGGATCACTGCCTCAGCAAAACTGTACTAGATTCTGCCTGTCTGTTCACAGATGTCAGGTGTGCACTGGTATAACTTGTCCAACCTCAACAGAGCTGATCCTGATGTACACAAGGACACATATTCAGGTTTCCCAGCTCTCCCTCTCCTCTTCCCCTCAAGGTCTCTCTGCTCATGTCATGTGGAATGGCAGAAGTTCAGGTGTGGATCAGAGAGACTTTGAAATGGAAAATCAGAGGATACCGCAGGCCACATTGAAGAAGATCTGGCAAAGCTTAGGGTGAGGATGGCAGAGTAGTGAGGGTTAGGACTAAGGTACCTCGGTAGGCTTGTATGGGGTGCCGGGTTTGGAGCTCCAGAGAGATCTGCAAGCCAAGAATAATGAATACTGGCAGAGCTCCGCATGAGTAACAAACGGCTTATCCTGTCTAGGCTAATGACAAAATGTTACGTACTGGCATTTTTTAAGTAAATACTTTTCTTAAAAAAAAAAAAAAAGATTAAAGCAACCACTATAGCTAAACACCCTACTTTGCTCTGATAAGATGCCAGAATTATATGACTTCTGCTGTGTAACAAGGTTCTTTGTGTAGGCGTAGCAGCCCCTCCCCATACCTAGTGGATATACTCTAGGGAATTTTTATGCGAGTATTGCCTCTTGTAAGGTCACTGAGTAAAGAAAGTTAAAAATGTGTGAAGAAATTGCATGTCTTGTGTGTTTCCACAAGAGCACCGCCAAACTGTCCCATGAAAAGGTTATCACTATTATGTGCACAGTAATGACCTCCCACGGACATTATTTTGCAAACTGTCTAGTCTCTGCCGTGCCATGCTCTCCATCAAACTCATGCTAGTAATTTAAAAATGAAGGACTTTATGTAAACGCAAGTCAGCCTGGTTCACAAGATACCTCTGTCACTCAACCAGCAGGCAGAGAGAGGCTTGGCATTGCTCTCTGCCTCCAGTGCTCAGGGTCTACAGTTTACTGCCATTGCACTGTCACGGTATTGCTCCCTCTTGAGCTCCTCCACCAGACAGAGATGCCTGCAGAGACTGGGCCCTGCTGGCTGATGCATGTGCATTTTTCCCCTGCTCCTGCTCCACAGCTGCATCCACTTGCCTGTTGTGTGACACAACACTGCTTTCTACCCAAGCTTCCCATTATCAGCTGCCTGGTTATGCTTGGACATGCTGGGACCCACATGCACCCTAGAAGAGCTTGCTGTCTCAAGAGATGTCAAACTTGACCTGGGGATGGTAGAACTTGTTGTCTTAAAAGATATCAAACTTGATCTTGGGTTGGCTTTCCAGGTGCAAGGTAAGCGTTAAGACCCCAAGCCCATCACCTCCACAACATCTCCAGGCCTTGCTGGACAGTGCAGGGCAATGGGCTGTGAGGCTGTGGTGGGGCTACCTTTGCATTTGGGAAAGCAGGGGAAGATCTTCACAGATGGGTAGCCTCTGTGGTGGTGGGTCAGCCATGCTTTGAGTCCTGGTATGGAGGTGACAAGAGGACCTACGCTCCTGGAGACACGGACTTGCTCCCACAGCGGTCTTGGCCCAAGCCCGCCAAACCAAAGGAAAACGGTACGCAGACCGCGAGAGAATTCCCTGTGCCAAATTTACTTGCTCCTTGGCCCGACCCGACCGCGCGTCTCAGCTGTCACCGCCAGGGCCAGCGGCGGGGCTGGGGCCGAGGCTGCCCCGCCGGGGTTTGGGACGGTCGGCGGAGGCCGGCAGCCCCCCAGCGAGCGGCCTGGCGCCCGCGCACCCCGTCAGCCGCTGAGGGCGCGGCGGCCGCTCCAGGGGCCGCGGCACGGGAAAGGTGCCGGCCCCTCGCCCGGCCGCCGGCAGCACCGCGCCGCCCGGGGCCAACCTGCACCGCCCGCCTCGAGCCCCGGAGCGGCGGCGGGGCGGGGCGGAAGGCCCTGCCTCCCTGCTATTGGCTGCGACCGGCGGCGGCCACTCTGCGATAGGCGAGTTCCGCAGTCAGTGGCGCCCGGCCCCGCCCCGCCGCGGCTTTATAACGGGCATCCCCATGGCTGAGGCGGGTAACCTGCTGCGGCGGGAGGGGGCAGAGCCGGCCCGGGGCACCGCGCACCGCCCGCCGACGGACCCGCCGCCGCCGGGCTGAGGGGCGGCCGCCCGGGAGAGCCGCCTCCGGTGGCCGCAGAGCCCCGCCGTCCCGCCGCCTCCCCCTTCCCCCCGCCGCCCCCCCCCCGAGGGACGATGGTGTCGCGGGCCTGGCGCGGCGCGGGGGCTCGCCCGTTCCTGCTGGCGCTGCTGCTGGTGCATCTGCCTCAGGGTCGCGGCCACCGAGCCACGGGGCCCCGGGTAAGTGAGCCGCCGCCCCGGCGGCGGGGCAGCCCTTCTCCCGCCCGGCCCGCCGCGGCAGGTTGCCCTGTCCCCGGCCCGCCGCCCCCGCGCCCTGTCAGCGCCGCAGGTGAAGCCCCGGCGGGGGCCGCCGGGCAGCCCCGGCCCCCCCCGCCCCGCGGCGGGCACGCAGCGCCTCCGGGCCCGGCTCCCCGCGGGCGCGGACCCTCGCCGGGGCCTCCCCGCTCGTTAAAAGCCGGGTACCGGCTGAATGCGCCAAGTATATGCATCGGTATTAACTTGTTGGTATTTATTGCAGACAAAAAAGTGGGGCGGGGGGGGAGGTTGGCAGGCTGTAGTTTTATATTGCTCGTCTTGCATTTAATGTAGCTCCTGTTCCCAGCACATAGCTTTAGGACTTTTTCTCTTTTTATGTTCCCAAGTAGGGAATAAATGAATCCCTGCAATAAAGCTAGATGCCTTCAGCCCAGACTTCTCCCTGTAGGAGTCTAGCTCTGTTTTTTTAATCTGACAATGTCTGACTCTTACTGGGGCTGTTAATTTCACTTACTAAACTATTACACTGCTCTGGGGGAGAACCCAACATCTTTTCTAAATATGGTCCTCCCAGTGAGCTAATGTTACCACTGCAGCACCGCTACGGAGTAGCATGAGAGCTTTCAATTATAAAGCTGCAAAACAGTAGCCGTTTTTCAGCCAATGCTGCAATAAAAGCATGGCTCTGGGTAAGTGGAAAAACTTGATCTCTCTGCAGGCGTGTTGGATGCATTGCCCATGTGTGTTCTTGACCCATCAGTCTGCAAGGCTATGAAATGTGGTACCTAATTAACTTATGCCAAGGTTAGGCAAGACCGGGAGTCTTTGGAATCGCTGCTTGGCCAAAGTATAACAATAAGGTGCTTTAGTGCAATGTTCTAGTCTTTTAATAGAAGTGCTGCTTGACCATGATGGCTATTAAATGCTTCTCAGAGCTATGGAAAGTGTACTGGCTGTACTGGTGTCCTTGTGTTGAGCAGTGCTGTGTAGTCTCTTTTATGGCCAGATGTGTAATAGCAGCTGTTAGAATGTGGCAGATCAGAAGTAGTGTGTGCCATAAATTCTTGGAGACATGTTTTAAAAGATGGGGAAACATAGGGGTGCTTATGTTTGTATCTGTATTACCTGATACCAAGCGTAAACCTCAAAATTGGAGTGGTGCCAAATGGAGAAGAGCTTTGAGGTGATAAGTAAGAGTCTGGCTGGATGACTAGGGCCCTTCTTCAGCACTGGTATCTGAATACTTTAATGAAAAGCAATTGAAACAAAGAACAAAATAAAAAATACTGATTGCAGTGCATAATTGCACAATGACCCTGTCTGTCAAACAGTTTCCATATATGCCATTTTTATGTACTGTACTTTACAAGACAGTTTAATTGCTCCCTGTGCTGTGTCGTCTTTGGAATGGGAGCTACTTCAGGAGAGTGGAAAACAAAATACAAAGGACTACTGATGTACTTTTTGCTTCAAGTAAGTGAGCTGACTTTGTTTCTCTGACTTTGCTATTTCTCCCTTTGTGACCGGGGCAGAATGTCAGCTGTGAGCACCAATGTCTACTTGTGAGCTCTTAAAGGAAAGGCTGTGAACTTCCAGGATGTTTAACTTCTGAGGCCTGTCTTATTACACTTCTAATTGTCATGCTTAAGTGCATGTGAAGGTAGAGAGTTTAATTTGCTCATTTGCAACCATGTTGACTGATCCAAGTCCCTGAGATTCATCTCTTCTTGTGATTAGACATTGCCACTAAGGTTGTCACAGTACAAAGGTGCCATACTTTGGATTCCAATGTACACAAGGAAATTTTTTATTAACCGGTTTTTGATGATGATTACCATCTTACACCAGCGTGTCTCATGCTGAGTTGTGATCAAGAACATATTCCTGTCAGGAACCCTCTCTGGATGGGGGGATCAGTGTTGCAGTTCTAGGGTCTGATCTTGTAGGTGTTCAGTTGCTAGGTGTGATATTTACCCTTTCCCACTTTTTCTTTTCTGTATGGTAAGCACTAGAATGATAATATTTGCAAGATGAAGTGCTTTTAAAGGTAAACAGCAGTCTTTAATCCTACTCAATGAGTTTAAATGTGCAGCAATAATGCTTGAAACAAGTTCCTGATCTTTCTCCTTGCATTTCCCTCTTACTACTGTAGTATTGCTGCTAAGCTAGGCAGCCAGCACTGTCACTGAATACAAAGGCAGAAGAGTATGGCTTACTATTGCTTGCTGAAAATGATGAAAAACTAAGGGTATTGGAGAGCAATAGGTGTATCTACATCTCTTGTGCCAATAAGGGATTAAACTTCCAAATGAGGGTAGTTAAAGATGATTACTTGAATACCAAAATCAATTACAAGTGCAGCTAGTATCTGCTGGCCTGCTGAGGTACTCCTTGCTCTCAAAAGATGTACAAAGTTTGCTGTTTCCTGTTACAGTGAAAGTATGAGCAGTGACATGAATCCCTTAGACTTGGGAAGTGTTAGTGACCTGTAGGAAACATCTGGCTTTTGTACGTATGCTGTGGCCCACTAACAGTTAATAACAACTGTCCAATTGAAGCTCCATGGTAAGTCTAGTATCTTTGGTGTCCTAGAAATAACTTGGAAATCCAAGGCTTTTGTGTGACTTGTTTCCTCACTTGACAGACTCTAGAAAAGCTTCTGCTGTGTTACATAATTGCTTGGTCAATTTTGCTCCTGTAGGTCTGAAGAGCCCTGTGGAAGTGATCAGCTGGCTGTACTTAGAAAATTTCTGTCTGAAGGATGTTGGCTTCTGGAAAAAGATAATCAGGCTTTACTTTCTATTCATATTTTCTTCCTGTGTGCCTCTCTTTCTCTGCTGGTATGAGATCTGGGGTTGTGTGACAAGCCAGGTCTAGCTGTTTCTCCTCCTTGACCCCAAAGTGATAGATGGGGAGTTTGACTGGGCTGGCTCTTGCATCTCCTACTGTGTGGTGCTTTTGAACAGTACTCTTTCATAGCACATTAGATTGTGCCACTCTGTTTTTTCCCATCTGGACAATAAATGTTGACCTTTGTCTTTCTAGTTTAGAAAGATAGATCTATATAGGTCCCCTGCTTTTTGATTATCATGCCCTGACCGTTAAGAACTTGCTCCATTTATGGCAGGGAGCTGTTGATGGCAGTAATGACAAATACTAGCACAAGAAGATGGTGGGTGCTTGCAGAAGGAGCAGAACGCGACTGCAGCAGTCAAAAGCTGTCCTAGGGGTGAGCTTGGATTTATGGAAGGCTGGGGTTCTGTACCTCCCAGTGACTGCAGAGGACTAAAAAATGGGAGGGGAGGGCAGGACAGTCACTATAACTTTCTTTCTAGTTTCATGCATGGAAACATGCCATATCCCTCCTTGAAAGGCATGCTAGCTGGAGATGTGGGGGGCCTTCCAGTTCAGTGCTGTTGTAAAGGGAAGGCAGTAGATAGCAAAATTATGAAGCTACACACAGATTCTAGTGCATAAACAGGAGTGCTATAGAGCAATGGGAATTCCCTGCTGCAGCTGGCTGTTAGCTAGAACCCCAAATAAGAACCTTGATAAAAAATGCTGGAAAGGCTCCTGCAGCTTTGCCATTCTGTCAGGAGGAGCAAGAAGCATCGCAGCTTGTGCCAAGGAGCCTGTGTTCTCACTGCAGCCCCACTGGGAGTGTTCCACAAAGCAGGTATCTTTGCACATGCTCTACTAAAATTAGGGGGACTGTGTTCTTCATGGTGGGAAGAAACTGGAAAAGGGCATACTATAAAAATACAGGGCAGAGGGCTCCATATGAAGGAGATCCAGAACAGAAGAGTGAAACTTAGGGTAGGTTTTCAGTGGCTGAATTTTGTTTTTTGGTTTGAGCTTAATCATCACTCTGCATTGCAAAGGTCTACACTGATAAGTTACAGCTGAAGCACTCTAATGTTTTAGATTTCGTTACTGTTGGAAAGACTCATTTTAATGAAGGAATAAGGATCCAAAGACAAGTCTTCACAAAAGCATCCCCTGACATGACAGACTTGTTGCTCTATGGCAAAGAGCTTTTTGTTACAGGTGCTCTGTTTCGGTTGGCTGAGAGATGTTCTTGCCTAAGTGAAAACTCTAATTGTATGTAGAGCTATACTAATTGTTTCTCCCTCTCCTTGTTCATGCTTAGACCTTTAATGTTAGACAGCTGAATTCCTTGATGTGTACCACAGAAACTGATCTGATTTGCTTTTTATTCATTATGCAACTGTTAAGGAACAGGATTAATTCTTGTGTGGAGAAGTATTAAAACATTATGTTCCCATATATTAGTGTTGGAACAGTGGGCCCTGTTCTAAATGGGGAAACACTGTAGGATCTAGCTTGCTCTGTGTGCTCTTAGAGCTGGGATTTTAACTGCCTGAGCTTCTGAGTTGGCTATGAGAATATTTCACTCATGTTACTGACCTCTGCTGCTAATGAAAGACTTCTGGCCACCAAAAGACTTGATATAAACGATGAAACTGCTTGTGTATTTCTTCTGGTGGTGACAGCAAGCTCCTGTAGCTGGTAGAACACCTACAATGGTAACCTCTTGGACTAGTTTTCAAGTTTCTAGCACTAGTCATGTGTTAAGGTAATCTTCACTGACATCAGTGCAGAGCAGATGCTGTCTTGGCTTCTTTAATTTCCAAATGGCCTGAAGCAATTGGTAAGATGACTGTAAACCTCATTTCAGTGGTAGAGTAGCTCTGAAATATTAACACTGCTGTTTAAGTATCTTAGATGTTCTTATCCTGCCATCTCAAACTAATTGCGACATAACTATGTCAAAAAACCCCAAACAAACAAAACTCCTTTTGTCTCCTACTTGGCTGTTGAATCCCTGCTTCTTCTGGGGCTGGCACATCTGACAGTGTAGTTAAGCATTACACAATAAACTTCAGCTCTTAACAAAACCCAAACACAGAGGCAATACAGGTGAAACTGAAGCTCATCCCTGAAGACTGCTGTGCTGTCACGCTTAGCCTCCTGTTCGACAGTGTGATGGCTTCTTCTCAGAGCGCCCCAGCAGCTGCCACAAGGTCTTTGGTACTGACGCAACACCCAGGGACTTTGTGGCACAGCAGACCTTGAGCCCTAAGCTTGGTGTGCGCTGGTGATAGTTTACTGCTTTGTCATCAAGTGAAATTCTAGCAGAGAAGTGGATGTTAAACTTGTGACTTGAGCTATGAAGCCTACTTTTTTTGTTGTTACAAGCTTAACTACTGTTGTTGCTTTTGTAGGACTCCAAGCTTCCTGTGTTTGTTTGTGAGAAGCTCTTCCATTTGTGAAGTTCTTGCCCCAGCACTGAAAACTATCATTGCTATGGGTGAATCGCTTCAGCACTGGAGCTTTCAGAGTAAGGTGTGAGGTCAGTGTGAGACGTTTGCTTACATAGAGAAACTACCAGGATGTGATGAATGTGGTATGTAACTGTCTCCCTCTTACGACTAGCTCACATGAGCAGTTAAGATTTGTGTTTAGCAGCTTACATGTGAGCCCTGCGAAGCTTTTTGTGGTGGCTTTACTGCCTGTAGGTACGAGGAGGGGGTATTCTGGCACCGAAACCCTTCTGGTGATGACCGAGAATGCTTGCTGCTTTTTTTTTTTTTATTAGGCATTGTAGCTGTAGGAGAGTAACAAGAAAGTGTAGCTAGTCACACCAGAGTGTAATGCTTGCACTCAGGGCAGTGAAAACAACCACCCACCATACAAAGGAGCTCTTTGTATGTGTACTTACATAGGCTATCGGCGGCTCCTCAGCCTGAGAGCAGTCAGCTCCCTCAGGATGAGGCCTTACCTTGAAATCGGGCTCCTGGCTTCCTGACCTGGATGGCTTTTCTCCTTATCACAGTAGCCTCCTGGTGCAACTTAGGCTCCTGTGGGATGCTGCACTAACACTGTAGGTGGTGTTAGTGATATTCATAAGCATTAGAGAAGAATCATCTGCTTGTTTGGTGAGGAAAAGGTAGCCTTGTATAGCGGGCCTGCCCACTCACAAATGCTATTCCTTGCAAAACTGAAGAGACAAATATGGTTGTTATTCACCCCTAGAAGAATTACTTTTGAGGGAAGCCTGTGCTACCTGTGTATGCTGGAGGTGCAGCCCCTACAGTGTGGGGCGGGGGTGATGGAAAAAATGGAAGCTTTGGCTTTTGAAGGGATTAATTCTACTGTGTGACCCTTCCAGGGGAGCCTTAAGACTGGCCTGGGCCTGACAGGATGATGTTAAGGTGCCAGTGACAGCCTGGAGTAACAGCCTTGGTGGAAGGCTATCCTGCCAGATGTTTCTCATACTGGCTTCTCTGGGGCAGTTGTGCTTCTGTCCTCAGAGCAGTAGCCTAGAAGCCCCCATAAGTGTCCAACTGCTTGCACTGTCAAATTCTTCCCTGGTGTCTCCCAGCTGTAGCCTGCCAGGGAGGACATGCATGCATGTTGGATTTGTGCATTTTTGCCCCCCACTGGCTTGTGGCTAAGCTAGCTGTTTTTGAGAGCCCACCGACAGGTGTTCTCACGTGGAGTGGCATGTGGCTGTGCAGTGAGGAAGTGAGTGGTAGGTGTGAAATGAGAGCAAACTTAGGTGCTCCCTTTCAAGGCCTGTGCCCAGAGATGGGGAAATCCAGGAACAGGGGCTGCATCATTAAAGGTTGGAGCAGGGTTTTGTCAAGTAGAGTCCTGCAGCAAAGCTTAGACAAGCTACCCACTGGTGCTGCTGGCAGACTCTTCCATGCAGATGAAGTGGTACAGAAACTGGTGCATGTAGACAGTTAACTTGCTCTGCTATGGGCACCCAGACTCCTCTCCTGGGCTGGAGCTGGAGTTCCTAAGTAGCAGCTACTGCCTCTGGGTGAAGAACACGAATGAATGTGAGCAGGACGGTAAGTAAACGTGCCACGGAGTACCACACTGCTCAGTACTTGAGTACAGACCCGAACCATGTGCTGTGGCTCTGTAAATGGGGTTGCTTTGCCCACTTTGACTTGGGGTGGCTAAGGGGGAAAGAAGCAGACTTTCTGCATGCAACATCTTTCTGTGCAAGGCATAGATTGAATCTATTTGAGACTGGCTTAATAGGCTACACAGCAGTCCTTGTTGGCCTAAAGTTAAATTTGATCCACTGCTGGAAGAGCATGGGCTTAACATTTTTCTCCTGTTCTGAGTCCTATGGCGAAGTGCAAGAATGTACCTTCACCCTTTTCAGAGTGCAAAAAGCCTGCTGTTCTGTACCACTAAGACATTTGATTAAAGCTGCAGTTGAGGGGGTGGGAAAAGTGAGGGCTTTCTCATGGGCGGGCTTTTCATAGAATTATAGGAAGTGGAAGGGAAGGTGCACTGGAATAAGGAAGATGGAGAAGTAGGACAGATGAAATAACTTGCTTTTCTGAGGTTTTTCTTGGCCACTGGTCCAGTTAATGATAGTTGGAATCATATCCAGAGGGAAGTGCTGATCCTCAAATAGGGAGGAGAGGTTCCAAACACTTAGTGGGCAGATTCTGTTTCAGAGTTTTTTTTGGCTACCACTCTTCTGTTACCATTAGCTGGGTCACAGACCAAAAGGAATGTGAAAGAATGTTCTCCATCCCTGTTCTGTGACTAAGATCAATCACTTAAGTTGCATGGGGAAGCCAGACTCTTACCTTCTGATTAAGTCCACTAGCTTAACTGCTATACTTAGACTTGTGATGCATGGAATAGTGCTTGTTCTACACTCCTGTGGAGTTCCAGAATATTGGGTTAAGAACTTTTTCTTTGGTTATACAAAATCTAAAATATGAGATAATCTGATCCTTCAGTTGTAATTCTAATACTTAAGGTTTTGACACTCCAGCATATTAAAACAATCCAATACAGTCTTAATGTAAAGGTGAAAATATTATGTTCTGTGGCTACCATGAAACTGAGTGGACTCATGGCTGCTCCTTGTGTTGCAGAAGCAGTAGTGTGGCTACCTCTGGTATAGAGGGGGAGTGAACCAGGCATCAAATAGATAAGGAAGCATTCTCAGGTGAAAATACCTGGTAAAAGTAGTGTTACCCTTTAACGTACAACAGGGGCACATGCCTAGGAAAGATGTCCAGATGTACGCTATCTCTAGATCATGCTTCTGTGTGTACCAGATACACACTAGACAGAAGCAGATAAGATGATAATCTTTTGTTGCAGCATAATGAAGATTAAAGAGCTTACTCTAGCTGGTACATCAAACCATTTCCCTTCCCATTTCTTTGAAGCAGATTTACATGCAGTCTACGCTTAGACTTAAACAGATACTTGGTGGAATGAGGTGCAAGTTAAGAACTAAAACCCAAGAAGCTCTTGTGTGTAATTTCCAGGTGGAGGATATTAAATGAGTTGGAGTTTGTGGATACTGGCCAGATAAAGGGGTTTCCATCTGAGCCAAGTAACTACTTCTGATTTGACTCTAGTTACCATATAGAATGGTGGTAACTCTCGTTGGCTTCTACTTGGAGTTTTGCATTTGGCTTATTATTCTGCTCTTAAAAGTGAGCCGGCAAGTGTTGCAAAAGTAGATAACCCTTTTGACTTAATACCTCCAATCTACCTCCAGTGCTTTGGAGTTCTGTCAGGTGAGGCATCTGATGTAAGGCACTAATACAGCACTGCTGCTGTATCTTCCTGCTGTTGTAGTAAACCATAGCCAATTGGATTCTCAGTGCTGCTGGTGGTGGTGTTATTTGTCCTCAATTAGATACAATGCATCTGATATCTTGCATAATTTTCAGGCATATGTGGAAATCTGTCCTGCTAGAGCCTTCAAGTAGCTTCTGAAAGTGGTTGCCATGGAATAGGATAAGTGCACTGCACATGTGTACAACTCCATGGATTTACTCCTTGACTGTAAGAGAATTGTGCTTCTGGTTGCTGTACCTGAAGGCCTCGGGTTATTCTAGAGATACTGTCCTGGTAAAATCTGAAGTGGTGGCGAAGTGACTACTGCTTATATGAATAAGTAATACCTAATGGTGGAAGAAGGTATTTCAGTGGTGACTGTGCTACCTAATGAGTAGCTCATGCTTTCCATAAGGGGGTACATATTGAAGGAATTTGCTATGAATTTTTATCAGGGTTGCTACCAGCATTTGTCTGATGTTATCAGTGTCTGAGCTGTCTTTCCTTCTTTATTATTACACAGGTACAGCCAGTATTTTTAGGAGCAGGAATCATGGACTTGAGTGCAGGATTGAAGTCAAAGCTGTGTTCTGTAGGCTTTAGCTTGTTAGGTGTTCTGTGGAACCAGAGATGTTCTACTGCACTGAGGCAGCATGTTTGTTCTCTGTGGCAGTAACTGGTCTTGCACTCACTTTACTCTTCCTAGTTTGAGCCTGAACTGTAGGAGTAGTAGCTGCAACTTCTACAGGTAATTACAAAATGGACATACACTATCACTAGCAAAGTATGTATATATATGATGGTTAAACAGATTTATCTGGAAGTATGGGGGATTGTCAGCCCAAACTTTCTTTTTGGATGCTCATCTTCAGGAACTTCCAGGAGGCTGAACATTCTCTTCTCAGTGAACTCTGAAAGTGCTTTATGCTCCAACTTGGTGGTGGTTTTATTTAAGTCGAGGACTCTTACACTGAAGCAGGCCACTTGGCTCCAAAGTAGTCTGGATGTTAGTGGATGTAGCTGTTGAAGACTTGAGTTTTTCCAAGGCTGCTGGGTTTTGTCCTCCCTTCAGTTTCCCTGAAGTAACAAGTGTGTTGGCAAAAAAAAAAATTTGTATTCTGCTGGACTTGAGCTGTCACTTAAGCTACTAACTTAAAAATCAGCAACTCTGCTGAACTTCACAGCTCACCTACCAGTTAGGCATACCCTGAAAATTGTGATTACATTTAAGGTGGCTGATGGAGCTTTAAATATCTAGCCTAGTTCAACTTCTGCCATGTCACTAGTATAGGTACCTCTTGAGGGTGAATAGGGTGGGGAGTGAGAAGCAATCAGTGTGAAACTAGGGCCGCTGATGCTTTTCTTGTTTTCATCCTTAGTTGTCCATGAGACAATCTAAATGTCCAGATTTTTACTGTGAACAATAGGTACCTGAAGGAGTTGCAAACTAGTTGGATTGGGAACAGAAAGAAGTTGATCTATTTTTCACCACAAAAGTGCTTCTTTGCTTGAAGCACTTTGGCAGCATTATTGGAACTGAAGCTAGCTGTTGCTCATCAACATACTCCAGTGTTATGTCTTGCAGATTTCTGCTCTGGATGTAAAAGCACCCATAGGACAAATCAGCTCAGCTCATCTGCTCTGTTTTGTAAAATCTGTTGGTGTATAAACGGCTATAATGTGTAGCTATGTTAGCTCTTACCCTAGGAGGATGAAGCTATCCTGGTTCATGTGCATGGTTCTTGCATGAAAGTAATTAGAGAGTCCCAACTTCCAAATTGAGTTTTGACTGTAGAGTTAACTTCAGAAAAACTCAGTATGTTTTCTAGAACACTAGGGTTTTTTGGTGATGAAATTAGAACTGCGTGGGAGGGAAAAAAATCTGCCATACTTGAGTAAATCTGAGCATTCTTAAAACCTGCCCTTCAGTACCTCTGGAATTGACCCAGTTGTATGACAATTAAATTTTCAGCCCAAAGATTTGAGGCTCTGATCTAGCTTGAATAGCTAGTGCATGTCAGAAGTAAATGAAGTTTTTTTAAAGTTCCTGCTGGAACTCTAATAATTTACCTACAAGTCTCCAAGATACGCTTCTAGTTCTGCTGGCATGAAGACAAACTCAAACCAAAAAGTCTCCCACAATTGCTTCACATAACCCAGGGACTTCCCCCCACTGCCCCAGAATAGATGGGAAGAGTTTAGCAGGAAAATCCCGTGCAATTTGCAAAGAGAAGGATTTGATTTTAGTTGAAACTTTAAAAACCACAAGTAACACTTTTACTTCTGAGCAAACAACAGCCCCAAATCAAAAGTCCAACTTCAGCTGTCAGCAGGTTTTTCTCAGTAGCAAAGAATACAGAGTTCCAAAGGAATATCTCTTTTTCTTTATGTTAAAAAACCATAGGTATCTTATCACAGTAACTGTTCTTCCTGTTAAACTTGGTACCTTGTCAGGTGTCCCATGCAACTCTTAGTTCACTGTTCCTTTTCTGTAAGAAAATGTCCACATCTGACCTTAAGTGGGGAGCCTCCACTATAACTACTTCCAAGTTAACCTGCTCACTAATATTGTCACCTTCGGAACAGCTGTAGATTAAAAGCTTCTGACTAGCTTTTTCCTTATGTCTGGATTCCTGTCAAACTCTGCTCCACACCCTCCAAGACTTGTACTCTCTGTGTGTACCTCTTCAGGCAAGGCAAGGAGAGTGGGAGAAAAGTTTGAACTTGGTAGTTCTTGCTGAAGCCTTCTTCCTGGCAAAGGTGAGTCCAACTTCAGAAATTCATGTTTTTCTTTGGAAATCACTGGGGCAAGTAAATAAAGTTAAACAGAATAAATTTTCTACCTGACATGCTTTCCTTCAGTTTGTTCAGCTTTAATAAAGTCTTCTCAGGTTTAGAGATGTAACCAGCCTTTCAGTGCAATGAATAAGTGCAGCGTGTCAGAGCAAAAGCTAAATATGATTTTCACTTTTCTGAAACCATGGAGAATACAAGCATTTACATTCAGGAAGTGCCAGAGGGCTGATGATAGACATGGTGCAGTCACCTCGGATTAAGAGGACAAAATAGGGTGTTATCTTTGGCTTGACTCGGGTTAATATTTACTAGAAAGCAAACCTAGGGATTACCACAAATAACCTAAAACAAGCATGTCTACTCTTCACTGTATGGCAGACTAATGTTCTTGCATATCCATGTGTTTCCTAAGGCAACCAATTAGGATAAAGTGAGAAGAGGTAATCTTGTTAAATCTCATGCCAGCGTTCAGATGAGTAGAACCATACTTACTTAAAATTGCCTTAGTGAGACTTGCTAGTGGCTTTTGTTTCACTAGCAGATGCTGATGTAAAAATACAAGACTCTTGGCATCTGTTGTTGTGAGGCAATTGACACCAGTGCTAGGCATTGTTTACACAAAGCATCTAGATGAAGTCACTAGTGGATTCAACAAGATACTAACTGAAGACAGCATTTATAAATGCTGACATTGATGAAGTTTGCTTAGTTAATGCCCAGTACTAAATTGCAATCAGGATTTGATGGCTCTGAATAGAGTAAACCTCTTAAAATAGGCAGGGGACAGGGTCTGAGGAAGAATTTCTTTCCCGAAGAGTAGAGAGTACTTTCTTCTTCCTCATTCCCCAGCTCTGTCCTTATTGTTGCTGACAAAGCAGTTCCTGGGTTGCAATATCACCTCTAACTGAAACTCTTGTCAAGCTGCTGTTGCGCTGCTTATTCATCTTGAGCACTTGGCTTGGAGCTCCAGATCGCTGAAGTGAAGGGAAAGCACTAGGAAGTTTTCCCCTTGGTTTAGGGAGAGACATGCCTCTGTTTTAGGTATTTTTCTGGGGAGAAAGCTGATGGTACCCAGGGTCATCTTGTTCTCAGCTGATGGCTAGAATGCATAACTCTCTTGGGAATCTTTCTAGATGTATTGTAGGGCAACATCTATATGTTAAATCTAGTGCTGTATGTAGAGGCTGCTCAGCTTGAACTGTTTTAGCTGGACCTACTGCTTTCAGACAGTGAGCTTGACTTTGTAGGAAGCTTCCCTTTAAGTGTGATTTTTTTTTTTTCCCTTTGGGGGAAGTCTTTGGAAATTGAGTAAGATTATAAAGTCATCCCACTTTAAAACTCAAATGGCAGTGATTCAACAAACACTACAAGCTGCTAAAGCGGTTGAACGAATAACTGGCAAGTGTCTGTCTTAGTTGAAGCTTGGAATCCACTCTGGTAATTGCAATATAAGCTCTTAGGCAAGAAAAGAAAAAAGGCAGATGTTTCTTTATCAGCCTCAAAGGTCAACAGGTCTCCTGTAAAGATGGGCAGGCTCAGAACCTCTGACTTGGTGTCAGTCAATGTGACAAGATTAAACAGAACTGTAATTAATCACTTGAGTTCACTTAATTCTCCATTCTTTCCCTTGGTTGATTTATTTGCTGGTTTCTTCATATGTTCCAGGGAAAGTTTCCTTTCTAGGTTCCAAATTATCCCTGTATTTCTTAGGTCTGACTTATGCAACAGTCGCCTCTAATGACACTAATACCCACAGGACCATATGGCATGGACAGTTCTTAGCTGAAGTGTGAGCATGTTGCCTAGAATCTGCAAACTGGAAATGTTTCTGCTTTTTTCCTGGCTGGTGTGGTTGCTTGACCTTGCCCAGCTTCCAGACCCCTCCTCGCTTCTTACCCTGCTCCAACATGGGTTCGTTCCATGGGCTGCAATCTTCCAGGAAAAAAATCTGCTCCATCATGGGCTTGTGGGCTGCAGCTTCCTTCAGGAAATGTCCAGCTGCTCTGGCTTCTCCTCCCCCCTGCCCCATTGTGTGGCCTTTTGTCTTTTAAGTATGTTTTCAGAGGCACTGTCAGCTTGGCTGATGGGCTCACTTTTGGTCTGCAGTGGGTATGTTGTGGAACCAGCTGTGTCCAGCATGGGGCAGGCCCTGACTGCCTCTCACAGAGGCCACCTCAGCACCATGCTGCTACCGGGACGTTGCGGTGTAAACCCAACACAGCTGGTCAGACCAGGCTGAAGAAGGAATGCTGCTTTGGCCTGGAAAGACTCCAGCAGAGTCAGCAATGGGTGTGCCCGTGCTTCTGGAAGTACCACCAACATGGAGCTCACACCTCAGTCAAACAGTTTGTGCCCTGAAATAAACTGCTTCAGTCCTTTTCAAGGTGGTGTAAGTTTCTTACAGAGGTTGAATATGGTTTTGCTGTGAAAGGTGCCAGTGCACCTAAAATTCAGAGATCTAATCTAACATACATTCTACTCAGTGTTTGGTTGTTTTTTTTTTTAAGATGTAGCCTCAAATTGACTGAGCACTTTCAGGTTCTGTTCCCATGTGAATGTAGTTTCAGTATTGATTGTTCTACTCTTCCCCTTCTTCAAACCTAGGGATTGGCTTTTCATCTTACCCTTCTGGAAGGGGAAGAGAACACAAATTTAATACTTATAAGTGCTATTACTGGTACTGAATAATTCTGCAAGAGGAGTGTCAGATATTGTAACTCCTGACAAACTTCAACCTGGGAAAATTACAGGAGTGTCTCTGTAACATCTGGATCTGGTGTTCTGCATCCTTGGGTGTGGACAAGCCCCCATGCTTCAATTCTCTGATGAAAGTGTGTTTGGCCCTTAACAGCAAAAAGCGTATTTAGAGTTATATTACCATTATCCATTGAGACATAGGATCATGACGAAACTTTACAGCACTTTTAACTTGTAATTTTCTTCTCTTGGAGTCCAAGTTGTAGGTGCTGAAACTTGACATATAACAATGCTAGTGCTCTGTGCTTGATAGTGGAGAGGAATACGAAATACTTGAACAGAAGTAGCGTTAGAGAAGCTACTGCCCGAATACTAGGTTATCTACTTAAATATCCTGTATGTCAAAGACCAAAATTTCACTTCTTATCTCTTAACAAGTTTTTTTACTGTTACTTGAAGCTAAAACCTTTTTCTGATAGTTGTCTTTAAATTCTCTTTTTTTTTGCTGGACAGCAAAAGTAGTTTTGTCACAATCAGTCTCCAAACAGGATAGAAATAAACCTTTAAGTTTCCAGAATCTGTCAACTTCTCTAACATTTTAATTAGAGGTTTTAGGCCTTTACCAAATAGTTTCTCAAAGCCTTATGAAGCCTATGCCACTGCAGTAATTCACAAGTACTTACTGACCTTACACTTTAAAGCAGCAATAACTGTACTTCCTTTCTTGCATTGCTTACTGCCTTTTGGCAGGATTTTGTGGAAAGTACTAGCTTTAAGTAATGTAAAGCAATTTATGAAAAAAATAGTGGTCTGTCCTAGCTGTAGAAGCACCGCTGCTTAAGATGATTAGCAATTAAGGGCAACAGACAACAAGCTTAGTTGGGTACTCCTGAGCTGTATCAGCTTGTGTTTCCAGTTATTTATGCTGTCTCCATACTGTTGGCTTGTGTCTTCCAAGCTCATGTCTGAGCATGTTTTCTGATTCCCCAGCTATGTGTTGAACTTGCTGCTTTGGCCTGCTGTGAGCTACAGCCAGACAACTCGCTCCTGTGGCAGGACTGATGCTAAAATTTTGCCTCACAGTTATATGGCTGAAGCTGGGTTTAGTCACTTGCCTTGGTGGTCAAGTCTGGATGAAGGACAGTTACTGAAGCCAGTCTAGACAGCTCTAGCCTCCTCGATGAAGCACTAACATATCTTGGAAGTAGAGTAGCTTTTAAACTACAGGAGCCCTTGTGATACTGCAGTTCCTGACAGCCAGCCTGTGCAGGAACGCTTTGCTGGTGTCCTGTGCTAGCAAAGCTTTCTACCTATGCTATACCTAGTGTAGGTATAATTGAACAGCAGAGTTGTCTGGGCTTGCTTTAAACATCCACGTTGGCTATCTACAAGAACTTACCTGCTAAAAGAAAACTATACCTCTCTCCAGCAGAGATCTGATAACTTATAATGCCAAGGTTGGGACATACAATTGATTTTATCCTACCACTTGTCTGGAAGCTTTCCCTGCATAGCTGGTATAGTGATGACGGGTAGATCAAAAGTACATGTAAACAACCTGGAACTCTGCAAGGGTGCCCACCTTTGCCAATGACAGTAGAAAACATGCCTATGGTCTGATAAGAGTAATGCCTGGATTTCATGGGGCTGGATGGATGACCTGGAGATACTTTAAACTGGCACGCTTTGTCATGTTGTACTTCTACTTACTGAACTACATGAGGGCAAGACGCAACCCCTGCAATAATGTGGTTGTATCACACTAGTTATGCTGCTGCTGCTGCGTGATGCCCTGGGCAAGCTGTTTTCACACTGGATGTGGAGCAGCACTTGAGGGGATGATGTGGCTCCTCAGAACCTGGAAGAGTTATCTGTAGTGCACTAGAAACTGAATTTTGAAGAGGTTTTTAGTGGATGGGTTTGGCCCTAAGTATACCCTGAGAAGGGCCTTTGTCTGAATAGGGGAAGGAAACTCTGAGCCCTGAGGTATGGGTGTGATGAACTAAATTTAGCCTAGCTAGGGCACACTACTCTCTTAGGCTTTTAATGGTATACTCTCCTTGCTATTAAGCCCCATGGCCAACCTGTGCAAGGTTCTTGACAGGTGCTTTTTATTCTCCATGGTAAAATATTTTAAGTACTTGCTTGAAATAGAACAGTGAGATGATTCAGCTGAGTGCAGGGCTTCTCTGCTTGTCTGTTGCTTGTTAAATCTGAATGCAGGATTGTCAGTTGCCTTCAGTTCTCTGTGTTTAGGTTTGCAGCACATAAAAGTGAAAATCTGTTATGGGTTTATGTAAACACAGTATGTATGTTAAAGTATTCACCCTGCAACTGTGAACAAGGCATTTGATGGGAATGAGGAAAGTAGGTCTGGAACATGTAACAATGTTGAACTTAGCCTAGAAGAAAAGAAGACTGCTGTTGACAGATGAGGAAGAGAATACTCAGGGATACTTTCTGCCTTCCAAATTACAAAAAATTTTAATGAGAGGGCAAAAACTTGACCAATGTACCTAGTGGTATGCCAGGGTTGGAAGATACAAATTACATCAACCCTTAGCTTGATGAGGTGAATTTGCTGAGATAAGCTAAAGGCTCAAATCTTGCATTAAGACAGTTGTTATAAACATGACACGTCTTTCATGTGGTTCTAGGCATGAATATGCAAGTGGTGATGTGATCCCTGTGAACAGAGGAATTTGAGTAGAGAAAGCCAGTACCAAAGTCTCTGACTCCCCTATAAAGCATAGGGCAAGGCCTGTCTTAGACTGAATCCTATTTTCAGAATAGATTTCAATGCCCTCTAGTGGCTTTAACTGTACAAGGAATGGTTGGCTTATCTAGAACACCAACCTTGGGTGTTTTACTCAGCAGGAAGAGGTAGCTGGAGGTGTGTGTGTTGGGGATGCAGCTATGCTGTGGTTGTGTGAGGAGAAACAATGGAAAACATCTAGGAAATACTTCCTAACTTGAATTATTTAAATATTACTGAATGCCAAGCATTCCAAAAGTGAGATCTGGGGGTACTTTTGCCTTTTTAGGCTAGGAATAAACCTTCTCTGAGAAGCCCACTGCAGAATCATAGAATCATTTAGGTTTAAAAAGACCTTTGAGATTATAAAGTCCAACTGTTAACCCAGAACTGCCAAGTCCATCACTAAACCATGTCCCTATGCCTTTTTTAAACACCTCCAGGGATGGTGATTCTACCACATCCATGGGCAGCCTGTTCCAATGCTTGATCACCTTTTCAGTGAGGAAATTTTTCCTAATATCCAATCTATGGATATTAGGATCCTAAAATCCATTTTATCCAAATGGCTCAACATGAGGCCATTTCTTCTTGTCCTGTTGCCTGTTATATGGGAGAAGAGACTGACACCACCTGGCCATAGCCTCCTTTCAGGTAGCTGTAGAGCGCAATAAGTCTGAGTCTCATTTTGCCCTTCTCTGGACACGCTCCAGCACCTCAATGTCCCTCTTGCCGTGAGGGGCCCAAAACTCAACACAGTGTTCAAGGTGCAGCCCCACCAGTGCCCAGTACAGGGGGACAATCACTCCCTTGTCCTGCTGGCCACGCTGCTTTGGACACAAGCCAGGATGCTGTTGGGTTCTTGGCCACCTGGGCACACTGCTGGCCCATGTTCAGCCGGCCGTCAGCCAGCACCCCCAGGCCCTTTTCCCCCAGGCACTTTCCAGCCGCTCGGCCCCCAGCCCGTAGCGCTGTGTGGGGCTGCTGTGACCCACGTGCAGGACCCGGCACTGAGCCTTGTTGAACCTGGTACAACCGGCCTCGGCCCACGGGTCCAGCCTGCCCGGATGCCCCTGCAGAGCCTGCCTGCCCTCCAGCAGCTCAACACTCCCCCCAGCTCGGTGTCGCCTGCAAACTGGCTGAGGGTGCACTCGATCCCCTCGTCCAGATCGTCGATAAAGATACTAAACAGAGCTGGCCCCAGCACTGAGCCCTGGGGAACACCACTTGTGACCGGGCACCAGCTGGGTGTAACTCCATCCACCACCACTCCTTGGGCCCGGCCGTCCAGCAGCTTTTTACCCAGCGCAGGGTGCACCCGCCCAAGCCGTGAGCAGCCCGTGTCTCCAGGGAAAGCTGTGGGAGATGGTGCCAAAGGCTTTCCTAAGGTCCAGGCAGACAACACCCACAGCCTTTCCCTCATCCACTGGGCAGGTCATCTTGTCACAGAAGGAGATCAGGTTCATCAGGCAGGACCTGCCTTTCCTAAACCCAGAAGAATTTCAGTATTCCCTTCTGTAAGAGTCTGGGTTTTAAGAAAAGAATCGGATACTCTGACACTAAAATGGGGAGCTAGCCAAGTCAGACTTCCAGAATTGCACAGTGCAGAAGTGCATCAGCAGTTTGAGGTAAAACAGGTTTTACCTCATGCCATGTAGATAAAATGCACAACACTTTACCTACAGTGCAAGAACCGTGGAAGACTGTACAGGGTTGAGGACTCAGAAGTTGGAGGTCTGCATGGGCAAATCAGGTACAGGTGTTAGTTAACCTGTTAGGTTAATCTCCTAAAGTAACTGCTTAGCTTTGAACACTGTTGTCTGTGTGCTCTCTAACACTGTTTCTTGTTCTTTTGAGGAGTAAAGCATGGGATGTTCAGTGTTTGTGTGGCTATAGAAGGTAAAAAGGTGTTTGATGGCATAATTGGCTGTCTGCACTTGCTTACTACCAAGAAGGAAAACTGGAATATGCCTTAAGGAGTTTTCAAGATCAAAACTGCTTGCAAGACTCTTGCCTTTAAATCTGATCTTTAAATTTACTGTGGCTTCTAATAATGATGTTAGTAGTTCAACTTTAATTCAGTATGTTGTTGGTGAAAGTTAATTAGATGCTTTAATTCCACTTGAATAGTCTGCCTGACCAATGATATAATTAATTGGCCGTTTGTGCCATTTGGATGCATATGCATTGGTGTGCAGCATACTGATAAGATGTCTCAGAGATGGCTTTCTTGCATGCTTAGTACAAAGTGCTTTGAACTGGAAATTGACCAATTACCTCTGGAAGCAACTAATAAAAGCAGTGGAAGTTGTAGTTAGTAGATTGTACTGAATGAACAAAGATTGGGTTATGCATCTGGCTTTCGAAGACTTTGTCTCATCTGAGTGTGCTTGTGGATTGGAGAACCTCTGTTCTGGTAATTTGTTTAGGTTGTGTTTTAAGTTAGAGAACTCCTAAATAGCTTCAACATGGTAAAAAAATGAGCCTGAAATGCAGTAAGACTTGTCTTTTCTCTTTAGATTGTGTTCTTTGAAGCAGTGCTCCCGCAGTGTGTTAAGTCTCTGTCCCAAGAATTGAAGGATTTCATTTCAGTAGGCTTAGGATCTCGAGTAACTCTTCATTGAAGTAAATCACAGGCTTGTTAAGAACGTTGTTTTAAGAGTATTTTGTACTGTACTACTACGGTGAATATATAGCTGCCAAAATATTTCCTTGATCCTTCTTTATTCTGTTCAGTGGTTTGTTTTCTTCAGTAGGAAGAGAATAAAGTTTCTGAACAAGCTCAGTGTGGTGTCTCTTTTCACCATCATGCCTACTGCAGCCTTCTATTTCCTAGTTCTAAAGTATCTAAAGTCACCTTGCCATGTAGTGCTCCTGCACAGGCATGACTAGATCTCTGGGCGGTTAAGCAGATGCTAACTGCTGCCTCTGCCTGCACAATGTGCACTTGTCCAATGAGAAATGGTTGCAGATGGAAGCTTGTCAGGCTTCTGCTCATGTCCAGAGACAGAATCATTATTTGGCAGGTGAGGAAATCCTTTAAGGCTCTCAACTATTGTTCCAACAGATCTGTACTCCATTGTTTAAGCACTGAATTGGACTCTTCAGCTTCTGGTTTTATCATGGATACTATACTTGATTACAGTTGTGTTGCTGAGTTTATCCAGTCAATCCTGTTTGATACTGAACTTGGTGGGCATTCCTGTGCTGGACAGGCAGGAGCAATACTGAAATGGCAAAACAGTTGCTAAAGCTGGCATGCAACTTCTGTAGCCTCTTTGAGCAGTTAGCTTGGGTGCATCTGCCAAAGCAGATTACAGCTTTTTGTCTGTAAAGAAAGAGTTGTTGCTCTCCCACAAAGGTACGTGCCTTGGATCTGTTATTTTTAACTCTGAGCTTGTCAGCAGCTGAGTGGGTTTTTCTGTGAAAGGAAATGATGTTAACAGCAGTCCTACTTGATCTTCTCATATCATAAGTATTCTAATCTGGATTGTCAGCAGCATGTATATCCTGGAAGTTTTCAGGAAGAATCTATGAGTCACCTTAAGAATTAAATGCCACATCAGATTGACTACTTTTTGTGTCTCCTTTCTTGTCTGCTGCTTGTAAATTAATAATTTGAAGGGGGTCTCTGCTTTTTTGCATGTGCTGCCCCACTGCTTGTTTTAGGATATCTTACCCTTTTCCCATTCTTAGTTAGGTGCATGAGCAATTATTTTTTCTTTTATAAAGGAGCTGCCTTGTGTTTCTAGATTGGCAGCTGAGAGGAAGTGCCAGCACTGGAACAGAAAACAAACTCATCCTTCACTGCCTCTCCCAATGCTTTCTATCCCGCAGGCCAGTTAGGTGACGGGAAGGGACGGTGCCTGGACCTCCTGTGTTGTGCTAACCTCTGAGGGCACAGGGTACTCCTTTGAGATCCTAAATGGTACTTGGCTCTGCTGCAGTTGGGTTGGTGCCATGTTTACACTTGGCTTGCCCCAAAGGTGGGGCAAGGGAAGGGAGGAATGTCAAGTATCTTCAGCTTGCCACAGGATGTGATTAGGTAACTTAAGAGGATTTTCAAGTCTTTCAAACGACAAGTAAACATGTCAAATGTGATGGAAAGCTCCAGAGTCTTATATGGACAATCTAAGTCTCTCTGTCAAACTTGGAGCATCAGGTTAGTGTTGAATTTCTACTCTGTTTTGACCCCTGTCTTTTGAAGGAGAAGGTACCAGCTGTTGCAGGAGGGGAAGCAGGCCTTTGCAGGCCAATAAAGGAATAACTTGCCGCTTTGCTACTGAGAGTTAGTATCCGATGGTTTTGGGTAAGCTACTAACAAAGTTATAACAGAGTTTTATACGAAAAACTGTGGCATGTTACTTCTACAGCTGTATGGGTCTGAGTCTCAAATTCCACTTAACTCTTGGACTTCGATTCGTATACATGTAACTTCCTTAAAAGCCCAAATAGGTTAAGTAACTCCACAAAAGCATGCCATGTGTTCACTCAATGGGACTGACTCTAGCTTTTGTACTGCCTTTTGTGTATTTCTACCTAACCTTTCCTTGACAGGTGAAAAGTCTCAGATAATCCATAGCGGTGTTCTGTCTTGTCCCCGGTGCAATACTCATGCAGCAGTATAAAAAAAACAGTGATGAGTTCTTGCTTAACTCTTCCCTATTCAAGAATGTTTGCTGTACTGGTTAGGTTAAAGCAGTAGCGCTGCTTCGTTCCCTTCTGTTCGATGTTATTCATCAATTTCCTCTGCTTCCAGGCTACACCAGCAAGTACATCCCTGTAGTTCAAACACTGCATGTAAGTTGACTACATACTGCATCTGACTATAGTGATGCATTATTGTACACTTTTTTTTTTCTTTTTCCTTGAACGTGCTTTTGGTGAGTAACTATGAATGTGGTCGGAGGCGGGGGGAGAATAGCTTTCCAGGCATTAAATGCCTGGAGAATGGTGGTAACTTGTGCTCTCTTTTATCTTTTCTACTGGCTTGTTTTGTGAACTTGAGTGAGTTACCATCTCTAAAGCTTTTCACCTAGAGTGCGATAATGCCTGCCTTACAGGTATATGGAGCCTTTTTCCTAGTAAATATGCTATAGCTGACAGATAAAAGAAGCCTTAGAAGTGCAAAACCTCTGAAGCTGCACAGCATGCTTATAATATATCCCCATTAAACAGCTGTTTGGCAATGTCTAATGCAATTTCTAGTTAATGAGGGATGTTTTCAGGCCCTGCCAAGAGAACAGGTGATGCTTTAAACTGATATTTTTAATAAGTCATCTTTATTTCAGAAGAGGCAGCCAAGTGTGTATCCTGTTGCATTTGATGAGATCCTGGCCATTCTTGTTCTTAAACAGGACCCCAAATTATTCCTGTTTGTGTTGTACAGCACCTAAGAGAGTCCTTGCTTTAAAGCTCAAACAAGAGCAAGGAATATCTGGGATACTTTTGTGTCTTTATCAGTTTAGGAACTGCAGAGAAGAAACTCTTCCAATATCATTCCTGCAATATGGTAAAACTTGGAGTAAGATACACTAGAGGGTCTGGTATGTCCTGACTTAAATTTAAGAGCATGAATGTGCTATAATGGAAAAACTGTTCCTCCAAACAGTTCTCCTTGTCACTCATGTGGCAAGTGTTATCTCGTGCTTTCTAATGTCTGAAAAAAAAATGGGGGGGGGGGGGGGGGAAGTAGAGGGTTGTCGTGCCCATTTGATTTAGGATAAAAAGTGAGCTTGGAGTTTAAGGAACTTGATAAAGATGCTAATGTAAGTACAGTCCTTTGCCTGTAATTCAGGGGACAAATAAGGAGTTTGGACTGGACAGACTGGAAACACATGGTGGTGGGGTGAAGGCCAGTGTCTGGGAGAGTACTATCTAGTGAACCACTGGCCATTAGGAAATGGAGAAGGGATTGAGGGTGGGGAGAATGAGGAGGGGAGCATATCTGGTGCATAAGGCTTTGCCTGCAGACAGTCCCACCCTGGTGCCTCGAGACTGGTTTGCAGCCTCTGAAATAGCAATGCCTTGGGGTAGAAGTGTAGATGTGTTCCTCCCCTTTGCTTTTGGGGGTACTGGAGCTGTTACTGGGAACACTGTTTCCATTGCATCAGTATACAGCAGTGCTTTTTCACTAAGAGGTGCTGATTACTCAAGGGACAAGCTAATATGGTGGAACTTACCCTTCCACTCAACACCATGCTCCTGCAGCCCAGAGCCCCAGTGCAAACAGTAGCTTGCTGTGTGGCAAGAGATTACTCTTGATTGAAGAGATTGCTGTCTTGGGGGCTGGATGCTGCCTGTAGGCTACCAGCTGATAACTTGTCTGGACTCTTCTAGGAATGCCTGAGATGGCAGTAATCTCTCACTGTTTTTTGTAATCCTCAGTTATTTTGGGTTGCTTATTTATAGGCCATAAGTGTCTGAAACAGAATTCATGCTGTTTTGGTTTGCTGCAGAAGCACGTTTGCTTTGTAAGAGTTCTTATGGAGTGGGAGGGAGGTAGGAGGTAGAAGACTGATACTATCTGTGAGCTGCCTTGGCACTAGATATGCTGTCCTCACTACTTCTAAAACATCTCAGAAGGAAAAAGGCTGATTTTTGGCATTGTTTCTTCTTTATTGTAAAGCGCAAGGAGCTAAATATCACAGAAGATTGTGGACAAGAGACTTGGACTGAAAGTGAGATCATTCTTGATAAACTATATTTGGGTTGGCTAGAGATGAGAGTAATTAAAACAACCTTTGTGATGGACGTTGTTTTGAAAACCTCATGCAGTCTTAAGAAAGATCTTCACAGTTAAGTGATCTGTGACTTTTGTACTAGGCTTTCATTTGACCCTCTCCTCTGCCATTCTGCCTGCTGTCCTTTAAAGCTCTGCCAGTATCTTCTCCTGATGCTCAGTTTGGTTTTGCTGCAGGTTTTCTTTGCAGGTATATCACACTCTTTCCTTAAATTCTGAGTTGAATCTTCTTGCTGATGCTTAGCCTCTGAGGCTAGAATACCAAGCTGGTGGCACCTATTATCACCATTTAAGTCAGTCAAAAGCTACAGTATTTCTCTGGTGTTCCCAGTTTATTAACAATATCACTTCATTAAGGCTAAATAACTTGCTTTTCTCGGGCAACGTCACTCTGCTCTTCTTGAGAAGGAGAACTTAAGCTTGGCAAGCTGAAGAGGCCAGTGGACTTGAGAATCCCAATTCCTGGTGGTTAGGACACATATCTTTCCAGCACTTGAACCCAGCGTAGACAGTTTAACATGCAAGGAGGAAGTCTAGAGGTCAGTGAATGGTTCTGCTAATGTTGACCATACAAAAAAGTCTTCCCACAAGCAAGCTGTTGGAAAAACCTCAAACTGCTTCCCTTGTTAAATTTTCTTATTGCTGTATGCCTTCTTTTGGGTATTGCTTTCCGTGCAGCTACCTACTGTTTTCTGACTACTGGTTTATGACTCTACCAAAAAATGAAAGTAACTGCTGTGTTTGGATAAACATCCTGTGCGTACATGGACATTGCGTAAGGGTAATACAAATACATACCTCAGTAGTCAGAACATCTGTGAAGAAAGTTATTGTAGGAGTTTATGATCAATTTCTAATTAGGTGTCCTGAAACAGACCTTTAGTGATACTTCTGCAGCGCAAGTGTGGTATGTATTTTTGTTGGGACAGATTGCTTGTGGCTCTTGTGTTCTGTATTCCAGTTAGGGAAACTGGACTGTCTTGAATAGGAAAAGCAGTGTGTTCAGGATTGTGGTACTGCTGCTTCTGATGGGCTGGTCCTGATCAAGGGGGTGGGGGAATTTCTTATTCTTGGTGCTTAAGGGGGACAAGGATGACTGCTGTAAATCTAAAAGTGGCAAATTTTATCAGAAAATGGTCATGCTGAGGGAATGGTAAGTAGAAAATGGAGTGAGATGGCCAGGGACAAGGTGACAAATAGAAAGTCAACAAGCTGGCTAGAGTGAACCTGTCAGGTGGGACCCTGCTATGCATTGCCTGCATTAATCCATCTTGGTACAATTGCCTTTGGGTAGCTATTACTATGGATGTTGACTCCTTTTTTAAAAGTCCTGGCTAAACAAGTACTGAGATGAAGATAAGCAGTTCCAGTATCATCTAGTTGTGAATCTATTGTGTGGTACCACCAGCAGAAGTAGAGCTACTCCAAACCAGTAATGGTCTCTTTCTGTCTAAACTATTTAGTACTACATAGGAAGAATTTTATCTGAAAGTAATTTTTGTCATGGGCTTCTGCTGTTAAAGACTATTTCTGCTTAAGTAGGAAAAAAAGAAGAAAAACAGAATCATAGAATGGTTTGGGTTGGAAGGGTGTTTAAAGCTTGTCTAGTTCCAATTCCCCCCCTGCTGTGGGCAGGGACACCTTCCACTAGACCAGGTTGCTCAAAGCCCCATCCAGCCTGGCCTTGAACACTGCCAGGGATGGGGCATCCACAGCTGCTCTGGGCAACCTGTGCCAGTGTCTTGCCACCCTCAGAGTAAAAAGTGCTTCCTTACATCTAATCTAAATCTACCTTCTTTTAGTTTAAAGTCACTCCCCCATGCCCTGTCACATGTAAAAGGTCCCTCTCCAGCTTTCTTGTATGCCCTCTTTAGGTACTGGAAGGCTGCTATGGGGTCTCCTCAGAGCCTTCTCTTCTCCAGGCTGAACAACCCCAACTCTCTCAGCCTGTCTTCATAGGAGAGGGCTCCTCTGATCATCTTCATGGCCTTCCTCAGGGCTTGCTCCAACAAGTCTGTGTCTTTTTAATACTGGGAGCCTCAGAGCTGGACGCGGTACTCAAGATGGGGTTTCACAAGAGCTGAGCAGAGAGGGAGAATCCCCTCCCTTGATCTGCTGGTCATGCTCCTTTTGATGCAGCCCAGGATACAGTTGGTCTTCTGGTCTGCAAGCACACGTTGCCAGGTCATGTAGAGCTTCTTGTCTACCCGCACCACCAGGTCTTTCTCATCAGGGCTGCCTTCAACCTGTTCTCTGTCCAACCTGTATTTGTGCTTGGGATTGCCCTGACCCACGTGCAGGACCTTGCACTTGGCCTTGCTGAACTTCACGAGGTTTGCACAGGCCCAACTGTCAAGCCTGTTGAGGTCCCTCTGGATGGCATCCCTTCCTTCTAGCATGTTGACCACACCACACAGCTTTGTATCATTGGCAAACTTGCCGAGGGTGCACTTAATGCCACTGTCCATGTTGCCAATGAAGATGTTAAACAGCTCTGGTCCCAGCACTGACCCCTGAGGGATCTCCACTTATCACCGATCTCCACAACAGGATTAACTAGTCAGTGTTTTGATGGTTTAGGTTTTTTTTTTTTTCTTCTAGATATTATGTACCTAATGAATTTGACCAATGAATTTGAGTTTATTGCTATTTGTTGAACAATATGGTCTAGCCTATAAAATGTTGCAAAGGCTAGGTACTGATTTTTGCATCCTCCTATAAAAGCAGTCTCTTGGTTTTGAGCTAAAAAGGAGTTTTTTAGATTCTTTTCCTTGCAGGCTGCGTTCTGGAGAAGGTACACTATTTCTGCCTCTTTGAGTCGACCTGAGTACTGGACAAGAGCTCATTTCTGCATAGAAATATTAAAATAGGAGATGCCATCGTTTCACAGAGTATGAATTTTCCTGGAAAAGCAACAGTAAGACAACCATCTTCTAACAAAAAAATCTCATCTCTGAATTCACACTGTACTGAGTTTCTGTGAGGTTGGTGTGTTTCCATTCCTTGGCTTGATCTCTTCCCAGTTCAAGCTGAGTCTTTTTTGTAAGTACTTAATCACCTGAAGCATTACACACCTTCCGAGCTTGCCAGTTCAGAGAACTCACTTGAATAAAAATGTTTGGGGTAAGTGTGACTAGCACATGGCAACCTGTGATTTGGGGAGACTAGGCACTCCAGCTCCGTTTCCTGCTCTTCAGCAGTTCATTCAGTGATGGGTTTTTAAGGATCCGTACTTACCTTTTGGCACTTGTGTAGAAACTTTTTTTCCATGCTAGGGATATAGGCAGGTCCCGCTTCAAGGCTTTTTCATGTAAGTTACCACATAGAAATAGTCCATTTGTTGAGTACAAACCTGGGGTTCTTCTGATTTAGGGCACTTTAAATGACTCCATTTTAAGACCAGTGCTCAGCTGAAGATCTCTGCTCCAAGGCAGTCCTCACTTTCTGTAATAGAATCCACTTCTGGGTATGAACGTGGAGAACGATGAAATAAGCAAAGGATATAAATCTGTGTATCGGAGCCAAATACTGCTGTCAACCTCTTTGCGTGCAAACTTCAGACCTTCCCTCCCTTAAACCTTGCTCACAGGTGTTCAAAAATCTGGCTCTGGTTTTACCTGCTGAAACTTTCCCTCCCTTTTACCTAGGGATTAATGATGACTAAATTACCCTGCAAACTTTTAAAAGAAGTTTGTGTTGGGCTCTGCTTACAAATGAGGAAATTCCAGTGGTGGGGTGAGAGGGAAGAACGAAGCTCCTTGGCAGAGACTTCACAGTCAGACTTGGGAATTGCAGTGAGTCCTAGTCCTGTTTGAGCCCTAACATACCTGTACCCTTAGCAGGCTCTGGGCACCCAGGGGGAAGGTGGCTGGATCTAGAGATGGATTCTCTGCAGGACAGCTTAGTATTGGTTTCAGATGGTTTGCATTTTCTTAAGGATAGTTTGAGTCTGAATTTTTTTTCTTGCTCTTAAGTAATGCTTTCTTGGCACTGTCTTGATACCCAAATGTAACTGTGGTGTGGTGCTTCTAAAAGATCTTTGCAAGAAACTGAACTACTGCTTCACTGCCTGTGGCCAACAGCTATGTGATATCCAGAGGCTGGTTAGCAGTAGGAAACTAGGCTATGTCACGGAAAGAGAAGAGGAATAAAATCAGCTTTTAAGATTTAAAATTTGTCATCTGGCTTGATGGAGCAAAACCAGGGCAACATGGAACTGACTTTTTTCTTTGTAGTCTGGAGTCAGAAGTCCTGTGAAAACAAAGGAATAAGCTGGTACTTGAGCTGTGACCAGTAACAGAGGATTTGGGCTTGAAATAGCATCTGGTGGTAGAGCTGATTACTGAGTATGATTAGGGTTTTTGAGGGTCTGGTTAATAACTCTTTCTTTCTACTTGAATTCTAAATGAGAAATTGGCTTCTAAATGAGAAATTGGCTAACGAAGTTGTATGGGTTTGTAACTGGTACTGGGAAGAGAGAAAAGTTCTAGGTACCTGGGCAAGTTGAGAATGGGAGGGAAGGAGTTGGAATAGTGATGAGGAATGGGAATGAACCAGCAGCCTGGCATGTGAATAAACCTGGAGAGATGGTGCTTGGTGCATGAGCTGGTAACAATATTTGTATGTGTAAGATGTTAATTGCTAAAGGAAAAAAGTCTTTCAAAGTCAGTTATAGGAGTGGCCTTTCTGTGTGCAAGAGCTGACAGACTTCAGCTGGGAGTAGCAGAGATGACTCTTCTTGGCTGTAATGTGTTCTCAAAGGTTTCGGTATTTTCCAAGTAGGTACTGGAAGAGAGCTGATTAAATATGTAGGACCTCTCTGAATCTTGAGAGGATTAGAATTAAAAAGGAGCAAAGACAGAGTGAGCATGTAAATGAGAAACTGGGACTGTAACTGGGGTTACAAGGAGACTTGACTGGAGGAACATGTGGAGCAAACAGTCATGGCAAAATCGGGATTGACAAGGATAAGCAAGCTGATTCAGATAGAATTAGGCTGGAATCTTTACTGGTGGGTATATTTTTAATTTTTAAAGGTCCATGAAATCTTACAGCTAGGCTGGCTACACAGCCATTTCTCATGTACCTGCAAAACCAGTTTTAATGTGATTGTCGGCCCAATTTCTTAAATCAAACCAGGTACTCCCTCTTGGGTCACAGTTGACCTAAACTAACTTAATATTTGCCTGGAGCCCTATAAAACAACATAAAATCTGTTTTTTCTAACCCTTCCCTTCCTATTTGTCAGGCTGAACTTCCCTGGATTTATTAAACTTGATTCCCCTTCCAGTTACCTCTTGCCTGCTGGTATGGACTAAAAAGCTTGTAAGAAGTGGGATGATGCATGATTCAGCATGTCAAGGTGTGTGGGGTTTTTTTGTGTGGGGTTTTTTTTTGGTTTTTTTTTTTTTTTTTTAGATGAAACTAGGACTTAGCAATGTTTGCTAAGACAACTAGTGCCTGGGATAACTCTTCAGCTTGAAGAGGTTGCTGAGCTCAGGGGAGGGGAGGGAAGGGTCTTCTGCCTCAGAACAGGCTCCTCTTCATCCAGAAGCCCCCTGAGAGCTGGTTGCCCAGGGTGCTGATGGCACTAGTCCTGCTAATATTTAGATAGCACTGAGCTGCCTTTTGGGGAGTAGATGCCAACCGCCACTGTCTAGGCCTTTATTGTTATTATCTACTTACTTTTAAGCAAACCTCAACTGGGATCTGCAGCATTTCATAGCTATAGTGACTAGAGCTCTCCTGAGGTTTATATTTGAGCAGGGTGAGGGAGTGTGATCTGCTAGTGTCTTCTTGTTTGAGGAGAAATGCATGCTGTAATTCCTACATGGGTGGCTGCAGGTGGATGGGGAGAAGCGATTACTAATACTTCATCTCCCTTGTTGTTCCCTGCCAATGCATTTACTTGCTTGCTATCCCCTCAAGCAGTATAGTATCACATGAGCAGTAGGCAGCCTACCCTTCAGTTGTGCTATTCAGTGATTAAGTCCTATGTCTGTGGGCAATATCCTCCAGTGAAAAGAGGAACCCTGATTATTTGCAACCCCCTTCACATGGGATCAGGCTCAGCCGTCCCTTAGGTTGTAGAAGGTACAAAGAAACTACTCAACCTTGTGTGGAAGCTCACTGTAATCTTCCAGATGTGATGATGGTATGAGTACTACTTACTCTTATTCAGTGTGAAGTGGTCACAAAAACCTGTTTGTGGTAGTTGGAATCACAGCCTGCTTTGAGTCTGTCAACTAAAAATGTCAGTTTGGTCATTGTCCACTGTGAGAAGTCTGACCATTGAGCCTGAGTATGTGTTTGTACCGATGCCAGGGCTTAGACCAGATGGAAAGAGATCCAGAAAATCTGAGGAATCCAGATAAAGCCACAGCTGTTTTGCCACAGCTTTCTCAATAACATGCCCCAAAAAGGAAGATGAGAGACTGCAATAATCTTGCCAATTATCTGTGTCAAAAATTTATTGCGCAAAGGTCTTATATTTGCTTATATTAAGACTGATATCTTGCTCCCTTCAGGGAGGCAGACAGCAAAAGTAGACCAATATGGATATTAGCTTTTTTTTAGCTTCCATTAGACAAGCATACAGATTGCAACACAGCTGAGCCCTTCCAGAACCCCAGTGAATACAACTGGAGGAAAGTTAGCCTGGGGAGTGCTTTGTGAATTTGGAGTAGAGGTGGCTACTTGTACAGAAAGCTTGTCAGCCCTGGACCAAACAGCTCATGTATGAAGATACCCCACTGGCTTGGATGGCCTTTAACTGCAAGGGTCTTGGTTGTGTTTGAGGTGAAAAATACTGTGTAACTAGAAATGCTCTAAAACTTATTTCCACAGAAAATAAGGAAAGCATGTCTGCCTCTAGCAACAAGGAATCAGCATGAGTATTCTGCAGCTCCTCACTGAAAGTGTGAAAAATAGTTCATCATAGCTGGAATCACCCTTTCCCCAAGCTGAAAACAAACATACTAAAATAAACAGTTTTATAGTACAAAATGTTGTGGAAAAACTGTCAACTTGAGAGAGTGAACAGCTTGTATGAAGATCAGTCACTGAGGTCTTTCTGCTTGGATGTAGGGATTATGTGTATGTATAATGTGGGGGGCAGGGGGAAGGGAAGTGCTTTGAATGGAAAGGAATCTTGCGTCTTGCTGCGGGGAAGCAATCATACCAACAACCTGGGACAGAATCAAGATATTTGTAAATGTTTCTTCTTTTGAAGACACCTCTGTCCTTGCTTCCCTTTCTACATATTAAAAACTGTAGACTGTATTAAAAACTTACAGCAGCAACCCTGACAACTTAGTGATGTTTGCCCTCACTACACAAAAGATGTTGAGGTGCTGGAGCATCTTCAGAGAAGAGCAACAAAGCTGCTGAAGGGTCTAGAGAGCAAGTCCTGTGAGGAGCAGCTGAGGGTTGGTTAGCCTGGAGAAAAGGAGTCTCAGGGGAGACCTTATCAGTCTCTACAACTACCTGCAGGGAGGTTGTAGTGAGGTGAGTGTTGGTCTCCTCTGTCAAGTAACAAGCAATAGGATGAGAGGAAACAGCCTCAAGTTGCACCAAGGGAGGTTTAGATTGGATATTAGGAAAAAATGTCTTCACTGAAAGGGTTGTCCAGCATTGGAACAGGCTGCCCAGGGGAGTGGTTGAGTCACCGTTCCTGGAGGCATTTAGAAGATGTGTAGATGCAGTGCTTAGTGGTGGTGGACATGGCAGTGCTAGATTAACAGTTGGACTTAGATCTTAAAGGTCTTTTCCAACCTAAATGGTTCTGTGCTTTTGTTCTATGATTCCTTGTAGATCTCAGCAGGAGGAGTTCTGCTGGGAACATCATACAAACA
Organism: Falco peregrinus; assembly: GCF_023634155.1. Classification (NCBI taxonomy): domain Eukaryota; kingdom Metazoa; phylum Chordata; class Aves; order Falconiformes; family Falconidae; genus Falco; species Falco peregrinus. The sequence goes on from NC_073721.1 coordinate 78,750,015, forward strand.
GTGTCTTTCACTTCAGTATGGAAAATATTCCTGACCTGTATAAACAGATTTTCATGCTAGTGTAATAGTAATATTTTTGGGTAGTTCGACAGTAGTGATAAAATGCAACATCTTAACTCCCAAGCTATTGAAGGCATGTGAACTCTACCTGAATAGGCTAGAAAACCTTGCACACTAACAATCTGTCGGTTTGAAGTGGCATTGGCTAGTTGGACTCTGAAGTAAATGGCAGGGCTGTAGCAAATCTTGACCTGTTTTTTATGTTTTTTGTTGGTTTGTGTTTTATTTTTTCAAGTCCAGCAGTCTGAGCCCAGCAGCAGCTGAGTTACTGCTTCAACTTTGAAGAGAGACACAGGTGACTACCACAAAGGAATCCTGTCTGCAGAAATCAGAAAATGTATTTACTTTTCAGTGTATGCAGTAACATTTTTCTGAACGTTGTCTGTCTCTGGCAGCAGATGATGACATTAAAAGTAACCATAGTGCAGCTGACAAGGATTCTTCATTCTTGCCTCGCACGAACATTTCGTCTTAGAACAGTCTCTCTGTAGCTCTTCCGGCTCTTCCTGAAGCAACCAGTACATACATCTTGTCTGTTATGGAAAGGTTTTTATCACATATTTATATAGTCATATTAAGTGACTTTTTCTGAGGTGGGAACAGGGAGCAAAGAGTTAGTTTCATACCAGCAGAACTGAAGTTCATATCCTGAACCTTCTGTGCACAGCAGGTTCTTCCATTTGTGATCCAAAAAAACTTTAGTAGTAGAGAAAGCTTCTCTGCTACTGCCTGTGCTGTCCCAGAAAGCTTTGACTGCTTGACAGTCTAAGGAAGCATTGTTCAGCACTTAATTCATACAAAGGGCTAAACTCTGTGGGTGGTTATCCCTACAAAACTGAGGGAAGCATTTGGTTTAAGTGTAAGTAGAAAGATGAGAATTATTGTAAACACTGTGAAATACAATGCAAACAGAACTGCAGAACAAAGTAATGAAAGAATGACTCTTTCCTTTAGGGAGTTAGGGGGAAAATTTTATTCTGACTTTTTACAGAAGTTTCAGTTCTGTTTTGTACATAATTTCCTGATTCTTTCCCTCTTGCTCTAAATTCCTGGCTGGCATATTTATTTTCTTGGTTCTGAATTTAAACCTTGCCTTAGACTTAATGTGTCTGTTTGGATTGCTGTAGAATCCACCAAGGTGGGTTTGGCATTTGAAGCAGTGAATGTCAAGCAGTTGCGCTTGGGATCCTTATGGTGACAAAAGCATCCTACTGGAGGGCTGTTCTGAAGAGTATCTTCTGGCCTGCAAGCGTTAAGGTTTCTAAATGGTGTCTTTAAATGTTATCATTTGACTTTATATAAAGTTGAGTCTCTGTGAAACTACCTGTCTGCAGATCAGACACATGCCATCTTAATGTCAAACACATGCATGTATTGGTAGGTGGACATTGCTGCTGCAGCATTTTATAGGGGGAGCAAAGAGTACCTCCTAGCTATTAACTGAACAGTTAATACTTCAGCTAATGAGAATGTGTCTTTATTGTTGCCTCTTAATCCATAGGCTAAAGTCCACACAACCTCTATGATATTAGAAAAACCCTTTCTTTTTAAGAGTGCTGGAATAATGTTGGCCACAGATGTGAAAAACTTGCTGCTTTCACAACAGTGGCAACATGAGCTACCCTGTATTTAATAGGGGAGCATGAATGTATGAAATTCCTGTCTTTTTATTCTTCAGTTTCACTGTCTTTGACACTTGAGAGGAGTTATAGTGAATAGGAGTAACCTCCTTTATTACTCTGTATAGCTGATGGGGCCAGAACCCAACTCTGAATGTATCTCTGGAGATGGCACGGTGGGCTTATGGAAGGAGACACAGCAAGCATAGTTATGTCCCCAGACAGAAGCAGTAATAGAGTTTCAGATGCTTTGACGCTGAAGTGTTGATGATAGTACATGTAAAGTCAAATGAAGTGGGGAGAAGCCCCTGATGCAGCAGTCTTTCCCTGAGAGTTACCTTTGGTTAATCATTCCTTAGATCATTTAGAGGTAAGAATATAGTTAAGAAAACCAAACCCTTTAATGTTCACAGTACCCCACATAGTCTCCTTTTTTTTTTTTTTAATACCCTTCCTGTGCAATGGAATTTCAGTCTTGGCATTCAGTTAGTATACCTCTACTGATGGGCAGCCAGCCCTTGCTGGGTTTTGAGCTAATGAGCTCAGCTATTTCTAATATCTACTTCTTGGTTCTGCTGTTGGCAGCAGTAACAACCACCATAATGAAGGCTGGATGCCAGCTTCAATTTGAATGCCTCTTTCAACATTTTAGAAGAATTGATTTAAGAAGGACTGAAACTTGTAGAGCTATGGAGTTTTAATGGGTGGCATTTTCCATCCTGGAAGATTGACAAGAACGAAACATTTGTGGTCTAAGGAGTGCCTTTGTACAGTTGTATTTCCATTGGAGCTCAACTTTGAAGATACGGTTGCCAAACTGTTTGTAAACTGTTTAATCATCATGTCTCCTCATGGGGTGATCTCCTAGAAGAGCAGTTCCAGAGATGGTAGTGCTCTTCATGCACCTGCCTTGTTTACAGCAATATTGTCTGATACACATGGCTGTGACTGAAGTGAGACGCTGGCTGTGCTGTAGACTAGACAGTGGAAAAGTGGATCTGGCTTGATTGTAAGCTCAGTTGTATCTGTTTTGCTGTGTGTGTGTGTTGTGTGCATGATAGAGGGGATTGACAGACTTGCCTAGGAGACAGTGTTCAAGAGGTTTCAAAACTGTCTTTGGTAAGACTTGATATCTACTGTTTGCAGTGGATAGTCTCAGGCATGTACAGAAGGTTTAGTCTTATTGGAGAGAATGAGTGACGGGAGGAGCAACTGTGGTTTTTACCTTCTTGTCAGTTTGGGATGTTTAGAAAGCTTATCATCTGACTTGGCGACTTCACTTAAAGTAGGTGCCCTGCTCTTCAGCAATAACACTGGTGTAAGGAAAGGGCCAAGTACTTTGAGTTCTTGAGAGAAAGGCAGCATGAGATGGTGCTTAAGAGAAGGGAGTTGGGATGAGTTGATGTCAGGTGATGAAACCAAATTTGAAGGGCTTTGGATTTCAAGGGAAGCCCTTTATAGCTATCAAGCTGCTGATGGAAGCTCCTCAGAGAATTTTTACTTCATCAAATCGATTATTTATTTAAGAATGCTTCAAAACTTGGTTTTAATCAGACATGCTTGCAGTTAGTATGTATCCCCTCATTACATAGCAAAGACTCATGTGATAAGCTTATTTGACATCAAGACTTTCCTGCCCTTTGAAACAAGGAAGAAGTGTTGAACTGTTCATTACAGTGTAGTGAAAGGTATTACTGTAATGTTGGCAAACTTGCATTAATAGAAACTTTGAGACAAATTAAAGGGAAGAGTCTTACACTGTTGTTCTTGAGCGGTGATAGGCACCAGAAAGGTTCTAGTGGAATTATTAGGAAGGAACTAAATACAGATGGAGGGGAAGGTCACTGCGGATTACACAGCTGGATCTAATGAGGTAAACTTCCATATTCTAACACTTCAAGAGCTCAGAACTGATGGCCTCACAGCTTTCCCATTCCATCTGCAGTACTTCTCTAAATGGGGAAGAAGCTTTCCTAGGCTGACCGCATAGCTAGTCCTACTGAAGGTAGTACGAAGGGGAAAACAGGCTCGAGGAAGTATTGTTTCATAGCCGCTTTCTTCTGTGGCTAAACTTCCCTTGCGAGTGCACAGAACTCTACAAACCCTAGAACTGACTTTTAGTGGTTTATACGCTGGAGCATAAGAAAGCATGTACTTCAGTCTCCTCTGTGATTAGAGTCGGGGCCCAAGAGAGTTTGCTCAAGGTCATGAAGAACACATGCGATGGCTTAAAGCCTTCAACATGATAGCATTTCTGTAAGGGTAGGGATCACTCTTCCTGGAAATCTTGCTTGAGATACTTTTGTTAAAGTATACAGCTGACATTACTTCAACTCTTCTGCTTTCCATAGAGCTGCTTCTGAGGAGAACATACCCCATTACAATGGAATAGCTGACTTCACATACCTTCTAGTGACAGCACAAAGTTGTAATCCTCCTATATTTGCTAGGGGAGAAGAACAGCCTCAACTATCACTGTGACAAACTGAAGTAGGGGATATGGTTATCAAACGAAACTAACTTGGCATAAATTCTACAGAGGATATTTTGAGTTTGTTTTTGAGTTTATTCAGCATAAACAGAGGACTCCCCAAACCAGAAAGACTGGATGAGGTTATTAAACTATACAATTTAATAAAGACAAGATTCCACCTTTTATGTCAATGGAAGTTTTGCTGTCACTTTCTTTGAGACAAGAAGTTCATTGCCTGACTATGCAAACATCTGGATTTTCTATCTGGTTCAACATGTATAGTAGCAGAGCTAAAGAGAAGAAATAGTCCAAGTTAAACATGCCTTCTCTTGTCAATGTGTTTGACATATTAAATTTAATCTCAAGTTTGTTCTAGGCTTACATGTAATCTTGGCTGCAAGAATGATCTGAGTAGGAGAGTGAGCTTTGACAGAAGCTGAAGTAATGTTATTTCAAAGGAATTAAATCAGTGTCTACCTTAATATTGCCAAACTTACTAGAAAGGTTTAGAAGTTGCATGTTAGAAATGTGAGACTTGAGCTGAAATTTCTATTTTGTGCTTTAGTTTTGGTTTCCTCTTGTTTTTCAGTTGATCAGCACACTGATTTGTGGTACAACTTACGAGATGCTTAGACTTGATGTTTTTAAAATTGAAGTCACCTTTTTATGAAGGTGGTAGAGGAATGTCAAAAATTCTCTGGGAGAAGGGGTTATTTTAATATCTGAAATTAACTTCTTGTCCTTGATGTCTCTGGCATTTTCCTTCCCAGAAGTCAACTGTAGTTATGCACTTGTATAAACTTGCACCTCAAAAGCAAAAAGAGATGATTTTAAGAGTTCACTCCCTAGCTGCTATGGATTTTTCTTTTTCTGTTAAAAACAAAAACACAACAGAAAACCCAGTAGAGCTTCTGTGGGATGTGGCCAGATTCTAAGGGTTTCTCCTGAACCTTAGGTGGAGTTTTCAAATATGCTGTTAGACAACCTTTAGGTCTAGTACCTAATCTCAAAGCAGAGCACAGCTGCTGCATCATGTTTGGGAATCAGTTTGTGAAGAATACTAAAGTATCCCTAGCTACAAGTGTTCTAGCAGATGAAACACAATACTTAAGCTCTCTGCTTCATTGTAGTGTCTTATACAAAATAAAGGTTGAGATGGCATGGTTGGAGGAAGGGAGAATCATTGCAGAAAAGAGGCTTCTAGCCTGTAAGGGCAGAAAACTGGCTTGAATTCAGCTCATAAGAACAAATCTAGAGTTTGCTGGTTTTATTGTGTGATCCATATGTTTGCCTCGCCATCACCATCCTCAAGCACAGGCTGTGTGCTTTGCATTCTTGTTTGCACAGCTGGGGGCCTGGGGTTGAAACAGAAGTGGTACTTTAACTTAGACTAGAGTCTTCATTTTGCAGGGATGAGTCCAGGAATAAAAGTATTACAATATCCTTCTTTTAAGTCCCTTCTGTCTGGGGAAAGTACTGTGCCCTTCTAAAATTTGTTGGGGAAAGCCTGAAGTCTTGGTATAAAACTGTAGGTTGCTAGAAAACACCCACACGAGGACTTTGGGAAACTTTGGTTTAAAAACAACTTCTTAAACCAAAGTCATCCAGATAAAAGTGAAATACAAACTTTGATATTCCTAAAAAGGGAATATCAAAATAAATAAATGCCTTCTTCCCCCCCTGCCCCAAAACATGATACTTCCAAGGAAGCTTGCTTCAAAAGTCTTTTTTCACTAGATGTGTTCTGAGGCTGCATGGGCACTTTCAGGACAGATACTGGACACCCTGGTCAGCTGTTGGGAGTTGTAGTGGCTCTGGCCGGTTGCTGCCTTTCTGCATGTGGAAGACTGCAAGCCCTGATCTCTGCCAGAGTTTCTAAGCCTTTCAAATCTTCTCTTTGTATTTTTAGAAGCCAGGCATTTTGAGTCTTTGGTTTAGAGCAGGATCTTTGATACCTTTGAGGCCTGCTAGGCTTCTGGTTCCATGGCAGGAAACTTGGCTGAAGTCCCAAAACTGTGGTTGAAGGTGAAGTCCTTATGCCCTGTAGGCAGCCTGCCATGGGGTTGGGAGTCTAGCTGTGATTAAAACTGAGACTTGGCTCCAGCTCTTCCTCCAGTACGGCTGGTTGCACCAGTTTGGAGCCTGAAACCAAGGCATAAATCTGTGAGGTTAAAACTAGGAAATGTGAAATGATGCTTTCCAACAGCAACAAAAATGTCCAGAAGTTTATAGTCTCCTCTAATGTATAAAAGGGTATGGTTTTCCTGGGGAATTCTCCCCAGGAAGGACTCGCTTATTTGTACTTAGGTCAGGCTAGTCTGAGTGCTTAGACAAATGGGTGGGTGATCTGTGCCATGTGAACATACCTAAATCGATCACTTTTTCCAAAGATGTATTCTAAGAGTATTCAAACTTTAAGTCTGCCAAAACAGGGGTAGGGCATTGCATGTGCAGTTTTCTCAATTTCTCTACTCCTCAGCTTAGTTAGGCAGCAGCCTGCGGTACTCATCGGAACTGAAGCTGCTAAACAGCAGAGGCACCTCTGTTTTGATCTGTAGTGGACTCTTGTCTTGTGGATGTTTCTTAACAGACTTCTACTTTCTCGTGTTTGTCACTTACGTCCCTTGCTCCCTTTCCCCTGAAGCCCTGCTAAAGCATGTTACTCTGGTACAGCAATGCCTTGGCCATTTCTCATTACCTCCATCACAAAGGGCTGTGCTGTTCTGTTGTGCTTATAAGGTACCCAGATGGTAAATAGTATGAGTGACCACCAAGCTCATTTTCACTTGTGGGGTCAGACCTTTCTCTGCTAAATAACACAAGTGTTCCCAGCTGCTGTGCAGCTGCAGGGAGTCTGCTTTCCTTCACAGGCATTAAAACCCCTTTAATCAGTGTTTGTTGTTTGTCAGCAGTGGTGTTGAGGTGTGGAGAAAAAGAACAGATATGCTTTGTTGGCAAAGTTAACTTCATTCTGACCTCTTATCTTTCCTTTTTCTTTTCAAGTCTGAAGAAGCAGAAAGTAGTTTGGGAAGTGGTTTCTGCAAGCACCTGTGTAAATGTATTTGCAAAAGGAGGAGGTTTGTGTCCTTACACAAATACAGCATTTGACAGAAAAAGATGCTGTGAGGGCTTCATTGTACTGGAAGCTCTCTAGGACAGGGACTCAAACTGACTGGTGTAGGAGCTCTGCAGGCTTTCTTAATGTAAGCAAATGCTATGAAAATATGAATACTGTTGTCTAATGCTAGTATTACTTATGCTTGTCTTAGTATGGAGTCTGCATTCAAGGGATCCCATTTGTAACCTAGTCAATTTTAACATTTCCCTGGAAAATAAACTCACAAAAACTAGCAGGAACAATTTATTTTTTTTTGGGTGGAGTTTCATGTCTGCACGTTGAGTTTTGTTTTGTTTAGTTCTGCTTTTAGTTGTTCTCGCATGGAGGAAAAGTGAGGATAGAAAGGAACTGATAAGCCAGTGACACAGTCTTCAGCCCCATCATCCAGTTTTGGATGTAGTCTGAAATAAGTGGGAACACAGAGACCAAAAGGAGTCATTGAGAAATCTCAGAGTTAAGATAATTATTTCCCTCTTCTTTCTAGATGAAGCTTGGACACCTGCCGGTGCTGCACGTGTGTGCAGGGTTACTTTTTCCCTGAGTCCAGATCTGTTTGCACTGTGTGTCTATGTGTACAGCACCAAGCACTGCTCTGTGAGTGTTGATTCTGTTCTTTGCAAAGCCTGTTTGTGTGGGTGTCCTGAAGCTGTTAGGACATCAAGTTTTGATTTGGGCTTCAAAGGTCATGGTAGGACACTTGGTGTTAAAGGCAGAATACTTTATCTTGCTATTCTTTCTGTGAAGGGACCAGAGAATCATGCTGTTGCCTTGGCTGTGTCTGGGGAGGGTTGGTAGCCAGGCATCAGTGCATCCTGTGCGTGTTGCTTACAGCCCTCTGCTTGGCTCAGTGGTATTACCTGCAGTGACCAAAGTGAACTTTTGGAGCAGGGCTGTGCTCCTTGCCTGCTTGCTCGAAGTGGGAATGGACTAGGAGTGAGTAGCTCTTGAATTATAGTCCGAGCTATAGATCAATTAAAACGATCGATTAAAGTGCTCTCTCCATTGGCAGACACACATTTCAGCATTCATCTAGTATTTTGCTTCAAGTGGCTGAGGCTGCTTACAAAGGAGAGCAGTTGTGGTCTCAGACAGGCAAAATGCTAGAAAGAAAACTCTAAGCTGGGTAGGAGGGGATGGACGTTCAAAACAGCTAGTATGTTAAATGTCTGTGGGTGGTCTGTGTTGATCAGTTCTGTAGCATGAATGCTTACCAGCTAGAAACAGGACAAAGAACGACCATTTTTACTATCTGAAAGCTGGCAGGGCTGCTGAGCAAAGACAAGGGCTCCGAGCTACAGTGGCGCAAGTGTCCTGCTGTAAGGGGGTGTTCTTGAAGCCGTTCAGTAATATCTCTGGGAGATCCAGCCTTTCTGGCAGTGCTGTCTGATGACATGAGAAGAACCCTGATCAGACAGGTATGATCCTGGATCCTTCTGGAAATTAATGCAGACTTTTACAATTATAATCTAGCCAAACAAAACAAGCACCATCTTGTGCAAATACGTAAACCATAAACTTTTTGGCAAGGCAGGTGTGGCATCTTCAGTATCTGGAAAGCACCTAACATGCTGTGTGGGCTCCCTACTGTATTCCAAATTATAAATGCTAAAAAAGCTTTGATTTATTTTATTTATTTTTTTTATAATGTGGTTCTTGGCTTAATTTGGGTAGGCAAGAACTTCATAGACTGCATTGGGGTGCTCTGCATGTTTCCTCAGGCCCTCATAATTAATCAATGCTGAGCTGTTCCTCCCTATCCCTCTGGAGGAGGCACTAGAGAAAAGCTGTTCCATAGCTTGTTTGTCAGCTCTGAGAAGGACTGTCTAATCTTCAGAGATACCCTTTCTGGAAGGAGGGGTGTTCCTGGCCCACAAAGCCCTTCTGTACTGTGCTTTGGTACGGGCTGCAGAAGGCTTAGGTGAGATTTCATGATATAAGCTCAGTTTCCAATTAGTTTGTAATATGGTTTGCTGGGAACCAGTATTCAAGCTTTTTTTAGTGTACCTCTGGATAACTGATCTGCGGAACTCTGCTTCTGACACAAGGAATTTTCAAAACATTTCATGCCAGTAGCTCAGGCCCTCAAGCTTGTGATAAATGGCAGATGCATGCGTTCCTTCTAAACCAGAATGGCTTCTGTGTTTAACTGAATGCTTAATTGCTGTATCTGCACCATACTGTGCTATCAGGCAGCTCTGCTTTTCAAGCCTGTTTATACAGACAGCTGAAAAGCCGTGCAAGTCTTTCAGGGTCTCTGACATCACGCGCTGGGAGGAGGCTTCAGCATCTTCAGTCTGATGCTTTTTGCTGTATGTTTACCGCCACTGGTGATCTTTGCACCTCAGGGGCTACAGAAAGACATTACTGTAGCCAGAGCAGTTCCAAGCTCAGTTGTGATAGTCCTAGCCCTGACAAGAACTGGGTAAAAATCTGGTCCAGCTTTACAGTGTTTTTATAGTCTAGTCCAGGTCTCTATAAACCACTTAAATTTGCCTTCAGATTTAAATTTTCCTATTTCCCATTTGGAACAGGTGTTTCCAGGTTATAGAAAGTGTTGCAGAAAGGGAACAAAAACATTTTAAAACCTCTGTGCTGTTACAAATTTTGGCAAGTCTCTGACAGATGAGATTTTTTAAAAGTTTGCCCCACCAAAAGTAAAACAAGTGCAGACCTTGCTTACTTTTCCCCAGCTGTCATGTTTAAATAGGGTATTCAGTAACGTATGAGTCTTCAAAATATCCAGCAGTACAGAGCTAATATGTTTTTATATGAAAATATGTAACTTCTCAATTGTTTTTAATCTTATTTAATTGGGGAAAGAAAAGGGGTAAAGAATTTTATTTTAAATGTCAAAAAACAAATTTCAGAGATGCATGTTCTTGGAGTGGTTAAAAACCAACCCAAACTAGGCTTCAGGCAATGTTTTTTCAACAGCTTTAACCTCAAAGCACAGAGCAGACAGCTTTGTAGGCAACTGTAACAGCAAGGTGATTATGGCAATGACTCACACTTCCCTGTAAGGCATCCAGCTATCAACACACTTGGAGAGCCGTGGCTTTGTGCATGCAGGCAGGGTGTTAGTGCCACTTGCCAGCCAGCTCCGAACTGCCTGAGCTTATAACTGCTTTGACAGCGAGCTGGGATATTGGTGCATTAGAGAGTGGCTCTGGTTCCCCCAGGCTTGTGAGAGGCTGAAGAGATGGGAGCTTGGGAAAGGGAAGTGCAAGGCAGGTTTAACTTCCCATTGCTTTACTTAATCCTCATGGGACTTGTTTCAAGAGCCCTCTGAAATCTTCTGGGTTTGGGTAATTGTTAAAGGTCTGACTGACTACCCACCAAGTGGGGTAGCATGGGAAGTGAAAAGGGCTATCATGTCCTGCTGAAATTATGCCAATGGTTTTGGAATGAGGACTGGTAGCTGGGGTCTTCCTGAGGAGAGACCTGGGTGTCCCTGTAGGCAGCTCAGAGTACAGCTGAAGGTACAACAGTAAACTACTGCCAGATGTTAGGATTGCAGGGAACAAATGGACAGAAAATGGGGACTCATTCATATGCATTGTGGGTTTCCCATATTGAAAAGTTAAGGCAGAAACCAAGCTGTCTTCAGAGATGGGAAGCAGCAGTGATCATGGTACAGAGGAATTCTTCTGAGCGAGTTGGGAATCTGGGGTTGTTCACTTTGAGTGACTGACAAGAAAGGAGTGCCACTTTTATGCACAACAGGCTGCATCCAAACTGAATGCTTGGGAAGAAGAGGTATTCAGAAAGACGTAAAATTCAAACTTCTGAAAGGAAATAGCTTTTCACATAGTGTGCAATTAGATTGTGGGATGTATGTAATGCAGTTGCCAGCTGGGCAAGATGTCATCAGTAAGGAACAAAATGTGGCTTTGGGAGTGTGCAGGTTTGCTATTGCAGGTGGTATCTGCAGATGATGTAATGCTTTAAAAAACCCAAATAACTAGTGATACAAAGCTGGCCACATCCATGGTTCAGCTACCAAGGCCAATCTTGATAGGTTGGTTATTTGGGTTCCTCTGTCCTCAATAAGTTTCTTGCACTCTGATTAAAATAGTCTAGTACCAGATACTGTTTGCAGCACGGTGCTGGGCAAGCTGGGCTGTTGTGACTCAGTATTGCCCTTCCCGTGTGGGTTGTGTTTGGCTTTGCCTCACCTCTGAAAACATAAGATGTGCAGAGTGACTAATGTTTCCGTTCTGTTAAAGAAAATGGAATGGCAAAGACCTTAAATTATTATTTTTTTTAAAGATGTACGTGTTTCATTTTAAGTTTCCTTCAGGCAAAATCAGCTTTGGTAAGCAGCTTAAACTGTATTATAGACCATATAGCTATTGTCATAAAACCAAAATACACCATGCTCTGTTTTGGGAAACTGAACAAAACCAATATTTTTTTTTTTTCTCCTTCCCTCCTTTTTTTCACTTCCTTCAGTTTTTAATAAGTGACCGTGACAGAGACCCTCAGTGTAACCTGCATTGCTCCAGGTCCCAGTCCAAACCCCTCTGTGCCTCTGACGGCAGAACATATGAGTCAATGTGCGACTACCAGAGAGCCAAATGCCGGGAGTCAAGTCTGAGTGTGACACATCGTGGCCGGTGCAAAGGTAGGTGGATTTCAGATGCCTTTGAGGGGAGGAATGGGAGTCCTACCTCATAAGAAGCTTATGGATTCTTAGACCCTTGAGTTTAGTACCATGCTTTGTAAGTAGTTTGATTGAAATTGTGCATTCCTGTGAGCATGGGTATCAGAGTCTGAGTTTAGGTGCCAAGGGTAAAAACCAACTGAATTATCAGTGAAAGAAGGTAAAGGAGCCAGAGACATCACTGAAAAGGGGCTGAAATATGTGTCTGCAGATCAGGCGCTGGCCTCATGGAAACATAAAATAAAATCCTGGAAGAAGAGATCTTCCTTGCTACCTGTGCTAGTGAGGAACTGAGATACCTTTGAGTAATAGGAATGTGCAGTGAGGAAGAACGTGTGGTGCACATTGGTGTCTAGTGCCTTTTCAGACATACAGTCTTTCTGCGCTGAGCTAATTAAGAAGACAAAGCATGCAAGGCTTTTACATGGCCTCTTTTTTGCCTGTTTGCTGTTACACATCTACTTAAAAGTGAGCATATTGGTTCTGTCTCAATTCAGCTCTTCTTCAGCATAGTCTAAAGATGAGGTTGAAACTTTTTTAAGGAGTATTGGTGTCTTGTCACACAAATGGTTTGCTTTTGTAGTGAAGTGAAAAATCAAGTTGAGTGCATTTGCTGAGAGCACAAGTGACTCAGAGGGCAAATGGCACAGATGTTTTTAGCAATTGGTTAAAGTGACAGGAGAAACTCATTAAAATTGCTGTGGAAGGAGAAATGGGCATATGTTTAAGCCTGGCTTTTGTTTATGAAGGCTTTTTTACTATTATGAATATGTATCTTTGTCAGAATAACTTGTTCTAAAATGGAAATCCCTTTTCAATGTATTGACAGGCTTTATACTTTAGGTGAATTATGAGCATGACCTCTAATATTGCTTTCTTTTAAACAGTCTCTCATTGGGGAAAAAAGCTTACTTGTATGATTGATTTTTTTTTTTTTCTCCTTCTTTTTTGTCTTACCACTGCTGGGTTGCTTTATGGCAACTTTTCTCAACTTTTCTCTCATAGCATAGAAAAAGGCCTTTGAGTCATGCTGATTTCTGAGTACTGGAAACCCAGAAACTTTCTTCCCAGGGCCAAAGAAGCAGTTGGACTGCTCTTGCATGTGATGCATTTTTGAGTATCACAATAAGAAGTGGTAGGGTGGGAGTCCCACTTTTGCTTTCATCACTTGAGCAGAGTGGCTTAGATAAGCAACTCCATGGCTGATGTTGCCATATAAACTGGCACTGTTCGGTTACTTAAAACATGGCATCTGAAATGTGGTACATCTGTATGTGGAAGTGTCTGTTTCTGGAATTGGAGAAAATACTGATCACTAGACTACACAGCCTGCTGTATGTCGTGATTGAAAAGAGTCCAAAGACGTTTTTATCTTAAGCACAGGTGAAGTATACCTTCCTTTCTGCTCTCAGACATAACTGAAACATTTAGCTGAAATTACTTGTGTTCTCCTTTCCTTTTTTCTTTTACCCTGTGGTCCTATATAGCACCTAATAACCTGGGAGAGGCTGACAACTACAAGTCTTGCTTTTAACCCACTAACACTCCCGTGAATCCCTGGGAAGTAGGAATATTCTATTGACTATCACATTCAAATCTAACCTTGCTGGTAATTTCCATGTGTGCTGCTGTTGAAAGGTATTTTGTTTTTCTAGTGCATTAGAAATACTACCTCTAGTTGTGCATGAAGGCTAGTGTTCTTTGCAAATACAGACAGTTGTGAGACAGGTGTGCCTAACTACAGGTGGTGAGCCAGGTCTGTATCTTGTACTCACACAAACAAAAGTATCACCAGCAGTGTTTGGGTACCTTCTGTTGCGGTAGGGCACCAGTTTACCCTGAATAGCCTCCATTCCCTCTGTGTGACAGAGATCGTCTACAGGGGAACTCCCATAGAACTGGAAGGGATCCTGTGGGCCGTTGAGCCCAGTCACATGCAATTGTGGTAAATACTGTATCCAAGAACTTATCCTTATGAAATGGGCAATTTAAACTTGTGTTTCCTTCTCTGAGGGGGAAAAAAACCAGGTAACTGAAATAAGGAAAAAAAGGATATTGTGGACGGCAAGGCATAGTTCTTCCCCCCAAATTACCGTAGGTTTCCAATTTCATATGCTGATATCTTGTACTGTACTGTGCTTTTGCCAAGGCAAGCAGCATGGCTTCCATAGTGAGGACAGAACGTTTTTGATTCAGCTTAGCTCTCTGCTCTCTCTCAAGAAGCTAAGGACCTTTAAAGATGAAATCTTGCTAGCCTTTTGGGAACTATAACTCTTACTCAGCTCTTGTTCCTTGCTAGCTTCCTCACATGCTTTTAAATGAAATTCCTTTGGTGCTAAATTATCTGAACTCTCTCCGAACCCTTGCTCAGACATCACAAAGGGTTAAAAGTCAGGAGTAGCTTAAAATGATGAAACTATGGCATCCATGACAAATGGAGCCTCATTGATGAGATTCCAGGGAATAGTTCCAGATGGCATAGCTGTGCGTAAAACACATAGCTAAGCACTCCTACCTGGATCTTTTGTCAGCAGGCATCTTAAGATCTGATGTCCAACAAGAGTTCTGCCTCAAAACTTTGCAGGGATGAAGGACAAATAATTGGTAAATGACTCTTGGCAAGCTGTCAAGGCTATGCAGTGACCGTTAGGGTGGATCGGATATCAGTGGCTTAAAGCCTGTTTAAGTTCTGTGTTAATTGGTTGGTTTCTAGGAACTTGTTTGGCCTATTTAATTAAAAAAAAAAGAGTGGGGGGATGGGAGTGCTCTACAAACTTCCCTTTAGGTTTATAATGGTTGGCTTTGAAAATCTACTGGTACAGAGTTTGTTCTTGGATCACAAGTCACCATGTAGAATAAACCTATCTGTAAGATACTGGTGGGAATTGTAACAGGAGTCTTCAGCTCATCTCCTGGGACACCTGGATGAACCCAACTTTTTGCTAATGTGCAGGAAAGGAAGGTCACCTTCTGACTAGTAATAAGTTGTTTGAAGGTAATCTTTCTCCTCTACCTACTGTCTGGTTAAAAACAGAGGATGATATTTTGAAATAATTCTTTTTGGCTTTTTTTTAGTCCACTTGCTAGATCAGTTTTGTCTTAACTTTCACGTTCCTAGTCAAGTGAGAATAAAATGGGTCCCTCCTTGGCATCAATTAGTCAGTAAAATCTGAAATGACATTTTCAATCACTTTGAAAATTTAAGCATGTTTTTAGGTATGCTCCAAATAAGTTGGGGAACTCTGGAGTAGAAATGGTACATGGGTATCAGAAGGAGCAAAGCACGTCAGCATGAAAGAGAAGAAGCTGGAGAGTCCATGTGTAGGACTTGTCAAAAATGAAGCGGAAAACAGTGGGGAAAGTGAAGGATGATTGACACCCTGTGGGAGAGATGGGTATGTTTTTGTAGTTTGCTCAGGTTCCATTTTTGCCTGTTTTATGCGAAGACACAGATCATCAGCTGGAGTAAATGTGTATGGATCTGCTGACTTCTCTGTAGCCGGACTGCTTTGTGCCTGGAGGGGACCTGGCCTGTGTGTGAGACAGTTACCTAATGAAACTAGAAATAGCTCAAAAGCTGCTTGGATCAATTTTTGTCCTTTTAGCTTTTGGTAAAAACAAAGTAGAATTAAAATTAAATAGCTAGATTTTTGTGGTTGCATCGTAAAGATTTGCTGCTAGTGTAATATGGATGCCTTAGGTCTTTATACCCTGATGTTGTGTGCCATCAAAACTGCCTCTGCCTATTGAAGAGAGGATGCTGGAATTCTTGGGGCCTATTCAGGAGTGGATTGTGTATATTATGAAGGACATAGTGGTCTCATTTGAATAAACTGTTCACGGATAAGATCAACTGTGATATTTAGCCAACCTCATTGCAAAATCTGAAATTATGTGCAATACATTCTGCAGATTAGGCCACAGATGTCAAAAACATCATTTGTAGTTCACAATCTCCTAAATGCCAGCTACCAGCCTGAGAACAAATTTTCTTTAAAAGGCAGCTTTTTAAGCTGCAGTAAATCTGTGCTAAGTTTGAAGATGTTTAATAATTTGGCTTTAAATACTTCTGCTTTTAAAAAACTCATTCTGTTCTGGTTTTTCACCTTATGTAAGGGAGGGGAGAAAGTCCTGTTTAGTCTGTCTGGACCATGAAACTGGAATGCATTAATGCCATTCTGTTTTATAAGCTTGGTGCTTGATACTCCAGTGAACATTTTTAAGAGGGAAAGAAAAATGCTGAAGTACTCAGGTAAGCAATCAAAATGCAGAATAGGATATATGAATCTACATCAAAGCATCAGGCTTTAGTAAAATTCGTAATGCATCTTATTTGGGGTGAGCTATTTGGCAGCTACTTTTTAACACTTGGCACTTAATGTTTTACATTTTCTAATTAAGAAAGCAAAAATAGCAAGGTGAAGTCATTCCACTGAAATGACATGTTGATGCAAACGTTAAAAAAATACCAGCCTGGTGGAGTGAGGAAGAGAAGGATTGACGGTCCTTTTAAAAATAGACTGATAAATGTTGATATTAAAGGCACTGTTTTTACTGGAACTGAACGGTGAAATGACAGACAAAAAAGATAGTGGTATACACATATCTCTCCAGCCAGTGTGGTATATAGATGGCTGTTCCAAGTCAAGGCTGTAAAAGGACTGGCATGACCTTTGGAAATCAATGAGGGAAGATGGGAGAAATGATCAGGGCTAAGTGTTCATGAACAGGAGGAAAAATTGTCTGTCTTCTCTGCACTTCAGCAGCAATTTGTGAAGACACACCACTTGAGCCAAGAGTTGAATTGCAAAAGAGGGTGCTGCAACAGCGATGAGCTCTTAAATGCTGCGGTGCATCAGTGTAGTCTACTGGGTGGTAGTAGAGAGTTCAGTCTCTAAAGGCCAGTTAAAATTGTCAGGGACACAGTCACCTTAAGAGTAACATGTTTACATTGTCTTCCCCTTATAGTAAGGGCTTGATTGTGTATGTGTTTGGTTGCTTATTAGACAAATTGGACAAAGATCAGAGTTAGTTTCCCTGCTGCCTGGGCTCCTAGTGTATTTGTACTACAGGAGATAACACAAAATGTTTGTTCCTACTGGCTCTGTAGTGAAGCATCCAGTTTTCAGTCATGTATGTGTGCCAGCACCAAAGTAGGTGATACGTGAAAATGCTTTACATGTCTGTTTTATGCTCAGGAGAGGAACCAGATATGCCTGCCTGCAGTCCTGTATCCTCAGGTGGAGAGACTAGAAAACACACTTTCATTTGTGAATCTGTGCTTTGATTGTTATGTGAGAAATTCATAGCGCTCCTGTTTTTTATGTTCCTTATACATGCAGATCTGCATAATCTGCTGATTTTTTTTCCTACTTAGTTGCCCCCTGTGAAGCTGAACTTGAAGGTGTTTTTAGTCAAACAGCTAGCTATAAAAGGTGCAGCCACACCATCTGGTTTTGAAATGTCCTTTGTCATGGCAAGCAAGATTAGACTCAAGTTTGAACAGGAGATCTGCAGGTGATAGATGTTCCAGTTAACAACATTGCCAGTGCTTCCTTTTCAGCTGAAAGAACAAGCATGTGTTGGAAGGGTTAGTACTGCTGGCAGGATCTTCCTCCGTGGGGAGGTGTGCCAACAAAGTCTAATCATCTGGTCACTGTGGCAAGCAGAGGGAAAAGAGGAAATTCCAGCTTAGAGGTTATATCATGGCTAATTAGAAAAACAAATACTGCTTCTCAAAATTCAGTATAAATTTTATTCAAGTCTTTTCATTCTGTAACAGTCTTGTTCTTTATACAAGCTTATAACAGGTCTACCTGAGGTCAAAGCTCCATGTGCTAAAGGTGTGGTGCAAGCAACCCACAAACAAATGAGTGTGAAGATGAGTGCCATAGGATCAGAAGGGACACCAGGTCACAGGGAGGTGAGGTGACCAACCTGTAGTCACTCAGTGGGTCAGTGGCAGAGCTGATGTAGGCACTCTTGCTTTGTAACCCCATGCCTAAGCTTAGAGGCACCTGTGCTGAATACTATTGCTATGAATAATGACTTTTTCCAAAGATTTCCATAATTTCAGAAGACTTGTGGAAACCTTCTTGGGGAGTAATGTGGTATGTTTAAAATGTGTTGGCAAGCTGGCAACTTGCTATCTTGAGTCATCAGTTGTGTAAATACTCTGCTTGAAAGCTTTGGTCTGTGCCTTTTTATCATAACTATTTACAGCGTTGTCATTGACTTCTGCATCTATATATGCTTAGATGAAAATGGCTTCTGTCACTGTGCAATGTGAAGTCAGTTGACCTGAGAACCCAGACTGGCTTTCTAATTCAGTGCTGGTATTAGTGATTCTGTTGTTGAAGTTCATGTGACCTGTGAAGCAGATATGGGATCTTTAGTGGAATTTTTTTGTTACCCAGTGTTATTTTTGTGCCTGATATAATGTGGATTCAACCTTGATCACTCTCTACAGTGCTGCTGAAAGATTCTGATGACCAGGTTTTGCAGTTTCTGCACTGAAAATCTTTCCATCAGTGGATTCATGAGGAAAGGAAGAAGGTGCTAGTTCCTGTGTCAGTCCCATAGAAACAGATATTTGCCTTTTTTCTTCTAGGCTGAACAGAAGTACTGTTAGACATCATGTTTTTAAATGTAAGCACTGAGTCAACTTGTATCTCTGCAGGGCAGAACTCTCCTCTTAAGCCCAACACTGATGACTGATGGGTTTATCTGGGTCTACACTCTATAACAGTGAGCTGGACCTGGAAAGAGTTAGTCATGAGATCTTAACCCCTTCAAACTCTGCTCTGCTTGCAGAGCAGTGTTTTTTCTTGGCAGCAAGGTTAGTTACTGATATGAGAAAGTATAATGCACACGTGGCTGTGAGCGCTGGGACTAGAGTTAGAAGCTGGTGGGTGTGGGGTGTGGTGGGTTGACCTTGCCTGGATGCTGCGTGCCCACCAAGCCGCTCTATTATTCCCCTTAGCAGAAGGTGGGGGGTGGGGTGGGGAGGGGGTGGTTTGAGAAAAATAAAGATGAAAAAAAACCCACTTGTGGGTCAAAGTAAAGGCAGTTTAATGAAGCAGTAGCAAAAGTCATTTGCACAGAAGCGAAGGGGAAACAAAAGATGTTATTCTCTACTTCCCATCAGCAGGCGATGTTCGGCCGCTTCCTGGGAAGCAGGGCTTCAGTACGTGTAGCAGTTGCTCTGGAAGACAAATGTTGTAAATAACGAGTGCTGCCCCCTTCTTGCTCCTTTCTCTTAGCTTTTATATCTGAGCAGGTGTCATATGTTTATATGACCTGTTGGTCTGTTTGGGTCAGCTGTCCTGGCTCTGTCCCCTCCCAAGACCCTGCCCACCCCCAGCCTGCTGGTGATGGGGGGATGTTGGAGAGCCAGCCTTGGTGCTGTGCGAGCGCTGCTCAGCAGCAGCCAAACACCGGTGTGTTAGCAGCACCCTTCTGGCTACCAGTACAAGCACAGCACTGGGAGGGCTGCTGTGGGGCTCAGCCAGAGCCAGTACGCTGGGTTTCAGGAACACACAGGCATATCTACCTTATCTGAACCACACAAAGGTGGAAGTTCAGATGGGTCACTGGTTATTTTAGCACCTTATTGGGAGAGTTGCTTAGAGAAGAAGCTTTGCTAGGGCCATCACTTCTTCCACACTGCTTACTTCTAGGCCTGAATTACTTGGGTTATGCTCAGCCATCCAGTTTCAGGCTGTTAATATTAACACAGACACAACTCCCTCTAGAAAGGCCTTTCACTGCATGGGCATTATGCTCCAGCATTTGTTAGAAGAAGCTTCCAGCGCCCATGGATGACCATAAAAAATATCGCCTGGGAAATGAGGCAGCTCTTCATTAACTGGCTCATAGTTTGATTGTCTAGGTGCATTTTTGACTTTGGGATCATGAGTGCTAACTCCATAGCTAATGTTAATGTTGTTTGGGGTTTTTTTCCTGCTGCAGCAGTGTGGTGCATCTGACAGCTTGTGAAGAGGCCAAATGGTGTTTGCAATCTAAGTAGGTTTTGCTTTTCTCCTTATAGATGCTGGCCAAAGTAAGTGTCGATTAGAGAGAACTCAAGCACTGGAACAGGCAAAGAAGCCCCAGGAAGCAGTCTTCATCCCAGAATGCAATGAGGATGGATCATTCACACAGGTAAAACTTCTGTTGTCTTCCTTCAGCCAGGCTGCCAGTGGCTGTGGGAGATTCACTGTTATGGCGTGAACCAAATGATGATAGCAGGATGGGTGCAGTCTCAGCTACTCAGGTGAAGGTCTTGAAAGCTGGGGACCTGTTTTAACCAACTGGAAGCTCTGATTTGATCACCATACCTTAAAAAACAAATACACATGTAATGACATCCACCTCCAGTGCAGCACAGAAACAAATGGCATCAACCTCTAGCACAGCACAGAAACAAGAACAAGTTTCAGGGGAGGTCAGTTTTTCCCTGAAGGTGACCTGCAAAGATAGCTGTGGCTCAGACAGAACAGGGTGGTCTAAGCTTCTTCAGCTGTTACCTGTGCTTCATCTATCCTAGCAAAAAAAGTGGTTTGTTGAGCCGTTTTCCTCTGTAGGGTACTTGTTAGTGACAGGCTTCTCTTTTCTGTTCTATGCCCTGTTGTGGTTTGGGGGGTCTGGCAGAGAGGTGGTGAAAGTGTTTTCCTTGAGGTTTTGATTCTTCACTGTTCCCTTGCTGGAACTAAATGCGTGCTTGTGCTGGTTTCATAATGCTGTTTCTTTTGAGAAGCAGTTCTCAGGCAGGGTAGCGGAGGAGGCTTATGGTTGTGTTGGCCTTTAGTATCTGTGAAAAATGAATAGTCAGGCCTGGTCCCTGAGCATCCTTCAGAAATAGTTGGACTAGGAGAGGTCCAAGAGAATTCCAGAGAAGTTGAAGTAGTTATGGCAAAAACAAAGCCCTCATGAAGGAGATTTTGAGAGGAAGAGTACTTTGCAGAGGCAGGTTAGAAATGAAGAGTGATACTTGGTTCTTTTACCACTAGTATATTGAGTAGTGTTCCAGTGCTAACTGAACTGGGTGTTAAAAATGGCTCATGTGCGGTTCCCTAACAGGTAGGAGGAGTATGCTGTCTGCTTAGTTTGGCTTGCATCTCAAAAGCTAAAATCCTGCAGCCCTGATGACATCTACTTTGTGAATTTAGGTAGATCACACAACTCTTTTTGCCTTAGCTTCCCTATGTCTAGCACTGCTCTAGAGATCTTGTGCCTCAGAGAAATTTTAGGATTCATTAGTTGTTTGCAAAGTCTTTTGAAGGTAAAAATATTTTCCAAAATACAATCAATATTGGGTTCAAAAAGATGAGAAAGACAAAAAGCCTTGGGGTTGGTTCAAACACTTCGTGATGCCTGGGGGAAGAGGAGAGGAAAGATTTTTTTTTTGTGATAACCCACCAAAAATTTTTATTCCCCGCCCCTCAACCTTACCCTCCCATTATCTGGTGTGTGGGAGTGTTTTTATTTTGTTTTTGTGTTTTAGTGGTGAAGTGGGAAAAGTTTATCCATCCTGCCAACTTTGCATACTTATTTGGAGCAGGCATCATCATATTTGTGTACAGTGTGGACCATCTTGGGAAGATGGTGGGGGTAAGAGAAGTGGCTGCAGTTTCTTGGAGTCAGACTACACTCTGAATTGTTGAAATTTGATTCTGTGTAGAGCTGCTTAGGTTATGTTGGCAGTAGAGGGAAATAATTACAAAATCTAGCACAGTGGGCCAACTAAGTGCTCCATGTTAAACCTTTATAGTTCAAGAAAAAAAGGGGAAGGAAAGCTGACTTTCCAATGTCTCTGTCATCTGTCCATCAGCCTCTTGGAGAGTGAAGTAGGAGGTGCCGGCAAAATTTTCATCCTAATAAGCTGGACTGAGTGCAGTTGACAAAGCTTTGTTTCAGACAGGTTTATTTGGA
Source organism: Falco peregrinus (assembly GCF_023634155.1). Lineage (NCBI taxonomy): Eukaryota > Metazoa > Chordata > Aves > Falconiformes > Falconidae > Falco > Falco peregrinus. The sequence goes on from NC_073721.1 coordinate 78,771,881, forward strand.
AGGTCTGTTCCTTTCCTGTCCTGGAACCCTGGCCACTGTGGGTTGCCAGTGGAGGGGCAACATGAAACTGCTTACAAAAATTGTGTGTTTTCAGCTGGCAGCCAAGTGGTATTTCACATTCTTCCTCTGTTCAGTCCTATCTGTGAACACTAAAATGCTTTTGTTTTACCTGGCATGATGAAGGAAGCTTCTGATCCCTTTGTAGCTGGAATTAAATGAAATTCGTATCATTCCTTGGATCGTAACAGTATCCCACGTTCCACATACCTCAGGAACCAGCTTCATCATTTATACTGCAGCATCTAAGGTCATTGTCCCTGCATAAGATGTGAATGAAAAACAATGTCAGAGGAAGCTAACTGGTTTCAGCCTGCATTTGAGACAAATATTTCCTTAGCTTCTGGCTCAAATCAGTTAAACTTTGGTTTTAGAAGGATGCATAAAAATTAGAATTTTGGTGAACAGTCTAAATAGGTTTTGCTTCCAGCAACTTATGAATAGATCTCATCTGGTGGAGATGGTTTGGATACTGCATCTCTTGTGCAGAGAATTGGCACCCCTAGGTTCTACTCTGTGTGGAAGCTGTGTAGACCAGTTCTTGAAGTCCCTGAGGCCTTGATGAAGTCAGCTCTGAACTGTTGTTAGTTTTTTCCGGTTCAGTGCCCAGACTGTTGCTCCATTGAACCTCCAAAATCTCAGTTGAGGAGTCCAGAACAGAGCAGCATCTCTCAATTTAAGTTTCTAGGAGAAATACCCGCCATGCTCTTCAGCCTTGAAGCCCCGTCCCAACAAGATGCACATGCTTCAGGGTATACCCTGTATGTAGAGTTGGCTAGGGGAATGTTTTTCAACAACTTTCTGCCTTCTGTGCAACTGTTATTGGAGGAATATTTTGAGTAGAAGAAAAATTCTGATCAGAGGGGAAACGAAGATGCATGCATATATTTAGAATGTCAAATGTCTTAATTGTTACAGTACTCACTGAAGATGTGGATGACTTGCTTTCAGGTCTTGAGCCGAGCCTCTTTTTTGTAGATGTGTACACAGTAGGTGTTCAGGCCCACATCATCCTTGCCATCAAACTTCAGAAGATCTAGGTTTTTGTCTAATTAATTGTTGGAAATACTTGAAAGTTTTGCAGGAGTGAAAAACAAACAGCGCAGGTTTGGGAGCTGCATTTGGTAGTAGTAACTTTATGTTCACAAAACCTGTTTAGTCTTAACCGGATTGAACTGTTGCTTTTGTGGTTTATCATCATCCTCTTGATTAGAAACTAAATTGCAATCACTATGGGTAAACACTAACAGTAGCACTAACTGAAGTTGTTCCTCTGAAAGCCACCCAAGTCTGCCCTTTCCAGCTCCTGGAATTACATTCAGTATGAAACTGTGTAGATTTGGGGCTGGATCCACTGCAAATTGGATGGGGCTGTAGGGTGGTAAAAAGAACATAGCTACTCTGCTGTTTTGTGACTGGCAGTATGTGCTGCATGGGACAGTGGCTGCAGAGGGGAGACCATGCTTGCCTTATCTCCTCCTGCTTCCCTGCAGGGCTGCTGGCTCTGAGATCAGAATGTTAGATGTGGTAACAAGGGTGAAAGGGAGGAGGGCCTGAAGGCAAAGACCTTGATTTGGCTTGCATTTAAACTCCGCATTAGAGAGACATCCTGTGTGTCTTAAGCACTTGTATAATATGCCTGTTTTTTCATTGTCTGTAAAATACAGACCAAAAAGAAGTGTGACTACCAATTCTGTTGTCTGGATGGCCAGTTTTCCTAGGCATGACTAGTTATAACGGGTTTTGAGTACTGCATGAAGAGGAGCAGGCACCTGTCAATTCACTGGTTTTCATAACTGTTTCTATGCACTGTGAGTGCTGCTTCCCGTAGTCTGGGAGTTTGTGTATAGCAAAGATCTTATCAAATCCCTTTTAAGCACTGCTTACACATCTAAAAATGTGGTATGGACTTGCAGCATGGAGGAGGTGGTGGTGCTGCAGGCATGATGGGATGACTGTAAATGGGGAAGGACCTGATGAATTACTCTGGAATTGTTATTTCTTTATATTTCAGTTTGTGTGGAATATTACTTCCTATAACAAAAGCTCTCTGCACTTAGCCCACAGTAATGTAAACATGCAGATAAAATTTGAGTTATTCACAACATAAGAATATGTGTTTGGTATGAGTAATTTGATTAATTGTATAAATCTGAGGTCATGTACTGTTGTGCAAAATTAAACATGACTAAAACCAGTTTCTGTTCCCAAGATTTGTGCTCTCCTTTTTTCTGTTATGCTGTATTTTGCATAAATGCCATTCCCTTTCCATGCTGCACTTAACCTGCTGTGATCTGTTCTTCATAAACAACAGGCTCTATTGGGTAATCTGTGCACTTTCTTTTGCTGCCTAGTGCCATTGGGCTTGTTGCCATGGGCTGAGAGACTTGCATTCTTCATAGTTTTCCCCCCAAGTAGCTTTTTAGAAAAGGTTGCTGAGGTTTTAAATGGGATCTGCTTCAGACAGATTAATATGAACATGAATAATGCTAACCCTGCTTTGGGGGTATAGTCTTGCGGGGCTTTTTGTGGTGTGTCTTGCTGTTTGCTGCCACCTTCCACTGTCTAGCTGTGGTTTCTTTTCCTTGTAAGTCTGCATACAAGTGGCTAAGAGCAAGTCTCCTTGGAGAGTTTCTTTTGAGTTTAGGGCTCTCACAACTGCAGCTGTTGGTGCAGTTACGATGCAGTGCTGAGATTTCTCTTAGAGCAAGTGCATCAGTGAAACCTGTTGTCTTATGATGGGATCAGTGAGTGGGCTGACTGTCAGAGCAGTTTGCCATTATCAGATAGCTTCCAGAGCACTCCTACATCTGGTAATACAAGTCTGTTTAGAAAAAGCAATCTGTATTACAGTCCGTAGCAATAGTTTTGTTCTGTGCTATGCTAATGCGTGTACAAAGTACTGCATTCTCCTAAGTCCTACAAACAGACCCCTTTCTAAAGATGTCGAGAACCCTCTCAGCATTCAGTGTGACTTTGTGATCCAAGTCTGTTCCTCTGTGTTGACTAGTGTAGCGTGATGCTGAGCAGAATTACAAACTCATTTCTTAATGCAGCATGGTGTTTGGGGCACTGTGTAGACATATCCCGCATTCCCTGGATGCTGTCTATTATTCCATTATTCAGTGTTTATGCTGTAGCAATACTAAGCTCTCAAGGATTTAACTTCTCCTTTCAGAAGAAAAGAACACAGTCTGTCTTGCTAGATTAAAGGAACTCTTTCTTAATAAAGAATCTGGGCTTTAATTAGTAGATGGTTCTAGCTTTTTCTGGTAAAAGACATTCCTTCTATAAAAGACTGTAGCTGGAGCTCTCTGTGACTATTGCTCTGCAGATTTGGCTGCTACTTATGTGCTTCTTTACTTCCTGCAACTCTTACTGTGTTTCTCATTTGTATATTGAGCTGAAGATACCCATGGATGGGTAAGGAGGTAGCAACTTTGGTTATATATGGCACTTCTTCAAAGAACCACCAGTCAAGAGAGCAAAGGAGCAAGTTCTTAAAGCAAGAGTGGATGTCCTTAAGGAAAGCAGCAATGTAAGGTCACTTTTAACTTTAAAGGATCATGTTCTGTGTCAGAAGCAGTGAGCCTCTCTTGAGGATCCCTCTCCTGAGCTAAAAGTGGTATCTCTGCCAGAGTGTTAGCAATGCCCTTGATGGTGGCTAAGATTTTTTTTTTTTTTTTTCCTGCCAGAAATTATTTCTTTCCCTGGTTATATGAATAGTGAAATTCCTGTGGAGCAAGCATTTCTTGAACGGTGCATAGACTCAAGGGGGGTGGTTGCTGCATAAAGCCCTGGTGGGAATATTTGTCTACACAACATCATTTGGGAAGAATTAAATGTGAGCAGGGAGCAGAAAAAGTGACAAAAATGATTTAAGGGTTTGTAGACTCAAAGAAGCTCAAAGTTAAGATGCAGACTGATTCATAGCTTCCTAAAATTGTCTGTAAAGGCAAGGCAGCCTTCTGACTATAGTCTGCTGACTCTTAATCTGGCAGAAAGTATGGCAAGATCCAGGGTCTAAGCAATAGAAGACATTTAAACCAGAACAGAGACATCACTTAAGATAAACAGCCATCAGGCCAGTGTGCCAATTGTGTACCACCAACTTGGGTTCAGAGAACTTTCTAGATGAGTCTCAATGGCTTGAACAAAGGAAAGGCTTGATTGAAAATTGATGTGTGACACTGTGGCTTCTGCTCCGTGGGTCATACCAGATGACCTACTGGCTTGGAACAATTTAGCTGTTTTTAGAGCAAAGGAGCACCTGGGTGCAAACAGAGTTCGGAGCCTTGCCTTGTGCTGTGAGTGTGGGCAGTAGTAACTCTGCTGTCTGCCCCCGCCCTCAGCAGTGCTATTCAAAAACTGGATGTCTTTTTTCTTCTTCCCTAGAAGTATTGCTTTGAATGCAGAAGGAATGTTTTTCTTCTATTCTTCTCTCTGCCCTGCATTATGGAAGGAGCCAAGAAATGTTTGTCTGATCTGCGATGGGATAGAAATTGGTTACCAACCTCTTGATCTGGACAGTAGTGAAAGGCTGGTCTGAGCATTTAATGTTCCTGTGCTTGGCCCAGTGCTTGTCTAAGGCACTCTCAAGCCTCTTTTAGCAAGCTTCTTCCTATAAGTCTGTAAAGACTGGTTTCAGCCATCACAGAATTACTGCTTTGTCCTTGTTCTTTCCCATTTCCAGTTTATCTTTTTGAAACAGCCACTTGATCCTCCTTTGTCAAATGGCTGTAAAGGGATGATACTGCTTGCTTGTTGCGAGAAGGTTTGGTCTACTTGGGAATCTGATTCTGGCATTGCCAGTAAGATAATGAAGAAACCCATACAGCAGCTCCTTTCTCCCTCAAGAAATTAAGATGCAGAGTCATCTGCCAGTGACTATAATGTTTTCATACTTCATTTCATAATGGACTTGATTGAGAGCAGGTGGCCATTCAGGTGGCCAGTGGCTAGTATGTTAGCTACTGTTTGATTTCACGCATCACAATGGCAGGGGGGAACAGAGGAGCTACTGCTACAGTCTTTATGTGGGCAGTGGTGGCAGAGCATTTGGTTTTGGGTTTGTCCCTCATGCTTTTCATTCATCAGTTGAGACACGGTTGAGATGGCATATCTCTCACTTATGAAAAATAGGAATGGTGTCCTCCTGCACAATCAGGGATTTGGGTGCTTGCAGCAGTTGGATTTTTTTTTTTAAAGTGTAGATGTTACTGGGGAATCTGTTGGAAGACCTCAAGCGATTTGCAGGTTTTATTTCTCTGGTTTCCTATTATGTAACTTAAAATGTTCTGCTGTTGGGTAGGTGTATATTTGATATGTCAGACTCTGTCATGTGTCTTTCAAGCAGTAATCATACAATTATTTAGACTGAGAAAAAACCTTTTAAAATAAGAGTCCAATTGTTAATCTAGCACTGTCAAGTTCACCACTAAACCATGTCCCTAAGCACTGCATCTACACGTCTTTTAAATACCTCCAGGAACGGTGACTCAACCACTCCCCTGGGCAGCCTGTTCCAATGCTGGACAACCCAGTGAAGACATTTTTTCCTAATATCCAATCTAAACCTCCCTTGGTGCAACTTGAGGCCGTTTCCTCTCATCCTATTGCTTGTTACTTGACAGAGGAGACCAACACTCACCTCACTACAACCTCCCTGCAGGTAGTTGTAGAGACTGATAAGGTCTCCCCTGAGACTCCTTTTCTCCAGGCTAACCAACCCTCAGCTGCTCCTCACAGGACTTGCTCTCTAGACCCTTCAGCAGCTTTGCTGCTCTTCTTTGAAGATGCTCCAGCACCTTAATGTCTTTCTTGTAGCGAGGGGCCCAAAACTGACACAGTATTTGAGGTGTGGCCTCACCAGTGCTGAGCATTATGTGTCTGCAGATTGGTTAGCAATCAAGGTTTTTTGTATATAAAATTGGTAATGTATTTTCTCTGACACAATGCTTAGCTTTAGAAGACTGAGCGCCAAAAAAAGGCAAACACACTTTTTCTAACATGTATTTTGGTGGAGCCCAAATTAACTCAGTAACTGAAGATTAGGTCTGTACAGTAAACGAGTGTCACTTTTACAGTTACTCTTCTGATTATAACAGTATTTAAAAATCTTGCTACTGTGGGAGTAGGATTAGAATGAGGTTGAATTTTGGGTAGAAGATTTAAATGAAATTAAGCAACAAAAACTCAAACCTGAGGTAATTGGAAACTCATAGGAAAAATTTAAAGTAAACCCCATGATTTTCAAGATTCTTTACTACAGGTGCTCTAGAATAGTTGACAGAACACAAACTTTACAGAGTTTGTGTTTACATGCGGAGTGTAGGAATAGTACTGGATCAGCTATTGCTTCTACATTTTTTTTTTCAATGTCGTACCAGTGCTGTGTAAGTGATGAAAAGTATACTGGGGTTTTTTTTCTCAGCCTGGCAAGCTGCGAACTCTAGGCTGTAGACCACTGTTGCTATGACACCTAAATATGCTGAGACCTGGTCACATAAAATGATGAAAGGTAGCATCTCTCAACGCAAAGATGTCCAGGAATGCCAACTGCAGTTGTTTTTGAGGCTTCTGAAGTGTCCATTCTTCTTGGGTAGTTGTCTGGCCTTTAGGATAAGGGCTGAGATTTGATTGCTGCTGTTATGCATAGTAGGAAAGCCCTTTGGTGCTGCAGAACATGCGGGTGTTGTGAAAGTGCTGTCAATCTGAGATTTTATTTTTTTTTGCAGGGGTAAGAAAGGGTCATGGCCTACCAGTCTAAGGAAGACCAGCATTCCTTAGCTTAGTTATTTACAAAATTACTTTGCTTTTAAAGTGCTTGGCTTGCATAAATGAGTGTATGTAATTGGTAGGTCTCAACTGAGATGAGTTGCATAACGTGCTCCTAGTTAATGCATCTATCCTAAATTTATGTCACTGTGTTTTTTGGACTCCTCTGCCTTGTACTTTGTTATTTTCTGAAGGCTTGGCTGAAGGAATATCAAGTCACTAGTACTTGCATTTTCTTAAATGTTGGGTATGCTGGATTTTTTCTCTAATGTAACATGGAATGGTTTTGCCCTATGAATTCAAGACCCTATCCTGCAATTTGTCTCTATCTCTGGGTAGGATTTTTTATAATTAATGTTTAGATGTAAAGACAGTTTCTTGTACTGTTGGGAATGCAATAATGTGTGTGTGATCAGCAAGGATAAATGCTAAACACAGAAACCCAAGCAGTTCCATCACACTCATTTTGAATGTGCAATTGATTATATTGAGCAATAAGAAATACTTGCAATTTTATTATTGCTAATTATATTCACAGTGGTTTTGAGTAATTTGCAATTAATTTTGTGATATATTGAGAGAATAAAGATGGAAATGTGCAGATAGCAGCAACAGTGACTTTAGTAACATGAGTACATGAGAGTATTGTTGATTTTGGCTGCTAAAAGTGAATTTGCTCAAGGCAAAATGATTGATTTGCACTTTAGTGAAACCAAAGATAAACACGTGGTACCGCGTTATAATTGCTCTTAGATCATGTTTTATGTGGTACTCAAAGCCTTTTAAAAAGACTGTCGTTAAGTCTCTGAACAAACTCTGCTACCTTAGGGAATCGAAGCCAGCTGTCAGCAAGGGAGAATGGCTGGTTTAGGTCTGAAGGATCCCTAATGAAGGGAATGGTGCAAACATCCCATCATTCTTCTGTGTGGAGAGGACCGGAATGGGAAATTGGCTCCAGTGAACTTGTTTGGAAAAAGAGAGAATGAGCAGAATTCAATCTAGAAGTAAAAGACAGGTTCTGAAGTAATCTCATTTCGTGGCTTGTTTTTCAGAAATTTGAAGGACCCATCTCTAGCATATAGTAACGTATGCATTTCTGTACCATTCCACAGTGGGGGATCGTTCACTTTTTTTCTCAAGGGAAGTCAAAGGCATCCCAAATTCCATCCAAATACTGACCACTCTGTGAAGCTGAGTAACCAGATCTGTTAAGCTGGATGAAACTATAGTGCCACTGAACTAATGTCTGCATAGATGTTACCAAGACCAGTTTGCTAGGTTGAGATTTTTCTGTTCTGCCTTTAGAGGTCTTCATCTGAACTAGTTCATTCTGGTATCCTTCCATGGTGAAGGAATTGGGCACCTCTAGAAGTCCAGGTCAGAAGTAGAGCTTTAAAGTTAAACAAGATGAATCTTACGCTGTGTACCTTTTGGCTCATTAGAGTCTCCATCAAATGTTCTTAAGACCTTGTCAATATATGAAGAGCAAGCATGTTGGATCTCGCTCCTACTGCCTAGGTTGACATAGTAACAGGAGAGAGCTTAAATCTATCTGGAGAAGGTTTGTTAACATAACAAGTCAGTGTTGCATTTTTTCCAGCCTGTTTTAGTGAACAAAATGCTCTTGAAATGCCCACAGATGCTGTTTTCAAGCAGTGGCTGTGGAATTGGGCCAGGGTGGCATTTTCACATCCCAGCTGGGATGAAGTGGGACAGCTATTTAGTGGTAAATAGTAAATGGGATTTAGCAGAGGGTGGAACGAGCTGACACTTAACTGTTGCTTCCCCAAACTAAAGCGTTCTCAGCTGACGACTAGTAATTCTTTTGCCTCCTGAATTGCAGCTAAAGGAGTTGGAGTAGGAGAAATAAAGGTTATTTGGGGAGGGAGGTGAGGTGAGAAAGAAAAGATAATGGTATCAGACACTCCTCTGTGTGACATCCTCGCTCTGAAGCATGTGTTTGTGATGCACCTGGACTGGAACTTCCACTAAGATGCTGGATTATAATAAAAGTGGTGGGTGATAGTGAGAAATGAAATGCCTGCTCTTTGTTTTATTAAACAGGTGCAGTGCCATACCTACACTGGATACTGCTGGTGTGTGACACCTGATGGCAAGCCTATTAGCGGCTCTTCTGTACAGAACAAAACTCCTGTATGTTCAGGTACTGTGGGAGTGGCTTTAACAAATACTAATTTAATAACCCAAGAGGGCTGGGAAGAATGTGTCCTGTTGAGAGTGCTTAATCTTTTCAGGTGACTTGGCCCATTTACCTGACTTAACAACTGTAGTTGTGCTTCTGTCTCCCTGTGTTCTTGCTGGCATTTTGGAAGCTGCAAGGGAGCTTGGACTGTGGCATGCCCATCCTGCAGTTAGGGTACAGGCATTCCCTGCAAGGCTCACGGAGAAAAAACAGCTGAGTAACAGCTGTGGTAGCCAAGGCAAGAGTCATAATGTTGCTGTGTACACCAAAGCCAGAGAAACTTGTAACAGATGGGACAACTTTTTTTCCATGGTATTTTAAAGAAGTGGTTCTTGGGCTGTATTTAGTGGGCCATGGAGTCATTTTGCCTTCAGAGTGACTTCAGTTAAAAGTTTGATACGGCGGTTCTGTGAGAAGCTGGTAGTTGTTGACTGCTTGCCTCCAAATCTGGAGTCCTGCTGTTATAAGGAATTTGGGTCTTCTGATCGTGGTGTTCAGTTCTAGGATCCCCGTGTTTATTTCAAGGGGCTGGACAGCACTGGGCTTGCACCACAGCTCACAAGGAGGCCCAGAGCCAGGCTGTTACTCATGCATTTATTAAGTGATGTGCTTCTGTGCACTCAGCCTGATGCTGCTCTGTCGCCTGGTGGTTTACTGGGCCCAAACCCATACTTTTCTGTACTTAAAACAGAGTGATGCTGTTTGTTTTTTGTCCCCACCATTCAATATGGCAGCTCATGGCTCAAACGAGATGAGGGTGGGCTCTAGACTTTCGTACGGCCCTGATCACCTGTGAACAGTTGAGCCTGTTCAGCGGCGGTGAACAGAGCTGCTCTGGCAGCAGCACGCTAAGCCCAGGGAAGAGTGGGAAGCTGTTCCGTGCTGTTCGGGAGAATTCAGGGGAAACATATGAATTGTGCTGCCTCCCATGCTACCCACCATGCCGCCCCCCCCCCCCCCCCCCCCCCCCCAAATAATAAGTAAGAAAAGACAGCAAGCATAGGAGTTTGTTTCTGTTTCTGATGTGCTCAGTGATACTATATAGGCACTGCTGCTGTCTCTGGCTTCATGCTCTGCAACCTGCACCCCGTGGCTGTTTAATGTATTTCTTCCTTCACACCTAGCAGTGTTTGCTCTTTAGGTGGGAGCGTGACAGCAGTCAAACCTTTGGGCTTTTTTAATCCTTCTCACCTTATTCAGCGTACTCTTGGCTGTAAGGTTTTTGTAGTAATAACTTGCATGAGGGTTTGAGTTGAGTGGGAGAACTTTCTGAGAAGCAGTGAGTCAGTGTAGCTTGAGGGAATGCTTGGTGTTTCACAGGTACATGTAAAGAAAATGAGACTAATACCCTTTTTTAGTGTAAGATGAAATGCTATGGTAATTTGGCTTAAATCTTAGAATATGGCTTTCTTCCACAGTTCCCAGTATATGATTTTGGTAGGGCTTGGTTTAGAGTTTTGCTGATGTGTTTGTTTAGTCTTGAGCTGTTCATAAAATCATGTTACCAGGAAAGTCATGGTGCATTGTAGGACACACAGATGTTAGGCCTATGATGACTAATATTGAGTATGTGCTTCTTACTTGTAATTCAGTAGTAGATCTGTGATGAACTGATCTGTGAGTGAAAGTGTCTGGACGATAGAGTTTGTTTAGGGTTTTCTTCACAAGACTCTTGAGCCTGTTGGAGCTGCCTCCTTTGGAGCTGACTTTTGATCCATGTTTCCTGGAAGGATCAGTAATCACTGGATCTGTTCAGTAATGGTGCACAGAAGAATCAGTTTCTTGTGAATAAAGCTTTTCTGGAAAAAAAAGGTGTCTTGTCATAGATTTTTTTTTTTTTAATATGCACCTTAGTAATGGACTTGTTAAAAAAACCTTTTATTATCAGTTCAAGTTTCAGTGGAAAACTGTGTGATGATGCTCTAAAGTGAACTGCAGAAAGTGTAGAATCATATATATTATGTTAAGATCTAAGTTATATTAAAAAACCCAGGATGTGTTCTATTCAAGTACATGCTGGATCTTGTCAGTGTCCCTTTTCAAACAGCTGGGGATGTTCAGGGGCTGGTTGAAATACATTTTCTGCAAGTTGTCCCACTTAATCCCTTTCCTTTAAAATAACTGCCCTTGCATTCCCACCTGTTTTTGATTTGTTCTTTCTGACATTTGCAAACAAAAGTGACTCTTACTGATCTTTCCTTTTTGCCCTTGGATTTATTCCAGGTTTCTTACTAGCACACTGCTCTACTGAGCTCTTTCAAATTGCTAGATCCAGCTACTAAAGATTTCTTGTCTACCCTCATCCTGATTTAACATCTTAACACATAAAACTTCCTTATGCTGGTTGAAGCCACAGCCCCTCTGAATCCTAAACTGAGCTGTTGGGAAGTGAAACAGACACTTTGTGGGTTGAGATATGGCTGTATTAATGTGATGTTATGTGTTCTGTGTGATCATGCAGCATCTAAATAGATGTCTTTTTTTTTTTTTTTTTTTTAATTTATTTTTCCTCCCCTTTAGGTTCTGTAACTGATAAGCCATCAAGCCAGGGTAATTCGGGAAGGAAAGGTGAGTGGAGTCCTGTGCTTCAGCAACGTCTTTTGTAATAGCAGCTGCCCAGCCAAGTCCCTTGAGATAACTCAAACCTGGGTTCTTAACCAGCTTGGTGTGCAGGAGGCTTATGTACCTTTGGACCTCCCCCTGCAGCAGGAGGAATAAGATGACAGTCTGTTCATGTACCACCCTGTGGAGTACAAAATGGTGTGCTCTGTGCTTATCAGCTAAGATGTCATATGTGAAAGCAGAGCTTCCCAGAGGGGCGGCTGGCACAGAATAACCTCTGCTTGTTCACCTTGAAGTTAACTACTGAGTGTTTCTCAGTAAAATCCCTAGAGATTAGGAAGGCTGTCAATATGACTAGTACACTGGATGTCAGGAGTGCCAATGTCGTGGTTGTGACTTTATATGCGTTGAAAGGTGGTATTTTTAATAGAGCATAAAACCCTCTGGCCAGCTGGAGCAGTGCTGGATTAAACCCTAGCCATGCTTGGAAACCTCACTGTTTTGTGCATTTGGTGTAGGTCCTCCTTTACACTCCTTTCTTTGGTCCTTGTCTTTCCTGAGCAAGGCACTAGATGTGTTGTTGTTCTTCTCCTGTGTGTATTCCTTACCTGTGTCCTCTGATTTGCATTCATTGAAATAGTCTTGGGAGGGGTGACCGCTGAAGTATACATCAAGGAGTAGTCAAATTTGTCTTCAGACCTTCTCCACACCCTGATTTTCAGTCATGCTCCCCTCTACCCCCCACCTCCGGAGTCAACTTTTGAGTTTGACTCCTTACTACAGCACTGAATTCATCCTCAATTCCTGCCGGTGAGGATGAAGGCTGTTTCCTAGGAGAAATTCCTGTTTTGATAATCTGATGCAGTATTTTTACTGCTCTCTAAACCAATTATTCCTGACACTTCAAAATACAGGAAAATGCCTACCTTGACACCAACATTTAATTTGAAGATCATCTTCCATGCTGGGACTGCCAATTCAGTCCTGAAAACACTTAACAGGAATTAGAGATTGCTGCGTTCCAAGCAGTGATGCATTTTGAGTATATCTGCTCTCCAGCCTATCGCTTGTGTACAGTAGCTTAGGAAAACAACGATGCAAAGAAAACTGCTTAGTTAAAACCGAATGCTGAAGCCTGCTTCTTATTTTAGACAAGGTTATGTCTCTGTAAACCTGTAATTGTGGTAATGTGTAATCGGCATCTGTATGCATTGTTATCTTTCTCTTAATGCAGTCATCGCTAGTCTAGCCTGAAGTGCAAGCAACTCCAGTTGCTCTTGAAATCTGCATTATTTGTGAGTGGGGGTTGTATGTAGGCTTCCTACCTGACTAGTCCTGGTTTGTTCTAGAATTGGAAACAGCTGACACTGGATTTCATAAGAAACAGGAGCAAAACGGGTAAACATCTGAACTTGTTTTTCCCACTTCACTCCCTTTATTAATTCTAAGGTTGGGACATGCAAAAAAGGGAACTGTAAATGGAATGAATTAATCTAAAACTTGTAATATAAATTGATTCTCCTTGGAGGCTGCCTGTTTCAAGAACAGCGTACACTTGGTCACATGGCTGCAGAAACATCTATGGAGTACCTGTCAAGAAAAGGGAAATGTTTCCCTTTGGGCCAGCATGCTTTGAACAATCATGTCAGCTTGCTGTCCCCTCCAATTCTGAATGTGTTCATATCTGTTGGAAGCCCCTGCACAAGCCACTTTGACCTTTGTCCATCATGTTAGAAAGATACTTGTGAGCAATTGTTAAAGTCGTCTTTCAAAATCAAGAGGGTTTTTAGAAGCTGAAATAATTTGGTTTAAAATTTGGTGGTTTGGCTAGTGATGAATGCCTAATCTAAAAATGAATTTGTCTTTCTTATCAGTGTTTTTTCTTGACTTAAGTTACCCTGATTCAGAACTCCAGTATCAGCTCTTGTAAGCAAGTTGGAACCAAGAACAGCCTGGCTGCCTTGCAGGAAGGTGGTTGTTGGAGGTCTGGCTTCTCTGAAGACTGGTGGCTAGCCAGTGTGCATGTAACCATCCATTCTAGCTGAGTGTTCAGACTTTTTGCAAAGATTGCCCTTTGCAAGAAGACAAAAAGGGCAGGATGAGGAGGGGTCCAGCAGGAACTGGGTCAGTGTTGACCTTTCTGTTATAGAGGCACAGCTTTGAAACTTCTGACATCACTCTGGGCAGCTGTCACCTGACTTGGGAGCTTTTGGCTTTTTCCCACTGCAAAGCAGAGTCCTCTTTCCATCCCTGAATTAGGGTCTCTGAGTGAAAGAGTATTATCTGGCATGGAATAGGCACTTTCGGGAAGAAAAGGAAAAACTAAGACTCTCAAAAGTGATTTCTTTTCTCCCATTCATACAGGAATGTAAAATATGGAGCTAATAAAAGGCACCAGCATCACACAAAGTTTAAAGTCTTCAGGGCAAATTAGTTTTTTGGATGGAGGCTGCTCTGCCTTAAAAACAGTGCAGATGGGTAGGCTTAAGCTTTTGGGTAATAAATGAAGGCTTTATTAGCACGTTAGCTCTCCTTTAGAAGAGATGAATTAATGCTGGAAAGAGAAGAAGACTGGTTATTGGTAATAACTCTCCTCCAAATGTTTCCATCCTGTTTAGCCCTAATTTCTGGGGGTCAATAGGTACAATGGAGTCACCAGAAGATGTGAGGTAACGTGATTCCACTCACAGGTTCTGTCACTACTGTGGAAAAGAAAATGTAATGGCTTTATGGTCACATGGCTTGGCATGTAGCTCCGTAAGTGGTTCTGTGGAGCTTTATGCAGAGAACAGGCAAGAGTGTTGGCAAGAAATCCTTTTTATTTTTGAATCCCGTGCTCTGGTTGCCCATGTTTACATTGCTGCTATTGCTGTATGATGCAATGCCAGTTACTCATATGATTTGCCCTGTAAGGTAATTTAAATCAAATTAAATTGGCACTAAATGTAGAATTTTGAAATAGCTATAATGATTTGTTCTGTGTCTGAGAAGTGCTCTGTTGCTGGAAGGCCCAGCGAGATGGAGGCGTGTTCATCTGAGGTGGAATGGAAACCCAGGCTGTCCAGGACATACTCAGTGTGTGGACTTTGCAGCTCAGACATTTACCACTGTCCTTTCTATGCCGAATTCATCCTGTAAGTGAAGAGCAAGTTTCCAGGACCTTTGTTAGAGTATGCAGTTACTCTTGGTTGGGATTAGGATATCCAGAACCTGCCAATCTCTGTTGCTGTCTGTTCCTTATTCTGACATGTTCCTTGTACTATCCTTTCTTGTAAGGAGCTTCTTGCCCTAATTTACTGCAGTTGCTGCTTCATTTGAAAGGCCAGAGAGACTTGGAAGATTCATACTGTCCCCTAGAGAGCTGGATCTCCCCCCTCTCTCATACTGTGAGGCTGTTAATGTTTTAAGAAGCAGTGAAAGGCATCCTTGGAGCCAACATGACTGGATTTCTTCCCTGCCTAAAGAATGCAGAATGTTCCTTCCTAGCCAAAGGGAAATTGCGCCACACATTTGAAACAAAACAAGCAAACATGAAACAAAACAAAACCTTATTTTCTTTATCTGAGGAATGCTGGGGCTTAGGAGCTCAAAGCTACAGATTTGGCATATTGCAGCTATGAGTAGTGTCTTTCACAGTCACCAAGCAGGTTTTAAAAAGTGGGCTCACTGGGAGACAGAGGAATGTAAAAAGCAGCCGTGTCACTGCTTATCTCCATAAAGTCACTTGGTCTTCCTTCTTAAAACTAGAAACTGAGTGAATTAGAAGTGGAGAGATTGGGAGAGTGAAGAGGGAAAAAAAATATCTGGGAATAGTGGTTTGTTAGTGGTGGTTAACTATTCTGGGCGTTGTGTGTGTTGTTGATACAATTTTTAAATCATCTGAATAAAGGAAATGGGAAAGGAAGCTTGGCTCTATAATCTGGGATTAAATAATGATGCAAGTATATGGGGTAAATATGGGCTGGATAAACTGTCAGTGTCAGTCATGAAGAGTCTTGAGTGGTATGAACTTTTTCTTTTATAAAGTCTCTTGCACTGCGTAAAGTTCAAGACCTGCTTTGACTTGCCTTTTTCCCCTATTGCAAAAGGTGGCAATAACATCTGCAATTCGCTGAACCTGGGGCAGGTACAGTAATGTTGCTGAAATGAAAGTTTTGATGGCCCCACAGAAGGCAAAGCCTGGGCTGAGTTTGTTTTACACTTACTATGTTACATGTAGACATGACTCTTGTATGGTGTTGCGAAAAGTTTGCCCAATGAGTTTGTAGCCTACAAGAAAACACTGAAGTAATTTGAGGAACCCAAGATGAACAATTTAAAATTCCTGTCAATTAAACATCTAGAATTGGGTTCCTTTTTGTGGGTTTAACTGTGAGAAACAGGCTTAAAGGCAGGCTTCGTTGCAGGGAAGTTCTCTGCTGCAATCATGGGCAACTTGGCCCATTCTGTGGTGCTCTTTCTGCTGTTTCCATGGGTCTTACCTCTAGAAAATGTTAATGCAGCCAGTAGACTAAGCAATTTGAATCAGTAATGAGCCATTAGTCTGAGTCAGTAATTACACTAAGCAGTAAAGGGTGAATGTTCTCCTCGGGCAAACCCAAGTGGAGGATGGCTTGTGCTGATATAGATAAATGGAACCGTTTGTACATGGAGACCTGGAAGCTTTGTCTGCTGGTGGTAAGAAGTCAGGTGCAGCTGGCACTAATTCACCTGCTGTCAGCTTGCAGGGAGGGGAGCATGCTGCCTCCACAGGTGTTAGTACATTAGCCTATGTCTCAGAATACAGATAATATCTTGACAAAATCATCAAGTTGAAGTGTGACCAAAACCTGAGACTGGGACTTTGGTTTTTGTCTTCTCTAGTTCTTTCTGGAGTTAACCGGATACTGATCAAATCTGAAACAGCTGTACTGTTACACAAACCAAGCCTCAAGTGCCCAGTTTTTCCTGCCTCTCCAGCCTTATAAATACTGAGAAAAAGCTCTGTCATATTTTTAGCAGCTTGTGGAGGGTACAGGAAAGATAGAGAAATATTGTTTGGCCTTTGTCAGTAAGGTGTAAGAAATATAAATTTACTGGGGCAGTATGTCTTCAAGTGATGGTTCTAGCTGGTGAGCATCATTTTATGATGAATTTCTTGCAGAACGTTAGGAGGTACTAAGCCCACAGTGCTACCCAAAAAATTCTTCTGCATCTGTTATGTACTTATTTTAAAATAAGTAATATACTAGTTTATAAGTCTGGATGAGGGAGTATTTCCATGCAAAAATTACTTTCTGAACTGTTTAACTTTGTCACGTAGTATTCCTAGACTAGCGCTGACAACTGTCTGTCAGGTCTTTTCGTGTACATGTGTATATTTTACCCAGAAGTGTGCACATACGCTTTGATGCTTCTGGACAGAGCTGTGTGTATAGTGTTGCTATGTGGAAAGTCACTGTGCTATGCATATATAATAAGTCTGCTTCCTGAAAGCAGCAGATTTGCTGTGCTCCAAGTCCTCTGGGTGTGCAAAAGCTTCGTTGTCCCACCACATGCTGATGGTGACAGCTTCGCAGTCTGTCCTGATAAAATTTAACAGGGGGCAGGAAATCATCTCTGGGAGAAACATGATTGTGTGCTGCTTTTCATGAAACTGGGATAAAACCTCAGGTGACTGAGAAGTAACTGGGAGAGATTAATGCAACAAAACCACTGTCCTGCAAAAGCCTGAGTGGTCTGTGAATTAAAAAAAATGCTGTTGATGGGATTTGTAGCACGTAGGATTTTGGTTAGCTCATATTTATATTTCCAAGCAAACTTAGTGGTGGAATTGAAGTTTGCTTCTGTACTATAAAAATATCATTACTTCAAACTGGAGAACCTACTGATTATAGATATTCAGAACTCTGGTTCCTATTGCTAATCCTATACTGTACATAATCTACAAAATTGTTTATTAAATTCCAGTTAAATGTAACTGTAGGAAGAAAGTGATTTTCACAGGTATGGCAGATTGTAGTTTGCCATTATTTACAGATTTTGTAAGACAGAGAGAACCCAGCTTTTAGTCAGGACTTGTGATCATTTTTTGTGAGAACAGAGGAATGTAATTTTACAAAACTGCGTATACTGAGTCACTTTTCCGGAGTAGTGCAGTATTGTAAGAAACACTTAGAGATAGTCATAAATCAAACAGATTTTAGAAATATTAAGGTCTAGAAGAAAAATTCAACCCCAAATTTGCTACATAAACAGTACAATTAAGACCAATCCTTTTGGGTCCCCTCATCACTGACTTGTCTGAAATTGTTTAGTTTTCATTAAGACATTTTTTTTGTGGGCCTCAGAACATATGTATCAAATTTGAGACTGAAGAAAGTTTCATTGGCAAGTTTCAGCAGAAGGCAAATTCTGTTTTAAGGTATATTTTGTTTGATATAATGCAAGAATTCTGCTTTCATCTATAAAGCAACAGTTCTAATCGGTAGGTTAGTCTATATAATATGACTTAATAAAATTGTAGTTTACAAGTGTTATTATAGCAATCTACAGACTACTCATGTCTGTAATGACTTAAGGACAGCTGTAAAGGTTTTTAAATGATTAAGTCATAGTATTGAGCAGCCTGGTGAGTAAATCTAATAAGCAGGCTAACAATTGATTAAGCCACATCTGTTAAGGTATTATTAACTGTTTATGTGCTATACACAGATTTCTGGTGTCTGACCAATTACAGCGTGCAGAGAAATGGAATTGTTCTGGGGGTCTGTGGGTTGTTTTTGTCATTTAAATACTTTGTAGCTATGTGGCCTCAACACCTTTTCTTTTTTAAAGAGTTGTTAAAATTCTTCCCATGCTCTTTGAGTGTCTAGATCAGCATGCCAAGATGTTACACTATTACACTATGTATTTCTTTAGATCTTTTAAAACAGCATCATTATAACTTTGAAATTAATAGTCCTAGTAGACTTCCTGTCTTCTGTAGCTGTTTCTTAAAAATAAACCCGAGGATGAATTGGAGAAATTGCTGGGTTTGCAGTTAAGTGAAGCTAGAAGTTGTTTTCTTGTAGCAGCCTAACATGACCCTATTTTGTTTGAGTATTTGCATCCTGCAGAAGAATCTAGGCATCTTAATGTTTTTGTGTCATTTTCTTTCAAATCAGCATAATGCACCAGGAAACATACTTTGTCCTGGGTGCAGGGGCTCAGCTGAGGGATTGGAAGTACTTTCCTTTCAAGTCCTTTGCTCTGTGAGCTCTGCCAGGATTTCTCTGTAAGAGAGAAACTGTAAAATTGTGATGGGAAAGCTTGAACGCATACAGAGCGTGTGTGCTGGTAAGTAAGGTAGGGGGGAAGCTGAAGAGGCAACCACGATGTTTGTTTGAGTTCCTGAGACCACACCTATGGGAATCAAAGCTACTTTAGAACAGATCTATCTGGAATAATGGCTTCCCTCCATACAGTCATCTGGGTTTTTGTTTTATGTTGACAGCAAGGGACATGTATTGCAGAATGCTTTGATGAATGCTAGGGACTGGAGAAGTTTTCCTGACAGACTGAATTACTGTGCGCTATGTCTGTCTTTTATTAGATGTCGCTGTGCTCAGATTCTGATGAGACTTTTAGTGCTGCAGCAAAGCAGTTTGCAAGTGTAAGGACTTGTTTCATCTTGACTATTCAGCTGCTCACAAATATGCCTTTAAATGATGATAGTTCTTAAGATCAATTGTCTTGGGCTCGTTTTGAACAGTCAATCTGTAGATGTCTGGCAGTCTATAAGGCATCTTTGAGGAATGACCTTCCTCCTTTTAAAATAAAAATACTTTTGAGAATGTGGTGTCACTAGTACATTGTATATATTTTTGAGACGTGCTTTGTTTTATACATACAGATTTCTTTCTGAAGCACATTAGATCCTTTGGAGGTCCTTCCAGCGCTACTCTGTTACCCTGCCTATTCCTTCATGTAGGAAAACTATTCTTCAATTTCATAATCAAATACAAAAAAATCCTTTAGACTAAATCCAGATCCTGGGGTGAACTAGCTGGGGCAATATAGTTAGAGAGCAGAGTTGTGCTCACTCACTAAAGCCCTGAACCTCTACTCTGATTCGGGGGGCGGGGGGGGGGGGGGGGAACCTACAGAAACAAGCAGTGAAAAAAATACAGTTAGGTTTTTTTTTCCCCTTTCCCTCATTTGCACACATGCACTACAGACGTAGCAGCGACGTATCCATTCTCTTTGCCTGTGAGGAAATGAAAAGGCGTATTGTAAGCCCAGGACTAGTCTGGTTGTCAGCCAGGAATTAGTCCTCTAAAGGAGAAAGGGAGAGGGGCTGGTGAGAGAAGAGGCTGGGCAGGAGGAGGGGGGAGCTGGAAGGGGAAAGTACACTTTGAGGTAGGTTCAATGCACGTGGCTTGGGGTGGAAGGGGTCTTATGCTTCCTCAGCATGCAGGTGTCGTAAGAAAGGAAGGGAGCTTGTGTTCTTATACATGGCCATATGTCTGGGGGAGCAGGGTCAAAAATTTAGACTATTTACTTAATCCCTTGGAATGGCTTTTTTCTCTTCTGTTTTCTTTTTGTGTTTAACAGACTGCTTTACAGGGGACACGTGTGGTAATTAACACATGCAGCTGTAGGGCTTCAGCCATATGTCTGAATTTCAAATGGCCATTGATCTGGGAAATTTGCTGCCGTCTCCACCCCCCACTTACAGGCCATACTCCTTGAAGATGTGGGGGAGTTTATAGAGTCTTTACCTTGAAGAGACCAGAGCTGGAAGGAGAGGAGTGAAAGGGAAAGTGTGTGATGTTGCGGAGACAGGGAAGAGAGATGGTGAAATTCCAATCACACCCTTCATGCCCCTTGCCCCAGGCCACCATATATTTCAGGTAGCTTCTAAAACATTCCCAAAGCTAGGGATCTGATCATTACTCATATGAAGCTTGCATAACATAACAATTGCTAATTTTTTTCCTTGTTCAGCAAAGCAGTCTAATATCAGAATCAAATAACCTTGTGGGATTTTTCAGATGTGCTCCCCTTTCTACAGCTGCAAGTATCTGGCCTTTTACACAGCCTAGAAGCAACAAGGCGGAGTTGATTGTGGACTCTGAGCAGCCTTTTGGGAGAGGTAGTCAAGGATGGTGTGTGTGTGTTGAGGGGGAAACAGGGAATACTTCACATCAAAGCAGAGGCTTCTGGAAGAAAACGACGTGATATTGTAGGTAGAATCAAATGAGAGAGGCTAAACTAAACAGTCCTACGGTGGTTGTTGCTTTTGCCAGCAGTGATCAGGCAGCTGTTGACAATGCTATAGAACTTCCTGCGAACTTCTCTCCAAGTCTGGGATGATGTCAGGTGCCAAAATCTTGCTATGAGATATGGTGTCTTAAGTGAAATATTTCTTTTGCGGAAACTTTTTTGCTCCCTGTTTTATTTCAAATGTCACTCAAGGCAGTGAGCCAAATGGAAGATGGTTCAAAATTAAGATACTGTGGTTTAAAATCCTGCAGTATCTATCATACTTCTAGTGCTTACAGGGTAAGATAAAAATGTATGTTTCCACCAAGTAGGAAGCTATAAAAAAAATAAGGCTCTCTTCCTCCGCTTCTTCGATCTACTTTTAAGCTTTCTCAGTGCTGGCTATTGCCGATTCCTTGATCTCATCACTCCAGAGTCTAAGTAACACTGACACTTTGAAGTTTGTTTCTGCTCTGGAAAAACCCCCCAACAAACATTCCTAATAATGTGAACCCCAACTCTTGCTGAAGGGGGACTGTGATTTACCCAGCCCTTATAATATTGCTGCTGTGTTTTCCTGTGTTCTGCCTGTCCTCTCCGCTTCCCCTGTGAAGCTTAGTGCCAGGGTTGTCTGGAGCAGCCACGTACCACACTGCCTCTTCTGACTTGCCTCCCTTTTCTCCCTTTTTTACTATGGGCTCTGCTTCTTCTTGGGACAAGATGGCCTAACATCCCTTCTGTGGATTTGCATGACCTTTTCCAAATAATTTCATTGTAACCAATATTGATATGCGCTTTAGATACAACTTTTGTTACACAGATGCAGGGCCTAATTCTTCTTTATTCACTGTTTATTACAGCTGTTTTATTTCCTTTCAATTGCTTATCTCCCTGAAGAATAAGGTTATTCCTATTCTTCCTCTACTTTTCATTACCTTGATTCTTTCCTCTAGAGCAAAAGGGAAGTGCTGGATTTACAGCCATATAGTTGCTGGCTTGCATTTACCACAGCAAGGCTTTTCTACACCAGTTGACCTGTGAAGGTATCTGCTGGTCAAAATGAGCCTTGGAGGCTCCGTCTTGAAACTGAGTGCCATGCCCACAGCCAGCTGCCATTGTCCACTAGGAAATATGTCATGATTTTTCAGCAAGCATCAAGTAGTCACAATTTTTGGTAACAGGTAGTTTTTGATGCTATGTGTTATGTCCAATCCCAAAAGTCCCATCCAGAACCCCTTGGTTCCTTTAGCTACCCTCTGTTTCAAATTGAGTATGCGTGTCTGTATCAGTAGGGGGATATTTGACTTTTGAAGGACAACTACGCATGCAGCTGAATGAAAAATATTCTCTACTTCTATAGGGAGCCTCCTTCTGCAACCTATATGAGTTTTTTAGGTTTGAAGGTATTCCAATAGCCTTCCAGTGTATCGTTGTAGCTGAGTTTTTTTATGCCACTGAAATTACTGCTAATACATAAGGAAAATAGCCATGCTCAGTGGTGGTCACAGGTTCTCATCTTTAACTGTGCAGAACATTGCTAGAAGCTGTGAAACATTAGTCTGCTACAATATGCAGGTGGTGATCCTGCCTGAAAACTACCAGATGACCAAAGCAGAGCCTGGAAACTGAGCTGGGGCTCTGAGCTTTGCTTCACTTCTCATTCTTCAACAAGTAGTTCAATGAGTGTTTTGGTTTTTTAACCATGTTTGTGTGGCTGGTGAGGATGGGCTCACAGCTTGTGTGCTGTAAAATACTGTGTTCTGAAATTATCTGCTGTGAAATAAACAGGTTTATGTGTAAATGTATGGCGTTTGTGTAGTGTTTCTAGGCAAGCTGTACAGTGGGGCCAATGGACTTCAGGCCAAAGAGGGATTTTAGTGTTGTCCCTGCTGCTATCTGAACGATACAAAGGAGGATGGACTCTGACACTGTGGAATCTGGAATACGCTCATTTTTCTAGATAAAAGTATTGCATAGTTTATACAGAAATGACTTTTTGATTATTATCTCAGCAGGGTGGCAAGAACAGCAGCAGGATAGAAAGGATGCAGCAATACTAGAGTAATACTACCTTATTCCAAAGAATGATGACACTTTATCTATGAGGGGGGGGAGAAACTCTGTTCAAAGGGAGAAATGGTCAAACCTGGTATAGTGGAAATGGTAGATTAACAAAAATGTGTGACTTGCCATCTTAGCAGCTCCCTCAAGAGTCTTTTAAAGGATGATAAGCAGGTTCTTATAAGCTTTTTCCCTTTTTTTTTCTTTTTTTCTTTCTTTCTTTCTTTCTTTCTTTCTTCTCCTGGCAATTTGAGCCACTCTGGGAGTGAATTGAAGGTTTTGACTTAAGACGAATAAAACCATTGTCAAGCTAGTTGCCATTCTCTTTGGGGTAGGGACATAACTAAAGTTAGGTCAGGACTGATGACAACAGCATGTATTTCTAAGTCATACAGCACCGTGTGATTTCTGTCTGGCTTCACGAATGAAACTGCGGTGGGGATTGTTTGGGGAAGGTGGGAATAACAAGCCTCTGAAGATGGGGTGGGGGGGGATGGGGAGCGGACATGACAATGCCCTCAGCTTGAGAGTGATTCCACTTTGATGAAAATAAAGCTTTTTGTGCAACTTTAAACTGCAGATGATCTCAAACTAACCTGACCTTTACTACCTGCTTCTCCTTTTTAGCAAATAAAGTTCAAATCTGGCCTTGGGCATTTATTTTCCTATTACTTCCACATCTTTGAAGAGACCCGTCTTGCCTTTTGGTTAGGAATTTAACTGTGGAGCCTGAAAACTGTAAAACTGCATAAGGCAAACCTATGCGTAGTTACAGGTCTTCTCCATCCAACATCTTCCTTGCAATAGAGATGCTCTATTAACCAAACTGAAATCAAATCATCTGCTTCTGTGCCCATTTCTTATGGAAAAATTGCTTTGATAAAAAAAGATGATCTTTGTGTTGGACTTCAGCCCAAAAATGAACTGAAAAGTCTAGTTGAGTTCAAAACAGCAGAACTGTGTGCAGGTTCCCTGTTTGGAATTACTGCTGTATCCGGGCTACTTGGGAGATACTGCTGTTTCTTGTCCAAAACTCCAAGCCTGCAAAATTGGTTAAGAGTGCAGTTTACTGTTCACAATTTAGAGAGAAACTGGCTGAAAACCAAGAAATGTTATTTCGCAGGTTTCAAGGTTTTGAACCCCTCATTTATTACTTGCTAGAACAAAAGAGAGTTCTCATAAACTTGTGGCTCCCTGCTGCCCTCCCAAATTAGTTGATAGCACTATAGTTGGGAACTTAGCTTAAGAAAGGGGAGAGCAAAGGGTGAGTCTCAAGTTTGAATTAGGCGAGTGCTTTAATTATTTTAAGGTTCTCACTTTGTCTTCTGTTTGGAAACACGCCTGTATACCTGAGGAAAAATACTTGAAATGCTAGATTTCTATGAGTGGGTGAAAGCAACAACTTTTAACAAGTACTCAAGCAAATTTTTCGTCACTGGACAGTTCACAACCAGCTTAGCTTAATTCTCTGAACCTTCGAGCTTCTACTTGTCCCTAGAATAACATCTATGTCTCTGCATTAGCACCAAAATCTGTAAGAGTTTTGCCATCGAGGTGGTAAATCATAATGGTTTAATTTTCAGATGCGTTTTCTTCCATACTGCAGTACTAGGAAGACTTTTTTTTTTCTTTTTTTTTTTTTTCTCTTCTTTTTTTTTTCCTCCCACAGAACAGTTTGCATAACTTACAGAAGTGAGTCAGGTATTTAAGCGGTAATTACCATAGGGCTTGGTTCAACCTGCAAAGTTCAAATCTGAATCTGGATCTGAACTTTCCCAGAGGCAGGGGGTGTGTTTGGACATTGTGTGGGTCTGACCTGTTATAGTTTGCGCTCTGAAATGCAGGCCCAGATGTGGACTGGGCTTCTGTATCTTCCCAAGTATGAGACATTCAGGGCCACTTGTTTTGTTTAAACTGCCTCTTTTCAAATGATACATAATTGAAATAATATAAAACTGGATCTCATTTTGGGGAAGGTGTCTACAGCATTGTGTCTGAAGGGTAATATCTTGCTGTGCCTTTATTTTTGAAAAGGAGCTGTTTGAAAGCTACGAGGAATGAAAAGTTAGAGGGCAGGTTTGTTTTGGCTAATTGCTGTAGAAGTACCTTGAGAATATAAGCAGTAAATGAGGACTTTGGATTTTAGAGACAGCCTATCTGAAGCTTGGGATTCAACAGTTTTAAACCGCCAAATCCCAGAGACGAGAGCATTGCTATTAATACAGAGTGCTGCTCCAGACCCCTTTTGACACATTTGCTTTTGAAGGACCAAGCCCAGGAAGAGGGAGCTCTTTGTTTTCGGTCAGAATAAACTCATTGTACACCCAGACAATTAACTCTTCAATTGACTTGCCAGCCTCTGTAAGGCACTCCAGTCCCCTCTCTGTCTATCTCCAGTTCTATTCAAACATTTAAGCACACCAATGTTTTTTGTTTATTATTCTGAAAAAGTCCTTCCCAAGAATAGTCGGAGCGGATCAACATTGTCCTCCCAACAGCATTTATCTCCGCCTGGCAGTGAATGTGTCAATCAGGAATCAAAAAGCCAAACAGAGGAGGCTTTGAATTGTGTCACAGGGGTCAGAGTTACTTCCAGCTGTCTATGCGTGGGATAGGCTTTCTTGCAGGGCAAAGAATTGTGCTGCCATACAAATGCGCTGACTACATTGGACCACAAAGTCCTCAGGGCTTGAGTGTTTTTTTTTCATGTTGATGCACCTGCAAGGAGGAAGCAGGGGGAACTAATGCCTTCCAGAAGGCACAGGGGAAGGGTCCTCATCGTATCTGGATGATGCTTGAAATGCAGTGTTGAAGTAAACACTGCCTGCATCTGTATGGCGTACAAAATAGTTGATGTAGGAAGGAAAAAAATTACTGCAATGACAATATGAGTCAGCCTTTGCAGTTAAGAGCTCCTTAAGCCATACGGAGCCCTTTCATGTTCAGCACTTAGGAACATTTTCACCTTTTTAAGCACAACTTTTCTGTATTTTGGTCCATGTCCAGGTGTTTGTGGGTTGTTATATCCAAAGGGAGCACATTGTTGCTGTTTCTTAAAATGAAGGTTATAAAGAATGAGAACTTGCTTTTGCTGATTTAATTTAAAAAGTTGGTCTTTTTCTTAACAGCTGTGGGATCTCCATGCATAAAATGTTTGGACTCAATGATCTTAAAGGTCTTTTCCAGCCTAAACAATTCTGTGATTCTACGGAAAGGGGTGTGAAAACTTGGCAGGGAAGTGTATCTGCACTGGTGCATTTCCATTTCAGCTGCTTGGCAAGAAATGATCTTGATTTGGCTAAATTGTAAGAATAGGGTTTTTTTTTTTGGCATGAGTGCTAACTTTCTGCATTTATATTGGCGATATATGTCTCTGCATAAAAGTTGCATAGACTGTTAAATTAATTATGACTTGCTGAAACTGTTTCACTTGATACAGGGAAGGATTGTGATTAAGGCAACAATTTGCTCCACCCCTACAATACCAGAAGGGACATGTATTTTTGTGTAAGACACCATGCAGTGCAAATACAAGTTTTGTTGTCATCTTTTAATACTTAAAACACCTCCAAGCGGGGGGGTAATACATAGAAATGTTGAAGTTGTAAAATTATACCTTCAGGATTCAGGAACTGCACAGATACAGGGAGCTTGAGGTGACCTGGCAGGTCTTTGTTGCATCTGACCAGAGTTACTTAAACCACAGAAAGGTGTATGTATGACTTAAGTCCTTCAGGAGTGCGCAAGCCTAGGAAAGCTCTTCTCCCTTCCTGTTGGTTTGACAGACTCACTAAAGGTGGGCTTTGCTGCATCAAACAGGACACACTAAGAATTAGCTTGTCGTCCTTGCTATCTGTGCTCTAAGTTGCCTGTTTAGCTTCGGCTATGCTCTGTAATGGCTCACTCAAAATGAGATGATGGTAAGTGAAGGAACCACTTGACACTGGAAAAAGGCTGCCTCCTCCCGTGGCAGAGCTATGCACTTAAAATTGTCATGCTCTTTTTCTCCCAGGCTGACTCAGAGACGGGGAACCATAACATTCAGGCTGTGGACTTAAAAAAGACCAGATTTTGTACAAGACCTGGATGTTTGACTCCATAAACGCTAGTGCTCTTTAAATGGTAGAAATGTTTACAGAGTGTCTCATGGATTCCAGTGAGAACACAGAAATGATGTACTGAAGGTTGAAGTTGCTTAGGAAGTATATAGATCTTGGTCTGCTAATATGGTGATACAAGTATTCAATTGGCTTTTGTAGCTTTTCTGGGTAGGAGATGCAATATAGGAAGTTAATTCACCTAACGTTTCCCCTTTCTCCAGGTTCCATTAGGTGGCTTGAAGCAAGACAGTGATTCACAGCAGCAGGCAGTTGCTTCACATTTTTCCATAGTAATTTATGCTTTTTCTGTGTCAGGGAGTTTACATTTCTCCTGACATAACTGGAGTTGTTCATGGCCTCAGTGCCTATCATTCAGAGTAAAAAGATCACTTTAACAGTTGTCTTTTGCATGAAGTGAATCTCTTTGTCCCTCAATCCCAGTGTACTCTGCAGTCATTCCAGATGTGGATGCTTGCTAGATAGTCTGCAAGGATGAGGCTAAGGGAGGGGAGTCCTAGTGGAAGCATAAAGAGTTCTTGCCCATCACTAGCGGTAGATCTGGGCACGTGAGTAATTATCCATGTTTTGAATTATTGTCAGGCTAACACAACCAAAACTGTTCTTAAGCTTATGAGCTTATGACAGTAGTAGCAAGTGGACTTCTGCCTTATAGCCATGGTACCTTAATGTGAAAATGGCTTAGGGAGATCTGTTTGGATCTGCCTGTTTCATGCATACCAGTGATAAGATAAAAATACCATTTTTAAGTTGACACCAATTGAACCAGAAAAATCAGTTCAACTTCCGCAAGTGTACCGTAGGCAAGTTTTATGGCTTTACAACGGTGTCCCATTGGGAAGTATTCCATTGAGTGATGCTGTATGTATTCACTATGGTCTTGGAAAAAGAAAGTGGGTATTCATCTTGGGTTGTAAACATGGAAGAGAAGCATACCAATGCACTCTTCATCAAAGCTCTGAGAATATTCTGCAACCAAAGGAAATCCTCTTCAGTTCTGCAGAACGTGAGTTCCTGATCTGAATGCATTGCCATCTAGAGGGATTAGGAAGCACTTAACTTGGCCTCTGATCCCTCCTTGTGACATGCTCTACATGAGGAACCATTGCAGTTACATGCCTTCTTTGAAAGTGTGGAATTTAATAGTGTTTTGAAGAGAGGAATAGATTGTACCTGATGAACATACTTCATTACCTTTGGTTCCAAAGTAACAATATTCTGTACATCACAGGAGACTCCAGATCTCTGAAATCGCTTGATTTTTCTGTTCTTTGTTAAAATGCTTCTTTAAGGAATACAAAGTGTTTGTTCAAAACTTTGGGGTATGTAAAATAGAACTTACTCCTTTTTTACCAGGAGCAAACAGGCCAGTGGAACAAATGTTCAGTGTGATGAACAGTGTATTGAGTGAGAGGAAAAATCAAATGAGAGTAGACAAGTATTAGGGTGGTTGTTCTGCCCAAAGGGAATGGAAGTGAAGCTTTTTGCCATAAGCTACATTGAAACACTCAGACCTCCTGAGAATTCTCCAGTTTAAGAAGTAGATTTGGTAGTTTCAGAGCAAGAAGCTGGCATCTGGGAAGTGAGCATGGTGTCTTTTATGTGACTATTTCATGACCTTTAATGAAATAACCAGAAATATCTCTGGCTTTTGATTTTTGAAATATGGTGAATTTAATTACAGGGCTCTTGCCTATTGCATTTTTTTCTTGTATGTGTGATGAAAGAACTAGATTTGCTTGAACAACAGGGGAATAATTACACTTCCCTCTATTTGCAAAACCCTTAATATTGTAGTGGGTGCTGCTACAATGTGGACTTAGTGACAATTTGGCCTTAGTAACCCAGTGAGGAAACGACTGTGTGGATCACAGAGCCATTTTACTGAGATTATCTTAAACAAGCCCCTCAGTTCAAAGGTCACTTTGGTATTTTAGTCCATTTGCCGCATTTATTCTGTCACTGTTTAATAAACTCCAGTAGCCTGATTGCTAACTTCATACAAAAACTGCTACCAAATTATCTTTCTTTAAGAAGAATGTATTTACCAAATTGTAATTGCTGCTCTCTCTGTTCTTCAAACACCACACACACGAGCCTAAGACAAACCCCTTGAACCTGAAATGTCCCGAGTTCTGCCAAAGTTCACATAATGGTTTGGATAAAGTGCTGTGGCTCAGGTCCACTTCTAATTTTTGTCCGTTGTTGGCTTCTGGTTTGCTGCTTTAAATCTGAAAAGCAGTCCTGTAGTTACTCGGTGCAGAAGCATTCATGAGAATAATAGGAATAAACTTACTATCATACTGGTATTTTTTTTAATGCTAGATGTCTTCCTGTTTTATATAATTTAAGAATTATTCACTTTTCCAGTTGTTCTACAAGCATCTTCTGCAGTTTTGGGTTGGTTTCTGTAAAGCCAGTCATGCTGTTTACATGCTGCTTGCTGCTTTGTTACAGTGTAAATTGTCATTCTAAATAAATAACAAGTCATAATTGTGGTTTCTGGGATCTTGCAGAAGCAGAGCAGCATATTCTGACACAAAGTGAAGATAACCATTTACTTCTATCCAAAGATTTCTTTAAAGGGCAAAATCTTCCTTCTTGTAAATTAAGCAAAGTTCAGGGAATTTTCCCAAGAAATTAGTTGCTCAAGTTTTTAAAGAATAATGCTGCTTATCCATGTTACTGGTAATACCCAATAACAGGAAAACTCACAACAAAAGTTGACTGAGAAATGGTGAGTAATTTTTTCTTCCAAATATTTTTTGCTATGCTTGCGGTTAAGCATAAAACCAAGTACAATGATAAAGAGGGAAAATGACAACAAGGTCTCTCTTGCTTATTTCTGTCAGCCTCCTTTTACTTCAGCGGATCTCTGAGGTTGAAATGGCATTGCCAGCAGATTTTTGCTTTCTGTGAATTAGATTACTTTATGTGGAAATGCATCAAATTAATGATCTGTGGGAGAGGTGTTCAGGATTTTGCTTACTTTATAAAACTGCACATACAGATAGGGGTGGAAAAATAGTTTGCAAGCCTCTGTTTTCCATCTCTGTCCTTCCTTTCCCCTTCCAATGGTCTCTTACTTTTGCAATTGAAACTAATATAAGGGAAAGCTGAGGGCAGTTATTGCTGTCTCTAGGATGGGCTGTCCCATGCACTTTTCTTCCAAATGTTGTCTGCCCTGTGCATCTGGTAATCATGGAGGTGGTGGCAAGCCTGGCTTTTCTGGCCTCCCCTCAATGGGTTTTCACTGTGTAAACTTTACATTTTACATTACTGCCCACTTTGCTGATGCCTAGTGTCATCTTTGCCTATAACACATGCAAAAGATAGTCGTTACATAATGTAGATTTTAAGTCACTGTATTTAAAAAAAAAAATGGGGAAAAAAGCAATTCTAGCCTAATCTCATCTTAGTTTACAACCCAGCAATACTCTAATTATGCAATGTAACAAAAGACTTTCGTCTGCGGTTTAGCTTAGCTTGCCCACACTGAGTTTTGCATCACTTAATGCTATGCCACTGTTCTAGTGCTGTGTAAAGATGCACCAAGCTGGGGCTTGAAATGCAGATCCCTCTGAGTGCTGAGGAATTATACTCAGCCTGAATCCAAGCTGGGCCTGCAGGTGTGATGGATAGGCATACTAAGCCAAACAGAGTGTAAACTGAACACTTCCCTCTGCGGTCTGTCTCTAAATATTGAGATTTATATTTCCTGGGGAATCTTTTTTGGTTGAAGCTTTTAATTATGAAAGACTTGCGGTCAGAAGACATGGAGTGCTCTTGCACATGAAAAACCTAATGTAAGAGAAGTTCTTTTCCCACAATTTTGCAATTAGAAGAACGTTGCCAGAGTGTTGCAATTAGAGAACACCTTGATGCAGACATTGTAAGAAAAAAGATTTTCTATTGACCATCCCTTTCTAACAGCTCTGCAGCGAATGCTCGTGCCAGGTTCTGCACAGGTAAGTTTCAGAAGAGATTTTATTTTGAACAAAAGGAATAAGGAGAAAGACACAGTGGGACAGCAATCTTCAGACCTCTGCTGTGTCAGGAAGCGACCTATGTGGGATATGTAGCCACCTGAAACTGAAAAGGTGATTGCTTGATCAGTGCAACAAGGGGAGACTACCAGGTGATGCACACCGATGGTTTGTGGAGGGAGAGGGGAGTGAAGGGTGGAGGCTTCTTTCAAGTCTAAGGATAGTGCTTGATGCATGCTTGCTATGTAAAATGTTACTGCTGTTAGCGTAAACTGTTTTTGTTCTGTCTGTCTTCTCTCTTTTCTGGACTTGGCCGGGCCATGTACAAATCCCAATCATTCAACAGTACTGGAGAGTAGATAGTATTTACCTCAATAATGGTAGTTTCTTTTCGATTCTTTTTAACTCTCAATTCAGATGACGGTTCAAAGCCAACGCCTACCATGGAAACCCAGCCTATTTTCGATGGAGAAGGTAAGAGCATCCCTTAAAATAACAACAAAAAAAGATACTTCCCTCTCCCTTTTCCCTAGGATTTATGGCTCAAATGCTTGCTTTATCCTGCAAAGCAGAAAAGCCAGTGAATCTCATAAGTTATCCAAATTTCACAGTGCCCTTGGGACCTCAGGCATTTTCTCTAATCCCTTTATATCCTCCCCTCTTCCCTGGAATCCAACAATAACACCAGTTGACCAGATTCCTGGGGTAACCTTGGAGGAAAAGGTGTCATGGCAAGAAAAAATGTGCATTGAGTCAGAAGTGGCAACTGTCCTTACCCCCTCGCTCACTCCACCCTTATTATACCAATGCTGGTAGTTTCATAACCTCTGCAACGTGTTACAGCTTCACGAAAGGGAGGGTAGTGCTAAACCACAGCTTGTGAATGTTGACTTGGAAGAAAATTGCTGGGAGGTTTCTTTATTTAGCAGTTATTTTCATTGACGCACATACTATTTAAGCAAATGAAGTCAGTGTCCTGGGCCCACTTAATTCTGGCCCACCAAGGCAGTTTCCTTCTGAAATGGGCTAATCTTGTGACTATTATTTTGGAGAGGGAATATCAGACTTTAGTCTATTGGAAGCTTTGAAACTACAGTAAAATGGCTGTCATCACAGAGTATTCAAGCCTTTCGCACATACAAACAGAAATACCAGTGGGTATAGTGGTCCTCGGATTGTGAATGAGCCTGTTAGCAGCTGCTTGTATCTTACATATTGCTTAGTGGTGCATGTTTTCTACAGATTTAAACCCACAACCATTACAGTCAGACTATGAGCTCAAGTCCGAACCACTCTGTGACCCACCTGAAACTGTGGACCGTAAGGCAGTGAGGGAAAGCCCATGCGTTTTCATGCTGAACTGCTGTACTTGACGCTTTCTTTAAACTGGATCAAAGGCAGAAATGGAGACTGGAGAGCAAGAGTAGGTGGTGCTGTTGATACCTCCTGCCTTCTTGTAAGAACAGTTGATGGGGTGGGGGATTTTTGGTGCTAAAATAAGCTTATTTAATGGCAAGATGCTGTAGTCCTGTCACTTCCATTTAGTGATCCTAGGCTTTTAAGAATCTTCTTGTGAGCTTTAAGAAACAAAGCAAGGCCCTCAGAGCAAAAAGCATTCTCAGATAAACAAAGGAGACTGAAGCCATGCTATCTCTTGTTTATATCAAAAGAAAGTTCCTCCTGGCAGCAAGCTGATGTGGTATTAAATTCCTGTTTGTAATCACAAACTTCTGGCCTTTAAGTTTTCCCCTGAGAAAGGTGCCCACAGATATTCAAAGGAATGAATGCAGTAGTAAAATGCGGGAGTGAGCTGATCTAGTTAATGCAGCCTGTTCAGGAACTCCTTCTAGGAGATGCTCAACATTTTGGTCATTCAGAGAGAACTGGCAAAGTTCTGGAAAAATGGTGTACTGAACAGATCTTTTCTGGTCCTTCTTTTTTTGAGAAGTCCTTCTTTATTTGAAAGGTCCTTCCTTTTTGAAAAAAAATAATCTTATTCTATCTTCTGTGAAAAACATTTTCAATCAAAAATGTTCGCATTGATTTGTATGTGAAATCAAGTCTGATAAATGGGTTTGGACAATGATGAAAGATTGCCTCTCACAAATCTTGCAATATATTGTGCAAGACCTTATCTCCTAGACTCCTAGAGAGAATGACTAATGCAATGACTTCCTGTTGTATTAGCGGTGTTCCTTATGACTTGGGAGAAGAGAATATGACAGGCAGGTTAATCAAGCTATGCATCAATGAATAACCTCTGCTAAGTTTGTCACTCTGTATTTTTGTCATCTCTGTTAGTAAAATCAGACTAACTAGATTTCAGTGGTGTTTGGTAGCAATAAGCAGAAGAAAATCAATTCTGGGTCTGACCAACACTTTGTGTAATCCATTACCTTTGAGCGTACTGTATCCAACAGTGGCTTAAAGTGGGTACCTCAGGAAGAGAATAAGAAGCGTTTGGCCTAGAGAAGAGAAGACTTAAAGGTAACATAATAGATGCATTCCAGTACCTACAGGGAAGTTTATCAAGAAGATGAAACCAGGCTTTTCACAGTAATGCATGATGAGAGACAACAGTCATAAATTGAAACAAAATGTTTGGACTGGGTATAAGGAAAATCTTCATCACCATGAGGGACAATGAGGCTGTGGAACAGATTGCTCAGAGAGGTGGTATTTTGCCTTTCCTTTCTGAGCCAGTTGGATAAAGCCGTGAGCAACCTGGTCTGTTTTTACAGCTGGCCCTGTCTGGAGCACAAGATTGAACTAGATATCTCAGGATGTCATCCTCAACCCCTTGGTTCTATCTGAACAAACATGTCGTGATAATTCATTAGAGTGCTCTCCCAGTGTCTTGGGTAGGTTTTCCTGAGGAATGGCTTGTATTTGGTGTCTGACACCAATGTCAGATGACAGAAAAAAGCAAAACAGTTATCCATTCACCTGTCAATCTGGACTCTTCGTAGATATCCAAAGGAGTTAAAGTCCAAATTCCATTTAATTTCAGTGGGTTTGAGATTTGCTGGGCTCCTGAAAACCTGCGCATTCAAAGTCAGGCAACCAGGGTGGAGCTGATAGCAACATGAATGGACAATAAAAATGTGGAATTTCTTTTCGTGCACTCAACTGCCTCTGAAATGTGTGATACCTCTTGGACCTCAACTTCTCTAAGATGAAGCTTCACCTTTCTCATGTTTTCACCTACATTAGAGGATAATGAAAACTCACATTTCAGGCATAATAACTTCCCTTCCCACTCTCTAACATTCTCCCTGAGGGCATAACAGAATAGTGCCAGAGATAATGTAGATCAGATAACTTAAACTCTCTTGTCCAAGGTTTGAATCATAAAGAAGCCATCTGTTTAGAAATTATTTCACTTCATTACAGTGCAGATCTCAGTGAAGTTTGTAGTGAATATCCTCTTAGGACAAGATTGTCCTCTGCAGAAGAGTATATTATTAATGGTCATTGCTATAGTTTTAAATTTAAAACCGTTTTATTCCCTTCTACACTTCTAGGTTCTGTTTTCTTTGCATTCACCCACTATTTAGTTTCAATGTACAAGTTGTATTAATTTCCTAAAGAATAACTTCTTTAAACATCATCTTCTTATGTCTTACATCTTCATGTCTTAACTCAGTGAGCATCTACTCTTCCCACAGATTTGTTCAGAGGAGTCTGTGTGGCTTACTTGTATTCCAAAAAATGTCCAGGTTAACAGGATGGAAAGTACATTTTTATGGTAGATCCCAAAGGACTAATTTCCTTTTCTTTTCCTTTCTACTGTTTTCGCACATTTTCTTTTCCTGCACCTTTCAACCTCACAAAGATATGCACCCTTGTGTCTCTAAAGGCCCTGACCTATCCTTCGGCACCTATTGATTTTGGTTGTCCCTCCTTTTTCAGCTGTAGACATACCCAGTCCATACAGTGCAGAGTCAGAGCTAAATTTCATCTCAGATTTATGAGTCTGGATGTAGCACTTTGGTTTATGGATGACTTCTACTTTTTGCTTCTTCTCTTCCTATCTCTCACCCAGCATTTAATTTGAAGGAGTTTGGCCTGAAGTATATAGGTATATATATATTTATAGGAGCACATCATGACTGAGTGATGATAAAACAGTGTAGTAAAACCTGCAGATAAGGCAATCTTTGTAAGCAGACTTTTACTACTGCTGGAATATCAGTGTTCAACCTGTACTTCCATATGAAAAAATGTTCTGAACCGGATTACAGTAATGCCTACCATCAATGCAGCTGAAAACATTTAGGAAGGAAAAATTCCCTTTCGTTTTTCCTTCATGCTCTTATAACTTATGAACAGTATCTCTTCTAGTCAGCCAGCTTCTCTCTTGCTGAGCAGATCCATGTAAATGTCAACAACAGAGCAGGAAAACTCTTGTAAAAATTTCTTAGAGGAACTCAAGATAAATTTCAGGATCTAGTATTTAAGGAATGCTGTTGCGGAAACTGAAAATTTTTCAGAAAATATCAGTTCTGAAAACGTCACTGTTGGAGCTTTAGCCCATGGTATCAAGTACTGCTTTGCTCAGTTCTAACCACATACTGATGTTATGTCATTTCTGTGGCTTAGGGCAGATTCTGCTGTGTTTTGAAATTGAGTATAACACCTCAGAGGAGGTGCTCTAAGCACTTTTTTCCCACAAATTTATGTTTACATGTCTTGGTTGTAGTGCATCAGACTACTTTTCTAATGTGTTTCTTGAACAGACTTCCTTTCCAAGTCTTTCCAGAAAAATCTTCATTTATTTGCCTATTTATTTCAAATTTTGTTGCTGCTTGTTTTAGGGAACTGACTGTGGTCAGCTCTTCTTGGGCCGTTAAAACAATATTTAAAGTCTGGATTGACCTTTTTTTTTATTCTGGATTTTATACATAATTTACTGGAAAACAACATATACTGTAGGATACAACATCTTTGAGATGTTTTGAGATCTTTTAATCTTGAGGAGAAAGGCTTTAAACTTGAGAATTTGGGAAGTGGGGGTAGAGGGAGGAAAAAAATGTTTTGCCAGCAGGGAGGTACTCTCTGGAATGGGAAAATAATGAGATAACCTTGTGGAAGATTTACAAATGATGGTTTGTAAGAGGTGGAAGACCTCACCGGTGGATGACCTGATCTCTACAAAGATAGTGGATCAGTTAAGGCATGATTGTAGCAAACGTCTTGTCTCCTGTGTCTCCTTGAAGACAGGCTGAGAGAGGAGAAAATTGGGGTTGTTCAGCCTCGGGAAGAGAAGGCTCCAGGGAGACCTTATAGCAGCCTTCCAGTACCTAAAGAGGGCCTACAAGAAAGGTGGAGAGGGACTTTTTACAAGGGCATGTACTGATAGGACAAGGGGGAATGGCTTTAAACTAAAAAAGTGTAGATTTAGTTTAAAAGTAAGGAAGAAATTCTTTACTGCAAGGGTGGCCAGACACTGGAACAGGCTGCCCAGAGCAGCTGTGGATGCCCCATCCCTGGAAGTGTTCAAGGCCAGGCTGGATGATACTTTGAGCAACCTGGTCTAGTGGAAGGTGCTCCTGCTCATGGCAGGGGGGTTGGAACCCAACCCGTTCTGTGACTGTGTGAGTAACAACTGTATATATTCACTAGTTGCTGTAGTTTAAATTAGTTATTTTTTCTCTTTCAGAAATCACAGCACCCACCCTTTGGATTAAGCACTTGGTCATCAAAGATTCCAAACTGAACAGCTCCAGTATAAGGAATTCAGGTAATGTTCCATCTAAGAAACCAAAAAGGTTTCTTTTAACTGGCCTGCAGTCCCTCACTGTCTGTTCTTGTTTCATTCTTTATTTGTTGTACCTATCCTGCTGCTTTTCAGTGTTGATGGACTTGAAGTGCAGGCTATAAAATAATTTCAGATAACATTCTTTTTTGTGTCCAAAAGGCCACAGTCGATGTGTGATGAGGGATGTTGCTGTTTTCCCAAACCATAACTGCACAACCTCTAATTTCTTCATCTGTTAATTCATCCCTGCCAGCTACCATCTTTATTCTGTTTGCTGTTCAGCAGTCTTTCACAGATGTACAAACTGATGCATTTGGCTCTGAGATCTGGGCTGTAGGTTTGGTCTAAGTAGTTGAGAAAATACAGAAAAGGGCTTCTTTTCTAGCAACTTCAAGATCCTATTCTGCAGGGGATATTTTTGATAGACAAATGATTGGTTTATATTACAACTGAAAGTTGGTTACCTATGTCTGGGCCTAAGTAAACATTGAGATTGTTTTTGTGGATAGTAGAGTGGATGAAGGAAGACACCAGTGTAAAAAAACAGCAAGGAAAAGATCATAAACATGAGTGGGAAAAGGAGGAGCAGGAAGATCTGAAGTTAGGTTGTAGAACTTGAGATTGGAGATGAGGGTGAAACTGCATGTAGTCACTGAAATCACAAGAAACTGGAAGAATCTGAAGAGGAAAGTTGGGAATTTTCAGTAAGAATAGTTTCTGTCAGATCTATTTGAACTGAAGTGGGAGAAGGGAATGAAGTAAAGGGAATATCAAAAGAGGAAAATTGCCTTAAGAACCCTTAAGAAGGTTTTCTTTAAGGTTTAAATAGGAACTGCT
This sequence comes from Falco peregrinus, assembly GCF_023634155.1. Taxonomy (NCBI): domain Eukaryota; kingdom Metazoa; phylum Chordata; class Aves; order Falconiformes; family Falconidae; genus Falco; species Falco peregrinus. The sequence continues at coordinate 78,809,468 of NC_073721.1, forward strand.
ACGCTGCTACTATTGCATGTGTTTTATGAAACTATATATGCCTAGAAAAGCTGTTGGGTATAACTCCAGTCCCCAAAACAGATGAACTGTGATAGCTTGAAGTACCTCATCACCTGGTATTTCTGGATTAGCCAGGGAGCATTCATGGCACTCAGCAGTTCCCTCAACCTTCCTGTGCCACTTACCAACTACAGGGTGAAATCAATGCTAGATTAGGTGAGATTGCCTTACTGCAGAGTGGAGAAGAACTTAGCAGGAGGACATGCCCAGACCCCAGTTTTAGCAACAGTCTCCTGTGCTTCAGCTCCTGACTGTTTTTGTGGCAGGGTGATCTGTGTAGGAACTGCCAGTGGGAATCATCCAGAAGCTTCAGATAATGTAGGAGGGTATCAGCATTCTTTAAGGGTGTCTTTCATGGGAGGGCAAATGCAGCTCGTGTTTTGTGAACTGCTGGAACAACCAGCAGCTCACAGTGCAGTTGAAGGTGACAGTTCAATATTAAAATCCTCTGCAATGGGCCCTACCTATCTTGGAGACCAATAATGCAGCAAATCTGGTAGCTGCAATGGAAATAAGAGTCCTAGACCTAGGTTCTGGGAGGCTACAAAGGGACTTGGGAGCAGGAGGATCTTGTACTTGAGACCCTGTCTCCCACCCTTTCTTAGCCTGACAGAGCCGAAGTAGGCTTTCATGTTGTAAAGGCTATGGGTTCGTTCAGTTGTTTAGTCAGGAAGCTGCCTGATGTAAACCAGAGTGTTGTTCATGGAATAATTCCTTTTGTGAATTTACTTTTGTAAAAAACCCTTTTTTTTTTCCCCAGTTGGTTCTGATATAATTTCTGTTGTTCAAACAAGATTATTGTGGGTGCATGCTACAAATAGAAAATAAAAGATCTGGAAAATTCAAGACTTCTGTAGGAGGTGGTTTCTATAGCAAGCTAAAAGGAGATGTGTGGTTCATCTGGCTCAGCTTTACTGATTGCCCTGACAGACCCTCGTTTGCTGTAGGATCTCATTAAGTGACTGGGTTGCCAATTTTTAGGCCCAGATTTCCTCATTAGGCGTTATAAATATACAGCCATTTCTGTTTCTTACACTGAATTATTGATACCAAGAAATGCTGCCTCTTCAAAACAGGGCTATGGTTTAGCTAATATTAGGTGAGGGCTACTTTAGTCTGTTTCTTTCAGCCAGTGAAGCCTAGTCCCCTGGTTTGGTACCTTTCATCCCTTGTCATACATGTTAAAAGGCAATGTAGGGCAGGTGGGATTGAACAACAGAGCTGGAGTGTATAAGTATCAGTTAAAATCAGATTCTCCAAATGTCCAAAACTCTGCCTTGGCTGAAGATTATGAAATAGCTGTCATGAGATAGGCATGCAGAATTAGGGGATTTTTTAATTGCTTTTGGCTCTTGTCACCTTAAAATATTAATGCTCAGCACATTTGTGATTTTTCATTTATTTCTAAAGGGTTAAGGTAAGTTTTACTAGTGCAAGATTGGATTTTTCATTTTGGTGTTTGCCTAGTTTTCTCTCTGAGCTTGCACTTACTGTCTTGAAACAGATACAGCCTGGTATCCTCTTGCAGCAATTTAATGGGATCACTGAAATCAGAGGTGAGAACAGATCTAGTAGGTCATCTAATCTATGGCCCTAGGGCTAGTGAATGTGTGAAAAGCAGCATTTTTCTAGTGTAGCATAAATGCCTTAGGCAATAAAGATTTCGTTTCTTCCCACAGGTACCTGCTCTGCTGTCTGAACTCAGTCTTAGGATTTTACTTTTTGTGATACTCAGCCTAACTCTTCTTTTATTTCTGTTCTTCTTCATTGGTCTTGAGTTCTTGAAAGCCTGCCCTACTCCTTGGGGTACTGAAACACTTAACCCTGATAACTCTTCTCCCTGTGGTGGTTATGTAGCCCTGTCCTTGGCAGTGAAGTCCAGTAGATACTATTGTCCGAGGGCATGTGCTGCTCTCTAATCAGCACTGATGTTGGACACCTTGGACAGCTAGCACCATTGCTATATCAACCATGAGGAGAATTTAAGAATCGCTATATGGAGACATATTTGCTGTCATTGTCTCTGGTCAATACTAGACTTCAGAATGAACCGACCACCAGGTAGCTGAGCATTGCAGAGCTGGTGAACACCCTGTGTTGCAGCCTGTATCTAATAAGGCTGCATGTGAAATCTGAGTGTTCCACCTTCCATTTAGGGCTGACAAACAGGAGAGGTCCTCCTGAAACAGTCCTCTCTTTTGGAGCATTTACATTTTGCTTGGCATATGTAAATACTAAGAAAGCTAAGGATCAGAGAAAGCAGAGTGACTCTAGCCTGGTGATTAGAGCACTTGACCCAGGCATTTTGCCAGTGAATTTTTCTAGGCTAAGTAAAACAGCATTTCTATGAGGGTTTGCTAGCGCTGTTACCCTAGCCTGCCTTAAAGAATTAAATGATGACAAAATCTGTTTCTCAGTAGGGTGAGATGAAGGTTCAAATCTTCTTGGCCAGAGGCAGGAACCAAAGTATGAACATGCTCTAACATCTGGACTGTAGAGTAGCAGAGAAGTTACTGTTTTCTACACTTACAAACTAAGTCCTCTGCCTTTATGAATCTTAAAAGCCCCAAAGTAATTTTCTCTTTCTGGGGCGAGTGAAAGGTCTAGATCAACACAGTATTTTATTTGTTATGGCAAGATGACAAAAACATTTTTGATGTTTGTTTTGAATTGATTTTCACCTTACCCAAAGATACACACCCACGGGTGCACACAGATGGCTACCCCAAACTATTTAGCACTGCCTTCTGTGACATGTCATTTATTTTTAACACACAGAGCAGGAGGTGATACAGATGAGACCTTTGCAATGGCTATTCTCTAATCAGCATGGGTGGGAAACATCTTTTCATTCTACTTCTACTGTTTTAGCCTCCTACTTTCCTACCTTCTCCCCCCGGCCTCTTCCAGCCTGCAACAGTCCAAATGATTATTTTTTTACAGTTCTTAATCTAGAGAAACACTTGATAATGTGTTCCACTTCCAAGAAAATAGATCTGATGGCTGCCTGTTTGGGAGCACCCCATCTCCACTGAGGAATCCATGGTTGTTCCTCATTTCCAGAGCTGGGTTATCTCCAGCTCCAGTTGTGCTAGTTAGTGATTTGGTTTTAGTTAGCAAGAGATTCCAGCCTGTATCCATCTTACCCTGACAACTTTTAAGAAAACCACAGAGTGATGTAATGAGCTCATGCATGGAAAAATAAACAGCTCTAGAGAAACCAGCAGTAGCAGCCTCAAGTAAATATTCTGCAGTCACTGGGGTTTTGAACATGACGTTATTTGAAAGGAAGAATGAGTAATATATTAAGGTTAGCAGCTGAAGACAGGTTTGTGTGTGCATAGTTTAAAAAAAAAAAAAACCAACCATTTTGTTTATTTCAAAATTTTGCTTGTTGAATGGGGGCCAACTCCATGTGACCTATACTGTTCAGCTCTGGCGCCCAAGTATCATGCCAGCATCTCATATGACAGTTTTCCAGTGATAGAGCTTTCTGCTGTCAGGAGATCTTAGTGGACAGAGTATAACTGTAAATGAGTTTTGAATACAAGAATGGTGGTGGTCACAGTTCTTTTTGTTAATTGAAATCACTTGGGGCCCAAACTTTAGGGCTTCTCAAAGGGAGAAGGAGCTTGAAAGGTACGTGTCTGTATATACTTTTGCAAGAAGCAGAAACACATCCTGTCGTCCACCCCAAAGGGAGTCTGTGTACTCTTGGGTGCAGTTTGACTCCAGAGATCTGAACAGTGGGGTGGGATGTGATTATATCAGATGTACTACCAGGACATGCATTCTCTGATTTGTCTGTGTTCCTTCTTTAACTTTTTTCCCGCTTGCAGAAAAAAAAAAAAAAAGGCAATAAAACCCACATGACACCCCAAAATAGCTTCTCCTTTCTAGTACTTTGCCTAGGCAGTGATACCATTTTGCTGCATGCCTTTCTTAAGGATCAGGGAATAGTGATTGCTCCTAGGGGGAATGTACTCATGACATGTTGCCTTAGCCATGTGGAGTCTTTCTAGGATCCTATACATTAACAAGGAGCATGCTTTTAAGCCACCTATATTGAGAATCAGTGTAGTTCCTCTTGAGTCAGATTGTAAGGGCAGGGCCTGCTGCTTTGCCCTTAAAAAGGATTATGGCAGTTTTGGTGGGATACACCAAAAATAGCTAAGGCTAGACAAAAGTTTGATTTGTTATTAGGATGTTCCTTTTTAGCAGTGAGGACTAACCCCCAAGGAGCTTGAACACCTGTATTATTTTCCAGAGTGAGGAGACAGTGCACTTATTTGCATTGAATATGTAGTTATTTGGAGTTGGAACAAATTTCTTTATGCCTTGGAGATGTGGAACGCTGCAGAGACTAGGGAGCTACAGGTACATTTAGATGAGGCTTTTGAAAAGCAAAGCACTTTTTTGAATGGGGACAGTTTCTCACCTGTCTTAATCCTGTCTTCTCAGCCTTATTCATCAGCTGTCTTGTCCTACCCTCAGCACACAGCGTTCCCTCCCTTGTTATTTAAAGATATGTGAAGCCATGGGCTTCTGCTACTTTTCTCCTGCTTTCTGTTACTACTAAACTAGTTGTGCTCGTTCCAAACTGACTGGCTGCCTCTCCATGCCAGTTGTGTTAATGTTCTGTCTAAATGTCTGTTACAGGCTGTTCTCCAAAATCTGTGGCTGGTTAGTGGTAGTCGGGACACCAAGTAGAGGAGATGGGTGGAAGCAAAAGTTGGTCTCACTTCAGCAGGAAAGCAGGTTGAGAAGGAAGGAGTGTCAGCCAGGTGCAATTGTGCTTTAGTGGCATCTAAATAAGATGTGATGGTGGCATTGGAATTGGAGAATTTTGGTGCCTGGGAATGACATCCTAATGCTGACTGCATCCTCTTTGGTGGACATTTTGATGCTTCCATCTCTTCTGGGCATAATACTTGGGAGTAGTGGTTTTTGAACTTCCCCATAGCTGAAGCAGAAAAAAGAAGAGTCAGTGATGATGTCAGGAATAACAGTTCATGGGAGGGAACCAATGAGTCAGAAAGCTTTTGCCTTTCCTACTATCCTCTATTATTCTGTTCTTCTTGGCTCTTGTCCTGCATCTTGAGTCAGTGCCTCCCAACACGGTGCTCCTCTGACCTGTCAAAACCATTGGGCTAAAGTATGTCACTTTATTGTCCCATCTGCCAGAAATATTTACCTTCAGACCTTTGTATTAGTCCTCCCACCTCTTCTTTTTTGTGAGGATTTGTTTTGGTTTGGTTTTGAGTTCATTTTAATTTAGGTTCTGTCTTGATATCAAATGAAGCAATCTCAGGAGAAGTGCCTGATGAGTATGATATGAAAACTTACTAATTACATTGCATTTTCACAGCAGATCTCTAGATTCTTGTCTGCTAAGTTCCTGCTTCCTTGCAAGCCAAAATGTGATGTTTCACCCTTATTTTCTATCCCTTCTTTCCCTCTGGCTCTATGTGGTTCACTCACACGTTCCTCTCTTGGCTGCTGTTTAGGAGGCCTCTGTCTCTTTCTCCTCCTGAAGGTTCGGGGAAGGTACAATATATGTGATGCTCAAGTGTGATTCTCCCACAGTCTCAGTGTGTGTGACAGGTGTGGTGAAGAAGGGAGTACGTAGGGGAGAGCAGAAGCAGGGAGGATGGAAGAATCTAGGACCAGGACCCTTCCCAGACAGCCAGCAAACAAAGTAATAAATAACATGCCACTGGGGACTAGTTAATCTGCTCTATGAAAAGGTGCAAAGTATACAAGTGGGAAAAATAACATTGTATAATAATCGGCATGCAACCATAGGTGTTAAACCGTATGCAGCTAGGCAAATAAATGAAGCTCCCCCTGAGTGCTGTGTGATAAATCATTCCCAAAGAATTCAGTCACTCCCCCCTCCTTATGCCGCAAAGAAAGAAAACAAATTACTCCAGACATGGAGTCATAACTCTTACTCTACAGTTGCCAGTTAAGGTGAGTGGACAGGGGGTGGGAGGAGAGGGGCAAAGGTATAAGAAGCTGGGGTAAAAGGGGAAGAAAAACAACCCTAAATTTAAAATGACTGAGGATTTGGAGAGGAAAGGAAATAAGCTCCAGCAACAGACATTACCTGGATATATAGGGACAAATGGAGAGTGGAGAGGTCAACTTGATGCAGTTTGTTTTGCTTCTTAGCAGAAGCTGGTTCATATTGGAGAGGTTGCATTGATTAGCTGAAGTAATTCCTTAGCAGCAAAGTGCTCCCTTGCTGTATGCAACAGCAGCCTTCAGCACAGGCTTGTATGTGGATCTGCACTGCAGACGTCCATCTGAACGTATGTTGATGCTTGCAGATAGACTACATGTATTGACTCACCTTCTCGCCTCTCTTAAAATTTCACAAGAAAGGTTATAACAGTTCTAAGATGCCATAAATAAGGAAGGGCTGTTTCAAGGTAATGGCTTGACCTGTGCTCCCAGATTCCCCCTGGAAAATGTTTAGACCTCAGCTTCTCCTGAAACCAAAAGCCCTGGTGGAGTTTGCAAGTGATTCTCAAGGAGACAACTGATGAAAAAAAGGGTTCAGTGGTACACAGGTCAGTGTTATCCCTAAGAGTGTTTGCTGCCCCCAGCATTGTCCAAGGACACAAGGCTGTGAGGCAGCAGAGTTACATTCTGCAGCTGGCTGGAAAACCCTACTCCTTCCATGGAGGCTTGCTGCTTCTGATGCCAGGCTTAGGGTGAGGAGGTTCTCTGCTTTGGTGGGTCTTGGAGATGGGGTAGATGATAAGAAGGGAAATGTGTAGGGCCCTACACGAATGTACAGTTTGTGGAGCAGCAGCATGGGACATTTGAGGAAAATGTCATAGAATCATTTAGGTTGGAAAAGACCCTTAAGATCATTGACTCCAATCATTAGCCTAACACTGCCAAGTCCACCACTAAACTATGTCCCTAAGCATGATGTCTACACATCTTTTAAATGCCTCCAGGAATGGTGACTCAACACTTCCCTGGGCAACCTGTTCCAATGCTTGACCACCCTTTCAGTGAAGATATCTTTCCTAATATCCAGTCTAAACTTTGCCTGGTGCAACTTGAGGCTATTTCCTCTCATCCTATCACTTGTTACTTGAAAGAAGAGACTGACATTCACCTTGCTACAACCTTCTTGTGTGTCAGCTGTGTCCTCTTTACTTTCAAACTGATGTCAACAATGTTGTGAAAGTCCTGTGTATATTTTGGAGTCGTGGGGGCACGAGTAAAAGCTACCATCCTCATGTTCCGTTTCTCTTCATGGGCATCTCATTTTTTGTATTTTGCCAGACCACTGAAATAAGAAAGTGGTCAATGGGAACCAGTGAGTACATTTTGTGGTGCGGTTCAGGGGTGGCTTAACTGTGTGCTTTTCAGGCTGTTGAAATGGTTTGTAAGTAGCTGGAAAGACTTCTTGGTAGAAGGTCCCAAGGGTTGCCTCTGAATAGTCAGGAAAGAAGGCTGAACCCAGCCTCAGATCCCAACAGATGGGAGTATGTTTAAAAAAGCAAGGCAGCATTCATTCTCCTGGAACGTGTTAGGGAGGAAGATGTGTTAAACTGGCTACTCTCACTCTGGGTGAGTGCACGGCATTTTTCTGGTTTCACCACTTCATAATGCAGGGAGGTCTGTGATTCTGCTGGTGCCATCAGTCTCCCACCTCATCTTAGGCTTATTGAACAGCCTCTGATAGCACAAAGCTATCATTCTGTCTGGAAATGGTACCCTCAGAATGCATGGGGTGCTATAGCTGGAGGGCCTGTTGCCTATGTAAGTTCTCTGCAATTCAGAGAAATTCTACTGGGAAGAACAGTAACCTCATCTATAGTGTCACTCTGGAGTCCTTCCTTTGCCTTTCAGCCCAGTTTGTGGAAGGAGGGCTACCTCCATCTCGTGACACTGATGGAACAGAATCAGTTTCTCTGTCCTGTGACTGATGTCTGAATTCCATATGTTACATTGTTGAACTTCCAAAGCCTGAACATTCTGCACAGACAGCTGGCTCAAGCTAAATGTCCAAGAGTGAGTGCTAGCACTCCTGTCAGAGGCAATTCCCTCTGCCTCCTCATAAAGTACTAAATATACAGGAAAAAGCTGATCTGCCATAAGATTCATCACACTATAAACCTGTTCCTCTTCCTCCCTTTTACTCACTAGCAATAGCATAAAAAAAGAATGTTACTGTAGTTAGGAAGACCAGTTTGAAATACTTTTTACCTCCCTGTGACAGTTTTCAAAAGCTTTCTGTTTGGTGTCTGTAACTATACACTTACAATCCTGTAAAAATAGTGTGCTCGTATATTCCAGCCAGCAGAGGTAGGCAAGTCCTCCAACAATTGCTATGCTACTTGTTCCAAGCACATTAAAAACAGGTGTGGAAGTGAAAATAGTTTCCCAATAATTTTAAGGCTCCAGTGGAAACACCTATGGCTTCTCATTTTATTGAATAGCATTCCTCAGTGTGGAAAGAGTGCAGTGAGAAAGGAGTACAGGGAAAATGAATGAATGTGTTCAGAGACAGGTGGCTTATCTCAGAGCTAGATATGCCATGAGCTAGCAGTGCTTAGAAACTATGTGAAATGGAAAAGAGGAGTTGGAGAAGAAAAAATGCAGACTCTGTGAAAGTTCCACTCAAAATCACAAAGATAGCATCTAATGTTGAAAGCTGTTCTACTGCTGAGGAGCTGTCCTGATGTGAAGAACTGATGTAAAGAGGGCTACGTTTTGGTGCCAAACTTTCTCTGCTCAGATTGTGCAAACTGTCATTGTAATGGTACTGCACAGCTACAGCTGTCATATAGAATATGGAAGCCTTAGGAAAATCAGACCTCAAAATCTGGAAACTTAAACGAGATGAAATATCTTCAGGATTTTAGACTGTGTTTGCAAAGAGGTTGCCTTAGTCATCTAGGATCTGCTGGAGCTTCTCAGTCTGTGTGAGGCGAGTGGAAAAGACCTGAAGAGATCACATAGGGGTTTTTTCCTCCCCAACTTAACTCAGGGTCATATCCAGTTTACAGCAGCTCTGATGCATGTAACCTGTTATAAATGCAGCGACAGGGATCCCACTGCCTCTTCCAATGAATGAACAGTTAATCACCAGGAGTTTTTTGTATCAAACCTAAATCTCCTTTCTCCAAGTAAACTGACTGCTACTTGAACTACCCATGGTGAAGAAAAAAAAAAGATGTATGACCATCCTTTTTTTTTTTTGTATAACAGCTTTTATGTCTCAGAAGACTGAATGTCATCCCTAGACTAAACAAATGGAATTCTTTCAGGCTTTTCTCATAGATCAAGTTTCCTAGACCTCGGCCTGTTCCCTTTGCGCTCTCCTGCACTTTTGCCAAATGGTCCACCTCTCCGTCAAAGTGTGGTGCCTAGAGCTGGACACAGGGCTCATTTAAAGGCTCACCAGCCCTTAGTGTGTGTTTCTTGTGTGAGGCCCCTGTCACTATGTCCCACAGCTAGATTTACCTGTTTTGATTTTTTTTGTTGAATGTCATGAAGTTGCAGACTTTTCGTGGTCTACCTAAGCTCCTGACCATTTTTTTCCAAGTCTTGCTGTCTCGCCAGTAATTTCCTCTCCATGCACTGGATTTCTCCTTGCTGGTTGTTATGGTTTGTACTTGTAAGTTGTGATCATGCTGATTTAAAACCATTTGTCAAGATGACTTTGAATTCTTTCCTGAATTTCAGTCTGTAAATTGCATGCTATGTTCCACTAGCCAAACTGGTCATTTAATTTGGTACAAGACACAAGTCTTACGATCACTTTCAATACTGAAGATCTGTTTCACAGAGAACTTTTGAGACGTCTCCTCTTGGAGCATGTTTTTCTTAACCTGCAGTGTTAGGCAACTATCTCATACTGTACGTAGTCTATATTTTCCTCATTTTCTTATAAAAATGACATGGCTTATACTCTAATGAACCAGAATTTAATCAGAGCTCTGTTAATGCGTTGTGTACAAGCAGGGAAATATTTGCATTTTTTTCTTCAGAATGACGTACTGTAGCCATAAAAGAAGTATTGTTCTCTTTCTGCTATCCTTATAGCTAGTCTGGCTACAGCTCTAGGAGGGCTGGGACTGTGTGACTGACTCCTTGAGAGATGGGGTGGTAGAAAGAGTCCAAAAGCTGCCTGAAGGGCAGCTGAGTTAGAATTGCAGGTACAGGTAACTTTCAACTGGTGGGTTTCAAGATGCCCAGGCATGGAGCTTTATTCCTCTGTGGTTTGGAAACCCTGTGGAGCAGACTTCTTTCCTTGCTGGGTAGCACCCAATGTCTACAGGTTCTGCAAAGTGAGCACAAGTTGTCCATCAAAAAGGCCTTTGGCAAGTTCACTGTAATCCCTGGGACAGTACTTCCTTCAGCCATTCCTCCTTATTCCAAGCTAAAGGGTGGATACTGAATAGGCTTCTTAGCATGTAACACCGGTGGGAGTAAAGTGCAGCTCTATTGCTTTGAGCAGAAGGAAAATGGCAGGGGAAGGATGAGTTCCTGGATAGCTGAAGTTTAATGAGCCACTTGGAACAATGCATTTTTTAAAATTGTAAGCCACCTGTTAAATCTTTGCATTGTACTTGTTCAGCACTGGAACGTGTAGTAACCTCTGCTTCCTTTGTAGCCTATGCCTTGAGAAATGAAATTGAGTGAGTACCAAGGTAAAGCAAGGACTGCTCAACTGGTACAGTGTGGGAGCACCTGCAAGGTTTGTTTTTCTCTTTACCTTTACATTAGCCAGAATACCATGGAAAGACCACGGTCCCAGACACAACAGGGTGGAGCGGGTAGCAGCACTGATGACTAACAGAGGTGTGGAGAGATTTATGCTATCCCCATGAGCCGTATTTGCTCAGCTGTTATTGTGCTCCTAGTAAACACAGAAGGGGTTGTTTCCCTCATTCCACCCACATCTCTGCTCGGGGGATAGGCAGTTAGTGCCTATTCACCACATTGCTTTGCTAGTCCTGCCAGCCCTTGTGCATGTGCGCACCCAAGGCTTTTCAAATTCTTTTTCCACTCTGAGGTGGAAGGGATGCAGATTTGGGCTGCTAATAGACCTGTGCTGAACTTTCTCTGTGGAATGAGGTTGCACTTTCTGCCCACAGCTTTTGTAAGCTCCATACTGGGGTGAGACACCTGTTCTCCCAGAGTAGACCTGAGTCCTGTTCACATTAGAGCTCCCTTGTGCAACATAAAAGCGACTCTAAACCAGTGTACATGCTATGATAAAATAACCAGTTCAAGGCTCCTCTTCTCTGCCAGAGCAGTGTAGAGACAGGCTAAATAAAAATGAGAAATCAACCCTGTTCTTGAATTAAGCTTCCTTGGGAGACAAGCAAATAGTTTCACTGAGAGGAAGACTGAGGCACAAAGACACAGCCCTCACTTTTGGGTTGGCACAGGATGTCTGTAGGAACTTGGCACTAAATGTCCATACTGTTGCCTTTCATTTGGTGCTGCGTTGGTTCCTTACAGAGGGGAAAGCTGGGAGTTGAACAAAAAAAAAAATTGGGAGAGGCATGTGTTTGGTTTTTTTGAAATGGTATTTTGAAGTCAGGTCCCTGTTGCAGCACTAACAATAGGGATTGGTCAAGAATTCTTCAGTAAAAGACTTTTTCCTACCCTTCTGATGAATGTTTGTTCATTAAAACTGAAGCTTTTTGTGGGAACTCCAAGGGAAAAGTTTCCCCAGTCCAGATAGAATTTCTGGTCAAAAGAAATGAGAGCAGAAAAGAGAAGAAAATCTGGCCTGTCTTGCATAGCCTGTAGCTCTGGAGTTAGGCTATTCACATAGGTTCATTGGGGCTGGCAGAAGCAGAGGGAGGTCTCTCCGGGGTGTAGAGATCTTTCCAAGGTGGTTGGTTTTGGTCACAGTCTCTCCCTTCCTTTAATAAGAAAAAAATTGGATGCAGAAGAGCAATACTGAAAAAAACCCTATCTAATGTGGTTGGATGGCAGATCTTCCTTAAGTCCCACCCTAATCATCTACAGCATCCTTGCAGCCCTGGTGATTGATGCTTGGTCCTTCGGCTCAAGTTAGCAGTAAGAGTTGTTACGTGTCAGGAGGCAGCTGGGGGAGGCTGCCTTGTCCCCAGAGCAGCACGCTGGCTGCATCTAGCTCTGCAAGCTGAGCATGAGAACGGTTAAGCACAAGCCTTTGGTTAGATGCTGCTAGATACCCTCTCTTCTCAGCTTTGTAAGGTAAACAAACACCCCATCTCTTTAATAACCATCTAATTTATTAGACAGTTGGATGAGTACCTTACCTCATCCATCACTTTTATTTTTATTGTGCAAGCACTAGATGTATGTTTGAATGTGTGTACATAAGGGACCAGGGATGAGAGACCTTTTTATGAATCTGACCATGTATTTCTCCGAAGGCCATTACTAGGGGAAAATTGCTGCGTAAATAATGTACAACTGCAGATGTCCAAGCCTTGTTTTCCTGCAATAGCTCATGGCTTCAGAGACACTACTTCTAAAAATGTTTTAAGGAGTGGTAGAAGCAGTCAAGAGTAAGAAAGAACGAACAGCATTTTAGAGCTGAGCAGTTAAGGTAAAATGGATATTTCTGCCAGTGATTCCCTCCTTTGTGTGTGTATGCATTCCCTGTCGGGGTTTGTTTTTTTTTTCCTGTCATTGGATTTGCTGTAATCTAGATTTGCTGTCTCCCGAAGGTTTCACTCCCCAGCAACAGTGAATTAACAAGTTTTACTCAGCTTCTTTGCTGATGGTTGTCTTAAGTCAAAACAGAGATGGCAGAAAACAGGGGAATGTGACAGTGCCTTTAAGAGAGGAAAAAAGGGTGTAATATTATGGTTGGTCCTAGGAGGGCTGTTTGTGTCCCACTGACTTGGTGCCTTAAATGTTCTTCTCTCTCTAAATGTTTAATACAGGGAAAGAAGGAAGATTTTTTTCTTTATCTTTCTGTGCCTGCAACCCCCATTAACTCAAACAGGGAATATGCTTTTAAGTACCTTGCACATATAATAAATATATGCTTCTTTCTTAGATGACAGCTTAATTTCATAGCTGGCATTAAACCTTCTAGCTTGTCTATAGGATTTCACTATCCTCCATAAACCTGGCCTTGGCAACAACAGCAAAGTTTCCAGTAAGCAGTCTGACTGGAACAGGCTGACTTCAGTGTCCTGGAGCTGGGATAGCATTTGATGGTCCCTTCATTACCCATGAGACCATCTTTCAGGGTGACAGTGTATGCAGTTCATGCCAAGTCCGGTACTAGGGGAGCCGATGGTATGAATTTCCCAGCTGATTTTTCTGGCTGTTGAAATACACCCCAACTGTTAACATTCACATTTATTTTTTTAAGGGAATTAAGTGCTGTTAGAGTGGTAGCCTGGAGGGGAGAGCCTTTCTGGGGCCTAGTGCTAGTCAATATGCTCTGCTTAGTAGCCAGATGTTGCTGAAGGAACTTTCCACAAGGCAGTTGTGAGAGCCTCCCCTTAGTTTCAATGTGTTTGCTGTTCTGATCCCCTCTAGCTCAGGGAAGGTATGTATGGTGGATCCAGAAAGGGTTCAGAGAAAGAACTGGGGCAGGTGAGACTCTTCAGCATGTAGGAGAGACAAAGCAGGAGTCTGTAAAGCTGTGAGAGGCAGGGAGGGAGATGGCTAACTGTTCACTGTTTCATCCTCCAGAACAACTAGGGTCAGCAAACAAAACTAGTTGGAGCCAGGTTTAGATTAAACCAAAAGATGTGCTTTGTTCCACATGCAACACGTAGTCAAGCCACAGAAGTAGCTGCAGGATGTTGTAATCAATAAAAGTTTATGAGGGGAGACATGGCAAACTGATGGAAGAGAAAAAACATTGCTACTTGCTAAATGCAGACTTCATGTTTGTGTCCACAAATTTCTGATCCGCAACTGGTTGAGACATGAAATACATGGGGGAAAGAAGTACATGCTTCTCCTTCCTCTGTTCTCTAAGCTGCTGCTTCTGGCCACAGCTGGAGGTGACCCAGACAAGTTGGGCCTTTGGTTTGCCCCAGTATGTCTGTTTTATGTTCTTCAGGATGTAATGGGATAGATGAGACTTTCATAGTGGCTACTTCTAGATGTATGCTAGAAATGAGAAAAATCTGATCTCCCTGCTCTTTCAGTTGTACTGCTGTCGTTGCTAATGGTGGGCCACTAAATACCGGTGTCAATAGCAGATTTTGCATCATTGCATCTGTTTGATATCAACGGAACAAAACCTGTAAGATTGGTTTCACTCAGCCATTAAACACCCTTCAAACAGGAGTGACTACCAATTAGTTCTGTATTCTGGTAGTAAATGCTGTAACTATTCGAGTCTCACAAATTTCTGTTAATATGTGCAAAGTATGTTTTGCCATTTTTTATAGCACAGTACAAATGTGTAAGTATGTACGTTTATTCTGTGTAATTGCATACCTAACTGCAGATGTATGTAAAATAAGATATTAAGTCATTGAAATACGTTTATTCTTTTTCTCCTTCTTGATTTCAATAAAGTCACATATTTTTTTGTTCTGACACACAAAAAAAATACCACTTCATTTTTTTCAGAGTAATTTTTAGTGCTAGTTTTGCAAGACTCAAAGGACTTGAGAGATCTTGGCACTCAGGAAGCTTTGGGGGTTTAGATAGAAAAATTCCTGGAATGTAGTTGTCTTCAGCAGAAGGGGTTTTTTCTTTTGCTTATTATATACAATGATGGTAGGGAATTCTGCCCCTGTTCTTGCTTCCCCAAGCTGCACGAAGGATCCTCCTCACCTGAGGGCCAAGGTGTGAATTGCTGTCAGCAGATGGCGGTTAAGTGGGGGCCCCTCATGATGTAAGTGGTTTGTTAAGGAGCCTGCAGGCCCCTGGCTCAATGACTTCTCTGTCCACATACAGCTTGGGAACGGTCACAGGGCCGTTTTTTTAAATGTGAAATCTGTCAGCAAAGTGAAGTCAGCTTAAATATCAGCTGAGGCTTGAGCTCCCTTTCAGTTTTTGTTGACTTTATCCCCTCCTGCTCCTTCCTGATCAAGTTTCTCCCTGCTTGAGTCAGACTTGCCGACACTTAAAAGTTTTTATTCTGTGTGTTGGCTGTGTGGGTTTGTGTGTGGCAAATTCAGGTGCCATTCATATTCCCAACCTCAACAGCAATCTGAAATGCTGAAGAGAGACAGACCATTATGGGGCTATGGGGCTCTTTAGCTGCTACAGTTCAATTAGAAACCAGTAAAAGTGCTTCTGGTACCCAAAGCATGCTGTACTTGGGTGACACTGTGCAGACCTACTGGAGTTTTTTTGTGCTGTACCTGCTGCTACCAAGCTGAGGAATTCTAGCTGTCAATCAGCACCCCTTCTGTTCCCCAAACACGGAACAAAAATTACTCTCTGTAGCAGAATTTGTCACCAAAATGTAAGATGTAACTGATGGGGTACAGGCAGGCAGGCAGGCAAAATACACAGAAACAGTGAGCGTGTGTTAGTTGTGTGCTGAGCCTGTCCTGAGGGCAGGATGCTGTGGTCATGCTGTGTCTGCTGGCTGACTGTGCAAACATCTGCAGGTTTGGGATGAACCTGTGGTGTCATTGCCTGTCAGTGCTAAAGCATTTTATGTATTGAAAGCTTGAGGGGATTCTTGGCCATGGCAAGGAATTTCAGATGTTGTGGCTTATTTATAAAAAGAAAAGAAAAACCACAGTAAACTGCAAAGGAAAGGAAACCTAGGCAAGGAGAGAACAACTGTTTCTGCTTCTGTTTTTTGTCACTCTCCCAAGGATAAAATTTAGGAGTTATATTGTTGTCTTTTTTTACCCTACACTTAGACATGTTTTAAGTCCTGTGCTGAGCTGCCTTGACTGCTTTCTGTCCTACATGCACAGGTTTGGTTTTTTTCTATGTAATACCTTCAGTAGTTTCCAAAATTGAAATAATTTTCCTACTCCTCAAAGGGTCAGAATGTTTGGAGACTTGTAATAGAGAACTGTTGAGCCAAATACATCTTAATGTCCTGTGGGTACTCTGTGCATCTTTTCCCCCTTTAATGGCTGGTCCATGTAAGAGGCAGCGGGTCAGCACCCATCTGCAGGCAGTGGTTGAAGAGGCAGTGTTAGGGCCAAAGGTGCCAGGCTGGCCGCAGAAGCCACTTCTGGGCTTCTTTCTGTTCTTTGGTGTGTGCCACCTGTGTACACTGTTCTCTGGTTGATGACATCTTGAGAAATAACCTTTTCTGTGTAATAAGCTATTAAGGGACAGGGTCCTACCTACCCTGCAGTGGGGAGCACTGTTGGGTGCCCTCTGTTTTCCAGGTGAGGACAACAGAGTGTGCTAGAGAAGTGAAGGCAGTGAGGGTAGAATGGGATATCTCATTCTGTTGCCTGCAGGTGTGTGCAAGGTGCTGTCTGCACTGCATAAGGGTGTTAAAACATAACCTTCTGCTCCTCTTGTGATCGTGTCAGAGAGATGCTATTGAGAGGGAGGAGTGCGTTGCTGTCTGGAGAAAGAGACGGTGGGACAGGGCAGGGTGTTTGCCTCCTTTGTTTAACTGGAAAATACAAGTCATAATTTAGGGTCTCTCAGTATGGGAAAACATGATCTGGGAAATGCTTACCCCATGGCTGCAGTAATAGTGAATTATTGTTATCTGATAGTTCTGTTCCAAAACCCAGATGAATGGGAACAGTTTTTCCTGCTGCTCCTGGCTTGCTGGGCACTTGGCAGTCAATGTCTATAATCCATTGTAGGAGGAAGCTCTCAACCTGGAAGTCCCTGAGTCCCTAGGGATGTAGACGTGCTGGTGTTTGCTGAAAAGGAAACAGACACAAAGTTCTCCTCATGTGAAGGATACCCATATCCTGCTGAGCTGAGGAAGGTGATCTTGATTTGACTTCTTTTTCTCCACCCTTTCCAACCTCCTTCCCATCTTCCAGAGAAAGTTCACTCCTGTGACCAGGAAAGGCAGAGCGCCCTGGAGGAGGCCAGGCAGAACCCCCGTGAAGGCATCGTCATCCCCGAGTGCGCTCCTGGAGGGCTCTACAAACCAGTGCAATGCCACCAATCGACTGGGTACTGCTGGTGTGTCCTGGTGGACACAGGACGCCCCCTGCCTGGTACTTCCACTCGGTAAGAGCTGTAGGCCTGGTGAGATACCTGCCTGGAGAAGATGAGATATAAAAAAATTCTGTTGCTGTATCAGATAAGTTCTTACTTCTAGAGCAGTCAGCTCTGTACTGCCTTCCTTTGAGCTAGCAATGCCTTATGTGATGTTCCCTATTGTATGTTACTACGCAGGTCCCTCTATGTAGGGGTTGATGCCTAGTGACTACTGCCCTTACTTTCCTCTGTGTTAAGTATTCATGCAAAATAACCTGGTTTTTCTCTGGCTTGCAGCTTTTGGGTGGCAGCCGGAACCAGGGCTTTGTTTCAGGAATACAGATCAGGGGCATAAGCAGTGAAAAGACAAGTAGCTTTGTTGCATTATCCTCTGCTTTATACTACCATGCTGTAGCCACTTGGATCCTGACCAGTATGGACATAGAAGACTGTTTGGATGTGTGGTGTTAGATTTTAAGCCAGTGATAGATTTTTCTTTAAGTTCCTCTGTAACTTAAAACTACCTGGGGAATCTTTTCTCACTTGGGGTTTGGAAACAAATTGTAGGTTCTAAAAACAGGCCAGTAGGAGTTGGGACCTAAACTCTGCTAGATACAGTGGTTCTGCAGAGCATGGACAGCTTTGAAAAAATGCTCAGCATGTGCCCACAAGAGCTGGAAGAGAGCCTTGTGCTGTTTGTGGGTTTGGGCTGGTAGCTAGTACTAGACTTCAGAGTATGCTCTTCTATCTCCCTCCACTTCTGTTGCTGACTGTCCATAAGCAGATAGATGCTTGAGAATAATATTTCCTCTGCAGGTTTATTGGTTTCCCCTGCAGTAAGCAGATAAGACATGACCCTTTAGCAACCACCTGATGACACTAAAGCTGTATCACATAGTTTAGCATCTGCTGTTCTCCTTTTTCAGCTATGAGACCCCAGTGTGTGAAAGCGATGCCAGATCGAAGAGCACAGAGATTGATGATCCATTCAAGGACAGAGAACTTCCAGGTCAGAGAGGAACAAGATCCTGTCTCTGCCTTCTTCCCTTGTCTCAACTTGGGACTCTTAAGAGGCCGAGAATATTGTTGAGGAGATGGGGGATTTCCCTCACCGTGCATGTTTTATCGTGGGTTTTATTCTGTGTTATTTTGGATCACCTCCAGTTTCAGCAGTGAACTGGAAAAGGCTGGGAGTGTCCTGGGGGCCAGTTTATTGCCTGTTTGCCCTTTGGAAACATGTCTGGGATCAGAATTTTCAGGAAAGAAACCTGGATGCCTGTAGGTTCCCTGGGGGAAGAATGGGCTCAGCGTTAAAAGTTCTTCAAAGCCTGGCCAGGACAGGATCCTTTCCATTTAGTAGGGCTTTTGAGCAGCTTGGTGCTCCCCGAGCAGTGAAAGAAGACACAGCTGTAATTGTCAAGTGCACCAGATGGCTCCTTGACACTGCATGGACCAGGCAGAGTGGCATTTCTGATGAACTAAGGTCCCTTAACTAATGCTGGCTCCTCAGCTGGACTTTATCCCTCATTTTCTGCCTGGGACCTGCTTTATCTCCCATTGCTGCTTGGTTTATATTCTGCTTTCCCTTCTTAACAGAGTGAAAAGCCATAATTTACTGTTTGCCTACTTTGCTTCTGCCAGGAAGATATGCTGGGCATAGGTGTCTGTGCAGCTGTTAAAAATGCTATCCTACCTGCCTGGGAGCTGTTTTTTCCTTCCCGCTGCCTTTCTAAAGAGCAGAGTGAGGGGCCTTCACTTTAGAGGTCAACCATTGCTCTCCTGGGTAGGGGCTGACTGCTGGAAAACAGAAGCTACAGTGGGTCCGTCTCTACCTTGAGGGAGTGGTAGAGATGGAGAAGTCTGTAGAAAGAGCTGGTAGCTCTGGATCTACTCCATTTTCTCCTGGCCCTTTCTAGGGCTAGCATAAAGTGAATTGTCCCTGAGCAGGTTAGCAAAATAAATGAGATTTGTTCCAGGTTTGCCTTCTGCGTCTCATAACTCTCCTCCTGCCAGCTTCTGATGTTGGGCCCCATAGCTTTCTGCTTAGCAACTCTGCCCTCAGCAGAGCTCTACTCTGCGTAGCTCCTTATTTTCACAAGTCACATAGAAATTTCCTATCTGCCTCCCTTTCACATTTGAATGAAATTGGCCAATTGGTTCAAGTATTACTTTGGGGGGTAGAGGGAGGGAAACCAGCTAAATGATTGCATTAAGGCTCATTTCTGTAGGAAATCACGCTAAAATAGAATAATCTTACTTCCTTTCTTTCCATCCCCTTCTCCTCTTCCTTTACTGCCTCTCCCTGTACTTCATGCCTGCCTCTGCAGAACTCCTCTGTGAAAATCCTTTGCTCTTGGGTTTTTTCTTTGAGACTCTCTTTCTGATCTCAGGGTGATAGAATGGTTTTGTTTCCCTTCTCCTTTCCCTTCTGCACTGCAGCTGGACAAGGGGATGAGAACTGCTTGATGCAGAATAGGACACATGATGCTCCGTAGCATAGTGGCCTGCTCCTAGCATCATAATCCAGGAGAGTTCCCCTCTCAGCTCAAGCCACATTTGTGTGCCTGAGTAAACTTTCATCTCTGTGCTTGGCTGCATTGGCTAGCATAATGGTTCCTGTCACTGAAGATATCCTTGTCTATGGAGAGACTTTATCCTGGTTTACCTGCCATGGTAGGTGCTGTGCTGCATGATCTTTTGGTGCAGACTTGAGGTTAGTCTGATTAGCTACTCTTGTATGCAGAAATTCACTGGTGAGCCAGAACTGCAGGGGGTGAGAGAGGATTTTATTTTTTCTGCTCTTCTTAGCACAACTGAATTTTAAGAAAAAAACCCTGCTTTAACTTGAGACTGATCATTTGCACTCAGTTCTGTAAGGGGGACCCCATATGTTATTCCTCTTCTAGAGGTTTGCCCATTCTGTGCTGAAGGCAGTATGCTTCTTGGCTGGTGTGAAGAGACCCTGGCAGAGGCTGAGGTGGGGGAGACATAAGTCCAGATCCTTGCACACCTACACATACCCTCTTCACAAACTGTGTCATGGCTGTGGCCAGAAGAAAGAAAGAAAGAAGGAAGGAAAGTGTTGCTTGCACATAGCAAATGGCAAGCTGCTAATTCCTGCAGACGGTGAGATGCTGAGGCCCCAGGGACATGACTTCTAGCAAATGGTTTTTCAACCTTCTCATTACTGCAACAAAAAGCTCCTTTAAGTGAGTGGTCTACTCTGGCTGCCATAGCAGCTTACCCGTTACAATGCTGACATTTTCTGGACCATGTGCCAAACGAGTGCTGAGGGGTGTGCGTGTGTGTAATGCACATAATATGGAGACAGGCAAGGGACTCTTGGTTAGCTATTGCAGAGAACAGAGCCTGTAGTACTCCAAAGGAGGGAGTTTTGTCAGATCAATTTGCAAGCTTCTTTCAGCCATCAAGGGATTACAGTAAGTTTCTGGTGCTCTGTTTGGGCTACACGTGCTTCCCTGGTTGTCTGAGAAAAGCAGGAAGTGTTGACACTGCTATATGCTCCTGGGGGAGGCTGTTTTCTGATGTCTGCTGCCTTAATCAGCTGATTAATTGGTTGTACATGGTGGTTTGGGGCAAGAGAAGACGTGAGGGATGTAGTGATGGCTCCTCTATCACGTCAAGAGAAGACAATAGGATGTGAGATGATGGGTTGAAGTTAAGTATGCTCATTCTGTGGTACGCTAGAGCCTACAGGATTAATATGGTAGTAAATGAAGCATGATTTTTCTCCTTTAAGAAGCAAGGAAACAGCATAGATTACCTCATAATGGTGAGGAGATGGAGAATTTTGTCTCAGCTGTGTCATAACAGGCTGGCACCGTTAAGGACAGGAGGCTCTGTCAGTCTGTGGTTATGATGGTGGCAAACTAGACAGCCTCAGCACTAAGTAATGGAAATGGTTACCAAGCTCATCCTCAGCCCGCTTTGGCCTGCTTAAGGCAGCAGTGACTGAGGGTGATTACCACGGGTTGGCTTAGACTGACGTATTTCCCGTGCAGTGTGATCATGCAAAGAACTGAATTATTGTGGTAGCTGCTGGCAGGCAATGCTCTCCGTGCCTGAAGAGGAGAGTGCAAGCAGCAGTCCTCGCTTTGACCCATGCTTTGGGAAGCTTTAAACTGTCAGTTAGGACCTCAGAATAGCCACATTTGCAGAGGAAGATGACCCAGGAGGTAATGAGCTGTTTTGTAAACTTCTCTGCAAGTGTCACCATGGGAACTCCTGTCTACAGGGCACTTCCAGCACATCCCTGTGGTTATGCTGATGGAGAACTGGGAGAGGTCATAAAGCTAACCACACGGTATTCCTGCCAGATATTGTTGGTGATCCTGTTTGTGCCTGGACAAAAGCTGCAGGACAAACTGCCACACAGAGAAGCCTACTGAGGGATTCTTCTGCCTTTCCTTAGGGACTGTGATGATGGCTGCCATGTAACAAACAAAGGAGGTTCTGGCTGATCCTTGCTGAACTGGGGTGGCAGACCAATCCTATGTGTACTTGCACTAAACCTGGTCTTTTCTTTCTGCAGGCTGCCCAGAAGGGAAGAAAGCTGAATTTATTACCAGCTTACTTGATGCTCTGACTACAGACATGGTACAGGCTATTAACTCAGCAGCACCTACTGGGGCTGGGAGGTGAGTCCAGAAAGCACTCAGGCTGAATGCTGCCAAGGTGGCTGCAGAGCTGGAGTGCTCCTGAGGTGGGGCAGCAGGGAAAAGCGTTGCTCTGGGCTGATTTGGGTTCCTCTGGGTTGCTGGAAGAGGAGCTGAAGCTGCATCTTCAGAAGCTGCTCTGTCCTGTCATCCTAGCCTTGCCTCCCTCCTGCCCCTCCTCCCTGGCAGCTGCTGCGCCATAAAGGTTAGTATAGCCCATTTGAAGTGTGAAATGAGAGCTCAGTGGGAGGAAGTGGCTTGTTCTTTTGTCCCCTGGTGCATTAAAAGACCTAATAAAATGCAAATGGATTGAAGGAGACCGTGTGGCCTAGTGGCTACCACAGGGAGTGAAGAATGCAAACCCGAATTCTTGGCAGTACTAGCGCTGTGGTTTTGCTGTGGGGCTGCAGCCAGCCTGCCGAGGAGGAGAGGAGCAGTTTTTCACGGCCCTCCCCTCTGACCAGCTGCCTGTTCATCCCTCTTGGAAAGAGCAGCAGGTCAGGACTGTTGGAAGAGGTGGGCAGAAGTTTGTGTTTCTGGGGGACTGGAGCAAAGCTGAGGTCTTGTCTCCCCCTTCTGCTTGATAACAGCAAATCCCCTTTAGCACTGCAGCTGCAATGCTGGACAGGCAGGACAGGCCATTGAGAACAGACTGTGATGGGTTTAGAAGAAGCGCTGTATTGCCTTTGCTAGTCGAGGCTTCTATGGTTCTGGATTCCCCCAACTATAAAAGGAGTCAGTGCTAGTTTAGCACACAGGGGTGCCACAATGACTAATGTGCTCATGTTCATAGAGGTGCAGAGATGAAGGAGGTGCCTCTGTGCATGTGTTACTTCCATAGGTTTTGCTCCAATATGAGAGTAATGCTGATCTCCTGCTTTCCTCTTTCAAAACGTAGAAGAAAGCAGTGCCATCTTTAACTACTCATGGCAAAAAACTTTCTGGGTGGCACCTCTGTGCCCCTTGGTTTCAGTATGGATTGCTTGTGAACCCATATGGTTTTAACTTTACATTTGGATCTGACAAATCAGGCCAGCGGCTGAGTGCCTGCACGCTGAATATTCTGTAACCCATCAAATTAGCAGTATATGCCTAGCATGTCTGTATTCATATAAACAGGATGAAAAACGCCCCAAGGATGGGAAATACATCGTTCTCTCCCAGCCATAAGCATTCCAATGTCAATTCTATCTAATTTGCATGGTTCGAATGCAATGGGTAGGGGTGGCAGGAAGCCCTGAAGAGTATTTGATATTTATTTGGCATCTTTGGCACTGGGACTGAAACCCAGCCAATGTAATCATCACTCTTAAAATAAAGCTTAATATAAACCAATGTTGTAGAGACCAGAGATGTATGCCCCCACTGCACTTCTATAAACCAGCAGGCTTGCTTCCTAATGTTCCCCAAGCTTTGTGTATTTCTCAGCTTTCAATAGATGCCTTTCTAGTAGAAGTTTTCACTGGCCAGCTCTTCACACAGTCGTCATGATGATTTATTTTCAGCTCCAGTGTCGGCAGCCCAGTTGCAAGGGGAAAAAGAAATCTTTTAGCAGGCTGTCCTTTGTAAGGTGAAAGACTGCTACCACCCAAATACTCTGTCTGCCCAGAGCCACGATTAAATTCAGGAAACTGCTCTGGCATAAACTTCCATGTGCATCAGCTAGACTAAGCACATACCCCCAAAACCAGGCATCAAGCTTTTCCATCCCACCATGCCATGATGGGACCATTTATTTTTTTGGGGGAAAAAAAAGAAGGCATTTTAAGGAGTTTCTGGTACTTACATAAAAATGTAATCAGTACAGCTTTCATTTCATAAGAGTTTGCAGGGCAGCTGTCTCTGCAATGAGTCCTGCTTTCCAAGTTTCTCAAGGGGAGGAATGTCCTCAGTCCTCTCTTCAGGAATATCTGAAACTGTCTGGGTGACCTAACTTGACTTTGGCACTGAAAATGAAAGCTCTTTTCCAAGACAAAGGAATATTTTACCTACAGGGTTAATCATAGGGCTAATTGATTTCCAACCTCAACAACTAACAAAATACTGGATTTATGACAGTGCTTATCCTTGTATCTCCCTGGCCCAGGTTTGCTGAGAAGGTCAGATTGAATAGGAAAGCTAGAGATCTGGCTATCTGATTTTTCTTAATGTCAGTCATGTCAGTTTTAATGTCTTAATGTCAGTTTTCTTATTTGGGAGACAAGCTTCACTTACTGCAGGCTCTTCTCCATCTTTGCCGTAACGATGGCAGAAGGGATTCTCTATTTAAATACGCAATGGTTCCCTCTGTAGCCTCTTCCTGTTCTTTACAGTGTTCAGTATTTCATCCTCCCTGGCCTTTTTTAGAATTTAAACAAATGCATCCAACGATCCAAGGTAAATCGTTAACATACCACCAGCAAAGCTTATGCCTGTTGCAGGGGGCAGGCCAGGCAAACAGCAAGCCATGTCACTTGGCCCCATATATTGTCTCATGTATTTTAATCGACAGGAGAAGCAGCAAGCAGGAGTTCTAGGGAAGGGGGGGGATGTATGCTTGTTTCTCCATGGCAGCAGAGAGATGGTACTGGCATACAATGTCCTTTATTATAAATATTAAAATACAGGACCAAACACAGAGAAGAGCCTTTCTAAGGTGCCGAGGACTGAAAAAGCCTAACAATGGGAGTCTTAAGGAGCTCAGCCTTCCTTATGGTATTAAAAGAACCAAAAAAAAAAAAGGTTGAAAGATGATTTTGTCTAATCTGAGTATCTCCACAGGGACAAAAGCTCTGCAGGCTCTTTAGTGTAGCAGGGAAGAACATGATTAGCTGAATATAAACAAACTAGTGATCAAAATTTCTTTAAAGCAAGGGTAATTCTAAGGCAGAATGAAGTCATGAGGGAGGTGGCAGATTCCCTCCCTCTAAGGCTTTCATCTTAGGCCTGATGCCTTTCAGAAAGGCTTGCTTTAGTCAAACCTGAGTTACGGTCCTAAGAGTAATTTGATTCACATTCTGTCAGTATGGTATATAGGAAATCAGATTAGATTACCCTGCTGCCTTCAGTCTGAATCTGGATATGCAAGTGAAAACTTTTTGCATTTGCTGTGTGTCTTCATTTTCAAGATTTTACCTATTTATGCTGCAAAACTATCTGTGGCTTTGCAATTGATGTCAAGATTAGCTTTTTTTTTTTTTTTTTTTTTTTGCGTGGGGGGAAAGGAGCATGAGGAGAAATGATAAAGATCTGCATTTAAAATACTACATAGAGCTATGCTAAATTGCACACTTTATACTTGGCACACACAAAAACAATCTAGTAGCAGCAAAGTGAGGCTGTACAACTTGGATGGCTGCAGGCCATGTAAGTAAAACCTGATAAGACTTTTCTTTTTTTATTGGGCATGCTTAAAACAACCTTGTAATCCCTTATAGGTCTTGTCTCGTTTAAGCAAGTTCAAAGCTATTGACTTTAATTGAGTTACTCTTGCTTTACAATAATGTAAATGAGATGAGAACTTCCCTTCCTCGTGGCCCTGGTTTATATTACAGCAAAATAACCAAGTAGACTTCATTTAGACTTTTGAAACAGAAAATCTCTGGTAAAATTCATTCTTAATTTTAAGTTTATGTAATAACTCCAAGGCACATCTTGTTACTGTATGTTTTCAAAGTAATTAAGAGAGAGCTTGTAGGAAATTGCTTTATTAAACCAGTGTTTGGTATCCTTTTTGAAAAAAGTTGAGAATGTTCATGTATAAATCCTGTATAATAGGAGCAGCACTTTTTAAATTTTAGACTTCACTTTAGTGCTTTTTAGTCCACTTTCTAATTTGGACATATTCATATCACACAGGGCCTAAACCAAAATAGACCAAAGGGGATCCTGGCCTGTGTTTCCCTGATCCAAGAAAATCTCTTTGGTCCCTGCCAATTCCAAAATGAATTTTAGTTTCCAAAATGTGTGCACTATGGCTTGTAATGTTATCGGCAAAAGTATTACTGCCCGATGGAATTTAGGGTTAAAAGGGCAGCTTACAACAGCCACCCTTATCATGTAACACAGCAGCTGTGTCCTTCATTTTAAGTTGCCAATTATTCCCCATGTAATAGCCCTAAAAAGTACTTCAGAAGATTGCCCCCGAGGTTCCCTTTCATGCTCTAGTTGAGCAGTTTGAAGCAGGCAAGCACAGCTCAGCACATCTCCAGGGTGTTCTGAAGCCAAGCCATGTTTTAATAAAGATTGACACTTCCAAACAGTTCAGGGAAGTTTATGCCCAACTCCTGTTGCATTTCAATTGAAGTTGGATACCAACTTCTCTTTGTGCTCCTATGGAAATTCTAGCCTAATTAACCATACGGGAGAGTTCATGTAAGAGGAGGATTTTTGAACAGTCAATGAGGAGTGAAGTGAGGTGATTTTTAAACCTTCTAAATTATTTATCCCACAATCTTCAGAAAAGTTGTGTTCAGAATACTGTTTCATATGCAACTTATCCAGAGGAGAAGAAGAAACTGGATCTGTAATGGGAACCTAAGTTTCAGCTGTAGAGGAATTATGCATTCCCTGTAACGAATTTGGAGTCTGTAGTACCCTTTGGTTTAGTCTGAGCACAGCTTAGGTTTTCTGCTGACTTCTTGATTCTTTGGCTGCAGGAAAGGGAGAATAATAAAACAAATACAGGATCCTTTTGCAATTCCATTAGATTAATCCTCTTTGATTCAAGCCATGTTCCACCATTACAGCCTTTAAAATAGACAACTGCAAATAACAGCGAAAGGAAAGTAAGAAGTGGAAGCAGAGCAAGAACAATTGTGAATTTTACCTCAGTTTGTTAAACTCGTTGCTTTCCACCACTCCCTGTAGCCACCTTGGTGGACATCATCAATGCTGTCATGGGTGTTGACTGTCACAGGGCCAGTCCTGTCATTTCTTCAGCTTTGCTCTCATCCATTCATTCGTCAACAGCACCAAGCAAGGTATACATCGTTGCAAAATATTTTTCAAGTCATAGAAACTTACAACTTTAACTCCTGTAGACATCCTGACCACAAACATACCTTGTGTGTTAGAGGTGGAAGCTGGACTCATTTTTTTTTTTTTCTACACTGTTGCTTCTGCTAGCAGCTTCTTGTCCATCGGTGTGCTTTTATCCTGGAATAGCTCCCTCTGCTTTATAGTCTCTGTTTGCAGTCCAGTTAGGTGATGTTAGGCTGGTCTTGCTCCCATGCTTCTGCCTTAGCTGCTATTGTTACTGCATAAAGTTTGTATTACAAAAGAATGAGTTTTCCACAGGTCTTCAAACAGGTGGTCACCTGCTGGGTACTTCAGAGATTGCAGTCTTGCTTTCTGTCAAAGCAGTATTTTGTATTAGGATTTTCTGTCACTGGAACAGTACTGTGGGTCCATGCAGCCTGTGCAGTGGGATGCAACTGTTCAGGGAGCAAAGGATCAGCTTTGGTAGGAAGGGACTTCAGTTCACTTAGTAAAATTTAGTGAGGCATATTACACTTTGACAGCAGAGTTCTATGGACCGTAATGTGATTGCACACTGTACATGGTTCTGTATGTGAGTAATGTCTGACATTTTGCTGCTTTTGTATACTTTACCCTATATACCTCCCCTTCTTCCCTGCTTCTTCCCACTGAGTTAACGCCTCCTTTCTTGCAAGGGGCCTCAAGGGCTGGAGAGCATTACAGACTGCATGCAGAGTGCATATTCAAGCTGTCTATTGATATTTTGGCATATTTTTCTCTCTGTGCTCCAGAATTCAGTGCAGCTGCAAAAGTGCATTTCTATGATTTTTCATAGCCTATTTGCTTTCTGCTTGTACCCCAGTTGCACCAGATGATGTGAAGGTGTTCTGTGGAAGTGCATCTTGACTGGAAAATAGTATTGTTGAAAGTAACAGTACCTTAACCCACATATCTCCAAGCAGAAGCCACCTAAAAATAATTCTTTTCCTCTTGTGAGGGAGCTGATGCACATTATATAGGAGGAGGAGCAAAAGCCTACTTAGAGAAGACTATATACTTGATGCCAACAAATTCATAAGGAAGCTGAGAAAGCAGGTTCCCTGTCCCAGGCTGTTAATGACAGACCATGCTTCTCTTCAGTGTTGGACTGTGGGTGGGTTTATGCTGCATAATGGTGCTGAACTTGCTGGTTTATATATGGAAGCAATCCAGCATAGCAGGTTAGATTTGGAAAATCAGCTTGCACAGAGCTCTTTGCTTCCCCAGCAATCATTCTTTAGGACTGATTGTTTTGCCATAGAGTGCTGAAGAGGAACAATTAGGAAGAAAAGTAAGTACAGCTGTAATGTAGTCAACACCAGAAGACTGAGCAGGCTGTCTGCATTTTGGTAATGTCTGTCTTTACTCAGCCTTACAAAACTGCTATAGCACTTCAGTGAGAGAATGGAATTCAGTGGATTTTTGTGTGACTGGTGTTAGAGCAAAATGTAGAGGGCAGCTTTGTTCTCCTTTGTTTTTTCCGATTCCTTTATAGTCTGAATGAGTACAGAGGCAGCCCAACAAATGACGTTTGCATCCGAGGGCTGATTTGTTTCTCTTGCAACAGCAATGGAGAGGTAATAGAGGGAAATACCTCTGCAAAGTCTGTGCTTGCAGGACAGTTAGGGCCCCCAGATTTATTGCAGCTGACGCAGCAGGTATGGTTGCTGTCATGGCACATCGTCAAAGCTAGGTGGCTTAGGAGTGCTGTGAAGTTGCATCAGTTCATGTTTCATGGACAGTGCATAAATGTCTTGCATGGGCAGCCGTCAGAGTCAAGGTAGTTGGATACAGTATGGTAACCTCAGCCTTCTTCTCTGCATCATGTAATTTTATGAGTCAGGGAGAGATGGCTGCACTGAGATGATGTGGATCCTTCCTGCACTGGGATGCTTGATGATCATCAGAAAGGGCAGGCAGCTAACTCAGAAACTGCAATCCTGCTAAGCCAGCCACCAGGAAGTGGTAGAAACTAAGGAATGGCTGTATCTTCACTCCTCCGACAATCACAGCAGTTAACCTAATTCCCTTTAGCTCCATTAGCATGCTGCAGTTCTCAGCATGAGCTCTCAGCATGTTTGGAATGGCAAAGATTGATGTATCACCACCTCATGAGTCAATGTATTTGTATTAGCCTGTGGATTTCCCTGATTTTCTTTATGGAATTGCTGGAAAGAGCTATATTGCCTCTCTTGGTAACTCATGAGAGCTCCTTCTCGGTGTGCCTCTGTAAAATGGCACTTTTAACTCCTGCTTTCTGAGTGCCTCTTCAGCAGGTAGAGAGAAGCTTGTTTTCCTGTTGTCTTTCTGCTGTTGGTTCTGAGATGCTCTGCTATTTTCTCCGTTTCTGCCTCTCCAGTTGTGGGCCTTTAGGAAACAAAGGGCAGGCCAAGGTGTGGACAAGGGGAATCTCACATGCAAAAGCTCAGGTTTTATTGCTTTATCTCAGCAAAAGCAGAATATTGTCCCTTCTAATACAGAACTTCCCTGTGGCTCTTGGAAACATGCTACTCTTCCAATTACAGCCAGATCATTTCCGAAAGGGAGAGAGGCCAATGGCTGTGTTCGTAAATGCCATAAAAACAAGCCACAGGATGTGTTTTTATTCTCTCATGTCATCCTGGTCTTTGCATAATTTCAAGGCTGTAAAAAGTCTGGGCACTCCTTTAGCTTCCTGGGGAGATATTTGCAATTTCTGCTTGTCCACAGGTGGCTCCAGGGGCTTGCCTTGTGTTTTGGCTCCCAAAATAAGCCAGACTTACTCCTAACCTCTTCTTTCTCCCCAACAACGTTTATCCCACTGTACGTTGACCAGATGCTGTGACTGAACACCAGGCTGCTTCCCAACTAAGAACTAAATGATGGAGCTAGTTTCAAGTAAGACCTTGGGAAAAATGTTGTGCAGTTTATTTGCATCTCCCTACCATGTGTGTTTACTTGCTGTGAGGATCCAGATGCCTCTGGATAGGAACTACCTTTCTAAATTGTATCCTTTGTATACATTGTGTGTTAAAGCTATGAGAGAAGGTTAATGGGGATCTCTGTTCTCCACCTAAGCTCCAGTGCTTGCTTTCGGCATGTTTCAGACTCCTTCACTAGTAATGTAAATTACCATGGCGATAGGGTGGGGGCTTTATTTTTCAGGCTCTGTAGCTTCATTTTAGAGGCAAAACTGGTTCTATCAGAAGGTCAAAAGAATTTTCTGTAGTTCCCAACAAAGAAATTTTCAGTGACGATTTAACTATATATCCTACAAGTTTCTGAAACAAGGTTGGTGAGTCTTAAAGTGCATTTTATAAGGTACCTGGGCTTATATTTCCTCATCAGCTAGAATGCCCCAAACTCACACCAGAATTGGGCTGCTTGCAGCATGCAACTGTCTCTCTCTCCTTGCTGGGGAAGAAATGTAGGCAGCTGGAGATGTCTGCTGGAATAAGTCAGAGCAGCCAGTGCCAGTGTAGCATGTCTGACTACCTATCCACTAATCTCCATGCACTGAAACGCTTTATTCTTGGGAGGAAAAAGGCTCAAGTCTCAGCCTCATTTCAGCATCATTTCAGCTTTCTCTGTTGGCACACTCATCACATGAAGAAAAGACGAACTAACTAAGTGCAATTTTTAAACAATTCTTCTTTAGAAGGAATTTCCTCCTTGGTTCTCAGTATTGCTGAGGAATAACCCCTTTACCGCTGCTGCAGAGCACCAGACACCGTTTAAATGGTGTGACATAACAGTGCCTGTTCAGTGATGACTTGACATTTGAATGGCAGCATTCTCTGTTCATGGATCTTCAGCTGTTGCTTTTCCTCCTCCTCCTCCTCTTCTCCTCCTCTCTGATACTGTTTGTTGTTGTCCACAGAAAGAATATGTAAGCCAAATATCGTCAAAGTTCAAATATCACAATGAGTAAGAAATGGAACAAACTGAAGTTGCCAGTTCTGTAGTATTGCTTTTAATGGAATTGCAGTGCTTGTCTGCTGTGGAATTCTTGTGTGTATATCATCCCTGTGAAAAAGCATTAAATATGATGAAAATACAGCACAGGAGTTCAGATCGTAAAAATAGATACAGCAAGAACGTTGCATCTTGCCAAGGACATTTTCAAATAACAAATGTGTCTTGCATTAAATGAATTTGTTCCCTTTCTGAAGTCTAGATGTTGCTATCAGAAGTTACCATGGCAGCTGACACTCACAGCTCTCCTGCTAGTAACTTGAATGGGAGTCCAAGGGTCAAAAGGACCATGGAGATTGCCTCTTGCCCTCTGAAGGGGATCCTTCTGGGACTGGGCAGAGTTTCAGCAACTGGTGTGAGGAGAACCAGAGCTACTGAGGGTATCAGTCCCCAGCAATCTCTTGGCACCACTTGTTAATGGTAAAGGACATTTTTAGAAGAAGTTCATCTCTCTCAAAAGAGACTAGCTAAAAGGAAGAGATTGTTAGACCTGTGTATTTTACCTGCTTTAAATATGGCATGGCATGGTTTTGACTCGGTCAGGAGCTCTGGCTTCTCAGAAAGTTCCTGACAGTGTTGATGAGAGCACCCACTTGTTGGGGGCCTGTGCTTCCTCTGTTCCAGGTTCTCTGAGCCAGACCCCAGCCACACACTGGAGGAGCGAGTGGTACACTGGTACTTCAGCCAGCTGGACAACAACAGCAGCAATGACATTAACAAGCGGGAGCTGAAGCCTTTCAAGCGTTACGTAAAGAAGAAAGCCAAGCCCAAGAAATGTGCCCGACGTTTCACTGACTACTGTGACCTCAACAAGGACAAGTCGATCTCGCTTCAGGAGCTGAAAGGGTGCTTGGGAGTCAGCAAGGAAGGAGGTGAGTACCTTTCCTTCCCTGATGCATGAGAATAAAAGACTGACATGGAGTTTAGTTACAGCAAACTCGGGAATCTGTTTCTCCCAGGTGATTCAAAAGGGCCACAGTTTGTCTGAGAAAATGAGTGGGATTAATACTCTGCCATGCAAATGTAGTTTGTTATGGCGCTGTCTTACATCCCCTATCATGAACCTTTGTGCTAAGCACTATACAGAAACAGAGCAAAAAGATGAGCCTTGCCCAGAACTCTGCTTGTACTGTAGAAGTTCTTGGAAACTGTAGTTCAGGTCCCTTCTGAGTAATACACTGCGAACAATATTCTGTTGTCTCAGTCATGTAGGCTGGATGATATATGAGCCAGCACAAACCCAGTCCTTCTCTAGAGACCCTGTTGACTAACAGAAATAATATTTATTTTCATTGCTATATCCAGCGTGAAGTAAAGTGGATGATGCAGAAGGCACAACTCAGAAAGACAGTGCAGGGCTGTACTGTTGCCCTTCTTCAGAGTTAAATTACACTTTAAAACTGGGGGAGAAGTAGGGCATATGAAGAATGTATTTTGCTTTGTTTAGTGCCTGAGCAACCAACCCACCTTCCTTCTTTTTCTTCCTCTTTCATCTTCACCTCATCTTCTGTTGGGACCTCAACCAAACTGATATTTTTGGAAATTTTATGAATTGAAACTGTTCAACCCAAATTCAATAATTATCAGTCATTCTTGACTGTGGGCAGACTTGCTTGGCAGGAGAAGGCAAAGAGGGACATTCCAGGGGACTAATTTCCTGTGCAGGTGTTTTGGCTGTGTGGGCAGCTCTTGTTATAACCATCATGCCAGTTGGGAAGGGTGAGTAGCTTTCTTTCTCCAGGCTTAACCTTTCCTTAGTTCTTTCCTCAAGTTTAGCATGAAGAGGAAAGGGGTCAGTACATTTGACTGTTGGGAAGTTGCCTTTTCTTGGTGCTTTACAAACATCTCAGTTATCATAA
Organism: Falco peregrinus; assembly: GCF_023634155.1. Taxonomy (NCBI): domain Eukaryota; kingdom Metazoa; phylum Chordata; class Aves; order Falconiformes; family Falconidae; genus Falco; species Falco peregrinus. Next base: position 78,842,115 of record NC_073721.1, read on the forward strand.
CAAGCCTGTTGCATTACTCGTTCAGCTGTGAGAAGCATTCAGCTTCCCTTGCTCAATGGAAGTTTTTTTCTTAGTCATCAGAACCTTACTGAGGAATGACTTACCAAAATAGCAACCCTGTTCCTTAATTTTATTACCTTCCCAATAAGATGAACATGCCAAATGAGTTTTATTGCTATTTGGCCTGGAATAAGACTCTCCAGAATCTGCTGCCTTGGCCAACTGACTATTCAAAACATAGTTTATGGAAGGGGGGGGGAAAAAAAGGAGAGAAGGAAGAAAACGTGAATCTTTGAGCCTGTGTGAAGGAGAAAGAAAGCAGTGAGACATTCTTGTGAGTGCCTGATTGGGCAACGATCTACTGAGAACACAGCCTTGACCTTTTACAGTTTCTTCCATGGACAAGATTGTGAGCAAAAAGGGGCTTTGACCTTGTTTCATCATACAGCTCTACATACCTACCAAAGGCCTGATAGGCCTTGAGGATCAAAGATAAATGGATAAGTTATGTGGAAGGAGGACCAAGGGGGGCTAAAGGATGGTAAGGGCTAAAAAGCAGCAGAAGGGGCAGCGCAGGGAGCAGGTACTAACTGTAGGAAAGAACTGAGGGAGAATACTCTAGAGGTGCAGTAAGCAAGTTTGTGGTGGATCTTTTTTAAGAAGTCATGAATTTGTGATGTGGTAGATTACGTTTGCTCTGCTTTCTACTCACAAGAACTTCTAAATTAAGAAATAAGCGGTAGCTTACCCCTCCTCCAACTTTCCCTTATCCTGATCATAGGTACATGCAGTCAATGAACTAGTCCATGCGTCGCTCTCTGTTTCTTTGTCTGTACCATGGCTTCCAAACATCTGCTAGGGTTGAGGTCACTGTGGGTCCAAGCCAAGAGCTAGTTGGGAACCTTTTTGATGATGTAGTTTCAGTTGTAAACTGCCAGTCAGATGAAACCAAAACTTTTCAATGGAAATGTTTCTGTTTCAACAAAAGCTTTGTTGGAAAGGTTTTTCTGGTCTGGATTGATGAGGAAGGGTTGGACTTCATTACAAATGAACTTGTCTCAGATGTTCCAAATCCTGCTTGGGTATCCATCAGCATAAGGACTAAAAGGAAGTGGGTTATCATTCCAGGGGAGTGTGCCTTCTGTTAGGCAAACTGAACACCTGTCATTATTTTGAAAATAAAACCTAATACAAATCCTATAGAGTTTGGGATGCTGAGGGAAACAAATGCTAAGGCTTCTGCATTTTTGTCATTGTTTTGCTTTTGGGTTGGTTTTTTATTATTTTTGTGTGTTTGTTTGTGGCTGGTTCTATCCAAACATAGAAATCGTGTTGCTTGAAGGAAGCACAGGGCACAGATAAATCAGCAGTGTTATATGCCTCTTGGGCACTAGATAGTCTAAATAAATAAGATTTATGTGGGAGGATTCAGCTGGGATATTCATAAGGACAAACCTGAATCTGAGTTCTTTCCAGCTTAGGATCAAATCTGTCTGAGATGCATAGTTCTGTCTGTCTTTCCCTCCTCAACAGGCTTGCGATGCCTGTGATAACCTAATATGCGGTGCTGCCAGCCAGTGGTTCTTCGGTGAGGAAAATAGCTGTCCAGTCTGCCAGCAACCCTTCCACTTTTCCATCCATATGATGACCCAGAAAGTTGCTGGGAAATCTGCTAGGTCTGGTGGCCACTTTGTACAACTCTTGCCCCTCTGCTTAAACCAGATGTGTTTCTGTCAGGGGCAGCTTGAATGGAAAAATGCTATTCCTGGATCTCAAGGTGGAGCAGCCACATAGAGCCAGCCTCTGAGGGCTTGCAGGAGCTTGCAAATGGTTTCTTAAACTGGGACAGAACAGGCAGGAAGGGCCTGTAGTTTGGAGTATGCCAGAAACAGTCTTTGCCATCATTTGGTCTAGGATTGTGTGTTTGAGGAATTGTGGAAGGAAAACAGGCTGATTTACAGCCTGTTAAAAGTTAGCATTCGTCAGTGCAGTCTGCACAGCCTGAGTTAAGGGGGGAACCATCTGTGATCGAAGAACTAATTTAGCGCTCTGCATTAGTCAGAAGGCAGGGTCCTTGAGAGGAGATAGACATGCATAGTGAAGCTTTGCTGGAAAGTTACTGGACCGAAGATTAATTGGGGTACAGAGAAGAGAACTGCAGAGCTGAGCGAGGCTTATACTAGTTGTTCTGGCTGCAAAATGCTGGAGTTGAGTTTTACCTCTATATTCTTCCAAATTCAGAAGACGAAGTCAGCATTTTGTGCCTGCCCAGAGAGGAGCTAAGGGATTAAGCAGTGAAGAAATGTCCCTTTGCCAGCTTACGGGAAGTTTCCTTCTGTCTGTTCAGATCCCGTGATTGCTTTGCCATCCAAGAGCTTGCCAGATGGTAGGTGTTGGGCGTGCTTCACAGGCCATGAGCGCTTCTGGGGTGGAACCCAGCCACTGTCTGTGCCAACAGCCAGCTACCGAGAGGACAGTCCGAGAAACAGGATCAAAATGTCTTAATTAAAAAGTGTGTGTGTGTAATTAAACAGCATGTCACTTTCTACTGGAGCTGAGCAAATATATCAGAAAGAAGGGAAAATAATGGACAAACTAAACAGCCGATTCAATTCTGTGATGTTTGGGACCCTTATTGGTATCACAGAAGTAACTGATTCTCTGTGTGCTTGGGAGGCTTCTGGGAATGAGGATGCTTTATATCAATGCTGTGCAAGCAGCTGTGTGGGAGCAGGTATCAAGGAGCAGTCATCTGGGAAAGGCCTCTGGACTGATGAGGGTAGGAAGCTGACAACAGTCTGAGAGGCTATGTGAAAACTGTAACCATGTAACAACTGAAGAAAAACGAAATTCAGAGTACATCTAGTTACAATTGGATTAGAATATAAACGAGTACTGCTGGCGCAGTGCTTGTTTTTCTTTGCCTTGTTCAGATATTCCCCTTTGGAGCTCAGTAGAGGAGCTGTAGTTTGACAGCTTTAATCTTGAGGAAAGTTACTGATGGTTAGTATGAATCAGGACATCTGTATTGTGTTGAGAACACAAGATAAGGTTTGTGGTAGCATGTTCCTCCCCTGTCAAAGGTGAGAACTTTGCCGCATAAGTCTGAAAGATCATTTTTACCTATAAAAAGCTGCTGGGGTTTCCTTGGGGCTTTTCCTTTTGAAAGACACCTGGCCTAATCCAGTGGTGGCTAGACTTGTTACCCAAAACAGTGTACTTGTAAGGCTGAGCAAATACTCTGCATTATGAAACTTACTGAATAATGGGATATTACCCTATAATACCCAGGTATATGTTAGTAACTCACTGTCACCATCTGCCATATTCCTTCCTCTCTTTCATGTCAACTTTGTGCTCAGTGAAGTGTTGTTTTGGCAGGGGTTTGTCTTCTGTAGGTATATGTGGCTGGCCTGTGTTTATACTAAAGGCAGCCAGCTGAAGGTAATACTCTCTACCTTTGGGGTGACAGGTGGTGAGCTTCAAGGTAGTTTCCCAGCATGGATGTATGGGAAGCACAGAGCCCTGCCAGGCTGCTGGAAAGGCATGCCCTGCCCAGCCTAGAGCATCCCTGCCATTTCAGAGGTGCTCTCTGCCTTTTGTATCACCTTACCTGGAGCTCCCTGCCTCTTTCCAAAGACAGACAGGTCTCATTCCCAGCAATGCACTGTAGGCTTCACTGCACTGGGTGCAAGAGGGGTTTTTTTCAGCTGCCTTCTGGCTTATCCCGGCTGTGCGCTCAGCTTCCATGGCTCCAGCTGGCCAGAGGATGCCGTGGCTCGTAAAGGCCCCGGCTTTTTATTGCCACCCCCCAGGAGAGTGCCAATTAGCTGTGGAGGAATCTGCCTCTTGGCAACGGAGCTCTGCTTTTTATACACGGGTGTAGAAATAACTGAACAACGGTTCCTCTGATCTTGCCAGGGCAGATGGCCGATACAAGGCTGGCGTTTGGGAGCCTTGAAATAACTTACTATGTTTATACCGTTTCTCTTATTAATGATCTCTAAAGCCACCAGGTTGTGCTTTGTGACCCATTTCAAACTCACCACTACCACCTTTCTTCCCCCTTCTATTTTCCTGCCCATGGGTTCTGCTTCTGTCCTGCAGCCCAGCCTTCTGTCCTCCGGGGCTTCCCCAGTCTCACCCCTGCTCTCTGAGCTCATCTTGCTCCCGCACAGAGCAAAGCGTGCTTTAGCTGCAGGTGTGCAAAGTACTTGAAGCACAAAGCAAGCTGTGCAATTGGGTCAGATGCATGCACAAATCAAAGATAAGTCGTAGGCTGGGCTGGAATCGAGGCTGTGGCAACGGGTTTACTGCTTCTGGCTGGGAGCAGGAGTTCCCATTTCCAGCTAATCCCTCATCTGAAATCAGACCAAGCAGCTAGCAGGAAATGTGACATACTTTCGAGGGCTTCTGTAATCCCTGAGCTGTCTGGATCCAGTGCATGGTAGGAACAGGTTTATTGTTGAGGTGAGAGCCCTTGTCATGAGCTCCATCTGGTGTAGGGTGCGTGTGCCTGTGTCTAATGATGCAGTCACAGCTCCGCAATCTGTCCCTGCCCTTCTGCCAGGTAAAAATTCAGGTCTTTGATTTTAGGTACCCGTTTGATTGGTCCAAGCTAAAGATTTAGTAAACTTGAGCTACCTGTATTGCCTACATCTTCACTCTTTCCTGGCTGCCCCCTTTCTACATGACATTATTTCACTTGCTGTTAGCAGAAAATGTTTTGGGAAACCTTGTGGCATGACTTGCATCCTTCCTGTCTTCTTCCTTCTTCCACAGTTTAGTTTAACCTTGTAATTGTTGCTTCTTCCCACACCAAACCTCTGGATTTCATGACGTTCCGCTACTACAGCACCAGGTATTTAACATCTTTCATCTCAAGCACATTAATCTGACTCTTGTGTGTGAATCTTAAGGAGTGCTGGCAGGACTTGCTGTGTGCATGCTCAGAGGAGCTCCTTTGAACCTGCCTCCTGGCAGCAGACAGTGGTGAGGCTCCCTTGTCGTGCCACGGCACTTACTGCATTTAACGTGGTTCTTGGATTTTACAGGTAGCCTGAGCAGTTTCCCCAGTGGAAAAAGACAAGGCCTTAACCCTTTCAGTGAGTATTTTGTCAAAATGTTTCCTTTTTTTCTGTGATAGCCATATGTCCCAAAATTCGTTCTCCCCTGCTCTCCTATGTTCACAAATAGCAATATAGAAACACCTGGAAACCAAAGTTGTTCATAAGAGGTTTGAATATAATAACATGCAGCTCTGCTGCATCATCTCAACATCCAGCACTGTGTCTTTAGCTGGGGCAGACATTACATTGTTAAGGAATTAGAATAGGATACATCAGCTATAGGAGGAACACCCTCCTATGCTATTCTCCCTGCTTCTAGCAAGCAATGATATAGGTAATTTGTTACGTTTACATTACATTACTCAATAGACAAGTTCCCGTGAAGACTCTTCTCTGTGGAGGTCTGCTCTCCTCTGTATTTTATGGCAGTGAATCACACCCTTTCATCAGGCATGAAGGACAACTTTTATTTGTTTTGCTTTAAGACCTGCTGCCTCATGGTTTCATTGGGTGCTTCTCATTTTAGACTCTGAGAAACTGAGCAGTTCTCCCCTGTCTATCTTCCTCTTGCCACTCATTGTTCTATAGACCTCCAACATATGTCTGGGTGGACTCCTTTCCATGTTGAAAAGACCTGGGTTATGTATTTGCTTAATGACAGAAGTCTTCCCACACTTCTTGCTATTCTTACCTTTCTGGGTACCTTATCTGGTCCTGATGAGATGGGCTGAACAGAGGACGGAAGATAAAGATCACTAAGCCTTATACCTTGATGTAGTGATGTTTCCTGATGTGTCCTCAGTTCTGACCATGTCTTTGATTTTTGTCTGCTTCTATAAAGCCGAATGGAGGCATTCAAATAATCGTGTACTGTGGCTTCAACCTCTTTCCTAGTCACTCAGAGTGCTCAGTGTAGGACAGGTCATCCCCGCTCCCCACTTAGGCACTGCATTGCATGTATAGACATTTAAGTCAATCTGCTGTTCTGTGAGCGCCTCTTGCAGAGCTGTACGGTCACTTTCAAATATGACTGTCTGGAATGATTTTGCACTTGACACTATTCACCCCCTGTGGCAGGGCACAACGATTAGCAACAGTCCGAGTGAGGCCTGTCTGGTAACCTTTCTCCTTTCTGAAAACCAAATCCATATTTCTGCCTTCTCTTCCGTATGTTTTCACCTGTAATTAGCCCACAGAGCTGTCGCTCTGATCCCCTAAGGACTTTGATTCTTTAAGAACCTTTGATGAAGGACTTAACAAAAGCTCTCTGAAGAAACAAGCGTGGGTGTGTATCTATCTGAAACACCAGCAGCACCCTTGCACCATCCACTGGGACACTGTTAGCTCAGCAGGGTCCTGGGACCCGCAGCTCCAAGTGTGCTGTGTCTCTGCTGCAGATTCGGTAGCTTTGCAGTGCCTGGTGCAGGCAGGGCTCTAAGGTCTGCTGGGCAGGGAGACAGCTGGATTACGCTGTTGCAGAGGTGGCTTGCCCTTGCCCTGCACGCCTGCCTCCATCGAGGGCTGCTTGCCTTGATGCAAGGGGGGGAGGCAGTGGCTCATGGGGGAGATGGTGGCAGGGCAGCCTGGCAGCAACGGACTTCTGCATCAGCTGTGGCAGGCGGAAGAGCAGAGGGAGACATGTCAGACCAGTTGTTTCCCCAGACTGCATGCCCATTTCCAAGGAGGGGGAGGGAGAGGAAAGTGGTGGTTTATGTTTAAAAATACGTCAATCCCTAGGGCTCTGTGTGACTCATGCAACGCTTTTTTCAGCAAGGCTGTCTCATTAGCCCCTGGTTGTTTTCAGCCTCACAGCTTACTCTAGGATCTCAGCCTTCTGGGCCCAAAGCTGCAGCAGAGGCTGTACTGTATCTTTATCAGTTAGGTGCCCTTTGGTTTTTAATTTGCCTGTTTTCCTCACTTTTCCTGCTTCTGTTTTGTTTTTTTTTTTTTTCTTCCTTGCCCACTCCACCCTTTCAGTAGGTCGCCTGGTGTAGCAGTAGAAGTCAGGAAGGAAAGGCAGGAGCCGACCCAAAGGAAAGAAAGATCCAGCGACAGACGGACAGACATCTTGCTGCTTGTGAGCAGTCCTGCAGCATCAGCAACATCCAACACAGCAGAAGTGGCACCCAGAATGTTTGCACTTTTAAATAATTGGGTTTGGGTTTGTTTTTAATTGCTTTTCAATGCCATTACCTAATACTTTGGAGAGTGGGTGGAAGCAAGACCGTGACTTTTTAAAATTGGAACAGCTACTGATGAACGTAAAATTGAGTTCACTGGGACTCAAAGAAAGAGAATTTTATATACTGTATATAAATATATATGTAAATTGTACAGTTGTCTTGTACAGGGGTTGGAGTCACTGTTCTGTTCCTTCCTTTGCTTTTGAAGGCTGTTAGGGTTAGAGGGACACTTTACTTTTAATGGATTACAGTAATGCATTCATTTCTGCCACCAAACCATTCAGCTGCAAACCTTAACACCCCCCATGCAAAAAAGAAGTATATCAGCATGACTTTACCTGCAGATGTGTACAGAGTGCCCCAGATACCAGCTGCTCCTTGAAAGCAGTTGTGCCCCTTCTTTTCTTACTGTAAAGCCCTGTGCAACTCACAGGCAGTTGGGCAGATTTCACCAAAGTATTGGTACACTGCAAAGCTGCTTAAAGCGGGGATAGAAAAGGGTTGGATTAAGGACATATGAGAGTAGTTTCTGCACCTGTTGCAGGCTGGTCAGAAATGAATTGCAAATGCATTACTATTCAGGCTCAGAAGACATGCTTAGCAAAAATGTGCCATGCCTTGGGAATCTAATGCTATAGGAAGGACATGGGAGCTGTAGGCCTAGTAGAGTCAGCAAAGTCTTGCATCTTCCTCTCTGACAAAGTGTCCATCTAATATGTTGTACAACAATAAAAATAGAGAAGCCTGCTAAAAGCAGCATTAGCCTGCCTGTTGCTTTGCTGAGGAGCAGAGAACATATTTGTCAGTGCAGAAAGACGCAATCATGCTGCTGGTCCCTAAGAGTCTGGTTTACTTATGTTTCAACACCACGGCTTGGGCTATGCTCACTGGTGAAGGTCTGTCTGCGGTGACTGTTCTTGTCTGCAAGTGGTGTGCTGCCTAGCTTAGGGTATCCACCTCACTGTTGTCGGTACCTCCTCTGTTAATCACACTCCAGTGATACAGCGACGGTGAAGGCTTGGACTGGGGCGCCTGGTGTTCTTGGAAGCCACAGTAGCTGTTTCAACCACCAGCAGTTTTTCTGAAGTTGGTTTTTACTTAATCTCAGATACAATTGTAAAGTCAGCAGTAGGGCAGGGACACCCATACCAGCAATCCTAGATTTGGGTGGAGTGTGATGGGACACACACACTGTCTTGCTTTGTGCATTTCCAACCACTGACAGCACTTGCCTGTTCGCAGGAAATGTTCGGAGCAGCGTTCCAGCTCAGACCTGGCGATCCTTGTGCCACTTGTCTCCAGACCAAGAACCCATAGTCGGAGATGATGACATGCCATGCTAATGTGACACCACACTTGCAATTGCTTGTAACAGCATTGCGTTACAGTAGAGAGTGGGCTTGTCCCTTGAGGCTTTGTTGCTTTGGTAAGAGATGCTGCAACACAGCTCCTTCAATCTGTGGCATGTCATCATGACAACAGCCCAAGATACATCACAGCAGGAGTGACCTGATGCAGTCAGTCAGTGCCTTGTTGACAAAATGGGAAGTTTAAAAAAAAAAAAGAAAAAACCAAAAATTCCTTCTGTAAATAACTGTTCTAAGAGTAGTAATAACTCTTCCTCTGGGAAGTGGTTTGGAGCCAAATAAAGCATTTGGCATGGTTGAAAACACCTCTGGTAATCTCTGAAGTATACATCACACCACCATAATATAAAGAAATCATTTCTTTAGCAAGAGCAGATCCTACTGCTGCATCTTCCTGGTTTCCCACATACAGTGTATGTGCTTTTTTGGCCTGCAAACTGCCATCTTGATTGCATCTTCTCTTTTTAAATGCCCAGGGCACATCTTTTGTGTGTTGAAATGATTTGGGTTAGAATATAGTTAGAAATGTCCTGGTCACTCATTAATCCTATTGTAGGAGTAAAGAATGAATCCAACTGTATAAAAAAAACCCCAACACCTTCTCTTTTTTTAATATGCTAGTTTTAGGAATTAAAAGCTCTGGCTGCTGAGTTGATGTTTGGTTTGGGGTTTTTGTTTTGTTTAAATGTATGGCTGCATCCAGCAAAAACAGCCAGTTGGATGCCTATAGGAGTTCTGTCAGCCAGCCACTGGAGCTAGGCAATGCCCAAGATTGTGGGGGTAGTGCAGAACTGCTAAAGTCACAGCATCTTTTCTTCTGGAAAGGTCAGTAAACCAGCCAGCCAACACTCCTGCCTGTCACATAAATCCTTCTGCAGACCTCCTTTTTCTCATCCTTGTGTCCTTGCCCTCCAAAAGGCCTGCATTCACACGTAGTTTGCAATTAAAATTGCATCAGTTCTTCAAGGAAGCCAAACAAAGGGTGGCTGTTGATGTTAACTTTGGTATTGGTTGGTGTTCACCTTCGGTGCTAGAGCTGACTATGGATGGATTGGGGTCCAAGCATTATATTGCTTTCTCCTTTACTTCCACAAGACAAGTCCAAATGCCCTTATCCTGATTTGCTGGGTTTGCACAGGCCTCTGAGCAGCTTGTGGCAACAGTTGTACATCAGCATGCACAACCCAACCAGCACAATCGTGTAACGGCTGGATAGGAGTTAGGTTAATTGTTCTGCGTTTGTGTGTTGGAGGATCGTGCAGCTAGTACTGGTCCCGATTCATATAACCCATTCTATGAGCTGTCCAAACAGTCTACTCATCAGAAGAGAGCCATGCTTCAGCTCCCCTCTTCCCTTGTTGCTTTTATTGCTAGATAACTGGCTAGTCCACCTGGCTGCTAGGCCAAATGTCCTTATCTGGCGGTGGTAAGCATTCTTCTGCTCTGCCTTGCATCAGTAGCATCCTACTGAAGCTGGGGCATGGGGAGTGTCAGCATTGTGCCTGGAAGCAGACCCTGGGCATGCCTCTCCTCATTCTTCAAATCCTCCTGGGCCACTCCAGCTCTACTTTGAATGACAGCTGAAAACAGCTGGGACAGAGAAGAGAACCAGGGCTCCACAGTGCAAGTTATCTGCTCTTCCTGCCAGAAGCAAAAATCTTTCCTTTTTTGCTGATCCTCCAAGGGCATAGTGTGTTGAAGGGAACTGCATTATGGTGGGATTCATCTGTGTGAAAGCACTGCTTTCCATGGCCTGAGTTAATGCTGAACTTACCCTGCCTCAGCACATTTCTGCCTGTGGCATTGTTCGTTAGACTGAAAGGCATCTGTTTGATTTTGGTTTTGTAATAAAATAGTTAACTTTTGCTCCAGTGTCTTGTGGTGTTTTTTTGTTGAATGTTGATTTCCAGAACTTACTCTCTTCCACATAGTATTCTGTTAGCTATGCAGCGCCGTAGGAGAGGGAAGGGGACTCTCCTGCTTGCAGAGTCACACGTCAGTCTTCAGTTGGGATCGGCAGTCCCTGGCTGTTTCTTTCCTGTGTGTAATCCTACAGGCTGAATTAAAATATGCCCCAGAGTGCTTCTCTGTGGTTTTATGACAGCTGCCCGAATCTGCCCAGGCTGCTCAGAAAGGCTGTGTAACTTAGCAGGGGAGTAGAGGCGACTACAGAAGGTGGGACCCACAGCCAAGTGGGATCTCATAGCAGTCTCCTTAAACCAGGGATAGAAGACAGGCACTACACCTCACACCCCCTCACCCCCTTTCACATGGCAGCCTTCATACTTCTGCAAGTCAGGCCTTGCTACATGGGAGCCTGAAATAATATCTTCTAGCTATCGTCCAAAACCTTTTAATCCTCAGAGATGACAAGTAACAAGCTATGCTGGGAAGCTGCTGCTATTGCAAAACATGCTTTCTCCTAGGCTACAGGGAGGTGGTGCTCATCAGAGGCCACACACTGTTCCAGTCAAGCAGATATGACCAGTTCTCTCATCACTATGTCATTTCACTCAATCACATGTAAATCTCTTGCAATTAATAAGGAGCCAGCTCATTTATTGTACAACAAAGGGGAGGCAATTGCAGTCCCAAAGGGAGGTTTTCTGCTTCTATAGTAGTCACAGGCTGGATTGTTTGTAGATGGGCAGAGCGGTCTGCTAAGGCTGTTGTCTTTAGATGCAAGCTCAATGATGAAAGGAGAAAACGCAGGGACAAGTGACAGCCAATGTGGATTTGTCAAGAGTAAACTGGCAAACTGAGCTAATTTCCTTGTATTACCAAGGTAACCAGTTTTGGGGCTGAGGGAGAAGCAGTAGCTGTCATCTCTGGAGTTCTGCAAGACTTAATTAAAAATAGGAGAATAATATTTTTTTACAAAATTAGCAATTCTTTGGCCAAGCTTCCTGTTTCTGGGGTCAACATAAGGTACTGTGGGAGGCCTTCACCCTTCCCTGGCAGGGCAGTCATTCTGTAAGCAAGTCAGAAGAACTACAAAGAGCTTGCTTCTGCCTCTGCTTCCAACAGTGATCAGTGATACTGCCAGAAGACTTGTCCTCCTCCCCCACCTTCTTCCCTTTATCTTTGACATAACTAACAAAATCCCCATGCAGAATGCCAGCCTTCTGACTTCCCAGCAGCCAGCCTTTACAAGCCATTTCAGGCAAAATAAGTTGGCAGCCCTCCAGAAGCTGATGTTAAATTGGACAGCGGGATCTGCAGAAGCAGTGCTCCTTAGGTTGGGAAACACCTTAAAAACAAAGTGGGTTAAAAAACCACCAGTTCAGGAACTAGGAGTATAACGACAAGTTTTTTGTACAGATTGTTTACCAGAAAATCTGGGGCTGGCTGCTTTGGGAAGCAAGGATGTTTTCCACCACCCTGTATTCGAGGGCCTGCTTACCGATTTTCATGGTTCTGTTTTTCAAAGGTGCCTTGCCTGTGCACACCAGGAGGTGTCTAGCTGTCATTCAGGAGGCACCACCAGCTCTGTGCTATGTGTTTTAGCACAAACCTATATTCTCCACCTCCTGCAAAAGCATAAATGAACATTTATTCCACATTATGTTTTCTTTCAGCACATTGGGACTGGGCTAAGGGTCTTCTGGCTCTCAGCCCAGGCAGAGGAGCCCTGACCCCACTGTGTACTGAGCCAGGCAGCATCCCCTTGCAGGCCAGGCACTGGCGTGGGTGGCTCTGCTCCCCAGCGCGCTGCAGGCAGAGGGGTGCGTGGGGTGGACATTGGGTGGTGAGGGAGGCAGCTGGCTGTAGCTCCTGCAGAGGCTGAGGTTTCCACACCTTGCCTCCTCTCTGATGCTAGCAGGAATAGCAGGCCCAGGTCTCCTGCATGCAATTCACAACTAGGTGGCCCTGGCTTGGAGCTCAGGGTAGCTCCTCGGTGCAAGAGCTGGGAGTCTGGAGTACGCAATTCAGCTCACCTTGCTAGCATAGAAAAATTCATTCCCAGTACAAAACGGATCCTTAACTCAATGCTTTTTTGGTATGCAAATGAAGGACTCATTTTGGTGAAATGAGTTCTTCTGTAGCATCTCTGTGCTGTGCTTCAAGCAATTAGAACTGCAGCATTTGACTGTCCCATTATACAGTACAGCACCAAGTACCACTGCTATCTTCCTCAGTCATGATCTCGGCTGGGACTGGTGAATGAATCCCTGCTGACTTCCATGTCAGGAAAAGAGTTGACACAGCATTTGGCTGAAGAGATGAAGCTATTTCTGAAGTGACTTGGATGTTCTCGCTATGAGCTGGCAGGTTGTAGCAGGCAAAGCTGTATGAAGGTGGCTGAAGTTGGATCTGTTCACCTCAGCCCAACGTGAATGTGGGTTTGCATCTCTTGAGCTGTTACGATTATTTCAAGTGTTCAGATGTCTGCTGCAAACTTTTTTCCTCAAAATGCAGTTGAATACCTTTATAAAATGAGTTAATCAAAAGTACTTAGATGTCAAAAAATAGAATACCCCTGAATTCATAAAACTGGTGGGCAGGATTTGTGAAAAGATGTCCTAAAGGATAAAACAGATCTGAGAACTGATAAGAGAGTTGGGTCAAAGTCCCAATAAGAAACTATCCTGCTCCAAAGAAAATGAAACAAGCATTAGTAGAGACCAAGAAAGGGCATCAGGAGCTCTTCAACATCCTGAAGCACAAAAAGGAAAAATATGAAACATGGGACGGGTGTTGGAGCGTTGTAGAGCATGTGAGCTTCCAAGGGGACTTAAGGACAACATGACCTAACTAGAGATGAGGAAAAATCTAGGGAATTATAGAACTGATGTGCTAATAGTTCTATGTGAAAGAGCAAGCTACTGACTGGTTATTCTCTAGTCCCCTGGACAGATTTATAAATCTGTAAAAAGATGGCTGGAATGGGTTTGTTGATGTTTTGCTGAGGACAAATCGTATCAAACTAATTTGATTCCATTCTTTGACAGGGTAACTAGCTTCATGGCTAGGGGGGGTCAGCACTAGATGTGATATGTCTTGACTTTGGTAAGGCTTCTGGCACTGTCCCAGAAGACATTCTTGTAAGTGAGCTGAGGAAATGCAACCTATTTAGACTCACAATACACCGAGTTCCATGTCAAAGTCAGAGAACTTTCTGGGGAAATCTTTCTAGTGGCCATCCAGGGTCCAGGTCTATTCAGCATTTTCATCAGCAGCTTTAGGAAACCGCTTTACTACAAAATTTCCTGATCACAGGGAAGGGCTGGGCTGTGAGCACCTGTGAAGGGTAGGACTGGAATGCTTGACAGATTGAAGAAATGGTCCAAACCAACAGGATGAGTTTCAGCAGAGAAGCATGTGGTGACTGGCCATGAGGCAGCTGGGTGAATGTACAAACACAAAGCAAGACCCAGCAGAAAAGACTTCTTGGAAGGTGGAACAGGAGAAAGTGGAGAAGGGCTGAACGACATACAAAATGCTCTTACAACAAGGATAGTAATCAGTTGGTTTCCATGCCTTTGTAAATAAAAGAAAAAAATTGGCAGGGCCAAAAAAATCCCCACATTTGGGTTTACTGTTAGTTTCTACCCGAGATGCTCCTGAAGACGACGAGGTAATCTGACCTCTTTTGATAGCTTTTTCAACAGCTTATTGGACAACTATGTCCTTGACAGAGGCACAGAGACACCGTACAGTATGCCTTGGTGCCAAAGGTGTGCCTGGCAGACTTTGAGAGCATTGTTGTAGCTTTTGTGTTCAGATATTCCCCCCCCCCCCCCCCCGTAGCTTTCCAGTGCACCCAAGTTCTACACAATTCTCACAAAATGGGACCAATGTTTCTGTAATGCAAGCTTAATTTCTTAGACAGCAGAAACATCTTTGGGGAGGTATTTATAACTTCACCCCCCCAAAAACACATAAAAATCTTTGAGTGGTTTATTTCTCTAAGTCACCTAGATTTCATACCAGTTTCAAAGTACTTACTAGACCTGTTATTTTTTATCGCATTCTTCAGACTGGGTCAATTTCTGAGTGCACACCCAGCAATGAGTAGTAGGCAAGTCACGATTTTTCCTTTAGCCATAGCTCCCACTCAACTTGCCACACACATGGCAATAGCAGTGGTACTGCCTGGGACACTGGTGAGTGCCGCATGTGCAGTAGGAGCATCTGATGAGCTCATCAGCCTCACATCATGGCTACAGGCTCCATGTCTAAGCTCAGATTGCCACCCAAGGTCAAGTGCGGGGAAGGGCTGGGTTTCCCACTGCAACGTGGAGAGGGGGCCAAGGGTTTCTGCTGCTGGCAGGGTGGGCAAGCATGAATGACCACCCAGCCACCTGCCAGGATGCCCTGTGGGCCTGGAGGTGGAGGGCTGGAGTGTGTGTAAGTCTGCTCATGGTCTTAATTATCTACATATTCACAATATTTCATTTAAATGCCGGGAGATCCTTAATCCCCTCCCACTACAGAGGCAAGTTGGGAACACTGTCTTCTCTGCTGGGCAGTAAAGCAGCACTGACAGACACGGCTCTGTTATTAACAAGCTGGCTGCCAGTGGCACATGTACATGGATGACAACAGTCATTAAAAACATTTTTTCCCCCCATGTAATACTCAAAAGGTTATTCTTGGTGACAAGTGCTTTCCAGCTTGTGGCCAGGGCTGAGCAACTGCTGCTCCCATTTGTGTAGGCTGGCTCCTGCACCAAGGTCAGGGCTGCAACCACTTCCTGGCAGAATTAACCCCAAAAAGCTTTTGTCTGTTTTTTTACCCCAGAAAAAAACCCAACACAACCCAAACACAATTCCAGGCAAATTGTATTAGGAATGACGTGCCACCACTTCACACCAAAGTGCAACTGAGAATGGGTTGAAATTTCATGGCTTTGAATGGTGGCATGCTCAAGCATGACCAGACGTCCTGCATGCCTTTTTGTCTATCTATATCTGTCCTGTTAGGCTATTGAGAGGTGGATGATTGTCATTCCTCAAAGGTCTTCTTATCTACAGTTTATTTCACCAGTGTCCAGGTACGACATTACTGGGTGCCCTCTAAAATGCTTTCCTGAAGTGCTGTGCTGCTGGAGACGTGCAGGTAAGGATCATCCCACCACAGCAGCAGGCCAGGGAAGCTGAAGCCCAAAGTGGCACAAGCAGCTGGTGCTCTCTACCTTCTCCTTGTAGATGGTGCTGTGAGGTGAGGTCATGTTGCTACTTGGAGGGTAGCTGTGGGGGCCTTCCGTAACAGGGACAAGTGTCTTACAAACCCATGCAGCAGCCCAGCCACAGATTCAAATGTGCATAATAAGTATTTTTGTGTTTAAGCTGTGCTTGCCCAGAAGAGCCCTTATCACACCGACACCACAGTCACTGTCAAAAAGCCGACAAAGTCCAGTCCAAGAGCTGCAATTGCCTCCTTCCTAGCTTAAAACCTTTGCTCAACAAACACTTCGTTCCCAGCATACCACAACCTATTCCTCATACCTGCACACTCCTCTCAGCCTAGCTCACTCTGGGATGATGCCCTTCAGTCCTGGACCTAAGCCTCAGCTCACGCGGGGACCAGAATGTTTTTGTGCAGTGGGACAGTGTCACAGCACAAACAAACTAGCAAGCTACAACAAAGCCTTACCTGAGTCATATTCTACTGTCCATGATGTTTCTCCATCCTCCAGAGGCCAGGCAACACTGCTCCGTGTCTCTGCTGTGTTGGCATTTTCCTCCTCTATGCTCTTCCCCCACCCAACCTCCTTCTCCCACCCTCCTCGGTGCTATTTAAGCACTTAGCAGGAACGAGCTACAGCAGCACATCGTCCATGTCAATCAACCCACTGCCTTCGAGGCGAGGCCACAGCTGCATGTTATCAATGTTAATCAACCCACCGCCTCCATTCCTCTGCCTTCATTCCTCTACAGGGCAGCGAGCCAGCCCCAAAGGGTTGCAACCCACTATGCGTGCACGCGCGCGCGCACACACGCACACGCACACGCACACACGCGCACGTGCACGCGCACACACGCACACGCACACGCACCCACCCACACCCCAGCCCGTTCACTGAAGTCAAAATAAATGGGTTATTTCCTAGAGCCAGAGCTGGAGCTCGTGTGCTTCCCCCCAGGCTGGGAGCAGGCACGCTCATCAGAGGTGCTGCTGGCTCACAGAGGGCATGGGGTGGGAAATGACCCCCGCAGGTCTGCAGGGAGCTGGGAGCATGCTGGACCCACTGGGGCAGTGCCCTTTCTGTGGCTTTGCCGAGTGCTGGCTGCCCTAAGGAGCGACGTGCAGCACAGCCTCCCCACGGCTGCCCTGCCAGGGCCACGTGCCCTGCAGCACAGGTGCCCACCCAGGGCTCCTTCCACCGCACCTGAGCATGCTGCGTTGCACCGCGAGGCGTCCAAGCCCCGCTCCCCCCAGCACCCCATAAGTAAGCCCTGTGCTGGCAGGCAAAGGTGGGAGCGCTGGGTGACAAACTGTACCAGCCACCCCTTTCTGGAGAAAGGCACGTGGGGACGGTGTATGTAATGGGGGGTTCAGGGGCTGTATTTGGGTCAAGTGGAAAAAAGCAGCCGGTGGCGATGTGAGGGGAGAAGGTGGCATGGTACCAGCCAAACCGCAGACACTTCCCAGCCAGTTTCAGGGGCACAGGCAAGTGACTCCTCTTTGCAAAACTCTCCTTTACCCAGTGCTGATTCGGCAAAACCCAAGGGGTGCCAGGGGTGCCCCATGGCAGCAGCAGTGGGAAGGCAGCCAAAGCTACCACTGCCCCCCCGTCACACATACCGTGCCTGTGTCACGACAGGTCCCAGGGACAAAGCAGCTCCTTTGATCACCTTGGCTTTTCCCTCCTGCTGTCGAGATGCATTATTTAACCTCAACAACAGGAGCAACGGGGCCTCCACGAGGAGCAAGGATGGAGGAGAGGAGGAGGCAGCAAGGTAAGTGTGTGCTACCCGAAGTATGAGAGCTGCCCAGCGTGGCCAGCAGCTGCTGTCGCAGGTTGCCACTGGAAGGTGACAGAGAACCAACGGGGAAGGAGCAGCGACAACAAGAACAGCAGCAAAATCTCCTTCCCGCCAGCCAGCCGGGGGCAGGCACTGCTGGGTTCCCCCCCCAGTGCTGAACCTCGGGGCTGGGGTGGAGGGGGCAGCAAACCAGCCAGAGCCCGTGTGACCAAGTCCAGGCACCTGCCCAAAGGAAAACAGGAGCAAGCAGATCACTAGACCCAAAACAAATAAAAGCCTCAGGAAAAAAAAAAAATCCCCAAAGGCACTAAACCTGCTTTTTTGTAGCTTGCATATTTTTTAATGAAGTAAAAAATAAAAGAAAGAAACACTTCACAGATGTTGGCCTGGCACAGATTGCCCTTGTGCATGGAGGGCACCAGGGTCCCCATGCAGCTGGCACTGATGGCAGCCAGCCCTCCCCCGTGCCCCCTCCCCACAGTCAGCTGAAGGAAGCAGATGAGAAGCACATGGTGGGCACAGCACGAGCAACAGGACAGCACGGCAGCCCGCCAGGCCGGGCTCTACCCAGAGCTGGGGGCGCTGGCATGGGCAAAATAAAAGCTGGAGAGACTCTGTATGTCCAAACTAAACCCAGCAATGATAACCTCCCCTTGAGAGCTGCACTTTAAGCCCCCACAGAGAGCATCCGGGGGCTTTTGAATTTTTCTTTCCGTATCACACACGTGAGCGCTGGGTCCCCGGATGGCGGGCAGTGGTGGCGGTGGCCGGCAGCGGCAGCAGCTGCTCTTGGTGGCCGTTGGCACAGCCGGAGGCCAGAGGGACTGGCGAGCTTGGCAGAAGCCTGGCCTCAGGGTTTCTTGCCTGTCTTTTTCAGGCCTTTCCCCGAAGGCATGGTGAAGGGAGGGCAGGGAGGCAGGAGGTCAGATGCTTGTTGGCTTCAAACCGAACGGCTTTTGGGCTCCCCTGGCAAAGCTCCTGCTGCTCCTCTGAGAGGGATCCTTCTTCTCTGCCTTACATGTATACACACTTATGCAGAGATATAGATATCTGATAAACATTTTGTATGAAAATAAACACTTCATCTATGTGTTAAGGACCATAGTCACTCTCACCTAGTCACCTGCTCTAATGTTTACATCTCTCTTGTCCATGATAACCTTGCTCCCATCGCTTTTCTCCTACCCCGCGGACACCTCCTCCCTGCCTCCTGGGGCAGCAGAAAGTGCCATACCTTTCGGCAGCCCCTCGCTGACCTGCTGCCTCCCCACGTTTGGCTTATTATAGGGAACTTTACAAAGAAAATGTTTCCTGTTACAGCACCTGTTTCTCAGTAGAAGAAATTATCTTCACCTTGAAAACACTTCACAAAGAGTAAGGTTTTAACATCTTCTTCCAGGGCTCCCAATTAAGAAATATGTTTCTAGATAGCACTGTTTATATAGATATAGGTATAGTTTTTATTTATTGTTATTACCAACCCAACATTTCAATTTGCAGCCATCGATGTAATTCTTGACATACTCTCGTGGTGGTTTGTTTTTGTGGGGTTTTTTTTTTTTTTCCTTAAAAAGAAATGCACTTCAAATGAAAAGGATGCATTTTTGTCTGTCTGGTTTTCCTAAAAGGTACTCAAGATGACACAGGAGTCCTGACGTGGGTGGCAGCTTTCAAACCCGTACCTTTCAATGGCCCAAAGACCACCAGCGAGATGGGGGTGCTGTGAAAACCAGGGTAGCAAACAAGTGAAAGGGCAGCCACGCCATGCCACGCCACAGCTTGGGGTGGGATGGCGCTGGGAACATGCGGGCATACTATCTGTGTTTTCCCGAATCCATTTCCACCCCCGAGCAGGAGTACCACACAGCAAACCCATCACCACCACCACCACCACGGAGCCGGTGCCGCTTTCCCTGGCCCCCTCGCTCCCCCCCCCAGGGCAGGCTGCTCCTGGGTAGCCATTTATTTCTTTATCGGTTGTAAATTAACATAATTTTCTCTCCCGCAGTACCACAAGCTCGAAGTTAATTATACAAAGAGAAATGCCATAGTCAAAATATACATGATACGTATTATATTAGAGGGTAGGGGTTTTTTTTCCTTCTTTTCTTAGCCCAGGCGGGTGATTGAAATGCTACATGCTCCAGCCTTTGTCACTAAATGTGTGTGTCTGTGTGTGTCTGTGTTGCATTAAAAATATATCAGTCTTGTGATGTTCTTAAAAAAGAAAGAAATGGAAGGTGGCAGGGGAGGGAACAGGTAATAGTGAAAAAGTTCTTTGACTGTGTTACAGTCTTTTGTGGCTTCAGAAAATACACATGTTCAATTCCAGCACTGACGGCAGCTTGAAGCTTTAGAGTTTAGATTTTTAACATATTGTTTAAGTAGTAAAAAAAGAGAAAAAAAATAATCAAGCAACGTGCTCCCCCAAAACAAAAAAGCAACAAGCAAACAAAAAAAAAAGAAAGGAAACCCCACAAATTCCTGATCAGAGTTCTGCAATTCCCAACCAGTAAAAATAAGAAAATGGCTCCTTACAGTGGAGGGGTGCTTGGGAGGAGACAAGCCCCTGTGGGAGATGGCTGAAACTTCATAATCTCATTGAATGGGGTCAGCGGCTGGGTTTATTGTGTTTTGCTTGATTTCAACGCTTGCCATTGATGCTTTCTTTTCTTTTGTATCATTTTTGGGTGGGTTTTGTCTGTTCGTTTTTTTCACTCTGTGATGGTTATGCCCTTCTTGGTGCCCAGCCATCTGGCTGTCTGGGCAGTTGGCAGCTCCTGACAGCCAGCCATCCCCTCTGGTGAAACCGTGCTTCCAGAAGAGGTGTCCCGTGAGGTAACGGAGGAGGGAGTCCCTCCCCCCGGTGGCACCATCTCTTCACCACCTAAAACCCCTTGATGTAGCAATAGGCCTCCAGGGTGGCAAAGAGGATGTACAGCAGCCAGAGGCTGACGAAGAGCAATGTCGTGGCCAGTTTGCAGCCCCGGGGGCCGCCCAGCTCACCCCCGAGGTGGGGCCGCCGGCGGTAGAGCAGGACGCTGATGCAGATGAAGGCGAAGATGGTGAAGAGGGTGACGGAGAAGGCCAGGGTGCCTGCCGACACCTGGAACTCCTGCCCCTGTGACGCCCAGTAGATCGCTGCCACCGACCACGCCAGCCCAATGCCCAGGAAGACGTTGACGGCGTTGCTGCCCGTGACATTGCTGATGGAGGCATCGGCATACACGTCCTGGATGGCCGCGGCTTTGCTGGCGAAGGTGTCTGGGGTTGGGAGTGGAGAGAAGGAGAAATCACCAGGGGTCTAATGGGAGAAATGGGCAACTCTTCATGTCTGGGGGACAAGGGAGGCTCAGGTGTGGCACTGACCAGGCTGGGACACGGAGCTCTCCTGGTGTACAACCCCCATCCCGGGTCCAGGTACCCCATGTTGCCACCATGTGGGGTGCAGACCTTGCCTGGGGACAGGGCTTTGTGGAGCCCCTTCCAGCCTGAGCTGTTCCCCTGGGGGCAAAAGAACCACCGGAGAACTTTTCTCCCACCCCATCCCCTCGCCACGGCCACCCTACCTGGTACAGAAGTGCCGAAGGCGACAAAGACGACAGCAGTCACGGAGTCCTTGAGGCCAATGGTGCAGCCAAAGTGGGAGGCAAGGTCACCAATGATGGCTGTGAGCATGCCGATGATGAGGATGGAGACGACGAAGCAGGCCCAGCCATTGCAGTACTCGGTGGGGGGCACGCAGGCAAAGAGCACCTTCCAGAAGACAGTCAGGAAGTGCATCACGTAGTCAAAGCAGGATGGCAAACGCTCTTCGCCAGACTCGTCCTCATCCTCATCACCCGCTGCAAATAATGTGGAAGGAGAAGTCCAGCACTCGTGATGGGGCAGGTCAAGATCACGGGGGTGGGCTGCAGCCTGTGCTTGGCTCCCCCCCAACCCCTGAGCTCCAGGGATGCTGCTCTCCTGGGACAAGGTGGCATGGTGCCGGCCACGACAGTGGGCTCAGGGTACACCAGGTCCCTCAGTGATGGGTGAGGCTTGGCAAGAGGGTGCCTCCCAGGACACCCCAGAGCCTGCCGGGCTGGGGAATGGCAAAGTGGTGTGTTGTACCCACAGAGGGGCAGCACTGTCCCCATCCACAGGCAGTCATGTAGGATGTAGTCAACCTGTAAAGATCACTGCTGAGGGGCACCATGAAGTTACACAAGCAAGCGACGTTTTGGGGCAAAACCCAGCAGAAAGTGATAGAATTGGGAAACTGAAGAGACCTCTCCATCCTCCTGCTCCAGAGCACGGGATGGTCACCAGCAGTGCCCCAACAAGAAATTTCTCATCTGTATGAAGGTACCACCAGCAGCAGCACTGCAGGCCCTTTGAGGGATCCCCTCCTTTGCCTGGTGGGCCAGGCCACCCCTGAGGCTGGAAGCACTGCTGGTCTTTGTGTAAATAAACGACAATGGAAATACACTGGAGGAAAAGAAAGCAGGTAGGGAAAACAGGGCAGATGGAAAGGAAAGTAGAAAGACATAGGAAGAGAGAAGCAGGTCTGGGAAAAAACATTGCTTCAAGGATGGAGGTACTGTTTCCACAGAAGCAGTTTTTCCTAATTGCTAGAAAGAAGAAAACTGAACACCCCACAGCTCTTCCTTCATGTCAGAAGCAGCTCTTGTGGCCACTGGTGACAGCTCCCACCCAGCTGCCTGCACCACAGCTGGGTGGAGAACAGCCCTTTGGGGAAGATGCCAAACCACCAAGGAAAGGTTCAGAAAGGTGCCAGAGTGTCATTAACTCACGGACGTGTCTAAAATGTGTGCTCCACAGCTGCCCAGCTCTGGAAGTGGTGAGCTCTCTCAGGCTACCCGGGCAACAGCTGGTAGGTCTCTGGGCCTTTCCCTCCACCAGCTGCTGCCTTCTGGGGCAACATCTCCTGGCATGTGGTAACCCTCCCGAATCCCAAAGACTCTACTGGACATGGCATTTTCCAGCAGCAGGGGCTACCTGAACAGGACGGTACTGGGCACACCAGGAGCCAGCAGCCCAGCCAGGATGGGATTTTGCTGCCTGTATTCTGCTCATCAGACCACTAAAGCAGCAGAAGCACCGTCAGCAGACATGTCTTTGAAAACTGGCCTCCTGGATGGCTCTGCACCAAAAGATGGATCTCCTGGGCTCCTGGATAACGCATCTGCAAATGCCCAATATATTAGGAGCAGAAGCACTCTTTAGACTGGCTTTGCTGATGGCTACCATGCACGCAGCAGCTGAGCACCACTGCCCAGGCAGATGCCGTCTCCTGAGCCCAGACAGATCTCATCCCAAGGCTGCATGACTCCTGTGGGTGCTGGTGCGGGTTTTCTGATGTCCCCCTCACCTGCACTGACGGTAATGGCCTCCATGAACTGGTCCCTCCAGGAATGTGTCCCTACAACCAAAGCCAGGTTTGTCTTCTTAATCAGCTTGTCCACGGTGCTCTGTTGTGGGAATAAAGATGCACAGCAATTAAACTGGCTGCTAGCAGGCAAGGCTGATGTTGCAGTGCACTGTGGTCTCACAGACCCTTCCCAAACTGTGGAAGTGCCACAAGCATTCTCCTACCAGCCAGATGAGGCCATGACTGGAGTTGGGACCACCTTCTCCCTGGACAGGCTGACCCAAACCTCACCAGAACCAGCTTGTTTGCCACCCCTTAATCCTGATGAGGCTCCTTCCCTCACCCCTGCCTCAGCAGAGACAGCTTTCCTCCTGCCCTCTCCTGCACACTGGCTTCCTCTGCTTCCAGCAAGGCTCCCTTGTCTTCCTCCCTCCACCTCCTCCTACCAGCAGCTACTTCCCCTGGCATTTCTTGTAGGTTGCCCCTACCCTTTACTGCACTGCATTCTCCTTTTCCTCTTCCACCAGCCCTTTCCCTGCACAGGCAGCCACCCCCTGCCTCCTCAGTCCTGCTCTCCATGGCTGCTTTTCAGTGTCACATGGCTTTTCCCTCCTGGAGGACCCCTAAGAAAACCGCTGACCTTGAACTCATAGGACTCCTCAATGATGACTTCCAGTTTGGGATGCTCGCCGAGTATTGGTTTGCCCATCTCTGCAATCCTCTTGGCTTCCTCCTCTTCAACTGTCAACTTCCTCTCAGGCACCTCTGTGAAAGCAAGGCCAACACCGAGCTGTAGGCAGCAGCCCTGGAACACCGAGGCACTGCAAGGGCTCGTCTGCATGGCCTGAGCACAGGCTTCTGCAGCCCCTTCACAGCTTGCTAATCTCACGCAACAAGGTGGGGGGCAGTGATGGGGTGCTGGACCACAGAAACAAAGGACCAAGATTTTTGAATATGTCAGTCATCAAGAACATACACAACACAGTTTTAATTTATCAAAAAATACCCAAACAACTCTTTCTTCAGCCTGCATTGGCATTCTTGGATGACATATGCCCTCCCATCATCCTTGCAGCAGCCACATCTTTGGGGAGACCAGGGTACCGACTACTTCTTCCATTTGGCACAAGCATCCTTTAAGATGGCTTTAATGCCGTGGTGTGTTTCCCAGTTTGAATGAACAGGAGACACGATCTTTTCATTCCCCTTCAATCAGCAAATCACTGTTGGCACCATGTGCCACTCCCTGTTTGGTCTAATGCTCAGACAGACACACAGAGTCACAATGCACACATGAACATGTTCCTAGCAGCTGCAGAAACGACCAGGAAGGAGCAAGTCAGGAAGCAAATGTGTTTTTTTCTTTCATATTACTGGACATTTAGTTTCTGCTGGAGGAAACTAACCCAGGACCCCAGGTCAGCAGCATGCTGGGATGACCGTGTTGGGCTCATTTTGCTGATGCCCTAGCAAACCCAGTGAGATGTCTGGGGATGTTCTGTTTGCCTGGATGGGAAGGAGCACCCCAACCAGCAGGAGGGGTACCCTGGCAATGTCCCCAGCCCTGACCTAGGCCTCGTCCCCTCTCCCAACCACGCAAGTACAGGCATGTGCTGATGGGCTCTCTGAAAAGCCTTGACAGCTCAAGCAAGAAGCTGGTTTTCACCTGGCTTTCCTGTGCCTGACCAGTCGGGTCATACAAGCTGCATCACAGGGCCCAGCCAAGAGCATGGGGGTGGGAGCTCTGCAGAACCTGGCGGGGTATCACAAAGGCAGAGCATCTTGTTCTGGCTAAGCAGTGGGTCAGACATTACCCAAGGTTTCCTGAAAAGGTTACAAACACCCTATGTAATGCCTCAAATGTGATTAATCCCATGTGAGCTCCAGCAGATCTCATACTATGCACCAAAAATCACACAGAAATTACAAAGTCCCGGTGAAACCTAGTCATAAACTCTCTGCCTTTTCTTCATCAACCCAACTAGATTGATGGCAAAGACTGTAAGCCTTGCAAGACCTGCAGAGTTTATAAAATATATAGTAGCTCCTGTGGCAGGTGACATTATTAAAACCCATCACAGAAGCAGAAACGGTTGCGTCCATCATTTGAAATCAATGGTATACGTCAAACCCATCACTGCTTAGCTCAAAGAGAGCGTATTCTGGGTTTGGAAATCCCCAGAAGTTTAAAAAAAAAAGACAGACACATGGGAGCACAGCACCCGGAGAAGATGGGCAATGCAGGATGCCAGGGGACAGGGGGGCAACTGCAGCCAAAGACCAAGTGAGCACAGAGCAGAGGAGACAGCTGAGCTGGAGAAGTACAGAAACAGGGGTGAACCTGCATGATACGTACTGCTTGACACTACACTTGGAGGCATGAACTGATGAATATCAGGAACCAGATTCAAGTTACTTGTATTTACTTAAGCAGGGAATTAGATGATTAGATGAAATCTACATCTCTTTTTCTAAGACAGAGATCAAGAGAGCCCAGTCTCTGCCTCTGCCTGGAAGTGTATGAAGATGACAAGCTGCATCCATCACTGAAAACGCAGGTGCTTACACATCAGTTGCCGCACCATGTTTGTGGATCACTTCTGTCTGAGCTTCCCCATAACCTGAAGCTCAGGGGAGGAGGCACCTCCAGCTCTGCAAGGCCCAGCTTGGCAGCTGAGCTGAGCGCCTGCTGACGTGTGCTGACAGTACGGAGCTGAGCAAAAGCACAGCAGCCATCCCAGCAGGGTTGCAAAGCCCGGACTTGGTGACAGTCCAGCTCACTACAACCTTTGTGGGGAAGCAACTACATCAGAAAAGCTGCAGTTGCAGTTGGCGGCATGGTCCCTTGGGCTCCCGCCCACTGGCTGCAGTTGCACAGCACCAAAAGTAAATGTCTGGAATCAGAGGAGCTGCCCTGAAAATGGGGAGTAATGGGCAGAATTTCCTCAGCCTAACAACTCCAGGAGAAATGATGCAATGAAACCTCAGTCCCCACTTTAACCGACTTGACAAAAGCCTTTGGCATGGTACAACGGGAACCCCATGCAAATATTAACTACCTAGGCGAGGCTGGGCTGCAGGCAGTTCTGTAAGCAGACGCAGTGCAGAAAGATTCCCCTTTCCTGTAGGGAGTGGTATCCAAAACAGCTTTATCCCAGAATCTGGCGTCTTCCTCATGCTGGTTTATGTACCCGTGCCAGGCAGTGCAGTGCAAGACCCAAAGCCCTCCTCTGAGGAGGAAGATGTCCTGTGTCTCTTCTCACTGTGTACCAGGTCCCAGGCTGTTGGGCAGGCTGCATGGGAATGCCCGTGTCCATGCTCAGAGGCAGGACCTTTGGCTGCTAGCAGATGGCTTTGCTGTCTCTGCAAGAAACTTGCAGATCACCTACTGATTTGATGAGCACGACAATCACTTGCCAGGCAGCTCTTGGAGTAAATCAAGCGACACAACCATGTCCAAGAGCGGACAGCTTGCTCTGGCAGCCTGGGGGCTGGATGCAGCACAAGCATGGGAGCAGGCACTCCACCAAAGTGAAGGTGCTGGCACTCACCACAGCACTGAAGGGCTCTGGGACTCATGCTATTTCAGAGGGCACCTTGCCTTCAGAAGAAGTGCCACCAGAGGCACCTTCAAGTCCTAGGTAGGTCAGTCGTGGTGAAGGCACAAGCTGACCAGCGATGGAGACCTGATGACAGCATGTCCACTGAGACATGAATAATGGAGACCCTGCTGTCACCATGCAGCTCCTCTGCAGTGAATATGGTGAACTAGGGCACAGGGAAGAAACATGGCCACCCAAGGATGTCCTGTGGAGACACTGCCAGGCTGAGTCTTTCAATGTCAGCTGCAAGCAAAGCGCAGGAGAACAGGCATAGGCAGTATGTCCAAATGGTTACCTTGCAGACATGTCAATAGAGGAAGCTTGCAGATAAGGGAAAAAGGACGTAATTCCTTCGCACCTCATCAAAAAGCAGTCACATTTGTGAACGTGCAACAGGAAAGCAAAGCACAGAAACTGAACAAACTTCAAAGGTGTGTCTTAAAACATTTAACCTGCCCTTGTATTTTCGCTGAGCCTCTACCCTAATGTAAGAGACAAACATAGATTAAGAGTCACGGATCAGTACTGTCCTGGATCCCGCTCAATGCATTTGTGCAAGTGACCCATAGGTGCCAAGTAACAGGCTCCCGACTGTCCTCTGAAATCAAGGCAGTGCCATTTGTGGCAGGAAGGACAAGCTTAGAAGCCCAGTGGACATGTCTCTTGCCCCAGCCTATACTTGCCATACAGTTAAGGGGGAGAGCTAAGCACCTCCAAAGAGAGCTAAGCACCTCCAAAGCACCTACACGAATCCGCCACTTCTCCCCAACTACTGTTTAGGACACCCGAGCAAGCAATAGCAGGAATCAGTGCCAACCTCTGCAGAACACCAGACCCTGCTCCAGGCCTGCTGGGTCTACTTGTGCTGGTGGGATGCTGAGACTGTGTGTACAGACCCAGCAGCTGGGAGGGAATAAACTCTTGCAATGTCCTAGTGGCAGAGCACACTCCTGATGCTCCTGCCTTTCAGGGAAGCACTTCAGCCAGGAGCAGGGTGCACCAGCCTGCCTCCAGAGCTGCAAGAGGCCACTGTCTCTGCAGCAAGTGTGGGGCATGCTCCCTCGTGGTCTATGGTAGCCACAGGCCCCCAGCTCCTGAGGGACCAGGTACAGAGCTGCGGTCTTGGAGGGCTCCTCCAGGAGGCAAGGGCAGGGCGTCAGTGAGGGGTGTCACACATCACCCCAGTGTGGTAGCCTGCAAAGAAGACTACCAAGGGCTGCGATGAATAAAACACAAGGGGGGGGGGGGGGGGCGGGTGAGACAGATTTTTAGTTTGAAAGGTCAAGTCTGTCAAGGTGAATGCTGCCAAGCTGCAGCTTAATTATTAACTAGCCTGATTTCTGTTTGTATCAGCATCAGTACCTGCTTTTCAATGCAATTGCACCCTGGACTCCCTGCTGTCAACCCCAATTAAGCCTGATAAGGTCTGGCTATGCCCAGCAAGAACATGAGCTTGCCAGGACCTCTTGGGCTGCCTCCACCTCCTCCCCAGGAAGGGGAAGGTGGCGAGAGAGGGGTCCCCTAAATCCTGCCTGCGCTGGAACACAGGTGCGTGTTACCATCAAGTGCTAGCAGCCTGTCTGGGCTGCAGGAGCATGGTAAGGTTAGGCAAGCTGGTTCTTTCTCTTCTTCTCTGCTTCATTCAGGGTCAGTTCAGACCCTTAAGGGCAGGACAGATGAGGGGGGCCAGCAGCTCCTAGTTAAGGTCATGCCACTGCTGGGCTCTGCAGTGCTGGACACATCCCTGCCATGCTCACTCCTCAGCTCTCACCCGCATGAGAACCACTTACGTCCCACTTACACCCACAGGGCCATCCTGAGACCTCATCTGCAGCTATTTGCAAAGTTCCTTCAGACCTACATGATAGGCATTTTCCTGGGCTCAAAATACTATAAGCAGATCCTGTCCTCTTATTTCTTCCCGGAGAAAGGGGAGCACTAGAGCAGCATTCCCACATCGTGCATTGCTTCTGGGGGTACTACGCAGGTGCTTGCCTGCGCAACCTCCTTCAGACTCGGGGGACCAAATAGGAACTGGACATTGCCTGTGGCCTCCTGAACACATCATAAATCAAAGCTAGATAAAGCCCATTTCCACGGGGTAATCCAGCCGCCACACCTTTTGAGCTGAAACAGGCAACAGGAATGCCCGGTAACACCACCAGAGAGGTAGATACCCATCACATAGGCAATGCTGCAAGACTACCAAACAGACACGGGCCAACTTGTATTCCCTGTCACTTGCTGAATAAATTGGATTAAAACCAGCAATGTATTCATTAAAGATTGCTATGAAGGCCATTTCACACCCCTCAAGCTATCTCATCTCCATCCATTTCTAGAGCAGGCACGTATCTGCATGAAGGTCACCCCTTCTGGGGACTCCGCTGCTCGGAAGAAATTAAAATGACAATTAAAATGGGATTTTTTTTTGTTGTGGCTCAATAAATTATAATCCTGGCTAAACAAAGTAAACAGTGAGCACGAATGATTTCCTCTCTCCGGAGCGCTGTCAAGCCATCAGTCACAACCGGGGAAGACTGCTGGCTAAATGACACTCCGGCTTTTGAGGTTAGCATATGGGTATGCCCTTTACTGAAACACATGCACACGCTCAAGCACCGGCAGCCTGGTCTGCCTTCTAAAAAGGGAGGAATCTGCTTACTGAGCCCTGAAAGCTATTTTTGAGGCGTGATACGTCCCATATACATGCCCCAGCGTCCTTAACGCTAACTGGGAAACGCCGCACATTCATGAGATGGAGGCTAAAGCACAGGGCTGGGAACTGCGCATTGCTCCACTGCTGGCTCTGCCTTGAGATTGCTGCTGACATGACCGTCCCTGACAGGCCAGTCAACTGGTGACTCTGGTCCCCAGTCTTTCCCACTGCAAAGTGAACCCAGGAGTTTTAATGCATAAATAAACATACACATTTAGAAATATTTTCTTTGATCCGGTTGAGTATGTGGAAATGAAGGTAGAGAAGTATCTACCATTTAGATAACTCCCCATCCTTTTAAAGAACTGGACCTCCTGAGCCCAAGAACTTGCAACCAAAGGCTCTGTGCAGGTTTTCAGTGACTTTTTCAAAGGCTGGGAAGACCAGCCAAGCAGCTTGTCCACTGCTGGCAATGGCAGGAACAACTGGAGTTGGTATTGACCATTTCCCTGTATAAAGAGTATAAAGAGAGACTGTTGCCAGTGCCAGAACAAAAGGTTATGCATGAGAGAAGTTAAAAAATAAGCAGGTTTGACTCTCAAGTCACTGCACAGCCACCCCATACTACTGTGCTCTTCTGCAGCCCAAACAGCTGGCACTGGACACCTGGCCAGGCAAGGCTTTCAAAAGGTTTGCACAGCCTTGCAAGTCTGGCTCGGAGAGCCCATTAGGAGGAAACAAATGCTGAGCTGAACCTGTGCCAAAGGCTCTCCCCGGCCCAGTTACTTTGCCTTGTGTAAAATTCACAGCCCTGCTTTCCTGGGGAGGGCTCTGCAAGGCCAGGCGCATAAAGCCAGGACCTCCCATTTACCCCCAGGTAAGGGCTGCTGGGACAAGAGAGGCATTTTCACTTGGGTTTATCCATCAGGGCACCCCAGCGCTTCTGCAAAGAGATGGGGCCACTGCAGTGAGCAGGGGCTGTGATGCTGCTGGCCTTGCCAGGGCTGCTGAAGAAGTGCCACTGGAGGGCAAATGCCCCAGGGCTGCAGAGGAGAGCCAGGGCACCCAGCCATCCCAGGGACACAGCCCTGGGAAAAGGGGCACTGCCCAGGAAAGGCTGTGCGAGCTGCTCCGGGAGGGAGGGGACAAGGAGCGGGACCGACAGATTCCACTGAAACACTCAATAATGCAGTTTTTCACAAAGATTCCTGCACATCTGTGTAATCTAAATCTAACATGACACGGACTAAACGAGGACGTCACTTCTCTCCCTGCTGATTAGCCATGATTGCTGCTGAGTGACACTGCAGCACGTGCCTCTGCGCTTGCTGGCCGGCCGCTGCCTTGAAGCACGCACAGAGGCCGAGCACCGGGAGCTCAAACTGCGGGCCAAGCGCATGCCGCATGCATGGAGGGCACCTGGGGGCAGCCTACCAAGGGGGGCACCCGAGGGACCCCCCCCCTCCCAGACAGAGAGGAGGCTTT
This sequence comes from Falco peregrinus, assembly GCF_023634155.1. NCBI lineage: Eukaryota > Metazoa > Chordata > Aves > Falconiformes > Falconidae > Falco > Falco peregrinus. Next base: position 78,872,787 of record NC_073721.1, read on the forward strand.
TCTTTATTAACTGGAAAGCAACTTTCCATAGCTGGTGACCAAGTTCTGCAATAATGGCTGCCAAAAGCAATCAGGCTGGATCACAACAGAGGGAGGAAAGTTATGTTATTTTAATACGAATTATTTGGTTCCCAGGGTTCTGATCAAATTAGACAGCTACTGAATTAAAGCAATGAAATTACTGGGAAGAAGGCTGTGCTCAACTGATTTCCAGTCCTCCCGGACCTGAAGAAGTAACAAAGGAAAATGTCCAAACCGCTCTAAGGAGTCTTCCGTAAACACCCTAAGCTGTTATTTGGGGAGCTGGGGATTTCTGCCTGCCACTAGCAATTTCCTAATTATCCCAATATCCAATGGGCACAGGCCATCCCCTGTGCAGCAGATTTGGCATCCTTCGAAAAGGAGCAGACTGAAGCTTGCATGGCAGATGCTGCTCCTTTGATTTGCAGCACAGCTCAGGCATGATGAATTTGGTTTTCAGCTCTGCTTGCAAACCTGTCAGACTCAAGCTCCTCTCTGCACCCTGCATGCCTGCCCTTATCTTTTGACAAATGTTTCTTTAGTCCAAATTCAACAGTAATCATATCTGGAATTGAAGGAATAAGAAAAACACAGGAGGGGTACACCACACCACAGTGGGATCAAGAGCGACTGGTGTAACAGGGATTTTGGGCAAGGAAGGCAGGGTTCAGTATCAATACACATAAAATCCCTCCACGGGGAGGGGGGATGAAGAGTGCAGAGCCAGAGCTGAGGGTGAGAAAGGAAACAGAGCTGGTGCTTACCATGCCCTGGTAGCACTGCCCTGGCACTGGGCTCACCCTTGGGATGCCCCACGACGGGAGGTGGAGAGCACCCTGGTGCATGCACTGAGGGGTGAAGCATGGCCTGATCCTCCATGGGAAGGGGACAGCTGCGCAGTCCTGCACCCTTGCCCACCCCAGGCGACAACATCCCACACCCCAGGAGCACCACCCCCTTGCAGAAAAGCCCCATGCTCCCTGGTGCATCAGCACAACCCAAGCCCCAGAGCTGCCCCAAGAGAGGGGACTGAGTCATGGACCAGCCAGGGCTGCAAGTTCAGCTTTGCAACCCTGGCTGGCTCATTTCCCAAAACCACAGTGAAAAATCTGGAATATGGGGAATACTCTTAGATGTCAATCAATCACTGTCATGTTCTTAATGCATTGCTCTTAACTAGTTCCTGCTGGACACACCATGAGACAGGGTTGTCTACAACACAGCAATCACAAACACGGCAGAGACTGACCAAAGGGGACGAAAACAGAGCCAGAGCAGGAGAAAAAGGAGCCAGAAAGGCGAAAAAGCACTTACCTTGGGTGAGCAGTAGGGCTGTGGGGAGAGAAGAACATAAGAAAGACAGGGAAAGAGAAGAAAAGAGGGGAAAAAGTTAATATCCAAGGGACAAAAGCTGTTTTGCAGATGATGGTTGTCAGTGAGCAATGGACGTGGTACGAGGCGGTACGTGAGCTCGCCAGGGCTGCGTGTCGGGCACAGGCTGGGGAGCAGGCACCACGGCAGCGGGATGGAAAGGAGGCTGGCGAGTACCAGGGTGCTGGCTCCCCAAAGCCACCCCCCTCCCCAAGCAAAGGCAGAGGTATGGGATGCAGGTGGGGAGTAGCAAGGAGGGGAAGGGAAAAGTGGAGCCGGGGGGAGAGTTACGCTTGCCATCAGGGCCTGCCATGACCCAAACTGACCTGAAGTCATGGGAGGTGCCCCTGCTTCAGCCAGGAGTGTGTGGTTGTGGCAGGGCTCGGCACAACCAAGGCAGTGGCCAGGGGCGATAGGCAGCTCACTGAGAAGAGCATCATCAGAGGGAGGTGTTGATAGAATGGGTGCTGGCCTCCAGTGTGAAATGGGGCAGGGGGTAATGCAACCATGCGTCATCCCCTGGGATGCCCTGGCTTGCCTATGGCTATCCGAAGCTCTACAGGTACTGCTCCCAGAGGGTCAGGGTGCCGAGAGGGGCACAGGCACACATAACGCATCACCAGTTTGAGTCCTCCTGGCTCTCTTTGCTCCCCATTGCTGGTCTGCCTGACAGTCCTGTACAGGCACATGCTGTGCAATGCATTGCAGTGGGATGCAACTGCCTCCCAGGAAATGCGACTGCGTGGTCCTGTGAGATTAGAGGTGGGAGGAAGGCAGGAGAAGAGGGTGAAGGTCCTTGGAAGGGACAACCTTATCCTGACTTTCCATACAGGCACGGGCCAGTCCTCTTGCTGCCTTGGGGAGTGACCTCCTGGCCCTCCCCTGCCTTAATTTCCCCATTCTCCAGAGCTGTCTCAAAGGATCACCTTGCTGGATCCCTCCTAGGTGTTACCTGTCGAAAGCCACAGCCTGCATCTAAGTTTTCAACTAACTACAGGGAAGTCCGTATAGCAAAAAAATACCAAACCCTCTTTGAGTGGGGCCAAGCACCAGCTCTGTGCCTTAACTTTGTCAGAATTCTGACTTCTACCTATCCTTCAAACAGCAAACAGGTCCCTGAAGACATGGTTGCATCCGATGACAGTATTGTAATTACTAATAGTTATTATTATGCACTTTTAGCATCAGAAGCTTAAAACTCTGTACAAAGACTGAGTCAGTATTAACAGCCCCATTTGACAGATGGTGAAGCAAGCACAGAGAGGCTAAAGGGAACATTTTGCAAACTCAGAAGTGGGCTGAAGTCCAAAAGCGCTAATTTACCCGGACCCGCCTGGGTGCTCCCTGATTCCCATCCATAAGCTGATTTGCTGACTGGAGACCCAAGGAGTGATCAGCAAGACTCTCTCACCCTTTAACAGTCCCATATGGCCAGTGTGAAAGTCTGACGGAGGGTGGAGGTTAACAGCAGCCTATCGCGCCCTGAATGAACTCACATCGCCACTTGGCTGCCATTAACTCCACTTCATACCGAAGTTCTAGCACGGCCGCACTCGGTGGCGGCATGCTGGGGACTTACTCGGTTCAGGCCTCTGAAAAGCAGGCACTTATACAGGTGCACCTAATTGAAAGTGATTTCCTAAGTAATTTGTCAAAGGTCGCAAAGCACATCAGTGGCAGACTCAGGGAAAGTAGTCCTGAGTCCTGGCTCTCAGTCACTTCCCTATTCCATCAGGCAGCACCCATGGGCACAGCTTTCCCGACAGCTTGTGGAGAGGCATTGGCCCAGTCAAGATCTTCATCCACCTATCCATCTCCCCCGCTGGAAACACCATGGGCACTCCAGGAGGTCTCCCTTGTCTGTGGGGGCAGGTAGATGTGCAGAGAACAAGGAAAGGTCAATGAAGAGGCTCCTTGCTGAGCATCCCTTGTGTTTCAGGGTCAATTCCTTTTGAGAGTCAAAAACCTTTGGGGGAAGCATTCATGAATATGTTTGGCAGCATGTACAATGCCCCAGAGCCACGAGAAGCAATGGGATGTTTGCTCTGCTCAAAGCACCTCCCATCCTCTGCAGAGCTCTGCCTGGAGGTCTCCAACAGGCTTGTCACTGCCCCTTGTAGTCTTGAGTCTCCTTGTAGCTCTGTCCTGCTGCAGCTCCATGCTACCCTGTGGCGTCCTTACTATTCCATGGTCTTCTGGTTCTCCAGACAATGTGGGGAAATTTAATTTGCCTTTTGCAATTACAAGCATTAGTACAATGGGTTGATTCAGTGTTCCTTTTTAATATAATGAAAAATTACTGGGCCCCTAAGCTACTGTGGTTATTAAAAAAAAAAAAAATCATTGGTTCCTCATGTTTTTTAAAACTGTTATTCTAGTGCTCTGGGATTTGAGTTTATTTTTTTCCCCATTTTCTTCTGAGCAAAAGAACTATTTTTCTCCCTTTCACTTATGGTATGACACATGAATATTTGAAGAAGCCTATAAAGCTATGAATGAAACATCAAGAATACAGCATGCAGAAAGCCAAGGGATTATTTTATCTTTATATTTCCGAGTGAATGCTGTGCATGCAAGCAAGAAAGTGATTTCACGGACTAAAGCTTCCTTCCTGCACACGCATCTGCTGATGTGCCCTTAGACCTGACCTGTAATGTTTCCTGACAGTCCGTCTGGGGATGCTGTACCTGTACCAGCCTTGTTGATGGCCCCTGTACTGTTCCCATCCCACAAGCCTCCCTCTGCTTTCCCGCCTGGGCTGCATCCCTCCATCCCTCCCTAGGGCACCTCTCCCTGTCCTGCACTCTCCTGCTCTGCCTGTCATGCTCCTTGTGGGGCCAAGCCAGGCCACCTCATTGCTGTTGGCATCTCAGGTAGTCTCACAGGCCTGACACGTGTATTCTTACCGGGAGCTGCTAAAATTAGCTCCACGGTCAAATCCAAAATAGCAGTCCCAAGTATCCCTTACCTAACACTTGCATGGCGTGAATGCAGACAAGCACGCATGCCCACAGACAAGGTAGGTGACCCTGACTGTCTCAGAAGATCCAAGGCCTTCAGCTCTGGATCCCAGCTCCTACTTTACTGGGATTTCTCTGCCTTGCAGGCTTGGTTTTTACTGGCAAAGTCAAAGCTGTGTGCATGAACTCACTTCCCCTGCCACTGGACAACTCAGACCTGAATTTAGCTGCTAAAAATTGTGCTGTGACATACATGTTCTTGTGGGTTACAATCAGGAATTGAATTCCTTCTTGCTTTAACTGTACCGAAGCCAAAGAAGGTTAAGGAGGAACCAGGCTCAGGATGGGAGCAGACCTGCAATCGAGCAGTCCTGCAGCTTACAGCAACCTGATGTGCTAGACGTGTGTCCCAGTCTTTTTCTAAATGGTGCAATACCTTTTTCTGCTGTCTGCCTCACAGAGAGATCTGACCACGCTGCATGCTTTATTCTGGACTCATTCTTCATTAACACAGATCTTTCCTAATCAATATCCCTAAAGGCTCCAGGAAGTCACTGCGCAGGTGAAAGAACCCTTGTTAAGGGCCTGGGACTTAGAGGGTGAGCTGAAATGAGGGAGAGAAGGCTGGATTTTGAGGAGACCCTCAGTCACACAGCAGGGCAGCCACAGGCAGCCAAAGCAAGAGAACACATTGCCTGCACCCCATGCGCACCCGAAGGAGCTCAGTGACCAGGCAAACCACAGGCTCCGTTCTCAAAAGAGGTAAGGATCCCCCATCTTCCAGATGTAACTGTCCACAGGCTCTGTCTCCAAATTTACTCACCGAGGTAAGCAAACTGCTTCCCTAATGGACTGTGAAGAGCTATAAACATGATTTTTTTATAGGCTAAAGAAGGCAGAGATTTTGAAGCATTAACCTGAATGCTGTTATTATTGAAGTCAATAGCAAAGCTCTTGCAGACTCCAGGAGATTCCTCTCCATCAGGAGAACCAGCAGCGTTCAGCTTAATCACAGAGCTGCAAGCAAATTATTACACCTTTGTGGAAGAAGGTAACAGCAATCTAACATTTCTTTCCTATTCCCATCCGTAGCTGATGGAAGGAGGAGTTTCTTAGCATCTGCCCACACTTCAGAAAACCCCAGCACGTGTGGGGTGCACATTGATGCAGCTTATCTTATACAGGCACAGACCTCTGTATCAAGTCACATCATTTCGTCAATATTTTGACACAGATAACTTGCTGGATCAATCGAAGCTAGGAATCCTCCTTCACTCACAGTTTAATCCTTACTCTGCAACTCCCAGCCACATCCTCCCTCTGAGGCACGAAGCTTTCCTGGCAGGGGTGCTGACACTTGATTAAAAGATGTGTTATGAGATTTGTCCACACCAGTTGACTCTGTGCTGGAAGGGCTGAGAGGACTTCAGACCAAATCTTCCCAAGCCAGGTCATGACAGCAAGCTGCTTAGTAGTGCTCACCAGCCATCTGTGCTCCCATTTCCAGTGAAGCCATATCTTGTGAGAGACATGCTTTCTGAAGCAAAATTTTGCATGAAGGATATCAATCCCTTTTACAAAATGTAACCCTCAAGACATAGCCTTGATGTACCAGCCCTGAGGTTGAATCTTCCACTGCTGTGCCATGAGCTTAATTCACACAAGCAGACTCCCAATTACCCTCAAGAAACATAATTTCCAAAATGCTATTTTTATTATTATCTGCAATCAACAAATCTTTCAAAGCAGCCTCGCTTGTCATTCGGGCTCCATCAACACTAGGGTTAACCACCATTTAAGCAGAAGACTGACTTTATCCAGGGAAAGCAAAGCAAGTTTTTCCCCTGTAAGCCAGAACTGTGGAAAAAGTGTGAAAGCTGATGTGTGAAGAAAGTATTTCTCAAAAATCCTGCTGGGCTGACAGCAGCAAAATCCTTGTTTCAGTTGTGAGCTGACAGGACACCCGAGCTGCCATGAGAGCAAGAGTCAAACCAACAGACAGCATCTTGTCGTAAAGGAAAATACTTGTTTCACTGCAGGAACACTTTAAAAAAGTGCTGAAAAAAGGATGGCCAGAAAGGTGGCTCAGGGTGCTGGGAAGTTTCAAAGCCCTCCAGCGCTCAGTAGACAGGGATTCAGTTTATGTGAGTGCACATATGGAGGAAAGGTGAGACAAGAAAGATTCAGAGACTAATTTTTTAGAGATGGAGAAGATAAAAAAAAATTAGGAAACCTGGGAGATGCCCGGGAGGATAGAGAAAAGCAACATTTACTGCCTTTGCCAAGCAAAGAATTTATCTCTCTTTGATTCCTTTTTACTCACTTTGATAAAAGAAGCTTGCAGCAAGCACCATCTTTGCCAGAGCTCTTTGCATCTGATATCCACTACTAAGTCAGTACTGGTCTTCACCACAGACTGGGCTGGCAAGATACCCATCTCAGATCTATTCTCATCTATTTGAATTATTGGGGCACATCAACAAAAAGAGCTGCTGAAGTAAAACTACTTGATGTAATTTGTTTGGATCATCAGAAAAGCTTTGAAAAACTCCAGCTGCAGAAAGCAATTGGTGAAAAAGAATAAATGAGCTGCAAGACAAAGTCTGGTATTGTAGATGTAGCATTTATATTACCAGGAGTAAGTGGTCAGCTCTCCTTATGGTGAGGGTTAACAACTAAGCACCCCAAGGCTCAAAGCAGCGTGGTACTGATATAATTGGGGGTAAACAGTGAGGAGCATCATCTGCAGATGATGCAAAATGTTTCAGTCAAAAGACTGTATCTGTGGCTGTTATGCATTATGCAAGCCCTAAGCAACCTGAAGACAGGAATTTGTATTTGGACTACCACAGGTACCTCTGAGTAGAGATGGGTTTTTTTCCCCCAGTAAGGTGCTAGCAAGCGCAAGCAGCAAAAGCGATAGCATATATTTCCTGCTCAGCTCTGACCCTCACAGAGAAGATACAACCCCCTACCCCACAGCTCTGATCAGGGCCAAGGAGATGTTCCCTTGAGTGGAGGTAACTGCTTTGTATTGGCACGTACAGGACAGCACAGCCAGTAATGCAAATCGACCGTACAGTAGCAAATGCTGCTCCCGCCTGCTATCCTCCTCCACCCTCCACCAGAAATCACTGCCACCGCATCCAGCAGCAGTGTGGGTACCCCCAGGGACAGCACAGTGGACGTGAATAGCACCAAGTTCTGCACACCAAAACAAACAGTCGAAGCTCTGCCCCAAGCTGGTTTGAGAAGCACACATCTACTCATCCCTGATCCCTGCCACCAGCTCTGCCTTCCCTTCAGGGCACCACACATCATCACTGATTTCATCACTGCTACCTAGCTTGTACCCTTAAAGCAAGCTAGCAGCTACCCTCTGTGTGGGGAGGCCCTGCGGCGAGCGCCGGCCCTTGGCACGTAGCTTATGGTAGTGCCGGCACGACTGCCATGGACTGGCTGTCTCTGTGCAACCCAGACTGCTGATAACTTCCAAACACGACTGCCAGTCAGCTGAGGCGCCCAACACTGCCCTGCTCCCAGTGGGGCCAGAAGAGATGCTTTGAAGACACCACCCACTACCAAGAGCTGTCTGAGAACACCCTGAGAATACTCCTACAGCTCCCTAGGCACAGGCTCAGTGTGACACAGCTAAGTGGGGAGTAACAACAAAACAAGGACACATCGCCAAGAAAATTACATCTTTTGCAGTGCTGGAAACAAACGCGTGGGCAGCCGAAGCCCAGAGAGACTCTTCATCAAAAGCAACCCGTCCTGAACCTCCCAGGAGAGGCAGGAGCTGTGCTTTGCCCTCGCTGTATGAGTCGCATGGGGGCCCATTCGTCACCGCAGCACAACCAAGGTAGAGTCCCAGCTAGGGGGCTGTGCTTTGGGATTTGCTGGGGGGGGGGGGGCGATGGCAGCATCTGTGCAGCGCTGCGGGGGCCGTCTGCACCAAGGTGGCTGCAATGACATTGCAGCCTGTGGGGCTCTATCAGTCATGCATGTGCTTTGCAATAAATAAGTTATCCAAACTCTGCCCCTGAGACAGTGTGATGATGGCAGGAACACGTGTGGGAGTCACTGTGAGCATCCCTTCCCGACACTGTGTTTTGTGCCTCCTGAGCACATGCAAGCCCATGCGTGTCCTGGGACACCTCCTCCACCAAGAGCCAGCTCTTGTGTGTGCCCCGTGAAGCTGCTGGTGACAGCATCTGCTGTCAATCATTCCTGACGCCCTGCATGGGAAAGGTTTGCATAGCTCCTTATTCTTCATCGCAGGCACAAGGTACACTCGATGGAGATGTCAGCGTGCAGCACTATGGAGCTGGGGATCTTTCCAGATGCCCTGGAATTAGTGTAGCAACTGTGCCACCTTGTGCCAGCAACATTTACAAATGTATTTTATTCTCCAGTCTCTTAGACTTTGAAACTATGGTGTTCTCACTCTGACTTTTCTCTAACGAGGCCAACCAGGGCTCCCTGTCTCCTCTTTGGCATGGTCCTTTACTTCCTCCAGGTAAACAGAGTCTGTCCGAGGGTGTGCCCTCACCTCTGGTGAGGGAAGTGGCTGGTCTGCAGGCTCTGTGCTGCAGATCATTTAGCCTGGCTTTTATCTCCTCTCTGCCTGTTGCAAATCAAGACAGTCCCACTGACTCCAACTGATGCTGGAGTAAATGAGACACGCACAGTACAGCAAACTGGCATCGCAGCCCTAACGATAATGAGGACATTTTACAACTGAACCACCTTAGGGCCTATTTGGATTTTTTTCAAATATGTGTTTTTACTCAGCCAGATGCAACATGGCCTATACAGGAAAAAGAAATGCAGAACTTAACAAAAACCAGCTCAATCCTGACTCTGTATCTCACTGAAGGTCACTGGTTTAGAAAAGGATGCAGGGCTCACAGAGAGCAGACAACTGAGCAGAAACTGCAGTGTGATGCTCCAAGCTGCCAAGTCCTAAGCAGGACAGAGCCAGAGACAGGTGATTTTCCTCCTGTACCTGCTGAGATGGAGGTGGGAGCCCCATGAGTAGGAGGGGAGACCCTACGGTGATGCTAGGGCTGAAGACTTTGAACTAGGGCTGAACGCTTTGCTGACACAAAGGGCTTAATCTCCTTAAACTCCCAAGAAGAAATCTGAGTGTACTATGGGTATATGAGCAGGTACCCACACAGAAGCTGTGGCACGCTATATAGTCCTTTCATCTGATAGAGAACAGTAGGAAAACAACTGGTGGCTACAAGCTGAGGCCAGGTGACTTCTATCTAGAAGCCATGCTCATGCCTTTACCCTGGAGGGCAATTAACTGCTGAGACATACCCCCACGGGATAGGGCAGGTTGGTCACTGCTTCCACTCAAGGGCAGTTGGACCTGGTGAAACCCAAGGGCCTGTGCTCAACACACAGAAATCTAATGTCCCTCACTGCCTATGGGCTGCTGGAGGTGGTCTAGCAACCTGAAACTACAAATCTGTTTTGGGTTTACGTTTTACAAATCCACGGATGCTATATGACATCGTCATACTATGCAAGCTGTGTCTATACCAAATGCCCTGCTGAGCTGTGCATGGGGAGCTCAAACTGGCCAGAAGGCAGCTGCTCCGCCGGCAAAATAAGAGATGGGAGGCGTTTTCAGCAAGGGAAAGCTGTGCAATGCACAGGCAACTGCCAGGTGTTCCCATCACCTGTAGCAGCACATGGGAGCAGAAAAAAGCCAATGGGCACACACATCTTTTTCTACTCCATCTCAGACACTCGGAAGCCAGATTTGAATTCCCTTGTGTAAAGTGCTTCTGTTTAAAGCTTGGCTCTCCTGGGCCACCTCAAAGCTGGTGAAGCCAATGGCAAGACTGGCTCAGTGAGAAAGAGGTCTAACAGGTATAGGACAAGGACAATGATACTTGTAGGCAAGGCACAACTGTAAGTCAAGGTTTATTCCCACTATAATCCTGCTCTGCTGCGAGATTCTGGGTCTCACTGCTGATGAAGTAGGACCTTAGCAGAGCTCCACACCCTCTGCATGACAGACTTTAATTGATTGTGACACACTAAGGAGGTTTTCAGATGACAGACAGGGAGAACCATTTTTTTACAAAACAAAGCAAAATGAGAAACCTCGCACTTTCCTTCTTCTCCCATGGGCTTTTCATCACACCTCACAGGCACCCAAGAGCACTAAGGCAATGCCACTGGCAGACAACAACAGAGGGAAAGATGAGGGGGGAGGGGTGCATATGGGGAGATCCAAGGGGGCAGCCATGCATTATGCCCTTCTCTTGCCTTTCACATTCCCTAAGGTCCTGGCAAAGGAGCAGGAGAGGGGAGAATAGCAAAGGTGTGCTCAGAGCAAAAAATAGATCAAGACAAGGAAACCCATTCAAAATAATACAGCCTCTGAGGCTCAAGCATTGCACAAAAGGAGGATCAGAAGTAAGCTGAGCTCTAAAAGGCAGAGATGACACCGAAACGGGGTGAGAGCGAGGAGGGCAGAGAGTAAAAGTCGATCCATCTACAGGAGGAGGAGAAAAGGAGGGAGGGGAAGGAGGAGAAAGAGGGTTATATTTTCTGGATTTGGGGTTTGGAGACTTGATTCTGATTTTTTTTCTTTTTTTTTTTTTCATGTTTTTCATAAAGGATCTCACACCTGATATTCCTCGTTCCATCCATTTCGGTTCACCAAGGGCAATGAAGAAATTCTCCTGCCTTTCGTATTCCTCCTCATCTACTATCTTAACCCTTACGGTCTTCCTGTAGGGACAACAAAAGAGACAACTGTGTACAGCAGGTCAGCTGGCTGGAGGCGAGGCGGCAGCAGCAGCGGCAGCGGTGGCATGGGCTCCTGGCACACAGCCCCTTCCCCGGTGGGGTGGTGCACGTCGGCCTGCCTGTTCAACACGGGACATCCATCACAGCTGCTCCTTGGGGAGCGGGAGGGTGTTAAGAGGAGAGGGGGCTGGCAAGGGGGTGAGGAGGGAGGGAAAGAGGGAGGAGGACCTTGCTGATGATTAGTGGAAGGCAACTTCTGCAGCGCATTTTTTTCAGTGTCAGATGGTAATGGAAAGGGTATCGGCTGCCTGGAAATCAGCAGGGACTACCCTGGGGTACCCACTGTGTTTTAGCTGGAAGATCAATTGTTTCTGCTACCTTCACAATTAATAATAAATCTGCAGGGGCTCTGGGCTGGGAGCCTCAGGAGAAAACAGAGAGAGGGGTGCTCACAGACACACTCCCCAGTGGGGTGAGATGGGTCTCTGACAGCGGGCTACAGCTCTGTCAGCTCACCCGACTCCCTCCAGCATCCCTGCAATGCACACAGCTGCTGGGAGCCTTCAGGTGAACCAAAGTGGGGCCTCAGCTCCTCCCTGCCCTCATCTCCTGCTCCCAGAGCTGCTCCGCAGCAACTGGACTGGGGGCTGCAGAGCCTTTGCCGAGTCCTTCTCAGGGGTTATCAGAACTGCTTCTCTGACAGGCATTGATTCCTGTCTTTTTCTAACACAGGTTTGACTGGGACAACCCATAGTACCGGGGCTGGGTGATGATCTCCTGAGACGCTGGATGTGTTTCTAGCCAGCATCTTCCTGCTGACAATAGAAAATTTGCTTGGACCCTCCAGTGTCAATGGCAGAAGGTCCCTCTCAAGCCACCACAGAAATACGGACAAGTAGGACTGCCCTCCATCCTACTCTCTCTGCCCCCCTCACCACTTCGCTTCTCCCCGGCCCCAGCGTCACTCCCCATGCCACCCCATGGGTACCATGTGACACGGTGTGTGCGCACAGCAGTGTTTAGGGCATAGCAGTTGGAGACAGAAAGACATCAGAGGAAGAGGAGGAGAAGAGGAGGAAGGAGTTGGAAGAGAAGAGGAAAGAAGAACGTTAATGTTAGTCTGCAGGGCTAGTACTACACCTTTCTGTAAACTCATATCCACCATGCGGGGGCTCATCAGCTCAATGAAGAAATTCTTGTTTTTTTCATACTCCTCATCATCAATTACCTTGATGTGAACTGTTTTGCTGTGGACGGAAAAATAATAAGGGTCATAAAGGGGAGAAGGGAACAGAGAAGCAAAAGTGGAGGAAGGAAAGAGCTGAATGGGTACATTAGAGAGTCAAAGTTTTCTCACCCACTGAACGAGCTCAACGTGGCCCTTAAGAAAGGCTAATGCCCCACTCCTGCAAATGACACTGGTCAGTTTTCTGTTTAACCCAAGGCATGATGGCAGGCCATGCTGTGCAAAGCAAAGTTTGACAAAAAGAGCTCTGATCCCCCCACAAACTGGCAAGGGGCTCAGGAGCTGCCAGCCCAGTGGCTCGTGGCTCAGTGTGTGGGCAGTAAGGTCTGATGGCCAGCGGAGAAGCAGGTTTCCCTCACCCTGCTACCCAGGGCACACACACACACACGCACACGTGCAGAAGCAGACGCACAAGCACAGACACCCCACAGGCATCACGCTGCTGCCTCCCTGCTGGCAACGGTCGCCTGCCAGGCAGACGGCCACCAGCTGCGTGGGCTGTGGGGAAACCCACAGCCTGCAGCTCTAAAATAATTCACACCAGAGGAAACCCTAGGTGATGCAGCTTCACGAGCCTGCTCTGAGAGGTGCTGGCTGCTGGAGCAGCTGGGCAGCACGTCCTACATCTCTCCTTCAGCAAATTTCTTACGAGTTCTTGAAGCATTCTGTAGGAAAAGGAGAGCAGAGCTCACTACGCTATGGTTCCTTTTACAGCAAATACATGCCTTATGCAGAGGTCACCGTCCCTTGGCTTTCATGCACAAAGAGAACAAGGGAAATGAGTCGCAGGCTCTGCCAACCTGCCACCTCCTTCCAGCCTCCTTCAGCTGTTGTGAGCTGAAAATGCCCTGGCGCTCCCCTCACTTTGCTGGTGGCTGAAAGGCTTCGTGCAGTCTCATCCCTTGCCTGTGATGGAAGGGATTAGTGCTTTTATTCCAGGTTGATCTCACACCCTCTTAAATGTAACGTTGTCTGCACGTGCACTGATGAGAACATATAATCACCTGCTTGTATAAATGCAACCACTCTAAATCACAGAATAGTGAGGGTCAGAAGGGACCTCTGGAGATCATCTAGTCCAACCTCCCTACTAAAGCAGGTTCACCTAGAGCAGGTTGCACAGGATTGTGTCCAGGCGGGTTCTGAATGTCTCCAGAGCAGGAGACCCCACAGCCTCTCTGGGCAGCCTGTCCCAGTGCTCTGTCACCCTCAAAGGAAAGAAGTTTTTCTCACATTCAGATGGAAGTTCCTGTGTGGCAGTTTGTGCCTGTTGCCCCTTGTCCTGTTGCTGGGCACCACTGGAAAGAGCTTGGCCCCGTCCTCTTGGCACTCATCCTTAAGCTATTTGTAGCAACTGATAAGATCCCCTCTGTTTTCTCTTCTCCAGGCCACACAGGCCCAGCTCCCTCAGCCTTCCCTCATCAGGGAGATGCTTCACTCCCCTCATCGTCTTCATAGCCCTCCGCTGGACCCTCCCCAGCAGTTCCCTGTCTCTCTTGAACTGGGAGCCCAGCACTGGGCCCAGCACTCCAGATGTGGCCTCCCCAGAGCAGAGCAGCAGGGCAGGATCACCTCCCTCAGCCTGCTGGCCACGCTGCCCCTAATGCCCCCCAGGGTCCCACTGGCCATCTTGGCCACAGGGCACACTGCTGGCTCGTGGGCAACTTGCTGCCCACCCGAACTCCCAGGTCCTTCTCCGCAGAGCTGCCTCCCAGCAGGTCACCCCCAGCCTGTACTGGTGTGGGGGGTTGTTCCTCCCCAGGTGCAGGACCCTGCACTGGCCTTCGCTGAACTTGGTGAGGTCCCTCTCTGCCCAGCTCTCCAGCCTGCCCAGCTCTGGCTGGCTGGCAGCGCAGCCTGCTGGGGTATCGGCCGCTCCTCCCGGGTTGGTGCCATCAGCAAACTGGCTGAGGGTAGACTCCGTGCCTTCACATGCCCAGTCACTGATGAGTGAGTTGAACAGGACTGGACCCAGCACTGACCCCAGGGGAACACCACTAGCTACAGGCCTCCAGCTAGAGTCTGTGCCATGGACGACAACCTTCTGAGCTCTGCCATCCGGCCAGTTCTCAATCCACCTCACTGACCACTCACCTAACCCACGATTCCTGAGCTTGCCTAAGAGGATGTTATGGGAGCAGCGTCAAAAGCCTAAATGGGCATGTGCTTGCCCTCTCGGCGCTCCTGGACTTCCAGTTGGCCCCAACCCCAAGCTGGAAGTCATTTTTTAAACAAAATGTCAGTTTCATATACAAAGCATTTCCCTTACCCTAAAGCAACTGCCCCCTGAGAGCCTGCTGCTCCTCCTGCCGCTGAATGACGCCCTGCTTCCCACAGCTCTGTACCCACACGTGGCCCTGTGGCTATGACCTCCCCACGCTCCCTACCCATCCTCAACATTCAGATCAGCCCCTGGTGCATTTTGTGCACAACCAGCCTTGGCTGGGGATGGAAAGGAGGAGGAAAGTAGGACTGGCAATCATAAGAGTCTGGAAAACTAACCCTAAACTTCAAATCCCTATGTGCCTCAGCTGGTAGCCCTTGGCATTAAATATACCCGGTATCTTTGATCCTACAGCACTTCAGAGAATGAGCAATCCAGCCCTGCATGCTGGGCATGCCGTCACTACCATTAGCCCCCTGAAAATCACCATTTCACAACAGAGAATAGAAGAGTTGATCAATTGTCGGTGCTGCAGCTTGCATTCCTGCTGGTATCATTAACAACCACAAAATTATTCAGCTATCTATAATTTGACCCTCAAGTCATAACTGCACCTGCACTCTGACTGTGGAAATCCCATTCCTTGTGCTGGCTCTTGTTTTGGTCTCAGTCCCAAACCTCATCTTTCAAATGAAGGCGTGCAGGATAGAGGAAAGAGTTTGGACAACCTCTGCTATATCCATCAGTGCAGGAATATGCAAGAAAAATCACCTCTAATTCTTCTTTCTAAGATAAATCAGCTTTATTTTTGCCAGTGCTTGCCCTACCCATACCCTGCACTAATGCCAGCAAGCCTCCTTTCCCTCCGCTAGACCCTTTCTACCTCTGCTAATCCAGCCTGAAGGATGTAGAATTTTAAATGATACCTCTCTGGTGTAAATGTTGGTGCTCTGCTAAGAATTCATCTTCATCACGATGATTTTATGTTTTCATTGGAGAGGTTGACCGAATCTGGCTTTTGAATCAGATGTTGTTTGGGCCCTTGACACTTCACAAAGCTTGTTCAATTTGCTGAGTTAAACCTACAGCTGATTCATAGCTGTGATCTTTCCCTTGCTCATATACAACAAAACAGAAGATGGGATTCTCAAAAGAAGCCAATACTTCCTGAACACGGGTTGCTTTTTAAAATCCCTTTCATAATTACCATTGCTTATGGTTTTTCCATTGTAGGAGCTCCAAATTACTCAATATTGCTTGTCTGAAAGAATTTGGAAATAAAAACACAGACCCTGTTTCCCAGGGGCCAGCTTAGGTACCATGACAATAGCTATTCTAAGACTTTATGCAATGAATATTATGCATGCACACCATTTGAGTTTGCTTTCATACAGCAACTTGTTTTTCTTTTCTTTCTTTCTTTCTTTCTTTCCTTCTTGTGGCTCTCCCATCCCCACGAGTGGTACGGGCACATACCAGAGTGGCGGAGAAATGCTCATTCAGTGAGGACGCGTACCCAGCAGATGAGCTCCCTGGCAGTGTGCTGTGTGTGGGGAAAGCCTGATTTCAGGCGAGCCCCTGGTCAGTGCGATGAATACTCAACACACTGGACTGAAGGAATAATGACTCACTGCATGCGCTTTTTGCTAAGTACAGAGAGTTCTATATGGCCTACTAAGTAGTCCAACAGTAGTGGGATTTCCTTAGAGTAGTCTTTTTTTAATGTATTTAAAAAATAAGTCAACCAAGACAAAGAAAATGCAGTGAGGAACCATAGAGGGCCACACAGTAAGATGCTGGCTTTGCAAAAGCAAGTCCCTTTGGGTGAGGACACTGAGAGAGCAAACCTGCTGGGCTCCTACACCAGCTCAGCTCTGTTGCAGATTGGACCCTCACCACACACTCAAGCCTCAGGTGGCTTTTCAAAAAAGAGTGTCTGAATCTGGCAACCAATCTGGCAAATTCATGTTTTCCTCCTTCACTCTGAGCCACAGGGAGAAAAGGGCCTTTTACCCAGCTCTGAAACAACAGGTGAGGGGCAGAACTTCCACAGACCCGAGCTGCAGGTGCCCCACACGGACACAGGCAGGGCCCTGCACCCCTCACCCAATGTGACCGAATCCCAGAGGAGGAGGGGGTGCCAGACCGCACCTCCCCAGCTTTGCCGAGAGGCAGTGAGTGCTCGGAGGCTCCACCGCACCGTGAAAGCTCTGGGGACCCCGCGCAGGAGCCCGGCGGTGTGGGCTGTGTGGCAGGGGGACCCTCGCACCACCCGTGGGGTGGTGGGACAGAGGCTCCAGCCAAACCACAGCCACCACCTACTCTTGCTCCAGAGCCAGCATGTTGCCAGACCTCCTCATGCAAGGGCAGAAGGAGCACGGCAGAAGTTTGTAGGGAATGTGCAGTGGGACGGGGAAGTGGGTGAGGGTCCGCAGTCCCGGCACCACATCACCGAAGCAGTTAACCTTCTGCTGGGATTTTGTGGCAGAGGGAAGAGCAGCATCCCTGCTCCCGGGTCACTCTGCAGCCTGCGAGGATGAGGACGTGTGGCTGGGCTTGTTCCCCTGAGGGGAAGTGCCCTTCACCCAACTGGCTGGCTGCTCCACTAGCTGTCACCATGGAAAGGTCAGTGCTGATGGAGGGCAGTTGCAGTGGGCCACCAGGCCACCCCTCCCTGCCCACTGTGGCTGTGGGGGCTGCCCCTTCCCGGGCTCTGCAGCTCCCCAGCCACTGTGAGCACCTCACTCCTCTCCAGTGCTATGAAAGCAACTGTAGCTACAGCTGCATCCTGAGCTGTCATAAATCATCTGGAGGCCAAAAACACAGATTGCTCCCATGTGATCTCATCTCTCACCTGTAGCCGCATTGAGAGCTACCTCCTTGGAGGCATGGAGAAAGGAGGAGATGGATGGGGAGAAGGGCTGGAGCATAACACTGCCCGGGGAAGACATCACATTAATGCGAGAGATGTGACAGGAGGACACCAAGAAGCAGAAAGTGCGCGAGAGCAAGAGGCTTGGGAACATTTTGCTGCAAGAACATCCTGACAGCTTCTTGAAATTAATGGAGGCAGGGCAGCGTAGCTGCCCTAATGGGCATGCTCACCGTCATGGGAAGCGAGGGATCTGAAGCCCACCTTGCTCAGCTGAGCAGCTTTCACTCCCCAGCCTCTGGTCACTCCGTACAGGGAAAGGAGGACACTTTTCAGCCTTCCCCTTTCTCTCTGACAGCTTGGCTGTGGCCAAGACGTACTTCAGACAGCTCAAAAGTAGAGAACAACAGAAACCATCCAAAAGCCTTTCCTAGCAGTAAGGAGCCACTGTGCAAACCACAAGCCCCACCACCAGCACAAAGTCACAGCATAGTCCAATCTCATTCCCTGCAGGTGTACATGGGTGGGAAGAGTTCTTTAATTCAGGCCTCAGTGGTGTTTTCAGCAGACTGAACGATGCTTTCGGTTTGGGCTGTGACACAGCAGGGCAAGCTGAAAGGCAGCATTCCTGGGGAGCACCTGGCCATACAGAAGTCAGGATAGCTGCCCACTCACTCTTTTTTCTCGGTGTCATGGCAAGCTGCCACCAACAGCCCTCAGATGATGGTGGTCTGGGCTTTCCTTTCAACATGCACTTAGAAACAATCTCTGGTTTTAAAAGCTAGGGATGGGAAAGCTCCTCTGGGGAACAACATTAAGTATGAGATTTCCTTGAGTAAGCAAAAGAAGATGAAATGAATAGACATTGATCTTCTCCTAAAGGACTTTGTGCACATGATGTTGCTAAATTCCCCATCTGGGTAGTACAGAAGATAATCTATAAAATCATTTCATTTGACAACACGTCCACTTCCAACACACAAGGCAACAACTGGATGGTTATTTGATTAATGTGCTAGAAAATATTGAGTATCTCTCTGTGTGCAGACTCTCATTTGCAGGAATTATTGCCGAGAAGGTTAAGAGGATGTGTCTGCGTGACTTTGGAATGTAAAATAAGGCTCAGCTCTAAAAACAGCGTAAGTCAGAACATATCACATAGTGTATACCATTGAAACAGGCAGGGCTGCACAAGGGCAGGATTTACAGTCCCTGGTGGGATGCTGTTAGCCAGGATGGAAAGCAGCCAGGACTGGAAGGTAAACATCTCTGGGACAGTAAGAAGTACCAGGAGATCTTTAGTAACTCATTGATGGGAATCATTAGCGCATATACCTTGGGTAAAGTCACAGCATTCTTGACACATCTTGATATACCCCAATCCTCATCTGATTTGCTATGGGTGCACATCCATGCATCCCATGGTCACATCGGGTTGTGCATCAAGTAACCCAGAGTGGGACAACCTGAGCCATTTTGAAGCAAAGGATTATGCTGTCACATAGCACAGACAAAGAGAGGTGTTCAAGGGGGAGAATCGTTAGATCCCAAATCAGATCCACTAAACTCACCAAGGAGATGCTGAGTGATCTTAATTTCAACAGGAAACCCTGGTACTTTAGGAACCTATCCAGAATATGACCAAGATAGACAGGTTACACATTGGGTTTAAGATCATGCCCATGAAAGAAGATTTTTTTTTTACTCCCATGGGGATTACAGAGCAGGGGGAAACAAGTTTTGAAGTATCCAGCTGCAGCCACTGCTGATGGTCACAGTTTGTTCTGGCAGCCAGGTAAGAATTGAAGGTGCCTCTAAGGTCAGAGCAGACATTGGTACCAATTACCTAAGCAGATGCCAACAGAATAGACAAACTGTCAGGATAGAGTTTGAAGCAGATCATTGATGTGCAACTTGCTGATGTACGAGTTACAGAAGAACTGGTGCTAGTACAGAAGCTGGAGACAAGCCATTATGGGCCAGTTTCCAGGAACTGGCTCTGTCATTCATGAAGACCTTGGAAGAGCAGCTGTGCAAGAGCCACCCGACTTTGTGTAGCAAGCACATGGGGAACAGCCCAAACAGCTTCACTACCAGACTAGTCAGTTGTAAAGCATCCTAGACAGAAGTCTGCCCATCCCCAAACTGGTTTTTTTCTCTTCTGTCTTCAAGCTGGCCTATGGGATAACCAGTTATCATTTTATCATTAAAATAGGGTTCTCTGCAGTGCTAATCGCTATATGGCCTATATATTTTCTCCAGGCAGGCCTGAAGGCATCCACGCATGTCACTTGATACTTTTGTGCTTCAGTTTCTACATGCATGCTGTGGCTGTGATGCTTCTTTCTCGCAGTGATTTGATAGGGGACAGTCCCTACTTGCTTTGAACTCCTAATGTGGAAGATGTTACAGTGACACAGCCATAAGGAGGGTGATGGAAGAGAGCAGAGAGTGCTTGAACTAGTGGTGGAAGCATCACTTATTTATGTATCAACGTACTCTGCTTCATCTGATTTAGTTCTCATTTGCAGGGAGCTGTGCATTTCTCCAAGGCACCTCCTCTTCCTTGCTAAAGTTCCTTTATGCCATTAGGGAACCAAAAGACCTCAGAAAATCAGGCTGAAAAAGCAGCTGTTAGCAGTCAGCTATCACTCTGCCTCAGCAGAGCCACTCTCACCAAGCCATTCCTGACAGGTAGGTGTTTGCACAACTAGTTTGTAAAAGCTTCGCAGTAGAGATGTTTTTTTGGACCATCTTTCCCCATGGAAGTCCTTTGTAATGTCCACCCAGACTTCCAAGGTATAACTTGCTTGGGAAGGGAGGGGAAAGAAGCCTGCGGCACTGCCTGCTGGCTCACCTAGCAAGGAGGGCTCCCTATGCCCCGGCTGCCCCCCTCCACATAGGCAGGGGCTGGGACCTGCCCAGGCCACCTAGAGCCCTTCTGCAAGCCCCTATCCCTGCCCTGCGTACAGCACACAGGGAACCTCTGCTCCATTGCTGTGAGGGATGGGGCCAGAAACATCCACCTCTGCTACAGCAAGCCACAGGGAGGGAGAAGAAGATCCGCTGAGGAAGACACCATGCAAAAAGTGGCTGTACTCCAAGGCAGAGACAAGGACCCCAGTCAAAAACCCTGCGTGCCACTCCATGCCCACCTCTGCGGGACTGCGTGGGACTCTGCTCAGGACAGCCAGGAGCGTAGGGGCTCTGCCTGGCTGCTGGTGGTGCAGTTTGTTCACGTCACACCAGGTCTTTGTAAAGGATAAAGGAGGAAATATTGACACAGAAAGGCATTTTCCCTTTGTGTATTCCCCATGTAGTCTTGGCTAATTAGTAAATTGGCTCATGTTTCAATTAGAACTATTGAAAATGCTTTAGTAGCTGGCACATGCTAACTAAAGGGACATAGCCAAGACTAAAGCCGTATTTTTAGAAGTCTTTACTTGTATTAGAAATTTTTAAAGTGTTACCAGTAGAAGATTTATAGTGATATCTGGTAAAAATAAATCAATTTTCTTAAAAAAAATATATATTCACCTAAGCCTTATCCTTCCTCCATATTGGATGGCAAAACTAAAGGGGTCACTTTGAGTTTCTGGTCGTCTTCACTCTTCAGTTTGTGCTTGCTTCCAGCACAGCAGCTCAGACCTCAAGTCTCACTGCCACCCAACCCTGCAAAGGGACATGAAATGCTGCCAACTTCACAGGACAGTGTTTCACATCTACTTTGTACTAGTGCAAATAACCGTACTGGCAGTGAGATACCACAGCTGCTAAGTTGCAGGCAGGTGAACCCATTAAGCATTGTCACCCCTTGCAAAAAAAAATCCTTAAGTACCTGGTATGTTATTCAGGGCAACACAAGAGATACGTATATCCATATGTGTCAGCCATGGGGATCAGCACCAGAGCTGATAAGTGGCAAATGCCTTACACAACTCAGAAGCCCTGAAGAGCTGGGAAAGCCACGGTAGGGAAGCACCAAAAAATGCTCTGGGAGCTTCCTGAACGCAGTCACCCTGCCAGACAAGCAGATTTCCAAAGCAATCTGTATTTCACTTTGCTCAAGCATGATCAAATGCTCTAATATGCAGGGTTCTTCAAGGAAAGATGCCACAATTTGCTTTTAAGAATTTCTGCAAAGAGGGGAAAACCACAGTTTGTTAAACCCCCTTTCTCTCAGCTGGGTCTGTGCTGCTGGTATTTACATTGGGTTGTACAAACATAATAGCCCAGCTCCACAGGTTTTTTTTCTTTATTCTGTTTAATAAAGGTGGGTTTTTTTTCCTATTAAATATCTTCATCTATACTCTTTTTTTAAGTTCCTCTTAAAAAAAAAATAAAAAATCTAGGCTGATCTGTGCGTCACCTTGCAGACTGTTGGCTCCAAACACTGAAGCTGTGTGTACAGACACAAGCAGGTCAGCTTTTTCTTGCTGACCCTACAAGACTTGATGCTTCAGGGCCACGGGAAAGCAAAGTCTTGACAGACTGCGGAGCTACTTGTTGAGGTCTGTACAATAAACCCTTGTCTTGTACAAGTAATAATTCAACTTGGCAGCCCATAAAACCAGACAGTTCTGGTGGTTATCAGCCTGGCGTAGGTGCAAAGCAGTGCCAGGGCCCTGGGCATGGACATTCCTCTCCTCCCTACCTTGTGTAGGCTCCCAGGGGAACAGCTTCACTGAGAAGATGCTATGCCCTTTTACTCTCAGAAAGGATTTTTTAAAAGGCGCAAAAACCTCTGCCACAACTTCACTGTGGTCACAGTAGAAAATATCAGAAAAAGTAGAAGGCGGAGAAAGAAGGAAGATAATTTATTCCTTACTAAAGGTCTCAGAATTTTTCTGCTTCCAGCTTAGTCTAACGCACCACAACAAAAGCCTATGATGTCAAAACCCATCATGGATATTGATGGCCAAATGAAGTACTGGAGATGCTTTTGTTTGCTCTAGAGAATGGCTCCAAAACCTGACAGGGTGCAGGCATGGGAGTGTCCTGGACAGGAGAGAGTAGTCTGGTCTACCTCAAAGCCCCTTGAGATGTCCTGAGCAAACATGAAACCGGCATTCAGCTAGAAGTGACCCCCGTCCCACCACAGTGCTTCCAAATCCCACCTGCAAGACATTCGTCCCTGGCTGGTATTAGCAGACCAGTGCTTCAAGCTGTCGCCCCTGGTTTTAGACTTTTCGCTGAAGGCATGGAGATTTGGAAGCTATATTTAGATGTCTTCTCTATTCTTCAGCAACAGGGTTGCCATGGAGATGCTGGCGAGGACAAGAAGGTGGGGACTGAGGGGGGGGGATGAAGTTGAGGAATGAGAAGTGCCAGATTCAAAACAACCCTCACCAGCCCAGGGAGGCTTTAAATTCCTCCCAGGGCAGTAATTGCTGAAGCTTGTTAGCTGAAATGAGCCCCCAGTGCTGCCCAGTGGCGTGGCCCTGCCACGCATTGCTCAGTGCTTTGTCACGCAGGTCTGAAGGGACCCAAACGGCTGGCACCGCTCCTTCGGGAAAACATACCCCATCAACCTGAGCTTGCTGCCCCAGGGCGTGTGCTGAGAACCGATCCCTGCCTCAGCTCATCACTCCTGTTAGTGCTGATAACCACCCGCACCCTCTGGTCATCCACACCCCCGACATCCAGAGGACAACCACCCACGTGATCTTCTCTGGGTGCAGCTCTGGAAGCCTGCATGCCAGCCACTGCTGGCTGTAGCTCAGCTGAGCTCTACACAGCTTCTTTCATCTGACTTCAAAATTCAGTTCTCTGAACTCCCAATGAATTTGCAAAAACCTTCTGATGTGGGATGCCCAAAGTCAAGTCTGCAGTGTTGCATGGCATCCCAGCAGAGATATGCTAGCCTTTGCTGCCCGAGTGCCAAAAGCAGCCCTCTGGGAGCTCCACTCCAGTTCTACTGCCATGCTGCTTCACAAGCTCATACTGACTCCGTACCCAGCTGGCTCCTGGCATAATTGGGGTGGCTTTCTCTCTGGCACTGACAGTGAAGGCAGAAAGGGGGCCACAGCTGGGGACAGAGTGACCCAAGGCTCCCCAGCAGTGCAGGGAGGGGCATGCTGGCACACTGGGGCCGGGCCACCCAGCACAGGAGGGGAGGCTGATGGCCACAGAGACCACAGCTTGCTGATCCTACTGCCACTGAAGCCAGGCTGTGGCTTTTGTGTGGGAGAGGAGGTGGATTACAGGTCCTTGATCTCCCCCATGCATATCCCTCTGGGCTGGCATCAGCCGCAGGCACAGCCCAGATGTGCAACTGCAATCAGAGATTCACACCTACTGCCCAAGCACTGCTCTTGCCAGCACAGACAACAAAGGGGGAGACCAAGGGCTCCTCTTAACACGGCTTCTCCCAAGACTCACTGTCCTACACTTACTACACTGGCAACGAAATTTGGCTTTCCAAGAAAGGTCAGAATAGTCTGCCCAATTCTCAGCATGGGAGCTGGCACACCTCAATCCCCCCAGCCTGCCTAGACCTCATTCCTGGCTCCTGTGCATGACAGCATCCTCAGACTGCAGCGCTCAAAGCACAGCAAAGATGGTAGGGAGTGAAGCAAACTTCCCCATTGCAAATCTCTCTGGACATCAGCCTTGCAAGTCCCTCTTTCCCCTCCCTGATCTGTTCTTCCCCCATCCTGGTGCAGACGGCACTTTCAGCTCAGCAGGGCAGTGCTCAGCCCAGCCACTGGAGTTGTGCTACATTCACCGGAATGGCAAGGCAGCAATCTGCAGGAAATTAATGAGCTGCAAACAGCGCTGCGCAGCTGCCAGCCTGAAACAAGCCCGCTCTGCATGCTGCAGATACAATTGTTATATATGAACAAAAGGAGCTGGAGCCAGAGCTGGGGTCCTTTGGCTCCAGTCACAGGCTTCTTGTGACCAAGATAAGGGACAGCACGTGGAATTGCCACAGCAACGTCAAAGTTGTGTATCCAACCATTTACACAGAGCCATTGCATCTTTATCCAAGGTCCTGTACATTTGACCAGGCTCACCATTTTCTTCTCTTCTGTAGCACTGAAAATAGGGTAGAGGACACTCAGTTACACCATTTCATCTCACTCTTTGGGGCTTTTTAAATTATATTTCTTACCAAATAAAAACACACTGGAAAAAAAATCAAACAGGGCCATTCGCTAGCTTCCAGAAGTTAATGCCTTGGGAGGAGCTGCAGGTTCCCAGAAGGAAGCCAGCCCCTGCTGGGCTCGTACTTCCAGAATCCAGAGCTTTGGACGGTAAAAAGGCCACCTCCTTATTTATAAACTGAACAAAAGTCATGCCATCAGCCAGTTTTGCAGTGAAGAAGGGTGTTTCAGAGGGGTTAAATCTAGGAGCAGGGCAACCTTCAAGCCTCGCCGAATTCTGCCAGTGACCAGGCTTCAACTCCCAAGGAGCCGGGACTCCCAAAGAGCCGAGCTGCCAGACATCCCCCTGCCTTTCCACAGCCAGTCCCCTCACGGGACAGCCCAGCTCAGCCAGAAACAGGGACAAGTGCCACATGCTGGCATGACCCCATCAGACAGACCAAACACACCACAGTCTGCACAGCCCCCACCCACCCAGGCGGGTCCTCTACCATCTTACTGCTATAATTTCCAACACTTTGGCCTTCACACGTGGACCCCACTTTGTGGGAAGTGCTTTTAGCAAAGCTTGCTGACCGATCCACATCGGAGACAGCCTGAACTCCTCCTGGGGTCCCTGGCTGACAGACAGGAGTCTCCTCCTGCCCTCTCTACCTCATGGCAAAAATCAGCACCAAGCCTCTTCACCCATGCTAAAAGTTTGCCCTACCCTCATCCCAACATGTTCTTTGACTCTTGTTCCCCTTCTCGCTGTCTAAGCCGTCCTATTACAACTCCCTCAACACCTCAGACCTTAATAAATGATGCTGTCCTCTCCCAAGTTCTGATAGCACCACCAAACAATTGTTTGCCTTGACCTGTTCTGACAAAGCCCAGCCACACTCCTGATGCACTTTAACATATATCCTATCAAACTCCCACTGAATGTTGGGTTTGCAGGCTGGTCTCACACACTTCTCTCCATCTAGTTAGAACCATAACAAAAAATAACCATTCTTGCAGCCCTGGTCTTCCACCCAGCTTGGTGGTGGGTGCAGTACTCTTCAACCCAGCATCAGTAAATACATCTTTGGGAGTTCAGTAACATGACACAACTGCTCTGAAGGCTAAAACCTCATGCAAACCTCTAAAACAAATCTCTCATGGTTTCAGAGGAGGCACTGTGTTTAATTAGCTCACCCTTTACCCTCCTAGCCCTCTCACCTAAAAAAAAATATTAACTCCCTGACTCCATCAAGAGTCTTTCCCTTTATGGATCTGGGAGACTTTCTAGGACTTGAAACCCCAGATGAAGAGCTTCTGAAGAATAAGGAAAAGGTGCACTTGATTTTTTTCAAGCTGATTTTGACTTTTTCTGAAAGGAGGTCCCATCCCAGCTCTCTGCCCAGCTGGAATGTAATTGGGTGCAATGCATTGCTCCTCCCTGCTCCAGTCTCTGCTTCCTTCCAGCTCACTTCACATGTGCCCTGCAGTGAGTGTCAGCACTCTTACAAGGAAACTGCTATATGCTGGGAAGACTGTCAGGAGCGGGAGCCTTCTGCTCTGTCTGTCTGTTTACCACCATGTCTGTCTGTGTTTATCAGTGGCTCATTCTATTTTTCAGATGCTGTCCTTAGCTCTGCTCCCTGCCATCATACTCCCCACCCCCGGCTTCCTTAGCCACCTCAGAAAGGCACTGGAGTAAGATGTATGCTGAGAAACTTCTCAAAATGCTAAAAGCCCCCCAATCTGATGCTGAATACCCACAAACAGGATCTGAAAACATGCCTCGTTGGTCTAAGATTCTCCCTAGCTTCGTATCTGTGGGTAGGCTGCGCTTATCTCTGCTTTACAGAAGCTAAACTAAAGCAGAGCCGATATCAAAGACTTGCTTGACTTCACAAGCAGCAATCAGCTGGAGCAGCTGGGAATGAAACACACCAATGAGAGACACCCGCCCCGTGCTCCCCGGGCACCCACACAGCCTCCCTGCTGCCCGGGAGGCACCCCTCGCACTTGGGGCTGCTGCCGGAGCAGTGCGGTGCTGGCTCCACGCTGCAGCACAGCAGCCCATTTCTGTTGCGTGACCCATCTGCAGCAGCATGGCCGGTGCATAGAGGCTGCACCAGCACAAAAAGTGCCCTAGGCCTTCCAGGTCCCAACCCACATGCTCCCTCCTGGGTCGGCAGGTGCCACCAAGCAGGAGCTCACCAGCTTGTGTCTTTGATCCAGAGCCAGGACCTGAGCAGGAGTCAGAAGATGGCATTTAGGGCTTTCTGAAGTAGTCTGAAAAGCCCATCTTCCTTCCACTTAAGCCATGCAAGACTCATAATCGTGACACTGGATGAGGAGCAATGAGGCTGCCTGGGCAAAGCATCACTTGCCGTACTCTCATAGCAAGACTGAAGATGAGTTGCAGGTCCTACAGCTGTAGAGGAGAGCCCCTGCAAACCACAGGCATTGGTCCTCGTGTTGAGAAGGGTCTGCAGAGCCAGTCTTGAAGCTAGAAATAACCCATGGAGGACTTGGAGATGGTCTACAGCAGAGATAGCCTGCAGCTGCAAAAGTTGGCTCCGTCAGGCACACTCACCTACAGAGATCCAGGTCACATCCCACTTCCAGAAAATTAGACATAATCTTGGGTTGTTGGTTTTGTGTTTGTTTTGTTTTGTTTTGTTTTTTTTTAATGTTTATTTACCAGTTGGTGCCTCCTACAGAGACAGACATTTGGAGATCGGTGACTGTGGAAAAAGGAGAAAAAA
The DNA here is from genome assembly GCF_023634155.1 of Falco peregrinus. NCBI lineage: Eukaryota > Metazoa > Chordata > Aves > Falconiformes > Falconidae > Falco > Falco peregrinus. The sequence continues at coordinate 78,900,042 of NC_073721.1, forward strand.
AACCTGCTTCTAATGATATTGCCATCTCTTTAAAAAGCCATGATAGTAACAGTCCTTACTAGCCCTTGGAGCTTCACATAGGACTCCGCTTTGACGGAGGGTGACTGTACAGGATGGCAGCATTGGGCTCTATTTAATTTTAGCCCAACTGCTCCACATCAAATTTTCACAGCCTCCAAAGAAAGAGATGACTTTTATTAAAGACAAGAATCATTAGTTTACAGTCAACCTGGACTCTTTCCTCCTCATGCCTCAGCACAAATAATAACAGTTTTGCAGGCTAGACGAGGCTTTCCTGGCCATCTGTGAGACCCACTGAAGACTGAAAGACTGCCCAGGTGTAATTCAGGATAAAAATCTGGGTTTTGGAGCATTTAGCACTGCTGGGATTCAGTGCTGAGAGAGAAGAGGGCCCAGCGCCATATTTTAAGCCAAGAAATCCTGACAGTGCTGAGACACACTAAAACCTCCTCTTTTTTCATCTTCCACCGCCAGCAAATCTGATTTGAAATGACCAAGAGCGAACATGTGTGGTGTTTTTTAGGTTGGTTGTTTTGTTTTTGTTTTTTTTTTATAGTAAGTGCAGACTTCAGATTCTTCAGTGCCTTGTGTTCCTCAAACAGGGAGATAGGCTCAAATCCAGTCCTTCCAAAAATTAATTTAGGCAAGACTGCACCCAAGACTGGATTCACCCTGAGCATCTATAACACCATCTAGCTCCATTTCCTTCTTTTGGGGGCTATGTGCTTATATGTGGCATCACTTCCCCAAAAATATTCATGGCTCAGAGCACAGCAATGTTCTTCAGCTGTGCTCAGATAAGCTTCTTCCTACCCCTCCAGGTGTTAAGATCTTGCTCAAGTCAAGAGAGATTTGTTATGTTCAGTCTAACCTAAAGAGACCCCAGTTCTTTGGACCCCCTGGCACTGGACAGAACTATGCCACCACCCAAAAGCTTGCTTGGCCATTAAGACCTGCTTTGCATCTTGCATCTTCCCCCCTGCTCTGCTCTAGCAGCACCAGGGGCTGCCAAGGGCTGCCTGGCCCACGAGAGCTTTCCTGAGCAGGACATGTCTTTTGGCCAGTGGTAGTTCCTGGCTGGCCTCCATCAAGGCGAGATGTAAGGCACATCCCAGTCCCATTCCCACCCCGCCTTTACGCAACCACTGCCGGCTAAAAATACAGCCGCAGCCCCAGCCAGGCGAGATGCAGATTTAATGAGGCTTCCATGGCAACGGGCTTCACTTCGGCAGGGACCCGGGATGCAGGGGACAGGGATGCTTGGGGGGAGAGGTGCTCCTCAGGCAGGGGAGAGCTGCATGGTTAAAAGCTTGCGGCAATCGGGTTTGAGGTTGTTTTCCTCACTGGTATTAATAAAATTGCCAAGCATTTGGTTCAGTTAGCTGAAGCCAAAGAGGCAAGCTGTGTAGCATTTTTAACAGACAAACCTGGACCTATTTCTGTCATGAGAATAAATATTTACTAGTCAGCCTTAATTAAACTCAATCACCCACAGGAAGAAATGTTAAAATAGGGATAAATCAAGGAGCCTGTTTCAGTCTACCAATACTATAAACAACCTTTTTCAGTAAAAACAGGCTTCTGCCAGAGTTTACAAAATACAGTGGTAGAACTGGCAGATACAGAGCCAGGAGACCTGAGGACAGCTAAGGTCATGGAGGAAGTGGCATTGGTTTATGTTTCATGGATAACGTCCTCTGTGCCAGTGCAGGGGGTTGGTGGAAACACACAGAAAAAACCCACTGTTGATGAAAAATCTGGGATAAAAAAAATATTGTAAGCCTGAGTCTCAAAGAATAAAAACCCAAAGACTATTGCCTCCTATCCTCCATACTGATCCTGCACTGTGTGGAAGAGTAAGGATACATGCAGGCCAAAATCCTACTTTGGTGTACATAGCTCTAGGTATTAGATCAGCAGGGGCTGTCCTGTGGCTTGTGGCTTTTTAGGGATTCATGGATTATTTCTGTGAAATGCGGAAAGTATCTTGGAAAAGCTAGCCTATTGCTAGTCAGTTAAATTTGCTATTCAGAGGGTGGTACCTGTGCTGGAAAATGCTTATGGGCTCACAGATCAAATCTCTGTTTCCATTATAAATGTACAGTATTTTTCCAGAATGCAGACTTTTTCAGGAATTTCTTCTTATTTCCTTCACAGAGTAATACACCACCTTGTACCGGGACATACTTCCTATCAAAGGACCCAAAATAATAAAAGTAACTCAAAAAATAAAGCTCACTATTAACATTTTCATTTCAGTCATGAGAAACTGAGGCATGGAAATATATCACAGGGTAAGGGAATGCCCAGCATCCACCCAAATCTACATATTTGGTACTGGGAACATATAAATCAAGGCCCTCTGAAATGCAGCTTGTTATTGAAAATTCTGGCAAAAATCTGGTGCCTCTGAAATAAAGCACCCCAGCCAGGTGCCCAAACCTGATCAAACCCCATGTATTTGAATGTTAAAACAAATAAATCACTGTTTTCTGTTTCTTTTGGTTCAGGTCTTTGTATTCAGGTGTCCTTCTACCCACAGCAATCTGCCCAGTACCCTTCTCTCCAGAACGAGCCATTCCCGTTGATCTGAAGAGTCATCACTTGGAGGCACTGAACCCTTACATAAGCTGATTTTGTACACATTACCTCCCATCAGCTACATCTCTCCTGCTAAACCAGGTTCATGTCCTGTTACAAGCCTACTGAAACACAACACGAAGCATTTCACGAACTATAATAGCAGATCATCTCCCCACCCCGCAGTATAGTCCTGCTGCTAGGATGAAGTGTCACAAGTGTTAAAACTATACACAGCACCAAAGCTGGTACCACAAATTAAGATACCAAAGCAACCAGGGAAGTTTAAGGATCTGTGCAGAAAACTGGCCACTGCCACCTCGCTAATGCAGTGATGTCTCCAGCATTGCAGTAGCCCTGGTCCTGACCATCTGTGGTCATCAAGCTGGGAAGAAAATGCTGCCTGTTTGTGTATCCCACTTCCTTTCTTCCCGCTTCTCGTGTCACAAGGCTGCTTGGCTATAGCCTCCCCATCAGTCTCCCCCAGGCTGCACACAGAGGGGTCAATGGCAACTCCCTGCCTCTACGGCACTGGGGCTCATACTGATGCACTAAAGCCAGTCTCTGGAGCTCGCTCTGGTCTGTGTGCCGTCTCCTCTTTGGAAGGGTGATGGATGTACAGCTTATCCCATACAGACCTGCTTTCTCAGAAAACTGCAGTCTCAACCACAGTGGTCACATGTCCTCCAGATTTTTCTCCTTTTCCCCTCAAGAGCTCTATTAAAAATAACTTTTGACATGAAATAGGCCTGGGCGGTCATTTTGCATTGTACAGTGATGCAATTCAAAACTCAAATCGTTACCCCACTGAGTTCTGAAATAAGTGAGCAGACATCAAAGTTTTGTATGCACTCCTCCGGGATAATGGATGACAGTGCAAGGGAAGAGCTAGTGCAGCACATCCTCGATCAAAGGAGGCGCCTGGACTGTGGTAGCTCAGCACTGGTGGGGAACGGAGCAGTTGGCCACGTCCACACCTTCACTTAGATGAAGGCCAAATTCGGTTTAAAATTACAGCACAACTCAATACCATTCCCCATAACATGGAGTTAAATTATGAATGTCACATAGTGACAGCACAGGCCTCTTCCATTTCAAGCTCCTTAGGTTAACGTACATTTCCTAATCAGAGGAACTGCCGTAACAGAGATGTCATCACATGGGCCTTGCTCTGCCAGCGTCCTCCTTTGCAGCTCCAAGAAAGTCACTTCTGTCCCTGCTTGTAAAAGGGGAACAAGTGCTCCTTTGCCTCTGAAGCACAGCGTAAGCATGAATGCGTTAATATTTCATGACACTTTGAAATTATGGGGGAGAGAACGCTTGAAATGCATAAATAAATAGAAGCAAGGTTTTTAAGGAGAAGTAATATGCTTTACTACCTCAACTAGTATTGCTGTATGAGCTTCTGAGAATAAGGGATTTGTGCCCAAAACTTACTCAGTTTCAAACTTGGGATTTCTGTTTAAGTCTGTAAAAAGGTTTGCATTGCCTCAAATTGCCTTTTCCTGGGAACTCATACAAATCAGCTAGGCTCATACTTCCTCTCCCTAGAGACTCTGCTGCTCTCGTACCCTTAGGCCATCATAGTTTACAACAATATAAATAGCTAACTAACTTTTCATTTAAAAGAAACCAACCCAGCCAGCATCCTCATCAGCTTCTGGAAACACTTCAGCTCTCCACCACAGCTCTGCCTTCAGATAGCCTAAGATGCAACCTAAAATATTTGCTGCAACAATATATTCCACCATAATTGTAGCTCTAGTCATAGGGAAGGCAGTAGAGAGATAATTTGTCCTATAATCACCTGCCTTGCTACAGAAGGTCATACAACCTGGTGAAACAAACACTAACTTATAGGAAATGGCAAGATGTAGAACTTAATATTAATAGGCCAAACCCTTAAGACTGTTCTTGAACATCTGTTCAGTCCTCGCCAGGACCAAGGAGAGCCTGCCTGAGAAAAGCTCCTGTAAAAACTGACCTCAGTTTCACAGCGAAGGGTAGGTGATAGCTTCTAAGAAACATGAAGGTGCTCCTGGTCTTTTTAAAAGAGCAAGAGCCCAGGCAAGCCAACCAGGAACATCAGAAAAGCACAGTATGTTTGGAGACAAGCAGTCACGCTGCAGGAACTGGGACCATGTAAGCCATCAGACTCACCTGCAGAACCCAGGGCCCTGCCCTGGAGAATGGGAGCAGAGAAGATGCCATCAGAGGGGGCATCCCAAAGCACCACACCTCTCCTGCCTGCCCCGCTCCAGCCAGGCTGCTGAGCGCTGTCATTCCCAAACTCAAAATCTCGCTTTACTATATATACAAAATAAGGCAATGGCTTTTTGGCCCCAAAGCAACTCTGACAGGCCCTGCACAGGGGTTGTTTTCACGCCTCACAGTGAGGTGGAGAACTCTGGCACGTTTCTGCCTCAGGCAGCTCAGCCACCTGGCCTCAGACATCCTCCATGTTTTTTTGTGTTCTGTCCCTTTTCAGGATTTCTCCTTAAGGATGTTTAGCAGGGCATTCTTCCAGGACGTTGGTCCCATCTTCCTCCTCTTCCCACCTTTCCTGGCTCCACTCCCAGCAGCTCCTGTGTGAGATTCTGGATCCCCAGGAGGACAAATGTGGGACCAGCCAACAGTGCAGAGGCAGGCAGAGCTGCCTGTAAGGGGGATGAAGCTGTCAAGAGGGGACAAGCTTAGCTTCCACGGACCTTCTCTGTCTGCTGGCAGGAGGGTGTCCAGCAGCATGACACCAAGGCAGGGACATGTGGCACGTAACCCAAATGAAGACTGGGGTCAGCTCAGCTCCTTACTCCATTCAGGAGCCCTGCTGTGTCCCCAGCTCTCACAAACCAAAAAGTCAGCAGATCTGTCAAGAATGATAAAACCTAGCCATGGGCCCTTAGACCTCTACTTGTTATCAGTTATGAGGCTTGCTGGCAGAGCTTACAGGCTTGCTGTGAACAGGAAGGCCACAGCCATTTCTAGCAATCTGGCCTCTTACAGGACCCTTAACGTCCTAATGTCTCAGACACTTCCACGTGTTTACCCTTGCAGCTTGCCAATGAGAGGGGAACCAAAGGAAGAACAAAGGCAGGAGCTGTGGCTTTCATCCGCAGTGCCCAGCGGGCACCAAAGAGCTCCTTGCCACCAGCTCCTATGCAGGGAGAAGACCCTCCCTTAGACAAGGGTTGCTGTAGATGGCAGCTAGGGATAGAAAAGGATGCCTGAACACTGCCAGGATCCGATGCCTTCAACTAGAGTGTCCAGAGAAACATAAGCGGCTGAAGCTCCAGCCACATAAAGCAGAAGTGTGCATAGCTCCCCATGGCTGCACCAGGCCAGCTGGAATGAAACCCTCTGAGGGGGGGCCACATCGGCTCCTGGACAGAAACCCAGCGTAGCCAGGACTACCACAGCTGGAGCTGTACTTATTGCACGGGCATGTCTTTAAACGTACCAGCTAAGAACTAGGCAGCTTGCTTCTTGTCCGGAGCACTTAAAGCTGGGCCCAAGGCTTGGATAACGTATTATGATTTCAAACCACTTGCAAATGTATCTCTACTACTTTACTGCTCTTCAAACACTAATAACACATGGAAAAGGAGGAGTCAAGCTTTGCCTTGTATTTGGCTTGATTTTTGAGAGCCAAGATTTTGAAGACAAGAGTACACCCAAAGAAGTCTTTTGTTTGTTATTTTTTCTTATGAATAGGCAGACAATCTGGTGTGCTGGCTGCAAAGTGAAGTCTGTAGTAGATTACACCCTCCTTGCAGGCTGCTGTTGCATTTAAATCAGACAACAGGAGAGGAAAGAGCGATAATAAGATCGCTGCTCCATTATTTTTTTTTTTTGCCCCCTCCCCATACCCTGGATTTTAGAGAACAAGCTAGAGATGAAGGCTGTGTTAAAGCACACATAACAAGCAACTCTGGTCTGCACCTCATGTGTAAGTGATTCTCTCATCTGAGTCCTGACCATCTCTGGAGAACAACCTGCCAGATGTACCAAAGGTGACAGATTTGTAGTGCATGTCTTGGATAAAACCCCATCTTCTGCATAAGGTAGCTAAGAGATGATGCCTAGGCTGAGCCTTAGTACCCTACATGAAGACATTTATAGGCAGAAGAGCCCTGTTACCTATTGTTTTGTGAAAGGGAAAGAAAAATAACCTCTGTGGTGGAAGAGGAGGAAGTATCAGACAAAGACTAAAGCAGCAACAGCAGAAAACCTACAGGCTGGGTGAGAAACAGGATTTGGTCTGTGCAAGTATCTGGCTCTCACCATGTTCTCTTACCTCAGCCAGGCCAATCCTGGGGCTAGGGACTGAGGAGGGGAAGGTGTGCTTTTGTCCTTTCGGGTTTTGTTTTTCAACCTAACTGCTCAGGTTAAAAAGGGCCCCATACATCTAAATTGTTAAAAGGAAAATTATTGAAGCCCTAAAGACGACACTCCCAAGTACTCACACCAGATCCCACATTACTGCTAGTATGCCATGCTCACTTCCCCCCCCCGCCCCCACATTAGAAACGTAGCCCCATTTTCTGAAGAAGCTGAGCACAAAATCATCAAAGAGACCCTGTCTGTTAAGCTCAATGGGAATAAAAAAAAACCCTTACATAAATGCAGTGAAGTTGTGTCCACTCCTACATACACCCAAGGAGCCTGCCATGCTCCCTAAGAATAACTTCTGTTTGTCGCAAGGTGGATCTGCAGTCTCTTTTCTCCCAGGCCCCGACAAGACAGGCTGCAAGGCTGAGTTTATTGCTCTGTCTGGTATCTTCTCATTTGGCTCTAATCCCCTCCAATATATATGCAATATTTCAAATGCTCTTGCAGAGATGGGGCTCTTGTGAAGACCTGACATTTTTATAGCCCTGGCAAGCCATCCATTTCTATTTAATTTAGTTCTTGACACAAATAAATATATGCACCAAGATTTACATATGGGTAGACTGGCCAATATTTTCAGACTTGCATGCTGAGGGCTGCATCTGTACTGCAATCACTGCCATAACTATAGGTGGTGTCAGGCTACTCATGTTTGCTATCACCAGCTAAATTGGAGGCTGCTAAGCAACATAGCCACAGCAGTGAGGAACTCCTCACAAGCTAAAAGCTACCTACAAATCTGAGGAAAAATGAATTGACTGCATTGCTCTCCAAGCTACCACAACTGTTTTAAAACTCTTGGGTCTCCTTCTACAAGCTGCACTCACAGCACAGACATATCCAGAATTAGAAGCCTAAAACACAGGCTTCATCCTCTTCCGCACCCCAACCACACCCCAAGACACTGCAGAGACACACAGCTCCTGCTTCCTCTTCACATTTACAGTCTTCTTACCTCTGACAGTTTTGGCTGTAGCTCCTCCAGACTGCTTGCTAGAGTACACAGAATCTCTACCAGCCCTGGATGGAGGATCTCCTTAATGTCAGGAGATAGCTGGTGCCTATGCTATCACAGCTGCCTCTGTTATCACTGCAGCAGGGGAAGGGAGGGCTGGTGCAGGCAGCACTTGATCTCTCCCCAGCTGGTACCAATTAGGGCAGCCCCCACCTGGGCTATCAGGTGAAAATCAGCCTTCAGAGAAGTGGTAGGAGTGTTTATGCAACCTATCCTCACCCCAAAGAGCTGTGCTTGAACTCTTAGTGGGTGCTCTGTGGGTTGGTATTTTCATTTCCTATCTAGATATAAGATTGTTTCTTCACAGAGCTGTGTTGTGGTCCCAACTGCAGAGCTCCAGGGCTACAGGCTGGAGTTGACTTCCCTTGTTAGCAGCACTGAAACGGAAAGGGACAAAAGCAAAAAGAGAGAGCAGGTTCAGGAGGCTCATAGCTACAGGGAAGATGGGTACCTAAGTGGTTTCCGAGGAAAAGCACCATACCGGCTTTGAGAAAACCAAGGAAATAGAGCTCAAAGCTGTGAAAGCAGAAGTTTGATCAACACACTGCCTCCTTCACCTGCCCTGTGCCCCCATCTGCTAAGCCTAGGACTCTGGATGTAATTCCAAAGCCATGCCAGCGTGATTCAGAGCCGCCCTCCTCCCACAGCTCCTGGGCAGCAGCCTTGCCTGGGATGCTGGGCACTGGCATGCCTGACTATTAGCAACTGTTTCTTTGCTTTGTGACCTTTACTGAGCACAACAGTGTGGTGGAGGGTGGCCACCTGACAGATACTTATTTGTTACAGAATGTTTTTACCCTGGCGTAGATGAATGTAGTGAATGAGACTGAAACTGTACCTGGGAAGGAACAACCGCAGGCACCAGTACATGCTGGGGGCTGCCTGGCTGGAAAGCAGCTTGCCAGAAGGAGACCTGGTGGTCCTGGTGGTCCCAAAGTTGACCACAACCCAGCAATGTGCCCTTGTGGCAAAAAAGGCCAACGGTATCCTGGACTGTATTAGGAGGCATATTGCCAGCAGGTCAGAGGAGGTGATCCTTCCCTTCTCCTCAGCACTGCTGAGGCCACACCTAGAGTACTGCATCCAGTTCTGGGCTCCCCAGCACAAGAAAGATACAGACGTAGAATCATAGAATATCTCAAGTTGGAAGGGACTCATAAGGATCATCAAGTACAACTCCCTGCTCCTTGCAGGACATACTGGAAAGAATCCAACAAAGGGCCACAAGGATGATTATGGGACTGAAACATCAATCCTATGTGGAAAGGTTGAGAGAGCTGAGACTGTTCAGCCTGGAGAAGAGAAGATGCAGGGAGATCAATGTATATAAATACCTGAAGGGAGGGTGCAAAGAGGACAGAGCCAAGCTCTTTTCAGTGATGCCCAGTGACAGCAGCAGAGGGAATGGGCACACACTGAAACACAGGAGGTTCCCTCTGAACATCAGGAAACAATTTTTTACTATGAGGGTGACCAAGCACTGGCAAGGTTGCCTGGAGAGGTTGTAGAACCTCCATCCTTGGAGACAGTTAAAAGCCATCTGGACAACTGTCTGGGTAACTGGCTCTAGATGGCCTTACTTGAGCAGGGGGCTTGGACCAAATGACCTCCAGAGGTCCCTTCCAGCCTCAGCCACTCTGTGATTCTGTGATTCCATGAATAAGCAGGATGCTAAAATGTTAAATGTTCTAGTAATAAGCAGTGTGAGACTCCTCCCTCCAATGGAATAACCATTCCCCAAAGAGCACAACAAACCAGAAATGACCCAGCAATGGTAGCATATGCTGGGAATACCGTGAGAAAACTATTACAAGCAGAGTACGTGCAAGCTGATGCTGTGTCTGGAACTCATGCAATGGCCTGTAAGACTCAAGCTGATGAAAGCAGTAACGTCTCTGGGCTGTGAGCTTGGTTGCACTGGCCCGCATGTGTTTGTTTAATCAACACATTAGTACCTATCTCCTTCAGTCCTAAAAATGCCTGCTATCCTACTGGATAAACACAGGGAATGGCCTCCCTCCTGCTCACTTGATTCAATGACGTGTCCACAGGGGAAAAAGGATTGGTGACCCCTGTTCTGAGACCGATTAAACCACTGGCTAGAATTCCATGAGCAGGTTAAAGGAAATTACAGCCTATCCCTCTCTTCTGAAAGGAAAAAATACACCCTGCTTGTTATGAAGGCTGAAAATTGTTCGAGAGAAAAGTCAAACCTTGCACTCCTGGGACCTTGAACTAGAACGACCAATGCAGAGTGGTAAAAGGATGCTAAATATTTCAGTGACTGAAAGAACACGAAGGCCAAGTTATTAAAAATCCATATGGCAGACAGTGGCTCTTAGACCACAGTCTGTGGGGCACTGGTGGCCTGCAGAGCATCCCTACGTGGTTGCCAGACTGGCTGCTGTCACAATGGCAAAGCATCTGTCACTTTTTAAACAGTGACCTGTCCTGCTCTTTCTACTCCTGTCTAAGATTCACAGAGTTTCCCAAGACTATTTTTGACCAGCTGGGCTAAAAGAGAGCCTGAGCCTGCCTGTCTGCACCAGGCTCTCCTGCGGCTCCTTTTGATGGCTGATTTGAAATGTGGAAAGGGAGCAACAAAAAATGCCAGGCAGAGGACTACAGAACATACAAGGAGCACTGCAACTCATCTGTCAAATGGTCTGTAAAGAACGTGAGCCAGCAGTATAAGCGTCGTGTTGGGCAGGGTGCTCTAACCAGGCAGCTGTGCCCACTGTTCAGAGAAGATTTTCACCTCATACTCTTCCTATGACGTTTGCTAGTATTTCCTTCCTGGATAATTAGCCCTGGCATTGTATTTACCTCAGGGAAAGAACAGGGTCAAGAACTGAGAGACTGGAAGAGGAAAGGAAGATGATGGGGAAGCTAAAAATGTCAAGAACATCAGCTCAAGGAAATCCCCAGTTGCCATCTTGGTGGATGATTTTCAAAAGCAAAAGAGGAATTCCCCAACCCCCTTCATTTTCAGCTCACTTTGAAGAGCTCCCTTACACAGTTATCTTGAATAGATGCATCTCCGATAGAAAAACCTGACCTGAAATCTTGTAAGAACAAGGTCTCTTATGTTTCTTTAACTTCAGGGCCAGAAAATCCACATGAGCAGCCTTCATCTATTCAGGGCCTGCGAGTGCCTTCTAGCCCTTCATTAAGCAACGTGACTAACGCTTGCCACGTGTGCTCTGTTATCACTCCCGTCCTCCCTCTGGGCTCTGGATGCAGCACAGAGTTTTGTCTTGGTAGGGTTCAGTGGTTTTCTTTTTCCAAGGCGCTTGCTGCTGTGTGGTCCTGTCAGCCGCAGCAAGCCGCAGGAAGGCACCCTGCACTTAGAGAGGAAGGGGGCCGTGTCCGGGGAGGTCCCCTGCTCCAGGGTGAAGTCACTCCACCGCCTGGCACAGGCTGCGCCTGGAAGAGCTGATGTCACAGCACCCTGGCATTTACAGCTCAAGCCTGGGGAGAAATAACTGCAAGCACCGTAACATGTTATTGATCCCGAGCATGGGATTAGTGGGATGTGCCTCTTGCTGGAAGAGAGGACACCTATGCCTGACAAACCAGATGATGTTCCAGGACACTGTGCCAAACGCCCCATGTGCCCAAGCACAACCGGCAATGGGTTAATCTCACCTGGCACATCGGAACAGTCCAGCTTAAAGCTAATTAATTCTTGAATCTCCTTTCTGATGCATGTAGTTTTAAATCAGGCACCTAAATGAAGTCAGGGCTGTTAAGAAGGGGATCTATCTGCAGGTAGCATGTAAAGGGGTTTGTTTCTTTCTTCTCCGCATGGGCAAACAACATTATGAAAACCCCAGCTACTCTGATTCGGTGACCGGAGGCACTAGGTGACCTTATCTCTCAACCAATCTTTGCAGTGGCTCTGTCTCCCTCCCACTCTGTGCTAGGGATGGCAGAGCAGTGCCGCTGGCACGCACAGTGAGTCAGCAGACCCGCAACTCCCCTATCGTGGAAATGCTCCTGCTCCCATGGCCTCACTGCTTACAGTTTTGCAACTAAGATGGGGCACCCCAGATTTGACAAAAAAATTGCCTCACAAGGAGGCAGGTCCTCTAATGCAGCCAACATGCCAGTCGAATCTGCACTGGCTGGGCCAGGGTGTGCGTAGAGAGCTGGTCCCGACTGCAGGCAGCCTGCGGGAGCATCACTGCGGGCGCCCCTCTGCAGCCTCCAGAGAGATGAAGGTGGGATGGTCACGCAGCATTTCTGGGAAGCTGAAATTGGTCAGTGAATGAATGGTGGCTTTTGCGTTTCTCAGCCCGTGCTCCTGGGAGTAAAATGTTATTATAGCAAGGAAAAAAAATGCCACTCTCTGAACTTCTGTTGCTAGCATCTGAACTGAACCCTACTCCTGAGATTTCAAAGGAGCTTCTTGAGCTTTTTAACTTTTCACTGCTCTTTGCATTTCCACGCCTGGACAGTGAAAAGGCTAAGCAGACTAACACTGTTTTCACAGTGTGCAGATTGTGATCGGCATCATCCCAGCAATGCCAGGCCTCTTGAACTTCCAGCCTCAGCCTCTCTGAAGAGGCCTGAACTCGTTTAAACACTCCAATTCTGGCTACTTTTAATCAAAACCTTTGAGATCACCTTTAAGGCTCGCTGCCTTTGTTCCACAGCCAGGAGCAGGTCCCACGCCTTTATGCCTCTCTGACTTCAGCCATAAGCAGCGGCTCTTTTCAGACTGAGCAGCACTACCCAGGAAGGACCAAACCCAAGGCCTCGGTATGTGCTTTGTAAGGTACCAGCTAGTCCTGCAATAATGAGGCCTCCACTGCATTTCCATCACAGCTCACCCACTGTGCATCACTGGTCCTCTAATGAGGATGTTTCTGAGAGAAGGTGGGCTGAACTCTGCCCTGTCACTGATGGTGGTGGTGTGGCTCTTTGCCTACATCTCTTGACATCCCCTATGAGGTCTGGATGCCCCTCAATGGAGTTAACTCCCCTGATGGACTTCTGTCATTTCACCTCCTCTCCACGCTGGCAACCAGTGTTCTTTACTGGCCACTTACCTTCTCACCAACAAAGACGTCACCAGGGAAGCACACTCCTTTGTATCTTGCATAGGAGGTGCCGAGAGTCTCATAACACCAATTCACGGAAATATTCACCACAGAATTACATTTACTACTTCCAAGTAGTTTGTACTTGTTCTTAATGACTTTGCCCACGCAAGGAAATGTAGTGGTTTAATTAAAATGGGGTTAAAGTCCAATAGGCTTAAACTGGTGCGAACCACAGTAGAGACACAAAGTAGAACCCCAGCCTACATATATGTTTAAAGAAAGAACATAATCAGTTAAAAATTTGTTCCTTGGTGTACAAACAAGCTACACGGCTAATCTAGTATTAACATCCAGATTGCAAAAAGCGATAACCTGCGTAAGGGCTACCTGTGCTACATCTGACTGTGGATCACCCTCTTAAATTTGAACAGCATATTATGATCACTGTTAGTGGAAATGGCTCCATAAAACATAAAAATATTAAAATAGTGCCATCAGTCTTTAAAGATCCTGATTATACTTTTGAAATTCATATTGGTCTCAGAATTTGACCCTACATATCCATCCCCTGCTGTAAATTCACTCCTGAAATCAAATCTGTCAGTGGCATGGAGTTTAATTTGATCTTGTGACTCCAGTATTTGCTACTATGCTAACACATTACATTCTGGACAACATATTAAGCCGTGATATAACATTAGGGTCACACAGACATGAGTAAGAAGTAATGTGAGAGTCAATGATTGCCCCGATCCTTTGCTGCTGCCTGTGATTTGAGTTATTCATGTTCTGCAAGGGCAGAAAGATGATACGGATTTCTGCTTAGAAGCCTGAACCGTGGTGTGATAATCAGATGCCAAAGGTTAGTTTTAGTCCAACACAGAGGTGACTCCTGAGAAATCACCCAGAAAACCCCAGTCCAGAGGGTTAGGGTGGAAAAGAGAGAGAGATGCAGCTGGTGTTCAAGTACAAGCACCCCAGCAAGTTGCACGTACGAACCTCTGGCAGCTCATAAAAAGCAGTCATCTGCACATACGCCTACTCATCCCTGTGGTACAGACTTCCACATAAGAGGTAGTGCTTCTTTATAGTACAAATGATAGGTGTGGAGATACACACAGCAACGCATGCTAACAGAGTGTACCAACATTGATACCTACATGCTTAAACATCATCCTCACCAGGAGACACAGGATCTCCTGCCTGCCCACACTGTTTCCTCCAGGAGAGGATGTGTCAGCGTGCCAGCCTGCAGTGCCTCTGGTGGCAGTATCACCCACTGATAGGTGAAAGATGGGACCAGCCTGGGTCGGGGGTGGGTGGGGTTAACATTAGGCAGAATATCTTCTTTCCTCCTTGTTGATGCCCAGGAGGCCAGGATGAAGAGGAAAGGAAGGGAGGAAGAGGCAGGAAGTAGAAGGACCCTGGATCCATCATAACAGGTGGCCTCTGCAGACTTGGCCTTGGACAAGATGGTGGGAAACTTGTGTATTCAGGAAACCATCCATTTGACCTAAGGTCTGAGGATTGAAACCAACAGCAGGGGAGAAAAATGGAGTCTGTGAGGTCTTTATGGTATAGACCCATCCATGCTGCAGTTACACTCAGATGGAAGGGCTGAAAGACAACAGCTTGGTACCACTGTACTGATGGTAAACTGTCTTTATCTCAACCTACAAGTTTCCTCACTTCTGCCCTTCCGATTCTGTCCCCCATCCCACCTGGGGGAGTGAGTGAGCAGCTGAGTGGGGCTTAGCTGGCTGGGGTTAAACCACAACAACCTCACAAGGGGAACAGCATTTGATTCCCACAAACAAAAAAAAAAAGATAGCTAAGAGGAAGCCTTGTCCCCAGCATCTACATCAGACAAGTTTGGGCAAAGCTGGGTTATTAATAATTCCAAGAAAAGGCTTTCAGAGGGCTCCTTCCATAAACTTTCATCTGGGATACCTGCCCAGGAACAGACAGCACTCATGCATATTCTTCCCCCATCACCATTTATTTTGGACTCCTCTTTGAACAACCTATCCTCAGTCACCCAGACAGCAGAGCACTCACAGAGATAACCATGGTGATTTTTCCAGATGCAGAGCCAAACCTACTAGAAACTCAAAGAGACTGCAGATCTCATGCTTTGATTCCTTATTTCAGAGCGAGGGTGCTCAGATCTGGATCTAGAGTGGACAGAAATGCAGGGCTGTTGATCTGTGGGTTGCTCTTGTTGGGCCAGCATGTGACTACATCGGGTCACTGCAGAGTGAAGCAACCCTGGCTTGCATGGCACTGGACACAGTGACTGCTGGAGATCTGGGCCAGGCACTGAGGGACAAACCTGAGAGCATTCTCTGGAGCATTTGGCATCTGGAAAACTAAAAAAAAAAATCTCTTAACAAGCTTCTTGCTAGCTGCTCCCTCCCAGACATTTTTGGCTCTCATAAATGTGAAATAAGACTTTTCTATAAAGATGCAGAAGATGCAGCTGGCAAAATCCTTCCTTGAACACGGTCAGGGAAAACTAAGGAAAGGGAAAGAAAAGCCATTCCATGGGATGCTCTGGTCCTCGTTGCATCACCTACCACACAGGTCCTGGAGAAAGCTGCCCCACCTCCCTGTGCTCCAGACTGGCTGGCCAGTGAGACCTGCTGTGAAGGAGCAAGCTAGAAGCAGCCTCAGCAGAGCCTCCCAAAACCAGCTTCAGCGGGAGCCTTCATCAGGGAGCTGCTTTTCAGCTGAGACTCTTGGCCCCAGCCTCTGCCTGAGCTACACCGCAGGCATGTGCATATCACGGCTGTGCCTGGCTGCACACACCCCACCAATGCAGCCTGGACCTTGATCTGCTCACTACCCACCCCCATCCCTGTCTCACCACCATGGACCTCTCTCTCCTCCTGCACATCACAGATTTTCCATTGCCAGGCTGTGCTCAACCTGAGCAGCTGATGTTCACCACTGACATTACACACCACCAAGCCCTCTGAGTCCAGGCACATGCAGGCAGCTTGCTCTGCCTTCTGGGCATCAGAAAGCAGGACACTAAAACGTATATGGACACATGTGCTTTCTGCTGCATCCTCCTCCCACACGCCCTGAACAGATGACCACCCACAGCGCTGAGCCAGTCCTCGCAGCTTCAGTTTGATATTATTCATCCTGGTTTCCAAAGGTGATGTCCCATCTGGGAGCAGGCAAGTCTAACAGGTCAGTAAGGCATCCCATGGTGCCTTCAGGAAAGTAGAACATTCATAAAACTAACTGTGGAATATTGGCTGTACTGCACATCATCGCTCTAACTGCTGCTTGCTCACACCCAGGTAAACAAAGAAGCCAAGAGTGCGCAGCCATTTCATTTTATTAATTAAAGTGACTGGCATTTATACAGCACCCAAGCACTTTGCAAATCTTAATTAAGCTTCACAGCAGCCCTGAGAGGTGAAACGTGTTCCCGTTTACAAACAGTAAAAATGAGACACAGCGAAGTAAGTGACCTGCCAGTGCACTCAGGAGCTCAGCGGAAAAAATGGGAAAGGATCCAAGATCTTGACGCCTTCCCACCCCTCTCCCTAGCTGCTGCTCTACATGCCAAGTGCTACCCCACAGCTCTAACCCTCACCGGACACCACAGGGACCTCTAGCTCAAGCAGACACATGCGAGTGGAAGTAACACCAGCACAAAAACCTGAAATATTCTCCCATGCCTAAGAGATGCCTCAGGGATCTATAAAAATTTTATTATTTTTCATATATTGAAACATGTGGAGAATCTACAGCCAAGGCTTCAGTACGCCTCCAAAGTTCATTTCACACTGCCCAGGGCCACTGATTTTTATTGTGCTAACGCTGGAGAAGAGTAATACTGGGTGTCTGGGCACAGAGTTATTCCTGCTGAGAAATGTCCCCAGCAGCCAGGGGAGAAAAAGGGAGACCCTGTCCTCACCAGCTTGCCTGCCCTGTCCCCGGGGAAAGCCCCCCCCCCCGTGCTCCCCACAGTCACACCAGTGCTGGGGCAGCACCAGACCTGGGGGCTGCCTGCAGTGGCCTTCCCCGGGCACCACAGCCACCGGCGCTGAGGAACAGATGGCAAGAGGGTGGCTGAGGTGTGGAGGGATGCAGAGGAAAGGGGGAAGGCCACCACCCAGCATTGGTGGGGAGAGTATCTTTGGTCTGGGAGGAGGACGAATGGACAGCCTGACACTCCACGGCTGTGGCAGGGATCTGTTCCCATCTCTCTTTGGGTGGGACCTCACGCTGCAAGAGCAGCGCTTTGGCAGAGAACGCCTGCCTGAGGGAAACAAGCCTGACAGATATTTTGCACAAATAATTGAATTATTTTTAGATGCTCAACACATCCATTCGCAAGACAGCTAGCCACGCAGAGATGAACAGATTTCGCAGCCCCCTACTAATCCACTGAAACAGCTAATCTCCTTAACCCTTGTAGCTCATGAATAATGGCAGACACATGAAAAGGCATTGCACCTCGTTACTTCTGCCCCAGACACTGTCCCCAAAGGAAGGACAGGACTTGCAGCAGGGCTTTTTTTGTCTGTATTATTATTACTATTACTAAAGAGAAAGGCAGGTTCAGATAGGATGCCAGCAGAAAGGGACCAGGACCAACCAAGCAAGGAAGTGCTCCTACAACAGAGAGACCTTTCCTTACTTCCCTCCTTTGCTGTTTCTTGCAGCTTGACATATGCACAGGCATGATTCATCCCTGCTAAAGCAAAAAAGGGTCATCAGCAGCCATCCCAAAAGCATGATAGCTGGGTCGAGGGAGGAGAGGTTATTGTCCAAGTGTCTCTAAAAGCCCCAAGCTTAAAGGCCAAAGGCTTGGTTTGATTGAGCATGGAAAAGAAACCCCTGCAGTCACCTTCTGTTTTAATTTGACTTTTCATTACTTTCGCTAGAACAATCTGAAGCATCTTATTTTGAAAGACAGCTCTGTCTCAGCGCTCTGCGTACACTGTTTACGCTCAGTTCTGCCCTCAGTCCTCACAAGAGTGAGGCTAGGATCCTTCACAAGAGCAAAGGTAGGGTCTGATTCCCAAAGGCTGCATCATCATGGTTTTGTCTACAATGCATGCTTTAAACAACAGGTCTCTAAAATCTTATCAGTTGCAGCAAAACCTGTGAGATAAACAGCATACAGAGAAAAGATCCCTAAATACATGCATAAACACACTCAAACAAAGCTCAGGGGAGACAGAGGCTGTGTCTTGGGCTTTCTACTCTCCACATAGCCAGGACACAAAGTAATATCCTGGTATTTCAGTGCTGCTGAGGAAATAACCCAGCAAATATGTTTGGTTGTATTTCAACTAGGTCTATCAGCAAATCTGCAAAATTCCTGGAACTGTGACAAAAAGGATCACACAACACACTCACAGTGGCAAACAGACATTGCTGCATCCAGAAGAGATGCAGGAATTGCCCATCCACAGGTGTTAGTATGGCTGTATCAGTTCTTGCTGCTAAATGCTTTGGAAAAACCTCTCAACTGCTGCGAAACAGAGGGACCTGTGCTTTTCTAAAGCTGTCACTGCATACTTCCACATAATTACATATACCTGGGTGAATTTCTAGCACAGTTAAGGTGCAGAGGCACAAGGGGCAGAAATATTTCTACATCTCATGAAATTCACATAAAGGATCCACAAAAGGTTATGATTTATTTTATCAGCATTCCCTAACCTGAGCATACCCACGCTCTGCTGCTGGGAGAACCTGTGCTAAGTTTGGCCAACGCAGCCCCACAGCGGACCAGCAAAACTAGTAACGAGCCCTGTCAGTGCACACGAGTGTACAGCAGTGCACACCAGTGCAGAGGAGAAGGCCCGGCCCTTCCCAATATCTGGCCACAGCACTACAATCCTGCATTATCAAGAAATATGCACCAAAAAGTCTCAAAGTTATCCCAATCCAAGCTCAGGCCAAGGTGCACTGAAGGAAATGCCAAAGTTAGCTCTGACTTCTGCAGAGACAGCACAAGTCCCATAGCTGGCAGTGGGTCTGCAGCAACAAATCTAATTTATAGATTACTTTTCCAAATTCAGCAATATTTTCAACATAATTACAGCAGTACAAGGCTGAGTGTTCATGTCTTGGAAGATCCTTAGGGATCCTAGTATCCGTGTATGTCTACTGTTATCCCTGCTGCTATGGAAAGTGTTCTTTATGGAGAGCCTGTTTGCCAACAAGTGATTTTACCTGCTCTGGAAACCTGAACTTGAAGAAAATTCTCTGAGATTCTCTACCGACAAATTTAACTGTTCCTTCTGAAATGTCTACAGCTTTTTTCTTAACCTGGAGAAAAAGAAAAACCAAAAAGCCAGCGCTACAAGACAGTGGTGGTGGATTTTTTTCAGAAGTTTTTCCATACTATTCAGAGAATCATCAAAATGGGCCAACAAATGAACTACAGATTTTCCACCACTCTGTAGAAGTGCACAGCAAAGCATCCGCTCTGTCCTTCCCACCTCAGTTCTGTGAGACTAAAGCATCTAAGATTTCAACTTGTTAGGAATGTCACAGTAGTACCTCTCACCAGCAACAAAGTCAAAATTAATGTTAAATTAGCATTAATATTTAAAATAAGTTATTCTATTCCATGCTGCTTTGTTTGTGAGGAGATCGGGGTAGTCTCTGAGGCTTTCCAGTTGGCTTCCCTGCCAGGGCATCTGCTAGCTGAAAACTGATACATTCCAGCATTTTAACTTGTTCAATACTACAGCATCTGAAACATGGTCGAGATGGATGGTTTCTTCAAAGCAGTTCTTGCTTGGGACTTCTGAGTGGGGAGCCCAGTTGGATTATAGTTAAAATTTACAGATTTTGGAGTACGGAAAGGTCCTTTTTCCTGTTTGCCCTTTCCATCAGCCTGCTCTGTCTGGGGGTGTCCTGATGTCAGTCCTGCTCCCCCATCTGACTGCACGTCCTGGCTCCCCATTTCTCCCCATCCTGCTCTGCCCAAGCTGAAACAACACGAGCAAAGACCCCCTCCCCACTGCCCTGCTCCCTGCACAGGGCTGTTCACCAGGAGCCTGGGCTTCTCCCCACACCTCCCACTAACCAGGGCACCACTAACACCTTCTCACCTTGCCTGCAGCCAAAGGAAGCTGAAATGTAGAAGCTGTGACTCACAGGGAGAGCAAAATGCAATGCTGCTTGCAGCTCACTGCTTCTCCAGCCTTGACGCATGGATGGAATCACTGGGGACTATCTAGACAGTTCCCTGCCAGACCTTGCCTCTTTTATAATCAGGTGTCCCTGCTGTGAGACTGCAGTGTTTCCCCACTGGGAACATTTCCCCCCACAGCGAGGGGGAATAATGCCAGTGCACACCAGCCACTCTAGAAAAGACTCTGGGAATGGTCTGGCAAAGGGAGAAATAGTCCTAGGCAAAATCAACGTTTGGCTGAAGCCATGCAAACACCTGTTCAAACACTGCTCAGCAGCATCCCTAAAAGCAAACCTCCCCTACATGCTGAGTCCCCTCAGATGGTGCCCCAGAGACAATCCCACATCTCCCCTACCCAATCGTGTTAGCACGCTATCTCTGGAGGCACAGGGTGCTTGGCCACTTCCCAGGAAGGACCCTCTCGCCAGTGCCAACAGAAGACCCTCTGCCCAGGACAGCTGGACCCCCACATCTCCAGGCACAGCCCCAGCCCTGTCCTGTCCCCAGGCCCAGCAGCCCGCTGGGGTGTCTGGCACACAGTGATTGCTCTGCAATAATCAGCTTGTAGTCAGAAATTAAGCAATAGCTTTTGACCGGAGGCACTGTGGGCCAGCTGCTCGAGCTGTGCGAGCGTACTGCTGCACACTGACCCTCTTCCCTGGTCCGGCGGCTGTGTTCTCCGAGTGCCCAGCTCCACACAGGTGAGGCTTGCAGAGACACCAGACCAGGAGGGGAAGGAGACAGGCTTGCATAGAGGATGCAGCAGGTACACAGCCACAAGTGGTGGCAGAATGTCCCCTCCCGCTGGTCTGGGCACCAGCATCTGATGGCTACTGCTGCTGCACTGGAGACAGCTAAGGAGGAGGCATGCATCTGCTGACAGACACCATGGCACATTGCAACAATCACCATCCCAAATGGCACCGGGAGCAGGACACAAGCCTCTCGCAGCACCTGGTGTGCCAGGGAGAGACAGCTCTCCAGAGGCCTCCTCCCACTCACACCCTTTCTCTCAAGCCAACGTATGAGCTCAGGTGTCCGGAGAGGAAGGTGCAAGGCCCAGGGTATCACCACACATTGCAGCGGTATTAATGAAATCCTTCTCACATTGTACTGGAAATGCAAAGCCTCCTTCCCCAGAAGCCAGCACTTCCAGCAAGATGCCTGCTGTCTTCACATCCCAGGTGTTCCCCATGAAAAACCCCACCACATCATCAAGGTTAAGCAGCACTAGACCACCAAAGGGTTAAAGCCAGAGAGGCAATTTGAGATATGACTGAGCTGAGCCTCAATACATTGGAGGGTAAAAACCTCAGGGAGGCTTTTGCTGAGAATCTTAACAGGATCAGCCTATGGGATTCATTTTCATCCAGAGGTCAGTGCCCACGTATCAGCTAGCAAAGGGGCCAGGTGCCCTCCTTGCACCAGGTTGGCTACAAGGAGATGCCCCCTACAGCCCTGGGGAGCCCACAGCTTCACCCCTCCGCAACCTGCTCTTGCTCAGCAGGACCTAGGTCGCTGCTCCCAGGCTCCTGGCTTTCCCTGCTCTGCAGGCTGGCTGGAGGCCCAGATCTCACCTTCACACTGCCCAGTGTACTAGCTGGCCCTCATACAGGGCACAGGTGAAATTTCAATAATTGCAATGGCTGTTAAACAAGATCCAACAAAGCCACTGTCCTTGCACTTCTTTGACTCCCTTCTCACATCTAGCCTTATTTTCTTCCATGGAAATGAGCCTGCAGGGATCACTTCATTTATGCTGCTCAGCACTACCAACTCCAGTAACCTGAGTCCTCATTTGCATCACCAAGGGTGTAAATTTGCCCCGAAGAACCATGATCCACCCACAAAATTCTCCCCTGAGCCAGACAGAGGAGGAGCAGAGGGAAAAAGATAATGGCTGGGACAATCTAGAGTAACAGAAAAATCCAGGAGAAGAACCGTAAAGAAAGGGAACAGGAGTAATCTGCAATGCTACCTTATGGATTCTTCAAGTAAAGCTGAAAAATGCCATATTTCAAAAATCCCCCCTGACTTGGGCACACCTCTAGCCACTGCATTTTGCCCCTGGATGCCTGCTGCATTCACAGTGAAACGTGAAGAAAAGCACGGAGAAATGGCCTGTGGAGCTGGGATGCTGGAGTGTCACAACTCATCACAGGGTGGAGAAAAAAACACCCCAGAGCTCTGACAGCTCAGCCCTGCATGTCACATCAGTGTCCATTGAGGAAAGCAGGCACAGGAGCTGTCTTGGTACAAAAAACACTCTGCACAAAAACAGCCGTGTCTGTGGGAGGAGGATGGAGCTCAAGGGGCCAGTGGAGGTATCTCAAGAGAGAAATGAAACGTTCAGTTTCAAGCTAGCTAGAAGACTAAAGTTTAAAAGACCATGTCTAGCTGTACAGCTTCCTAACAAAGACCTAAACTCCTTTTCCACCACATTTTCCATAGTGTTGATAGCAAAGTATCACATATGATATTTGTGTTGTGGTTAACACTCTTGCAGGAGGTGGGGAAGCACTCAGGTTTGGAGCAGCAGGTCAATGCATACATCTGAACAGTGACACCAAATTTTTTGTGACTCAAGCCTACTTTCCCAAGGGAGAAAAGGGCATTCCATGGGCTCAGGTTCACACAGAGCTTGCTCCTGGCTAGGAACCACTAATATGGTGAGCGGTATCAGCATCCTTCTTTTGCACAAAACAGATGAAAGGCAACGGACCCAAAATCCAGCTTGCAGGGCCTGATGAGGGAATGAAAGGAGAAAACCTGGGACTATTCCTCACCACTTGCAATTTGGGGAGCACGTAGTTACAGACCCCTGACAGCATCTTCCCCTCCTGCCTGCAGCTTCTGGTCTGACTGGTGCCATCACAACCACTATACAATGTTATTTCCTTTGAATTTCAGGCATTCACCACGTAAGAGCTCACCATGAGAACTGAGACAAGGTGAATGTTTTCAGAATGGTTTCCAGGGCCTGGGTAATTCAGTTTCATCCTGAAGTTACTGGTTCCCACACAGCCTCACTAGGAAGGCAGACTGATAGCTAACGGCCAACTTGGGGTCCATCTCACATATGATAAACGACTATGACATCCCAGAAAAAAAGAGCAAACGCCAAAGAAGCAATAGTCATGCTGAGCATGGCAAAGATATGTAGTTAAAAATAACTAATGCTAGAAACGCTGTGTAAAGCAAACATTACACCAATCTCCCAAGAGTGACATTTTAGAAGATACTCATGGAAGCAGTCCTGTGTATAGCCAGAGTGAAGTTTTGTGCACTTCACTATGTCTCAGAGGGGCAGAAACAATTTTGAGATCTCTGCCTGATATTTGCTGTTGAGTTTACGTCTCCTAGAAGTGCCTCCTGTGAACTTAAAAAAGGCAGAGTAAAGGAATCCCAGGCAACCACTTTTCCAGCAGGAAAAGCCACCTGGTATTCCTTAGTTCCCAGAAGGTGCTAGACAGGCCCTGTCCTTACCCTGCCTCCCACAACAAAATAGCAGATGCCTGCCACACTGAGCAGGTGACCGGTTCAATCCCCCTCGGCATCCTGGCAGTGCCCAACTCCAGCTGGTTTGGGCATGGTGCCTGCAGCACATCACCTGTGTTAGAGGTCTCTAAACAGGGCTGGCATTCAGCTCCTATCTTGAAGCTTGAGGACTCCTTTCATCCCAATTTGTACAACAAGTGATGCTATTCTTATTCAGAGAAATGTCTCATTCATAGAAATGTTCTTCACAGATGGGAACAAAAAGCCTTGTGCACTGGAGAAGCTCTTAGCAAATACTGGGTGGCAGCAGAGCTCACCCTCCTTTCCTGCTGCAGCCCCATCTGTATGGCTTTGCTACCCTAATGCCATTATCTGACAGACCATACTCACCTATTCCCCCTTCCCCACCCTTTTTCACTAGCCTCTTTCCTCGGTCTGTCTCCAGTCCCCGGGCAGATCCACAGACCGATCTAACCCACTTGGTTTGAGAAAGAAAATCTCTTTGCCCCAACTCCTCTCTCGAAAACCCCAATGCACTCTCCAGTCTCTTCCCAACTATCTCAGTGTCTCTTCAACTGTCTGATTATTAATGCTGCATAATACTGAACTCAGATGTGGCACTAAAAACCTCCTCCAGGAAATACCCAGCCCCACCACCTCACTCAGGTGACCCCAGGAAAAAAACAGAAATTCATGCTCCTTTCCTTGTGGGATCTCTGGGGAATTGTATACACATCCCTTGCTCACCCAGTAGTGACTCTTGGCAGCTCAGAGGATTTTTGGAACCGATTAGTCATACCCAATGCCTCAGGTACTCTGCCTGCACCCAGCTTTTTGGGAATGGAGGACGTGGTTAAGGGACGGCATCCCCACTTGAGTTCTCAGAAGACAGCCTGGAATTAGCTGTGTAGGTGTCAGTAGCACAGCTAATCCAGAGGCAGCATTTCAGCCACCTTCTCCAAGCTACTTCTAAAACTTTCAAGGACACAGACGAGCAAGGGTGAGACAGACAGTGAGAGGAAAAATAGGAGAAGGGAATAAGGAGGGGTGAGATGCTTGAGAATGTAGACATTTGCCTCGTGCTGTTCCCTGAAGGAAGCACCACACTCATCCAGGCTTATGTTACACTGGGAGGCAAGACAGAGAAAAAGAAAATAGGCGATGCTGGCCTGGTGACACAGGCACTCACCTTCATGGAGTACCACTGGTATGGGGACAAACTCCTTTGATTGCATGAGCTGCTGACTCAGGCATAAGCCCATCTTATACAGATGGATGAGATCCCACAGCAAGGGGAGGCATGAGGAGGGGGGACACTCTGCCAACCCCTGTAAGCGTGGCTGCGTAAGGTACCAGCATCACCGCTACACAGGGAGCCACCAACAGCTCTGCAGACAGGGCACCACAGTGCCTCCCATCCCTGCTGCTTGCCGCTGGGGAGAAGCACATGGTGAAGGTGCAAATCCCACCCCAAGGTCTCCTGGGTCTGTAAGTGGACCATTGCCAAGACAGCGCATGTGACAGCAGTGGAGGGCATGTCCTGTTTGATAATCTCCCTCTTGTCCTCCATCCAAGGAGCAGCATACCCCTCTCCTTCCTCCATCTTCAAACCAAGGCTCAGTAGGAATACAAAGTCACCTCAGACACACCAGGAGGTTTCCTAATTAGTCAAACAATCTTGCAAAAATATGATTAAGATGTCTGCTCCAGACCAGTAGTATATTTCAGAATATTATCTGGGTATGAAAAAGGGTATTTTTAGCATGCTACAGATTTCACAGTTCTTCAATAAATTTAGAGAGCTCAACAGGCATTAGGGAAGTCCTTCATCCTGCAGCCACAGGGGTTACAAAGACAACTCAGATGTAACAGGAAGGTGTGCCGGCTTTGGCTGCGATACAGTTAATTTACTTCATAGTAGTTCGTATGGGCTATGTTTTGGGTTTGTGCTGAAAACAGTGTTGATAGTACAGGGATGTTTTAGTTACTGCTGAGCAGTGCTTACGCAGAGCCAAGGCCTTTTCTGCTCCTCTCCTCACCCCACCAGCGAGTGGGCTTGGGGGGCACAAGGACCTGGGAGGGGGTACAGCCGGGACAGCTGGCCCCAGCTGACCAGAGGGATATCCCATACCATACGGCGTCATGCCCAGCATATAAGGATGGGGGAAGAAGAAGATGACATTCAGAGTGATGATGTTTGTCTTCCCAAGTAGACATTACGCATGATGGAGCCCGGCTTTCCTGGAAGTGGCTGAACACCTGCCTGCCCATGGGAAGTGGTGAATTAATTCCTTGTTTTGCTTTGCTTGTGTGTGCAGCTTTTGCTTTACCTGTTACACTGTCTTTATCTCAACCTACAAGTTTTCTCACTTCTCCCTTCTGATTCTCTCCCCTGCCCTGCCAGGGGGGAGTGAGCGAGCAGCTGTGTGGGGCTTAGTTGCCAGCTGGGGTTAAACCACAACAGTCCGTTTTGATGCCCGACATGGGGCTCAAGGGTTTGAGATAATGACAGATTTGATTGGATTGTGCTAGATCAGATTTATAGCTGTTATTGATGTTTAGCTATTAATTGGCAGGCTTCTGTGCTTGCCATGGGGTTTGCTTTCTTTACTGTAAATTAGAGTCTAGTGCTCATTAGTGGCTGCTTTTTGCTTTCGCCGCTTGCTGTACTGCTTGTCATCTTACTGTGCTGTGCCCGGGAACATTCTGCTAACAGCAATGGTGATGCGCCGGGGCTGGCAGATGGCCAGGGCATGGCTGCCATTTCTGTGCTGCTGTACTGGACAGGCTGGGACTCCAGTGTGAACTCAAGTCAAAGGGACTGTGACCTGCGGTTAAGTCACACGGGAGCAGGACACACTGAAGTGTATGTGGCCATGGATAAGCCCGCGCCAGAACAGGTACATCTCAAAGCGTCTGTGGCTGTGGTTATGTCTGTGCCGCAGCAGGTATGCCTCTGAAGGAATTGTGGCCCAAGGGTAAATCCATGCTGGAGAAGGTACACCTCAAAGCACTGCGGCTATGGATAAGACCACGCTGCAACAGGCACAGCTTGAAGCATCAGTGGCTGTGCATAAGGTCATGCTGGAGCACCTCAAAGCATGTGGCCATGGATACGATACAGCAGGTATATCATGGAGGGACTGCAACCATGGGTAAGGCCATGCTGGAGCAGGTTTCCTTCTGAAGGGACTGTGGCTGTGGGTAAGGCTATGCTAGAGCATGTATATCTCAAAGGCATTGTGGTTCATGGAGAAGGACTGTTGATGGTAAACTACAACAGCACAGCAGTAACATTCTCCTCTATAAATACCAAAGCCAACAGAGGGTAAGTAACAAGGCAATTTGAGAGGGGGCTAATTGGAAGAAGAAAAAGCCCTTTGCCTACCTGGCTTGACCTCAAAAAGCCAGAGCACTACCCTGCATGCACAGAGATGCTGCCAGTCTGCTGCTGTCGAGACATTGGGCCCCACTATTCAGGTGAGACAGACTATGAATTAAGTATGTGAGAACCGGTTTCACAGAGCTGAACTCCACGTCCATTTTTGTAGCATCACCAGTTTTAGAACATCATTAAGAAACTGACATTTTTTACATTTCCCCCCATTTCTTTTCATTTTCTCTTGCCAACAAACTGCCAGATCCCAGCCAGAAATGCAGACAGTGTGCTGAAACCTAATTTGAAAAGATAGTCTTGCTTCTAGCTGAATTACTACAAGTATCCAAATTTCACAAGAGACAGGAATGTCCCTTCTAGGTGTGGAGCCTCCATACAGGTTTTATAGTCCAGCATTTACCTATAGAGGAGAAGAAATGAGAGCAGCATCGGGAGGGAATTTTTGGTCTCTCCTGTCCAAGGACAGGGGTGTCAGACTGCAACAATGCTTCGTTATGGGTGCAGAACTACATTCTGGAGGGTTTCTTAATATGGCAACAACGGCATATTAAAGCCAGAGGATGAGATACATGCCACATCAATACCTTTCACAAGTTATAAAAGCTGGGCTTTCTAGCTTGAGTAATAGAGAGTCCCTTTGCTAGAGTTACATTTTGCCTCTACTGCTCATTTGAACAACACCAGAGAAAGAAGTGACTGTCATTGCTAGAGGGGCTCCAACCACTTCTGTCATCACACTGAGCTGGGATTCATGATGCCTTTAAAAGAGAGCAGGGAAGAGCTCACGGAGGCAGAGAGATGGAGATTCTCATCTAACCTGCTGGACTTACAGGAGTGGGATGGGTGGGAAATTACATTCATTGAAAAATCCAAGAAAGGGATCTCTTATAGGCAGACCTCTCTATTATCGGTCTGACCTGGACTGCAGGCTAGAGGTTTTATGATCTACTAGCAACATAGGGTAAGGCTCAAGTGCTGTCCTAACAGCAGGATGTTGCTAGCTAGTAAGGATCCCTGGACTTCACCCGTTTGACACAGTTCTGATGGGTTATGGCAAAAATAAGAGAGATTAGATGTTGCCATTCTTCCCAGCCTGGAAGAATCCAGGTGACACACATCCCCTATCATGTTCTTACTGAGGACTCTGAGAAAGCATCTCTGAAGGAAAATCAGTGGAGGATACAGTTATGTATACATGTGGTACACGTTACACTGCAGCCTCATGTTTAAATGTGACAGAGTGAGAAGATCTGCATATAGAACCTTGGTAGATTTACTGCCCAATAACTTCTTTTTGAGAAAAGGTATTAACAAGTATTTCAAATATTATTTACAATGTTTTGGTGGGTATTAAAATACTTCTGTACTACAGAGTCATACAGTGTGCTCTCTCTGAAGGCTGCTGGGAAGGACTGTTAACACCTGCACTCAGAGCAGACATCCATGTGATGACCCTGAGGTCTGACTGCATTAATGCTCTCTGAAAAGATATCCAGGGCCCGTGCTCCAGCTGCGGTGCAGGAGGGGAGGCAAGGTGCAGCACTGTGCCTAACACCCAGCTGCCCAGGCTGGACCCTGCAGTGCTCTCAGAGCCACAGCGCCATCCTTCCAGGACACACGACCTGGATGATGGCCAGCTGATGCTGCCGACTTTGCTCCAGCTGTGATAGTCCTCCACCAAGCTGCAGGAAGCACTGGTGCCAAAGAGCAGGAATCTCACCGAGGAAGTTTGGGAGAGCCCCTCGACAGCACTGGCAGCCGCCTCCTCCAGGCAACATGAATTTTACCTGTGCCACTCCTTGATACACAGCCATTTAATCTTTTTCTTTCTTTCTTTTTTTTTTTTTTTTTTTTTAATCCTCCAGAGACTGCACAAGCCCCACAGGCTATCTACTCTGGAGTTTGAACATCCCAACAGAAGCAGAGGAAGAACAGGGTTTTCATTGTTATCACAGCGCTGCCACCACCATGTGCTGTGGCACTGGGGGCTGCCAGGGCCAGCCCCGCTAGGCTGCAGGGAAATGTGCTACACACCAGCTCCAGTGATTACATACACTGCTTTTGAGAAACAGAGAAGAGGTTTTTAACAGGAAAAAAATCGTAAGCCTAAAACCAAAGATAGTTTGGGCCTGGGGGCTGTAGACTTAAAAAAAAAAAAAAGTGGCTACAATGACACAGCTAGCTGGTAACCCCCTGGAAGCCAGGCAGCCGATCATCACATCAGTGCCAGCCAGGACATTTCAGGGTAGGTTTTTCTTTTGGCAGATTTGTATCACTCCCAGATGGCTGAAGATCTGCAAAGACACACTGACCCGAGCCCTGGAGAAGCAGATGACCCATCTCACGCGGCTGCACCAAGGCTGTAAGCCCAGCTCAGTCTTGAAGCTGAACCCTGCCTGCTGGTGGGTCTGTAGAGTAGCAGTGATCCCCCAGGGACCGGGCTGGATCCCCACAGGGGGCTCTGTGCTCTGCTGATGCCAGCCCACCTCCTGCTTCAGATTTACTGCTACTTCTGGCAGTCAATAAAAGCCTGCAATGCACTAGGCAGGAAACCTCCCCTCTCCATCCCTCCCATGCTTCCAGCTAGAGAGATCTGGGAAGATATATTACAGCAATAAAAACAAAAGAGATGGAAAGATCTGGGGGAGTTTCCAAGGTAGGCAGTGCTTCAATAAAGCCCAAGCAGGCTCTTGGGGGGGCTGCTGATCTCTGGGAGAGACCGCACCAAACAGCAGCAAGTAATTCATCTGCTGGAAGGGGAAACATCAACCCATGCTCATGTGATACCTCAGTGGGAAGGCAGGAGAGATAATTCAAACAGCAGGCAGTAAAGGGCTCTGGGTTTTTAAAGCCCCTGAGTGGAAAAGCAGCCAGATGGGAAGGGAGATCTTCAAGCAGGAGAGCCAAGAAGCAGCCACACAAGAGCACTTCCACCCCCCTACTCCTATCACTACATCTCGGGCCCAGACCACAGTGATAACCATTGCTCTAGTCCCAAAACTTCAACCCACTCCTGCCAAGGCACTTCACCAACAGCACAGCTCTGCCCACCCTCCTGAGGCAGGGTGGCTCTGCGGGGCTGAACGGTCCCTAGATCACCATGTGCCTTACACTGCTGCAGGCAGAGCTAACATGGAAACTGTATGGGAGCCTTTTGATCACCTCTGCTCCTACTTGGCAGCAGGGACAGTCAATAAAACCGAATTCCAGTCCCTCTTTCTCAGCCCCCAGGGTCCTTTACTGAGGCCCTCAGGTAGATGGGACATGAGATCACATCTCCCTGGCTCAGTGCAGGCACTGTGCAGGGCTTGCTTGCAGCTCCTTGCCTCCCTTCACAAAGCCCCTGCTCCCAGACTAGGACCTACCCACAGGCAGGCTGGAATTCCCTGGGGAATGCACTCTCCACACAGATCTCCATCACCCTCAGCACCCAGACTGGCTCCTCATGGCCAGGCTAGCACCCAACCTTCTCCCTGGACAGATACCATGTGTGGTGTAACACCACAGCAAAGGCTGTGCTTTTGCATCTAAGGAGAAGGGAGAGAAACATTTAAGCCTAAGAAAGGAAGAAGGAAAGAGAAAACGTGTTCCTTCAGAAGGAAGAAAGAGGGAGGGTTTTGTAGCAGAGGAAAGCCCTGGTGACCCTGGAGTCTTCAGTCCCGTTCTTCCCCTCCACAGTTTCATGGTTTAATCTCACAAAACTGCCTCTTTGTCTTAGCTTCATCTGCAAAACAGGGTGTTAGATCTGTAAGGGATGCTAGAAGGTGCCACTGAAGAGCAAAGTTGCTGCCCTTATGTCAGCTGTAAGGCAGGTGCCCTCGCTGCCTGCAGTAGGGTCCCTGCCCTGCTGCCTCCCAACCCAAAGCGGGCATCACACTGGAACACTTTAAGAGTCCTGCTACTGCTTGGGATTTTCATGCCCACAGAAACAGATGTTCCCTGAGGTTAGTCACCAGTTACCCAGAAATTACTTTCAACTCAAGCCTGGATTTCCACACAGTAAGGCAACACACAAATCTCCATTAAAACCTATTCTGTACCCCGTATCTTGCCCCGGATACGGATGTACATTCACATCTGTATTTTCTGACAACACAGAAACATGTAACCAACTTGTGCCTCCTGAGTGGCTCTAAATGAAGCAAGTCTAGGTGTTGGGGCTCTTGCTGTATTGAATGATTATACTGAACTCTGAAGCAAGTGGAAAAATACTGAAGAAATAAGACGAGGTTACGGCCAGAACAGTGGGATGAAGAAAAAGGAGCAAATTGCAGATGTTTGCTCAAAACCAAGGCCAACGGGACGTGATAAGAGGAGCTGGGAAACCGCAGAAAGGAGCCTACATGCCAGAACAAGCAGAAACAGAAATCTTCCCAGTAAACAATTGTTAACCAATCATATTATTATACGCTTGTAAAATAGCCAACCACATTATTGCACGCTTATAGAATGCCTTATAAAAGTCTACCTGGTTTGTACAATAAACGGATCAGATCTTGAACTCTGTGAGTATTTGAATCTGACTCCCGCTCGCCCGAAATGCCCGCAGCATCTAAGGGTCTACACTGGGGTTGTGTTGACCAGCCCACTGCCCTACCTCAAAGATCTCAAGATAGAACAGCAACTTCACTCTAGGACCATTGCACTTCAGGAGCACAGGAGGGAACAGACAGCACAGCACACTAAAATACAGCAACCCCTTCCAACACTGATCTACTTGGTACTGTTGACCAGAAAAAAAAAAAATCAACTACCAAAAATCAGGTAGAGAATAAATGAGAAAGTGATTTTCAGCCCTCATTTTCAATAAGTAAATGTATCCCTGCTCAGATCTTACTGTGCTCTTAATTGGTTAATTCTTTCCCCCATGCAAAGCTCTTCAGTTCACCTTTAAAAGAAAGAGATGGATGATTAGAGTTCAGCATCCCAAAAGCAAATCTCTGCTCCCCACGCAAGAGGCAATAATTCAGCAGAGCTACACTGCCATCAGTCATGCTTCTCATCTTCCCAGTGCACCTTTCCTGTCACTACCTGGCAGGGGGAAATGGATGGTAGATGCTCCCGGCTATGTCAGTTTTGGGGATGGAAAAGATAGGAAAGGGGTGACCTTGCAAACACTGCCAGCAAGTCACATGTGTCTAGCTCTGAGATGGCTGGTGGTCTCTTTGTGTCTGCCTGGCTTTGCTAATTAGATGCTTTAAATGGTAGAGGGGAAATAGACTTAGTTCCCCAGAGTGTGGTTAGTATTACTGTGACTGTTGTCTTTTGGGTTTTTTTAGCTGGGTTCTTTGGTTTGGGGATTTTTCCCCTGCAACAGTTCCCATATGAAATAGGCTCAGTTTTCAAGTAAGAAGATTACTATTCTTATTTATTTATTTTTAACTGCCACTTCTGCAAGTCCAGCCTAGGTCTGACAGTCAGACAAGGTCTTGTCTGCTTTCCCCAGTAACAAAGGCCTTGTATTTACACAGGAAAGCCTGCTGCTGACAGACAAGCCAGGAGGTATCCCCATCCATTTTTCTATAGCTATCCTGTTTGTGGAAGACTGAGAACAGCTTACCCGTGCTGCCTGCACGAACAGAAGTGATTCACACAGAGAGATCAGCTCTTGGATAACATTAAAGCTGAGCAGCTGGTGGAGAAGGGAATGGACAATTATTTTTTTAAGACCTGCACTCATCCCGTCCCCCGTGTCTCTCTGTACAGCACAGCTAGGGAAGCACACAATGCCAGGTAGCCAACATCGTGTTGACAGCTCTCCCACAGCCATCAAGCCCCCCTCTAATGGAAGAAGCCCACCGCCACAATGCAAAAGCCAGCCACCAAGCCTGGAGGAGCCAGGGCACCATTCCCCACTGCTCCTCCAGTGCTGGTCCCTCACTGGGAAGCGGCAGATCTCAGGGGCTGTGCACTCTCCCGCAGGCTGGAACAGAACCCCTCTCTACTGGGGGAGAATTCATAGCAAACCCTACGGGGATTTTCACAAGGCTTCAAGTTGCCATGTTACTGTACAGCTGTCTATTTTAAACCAAGCACAAAAGTGGTCCATCATCAAAGAAATGTTCCTATTGATCAAGCCTCCATCTGAAGAAAAGACTATTCTTCTCCCCTTACCTCTTCAAACAAGCCCATTAACTTTACCCCAGTTATCAAGGGACATCTCACAGCTGTGGACACATCTAAGCTAGGCAGTATCTACGCCAGGGGAGTGGGGAAAGTACACATCCTCACAGTAGCTCTGACCTCATGCACACAATGAGAATTAACTCAGATTTCAAAATTTATCCCTTTTAATTACACAGTGAGATTTGTAACGTCGGTAGGAACATTTAGATAGTTGTTCAAACACTTCTTTAGGAAATACAGTAGCGAGATTGCAAAGCTGGCAATATCCTGAATTTTAAAAGATCTTTCTTTCCATTTGAAAGAAAATGTTCTTCTACGCTTAACATATAAATAAATACATTAGACCCAGGGGTGTAATGCAGCAGGTGATTTGACTCCATTCAGCCCAGTGCCAAGTGATAGTTTTCTGCATTACTACTGAAAGATGCTAAATTGTGAGGTAACATATAGTTCAATGAATGTACTTGAAAAACCTATTTGGCCCCCAGAAGGAAGTGATGCTCAGTCACTGAAGATGCCCTGCCTTACATGGGCTTTGCGTTCTCATTCCCCTGATCTCAGCCCATGCCATTGGATACATGTAAGGGCCTGATCCTACACAAAGCTCTGCTGAAGCCAATGCCCTGCCATACTGACACCCAATGCAGGACAGATACCTTCAGCTTCATCCCTACCTGCAGCTGGGCAGGCTGCTACAGCAGCTGCCCCTTCTAACTTGGTTCCAGTCTTCCTCAAAAATCACTGACCCCTGAAACTACACGTCCCCTGTTAGTGTAGGGATGCTCAGTCCTGGGCCTCCCTGGAGCAGAATGGTGCAAGAAGCAATGAACAAGAACAAGACCCAGGGCAAGACACCTTCCATGATTATTTCCATGAGCATTAGGGAAGGTAATGGCTGCTACATCACCCCCATTTTGCATGTGAAGGCACAGAGCTGTGATGGAGTTTCCCCACAGCTGCACAGCAAACCAGAGGCAGGTCCAGGAGAAGCCAGCTTCCCTCATCCTAGTACTACAAAGCAAGAGTTGGAAAAAGGAACCAGCCAGGCAGGTCTACAGTGGCCACAGACATTTTAGCAACATGTTGAAACAGATTTTCCTGCTTGCAGCTGCCTCAGCTGCCCTGTGAGTGCTTCCAGCTCACCAAGTCTGGCCAGTCAAACCGCCATTGCACAGCCTTCATGATAATCCAGGAACCTTAGTCGTGGGCTGGACTAGGTGTCCCCTCACCCATCCTTTCACCACTGTTTTGCTACAAGGACTGCTAGTAACCGAGTAGAGACAGTTCTTAAATCATTCCCCTTAGAGCTGCATTGTACAAGGCTGTTAAGGATGGCCAAGATGGGAAAAGATGCTCAACTGTATCACCACTGGGAAAAAATCCCAACAGAAGTTCTATCTAATCTAATCCTAGCCAACTCAGTTAGGGCAAATGGAGCTGTAATAAAGGTGCAATTTCTCTTTTTGCCAGTAAAGGTAGATTTTGCCCCAGCAGCTGCTGGGAGCGCAGCACACCAGACCTGCGTTAGGATGAAATCCAAGCTGTGCCTGTACTGGGTGCTCCACAGCTGGCCCTGCCAAGGAGCGACACTGTTGCCAGAGCTTGGGGGTGCTCCTGGGTGCCCTGTTACGATGATATAGTCCCAGACAGCAGTTCCAAGTGACCTTTGCCAGTTTCTTTCAGGACTGTAGACTTACCACAGCCTGTCTGCTCCCCCCATTTTCTAGGTTTAGCAGGAGGAAGGACACATGCTTCAGACACCACGTAAGAAAATGGCAATCCAGCAACACTGGGAAGGATTCATCTGCCTGGGGATGCTCCAGAAAATTAAGCTGGATTAATTAGGAGTGGGAAGTTAAGGCATGAGAAAACCCTGCGTGGACGCTCATGCTCTGAAGTAACTTGACCTCAGTTCAGTTTAGCTTAAATCTCCCTGTAAAGGCAATTAGGCTAGAGTAAGGTCCTGGGAATGAGCTCATCCGCACAAGGATTTAACAGACTTTAACTAACATCTGCAGACAAACCCTCAGTCAATAAAACTAAAACTGGTCCAGGCTGGTTTTGAGAGACTTGAGTCCGATTGCGCTCTGTGCATGGCCATCAACCTAGACACCAGCAGCACTGTGCTCCAGTTTTGCACCTTTTCCAAGTTTTCCACAGTTCCTGAACCTACCTTCATCTCTACACTGAGAACCAGATATTGTAACAACTACCAGAAACTTAATATCCATCATCACAGCAGAAGCCAGACCCACCACAAGCTTCCAGGAGAGCAGCATGGCCATAGCTTGGACTCAACCACTCCAAACATACAGTTGCTACCGATACAGCTACAGGGTGCTTAAACCGCTAGTAGCCACTGCGGTCATGTTCTACCCCACCAGCTCTGGTCAGCACAGAACATTTCTAGATGTCAGCCTATCACTGTCATTTGGATGTTATTTTATCTTTTTGTTGTGCTAAGATAAGTGCCTGTTTCTTGGTTAACTAGTAAATCAAGGGAAAGATGTCTGCACTCAGCCATTAAAAAAAATAAGAAGATCCACCCCAAAAAAAAGCATTATTTGATTTTGCTACAGAAAGGGATGCTTGAGACTGTGGTCTTAGCTCAGCAGTGTTCTGGCACATGTACTACATCAACAACCTATCAAGGCAATATCAAGGAAAACACTAGGATGGCAAAATTAATTTTGCCCCATGGCATAACAGAGATGCCTCCCCAAATCCCAAATGTAATTATTTCTCTTCACACATGGTGCAGACATCAACAACATAACCACATCTCTTTATTTAAATACCACAAAGCCATATTATATTGGTAAGTGCAATACCTCTCGGTACAGCAAATCTCTATGTATTACAGACAAAACTTCTCAGTCATTCACGAGAAAATAGTTTAGTATACTGCTCTTACACAACATACTAGAAATTAAATATAACGGCACATAAGAGCAAATTGCTGCAGGCATATTTAGGCCACCTAAGTTTTGCAGCTAAAATAACTCCGAAGTTAACTATTTCACCCTCCAAAGCAGAGTGCTAATGGACAGTGAACGGCATAATACACAGCCATTGACTTGGAAGGGAATTTTTGCCTAAAAGGCTTAAAGCAGTGGCTTTCAGCCTGCCATTTTGATGGCAGACTGCAGGCTGCTCCTGAGGGATTCACAAAAGGTTACTGCAAAAAACAAGATCACTATACACTATAAAACACCGTCAGATGTTTCTAAAGGGGCTCACATATTCCCCTAGAATATTCTGAAGGTGCGAAAAATTGAGAAGAGCTGCTAACCTCTGTATGAGGGGCAAACCTCTTATTTTTGGCCTGGTTTACACCAGTGTAACTCTCCCAATGTGAAGGGAGCATCTTCTGATGTATACCAGTGGCTTAAAAATTAAGAAAGAATTAGGCATAGGTCAATTCAGCTGCACATGGCAGGATCAGGATAATTAAACTGGTGAGTGTACAGCAGACTGCACAAATCTGACGAGATGTTTCACATATGAAGCTCTGCATGTAGAAGACACAGAGTACATTTGATTATCAGATAAACAGTTTGTAATAGTGTAATTCAATATTTTATCACTATATGCACTGGGGGCAGAATTAATGTTCTGCTTGGCATTATTAACTTCTAGGACTTAATCATGCAAATGGAACATTCTCTTAACGCATTTTTTTAAAATAGCCTCTCGGGTTTAAATGGAGAATGCAAGTGAGGAAAGGTGGCTCTTCATCCCAGGCAAGGATTTCACACAAAAACACCCATCGTTGGACATGCCACATGCTGTGCTCAGGAGGCTGTGGGACAGAGGAGCACCCCTGCAGACCCCCTTGGTGAGCACCCTGCCCCAGCTCCCACTTCAGGCAGCCTGCTCAGCCATGGGCTACCGGGGCACGGCATAAGCAAGCTCAGCTCCACGCTGTTTACTACAGAACAAAAGTCATCCTAACAGTGGAAAGGAAGGCTAAGGAGAAGCAAAGCGGGAACAATTGCAACACACGGTGTTTGTGAACATCTATAACAGAAACTTAGCTGTGTCCAAAGTCTGTGTTTCACATGGTCCCCTATGGATGAACACAGTTCAGCAATCACTAGTGCAGAACAAGGCTACATTCCCTACCTGATGCCAAAAATGCCATCAAATGTCTGTCCTGCTTACACATACTGAACATTAAACACCATTTAGCCAGGCCTAGCAATGTCCCGGATTGCCACTAATGTGTTCCTGTGTCAGGGTGCAGCGCTCCTGCTCTGCACGGCTAACTAGCGACGGCAGGATGAAGCTTGGCCCTCTGCAGTATCAAGCCTAATTCAGGAACAAGCAGAAGGGAATGCAAGGGTCTCCCCTCTTCGTTCTGGCTCCTAGTTACCAGGAACTTAGGGACCATCTGCACCCCAGTCTGTATCGACTGCATTGTGCTGAACACAAGGAGGGGGTTGTGCGAGCCTATCTAATCTCAAAACTCACTGGAGGTGACACCAGCATTATGTATGATGTTCCTCAGCTTTTCTCATATTTGCATTACTTGCCAATCCTGGCTCCTTTCTCCAAGGACTTTTAAAGCATATGAAGCAGAGGTGCACTTGGAAGCGAAAACACAAGTGAACTGAGAAATGGAGAGCTAGAGAAGGAGAGGAGATAAAAGATGCATGTAGGAATATAAACAGAGAAAAAAAAATACAAAACTCCACCTGGTTTCTTTCAAGAAAAATGGAGGCTCGGTCCCATTCCCAGCTGCACAGGTCCCTATTGTTTAATGTAGAATCAGTATTCAAACAGTGAGCACAGCCAGCCCCACTGTACAATACCCAGTTGTTCTCCATCCTCCCAGGGCATGTTTGATGAATTCTGTCAATGCTGCTAACCTTCGGCTGGAGTGTGGGTGGCTCTGTCACCGGATGGCACAGCTTACACAGGGCCACTGCCAAAAGCACCAATTTCAAGACTGATCTCTTATAGCACTGGTCTGATAGCACAACACGCTGCCATGCCGGTACCCAGCACCCAGAGCATCCCCTCTGGGATGTGCAGGCTGCAATTAGCAGGTGAATGTGCCACCTTCCCTGGGGCTGATGAAAGCACCTCAGCCCCTATCGACTGACAATCAATAGCCACTTCCCATCTCTCCCTCTCAGTTTCTGCAGTAGCAAGTGTAAGTAATCAAATAAGAGTGGCAGGTTGATAAGATCCTGTTATCAGTCCACCAGCAAAATGGGATTCTAGATCTAATCTCCTATGTCACATTTCTAACCCTGATCACTGAGATTTAACCCCTCCGATGACTGAAGTACGTAGCCACATTTGCTTGAGAGAAACAACCTCCATCCAGTCCAAGACAGCCAAAGAAGAGCCAATTCTTGCTCCCAGTGAAACACAGGGAGAGCAGGAACGATTGCAGGAAAGGCCCCAAGTGGTAGAGATTACTGTTTGCTGCATCTTCTCATTGCTTCCTATTGCACTTCCAAGTCACAGCAAGAAACAAAAATGCCATGCAGCCAAAAGGGTCTGAACTGCCCTTTTATTCCATTTTTCACAAGGAAACTACCAAAAAAGAGAGGTTCTCAAAGAGTATTTCACAGACTCTCCTTCTGGGCCTGTGAAATCTCCACAGCCCCTTAGCTAGGAAAAGAAAATCCTTCTAGTCCATAGGGGACTTAAATATTTTAGTGCTTACTTGCACTCCAGACCTGGCAGACCTTAGTTAAAATCTCATGTAAATAGCCCAATTTCATGGCTATTTACTGACATGTCCTCATGGCACATGGCCATCTACAGACACCTGGACTGCCTGAGAAGGGAAGCTTTAAATAAACTGTCAAAACTGCATGGCTTCTGCTCTCCCAACCGATCGGGTCCAAGTGACATGGAAGTAACTTTGCCAACAGAACAGCAAATACCAGCAGAGAGATGGTTAACGCAGCTCCCTCCACCCACTCTAACTGCTGGGGTCTTTCTATCACATGTAAGAGGCTTCAGCTCAGGCTCTCAGAGGACTACTCTATTTAAAATTGAATGTTAACCGAAAAAAGAAGAAATTCAGAGTCAGGGCTGAAAGGCAGCCAGACTGGCTGTTGTGTTACTCCACAGGAAATACATGATATCTGAGTTCTCAAGAAGGTGGTGCTTCCCCCCTCCTTATCATTAGCACTTTTAAAACCGTAACTTCTGGACCCTTTCTCCTTCTTTTTCTCCCTTTCTGCCAAATGTGCTACAACACCGGTGTCTGGAAGAGAAACCTGCTCTTGGGTCACCACTGCTGGGCCCCAGCTAGTTTCACACAACAGCATAGCCTGGGGGTGCTTGCTTTTGCCCTCGCAACCTCAGGGTGAGCTGAACTCTTAAAATTTAGAAATACTACCTGAAGGTCAAAGCAATAGATCATCAGGACAGTATGCTGCTGCATGTCTTCAGCCATTTTCAACAGCCAACAACATCTGTGTACAGCTGTGCAGATGGAAAACCAACAACAGGTGGTGAGTACATATCACATGCAGCCATCATGCTAAGAGACATCCTCTAACGCTGCCCAGAGGGGGTTCAGCAAGCAGAACACTGGCCAGACTGGGATATAAGCTGCTACCACAGGGCTGCACACTCTTCCCAGGAGCTCTGCTATATGGCCTGTGACCAACACCTCAGCTGGTAAGCATCTACAAGCACACACCTCTTTCAGATGGGAAAGCCATAAAAACAGACATTGAGTGGGAAATTCTAGCTCACCAGCTTTGCCTGGACATTCCCTGGCACAGCAGAGAAGGTGGGCAGCCCAAGGAGACCCTCCCTTGATATCCCAGTGAGGGCCAGAGCCGCTTCCACCTTTTACAGGGAATAAACCTCTGCAACTACCTGCAAAAATCCCAAGTCAGTAGCAGTGACTTACTGGGCTAACAGCTAATATTTAAGACATGCTATGATGCTGACTCATGTCCACAGGGACCTCCAGGTCCACGGGGTCTCACAGGGCCCATCCTGGGCAGCAACAGCTATTGAGACAGGAACACCATGGGGACATATAACTGTGTGCATCAGCATAACTTCTGGGGATCAGTTACAGAAGGGCGCTTAGAACTTTAGTTGAACATCAGCATTGGATAGGTGTCCAGCGCTGTGGTTTCTCCACTGTGTTGCTGATATTGATCCTCCTTATATAGTTCACTGATTACCAATTAATTATACACCGCTGATAAATCAATGCACTGCTTCAATCTTGATTTGGTTTAAGCTGCACAAACTGAACAGTTTTGCCCCACAGCACAGCTCCTTCCCCACAGAGCTGCTCCCAACCAGCTGGTCCGCAGCCTGCACCAGGGCATCAGCTGACCACATCCCAGGCACCGGACCTGCATTTCTCTTGCCCAGCTTCCCAAGGCCCCTCTTGGCCCATTTCCACTGCTCACCAAGGCCCCTCCAGCCAGCAACCCACACTCCAGCATACCAATCTTCCTCTTGGACCATGGTCCCCATGGGCTCACCAGGGCAGGCCTGCACGTCTCCTCATCATCCCTGGTGTGGATGAAGATGCTGAACTATTCAGGCCTTATGTTGACTCCTGAAGGTTGTGACTAGGAACTGGCTACCT
Source organism: Falco peregrinus (assembly GCF_023634155.1). Classification (NCBI taxonomy): domain Eukaryota; kingdom Metazoa; phylum Chordata; class Aves; order Falconiformes; family Falconidae; genus Falco; species Falco peregrinus. The sequence continues at coordinate 78,940,878 of NC_073721.1, forward strand.
GTTAAGTCTCAAAGCACCAACCACTACCTTTTCAGCTGGACAGACCATACAGCTTTTTCATCCATCTTGTAGTCCCCTATCAAGGCCGCATCTCCCCAGTCTGGCTATAAAGATGCTCTGGGAGAAGACATCAAAAACCGAAAGCCAAGGTAAATGACACGCACTGCTCTCTTCATGGCCACCAACTCAGGTGTCTCATCACAGAAAGCAATCAGGTTAGTCAGGCATGATCTGCTATGGTAAATTCATGCTGACTGTTCCCAGTAATTTCCTGCACCTAGAAATAGCACAATCTAACATATATCCCCTCCAAGTTGGTTGACCTTCACTGTAAAAAAGCCTCTTCTCGTAGGTTCTCAGGCTAGTCAAGGCTAAAAGCAATTTAAAGTTGCTACCCTAATAGCCTCTGGAGAGGTTTGGGTGAGTAAGGACTTATTGCACAAGTTGAGATGGGCACATACCCATGACACACGCCCTGACACCAGCTAACAAGCAGAGTAGGTTGTGAGCAAGACCCTGTCACCTTTATGGATGGGTCTTCAGTCTCCACAATTCACAGAGGTACTCAGCAGGGTCTGGGAGCAGGTCCTTATTGGGGGCAGTACAGGCAGCATGAGTGGAGGAGACAGTGGCACCACCTTCTGCCCACAACACATGTGGTGTGCATGTGACAGAGAGAGTGGATGGTGTGCTCCGTTGTTGCAAAGAGGTAAAAACAGATCAGGACTTCCACAGCTGCCAAGGGGTTAGCAAGAGGTTGATGCTTTAAATGGCAGGGCACTGGTGAGACACCACATCCCTGCAGGAGCCTTGCAGCAATAGCTGACATTCAGATCCAAGCAGGCTCCTCAGGGAGGGCTGAAGGAGCCCGGGGTGGCAAGAGCAGCAGTGCCACAACATGACACAAAGCCCACCAACCTACCTCTATTCCCAAAGAGAACTGAGATGCCCCATCTGGGCACGGTAACTGAAGCATCTCAGAGGCAACCTTGGACAGGCCATCCCAGGGAGGCTCTGTTGTTAGCACCTGGTGCTGCTCGGCGGCCGTGCGGGAAGGCAGGCTGTGATTTCTGCAGCAGCTGTGCTCTTGCTGAAGAAAAGCATCCATTTTGAGTTGCTGCATCCCAACCATACCAGCCACGCTGCTCTCCGGAGCCTGTGTTTTCAACCGAACACCATGCAAACTCTCTGATCACCCTTCCAGCACTTACAGCTCAGTGCCCCGTCACTCATACCTCACTCACTGCACGTTCCCCAGGAGCAGCACAACCCTCCTCATGGAACAGGCACACTGCTGCCAACCACAGCAGCCCCAAACCTGCCCCAGATGGGCATCCCCTCACCCTGATCCCCTCTGCCCTATGGCATATCACAGGACTATAGGCTGCCAAACGCAGTGTGCCTATAGGCCCTTGCTTTTGTTTGGTAGATAAAATGATCCTCCTGCTCCATTTGTTGAGCAATTTGGGATCCCTTCATATGAAAGGATAAATATAAATGCAAAATACCTTTAGTTGCTATGAGAAACTGCCTGAGGTATCCAAATCATATTACCCCAATATTCCTCAGGCACTCTCCGTGCTCTGCCTACACCCTTGTTACAGAAAAACCTTGTAACTAAGCCAAGTGAAGAACAAGCCAGCTGGTAAAAGGGGCTTCCCTAGGAACAGAAGACCAAGGTGTTACTCCACAATTTCTGTGCAAATGCAGGTGAGCAGTGAGAGTTACTTCAGAGCTGTGGTGAAACCACAACCCTAATGCAGCCAGGGAAGAGCTTGCCACAACTGTGTGCTTAAGTCTCTCTCCTGTTCTGGACAAGGATGTGGTGCTCAAGAGCCACCAGGTTTTACACAATGGTTCAACTTTTTTTTTTTTCCCCCATGCCAAATCTCTTGCTTTGCTGCAATGTTTGGAGCTGGAGATTGTCATTACAGATACTTAGATGCCAAGCAGCAAGAAGACACACACAGGGAAGAACGCTGCTTCTCTCCTCACTCCAAGCCATACTCTGTTAAAAGCAGTGCTGCCTGAAAAAGATCAGATGGCTTCCCAGCGTGACCTGAGGCATTCACTGGCAACAGGTAGTGGGAGGAGGCAGGTTCCAAGGTGCCACATTTCTTTGGTTTTTTGGGGTGAGGGGAAGAGTAGAGACAGCAGCAGGGAAAAAGCACGAAGCACAAAACAACTCCTCCTTCCCATGGCTTGTCTCAACAAGGTTGAAAGTTTCTTTTCCTAGGAGTTACTGGAGGAGGAACTAGGAGATAAGTTTCAATCTACCTTCAAGACATCCCCACTGACTGAGAAGTCCCGGTTGAAGTACTGGCCCTACAGCAAGAAACCAAACCCCAGCTCCTCATTAGGCAAGACCACCAAGGCCCTGTGGTTCTCAGCAAGTCACTCTCATCCATTTCTTTTTCTCATGCCAACCATGTTGCTTTCTATCTGCCTTTCTCCAGATTACTTAGCAATTCACAGCTAAGCTCCTTCAAGCCCTGGGCATATCCCCACCAGGGCTGGGCTGGCCAGTGATTCCCAGTGTAATTGTCCCCAAGGAGATACCAACACCACCTAAATACACCTCTGCTGCACCTTTGGTGATTCAGCTCCCAAAATGCCAGTCAAGGACACTCACTGGGATTCAGAACCCTTGCCTTCAAGGTCAGCACAACGTTCTCCTGCCTCCTGATGCGAGCAAACCTTGCTTATCCACTGCCTCCATCAGCTCTCAAAGGTCCCTTCCCTGCCCTTTTCCCTGCTTCCATCTCCTATTCCAAAGTTGCCCAGCTCACTCAGAGCTCTAAAATTTGAGGGCACAAAAGCACTTTGGGGCTGACAGCCAGCAATGTCAACAGCACTCACAGCAACTACAATCCTGTGACAGGGTTTATTCACATGGGAGGACAAACTTTCTGGGAGAGCCCTCTGAAGCTGCTGAACTGCAGCAGGGTTGGGGACAGTATGGTCTCAGCAGTGCATTGTCAGACCTGTATGCAGCAGGAGTATCCTTTGACCACAAGGGAGCTAATACTGTTTTCCAGTGGACTTCTACTGTGGGCAAGAAAATTCCTCCACACAATTCTTTTTGGTACTCAAAATCACTCCAAGCCCTCACCCCACTTTCCCTCTTTTTTTGATTTAAGCTGGTGCCTCTGCTAAAAGTTAATTGGAATTACAGTATCCCATGGACACTCCCTACATGGCGGTCAAGTGTGGTGTTCCTTACTTCTAGCCTTAAATGGTTTCAGGTGCTGAGATACTACGGTTCACACTGGCGGCAGCTGCATTTCAACTGGCACTACAATTATTTGTCTCCCCAAAACATTGGAACTTGTATCAAAATTTTACAGGGTATCAGCAGGAAGGTAGGACACTGCCTATAATGGAGCTCTGCCCCTTCAGCACACTCTGTATCACAGCCTATTACTACCCATCAAGGGGCAAAAGACAAGTTTAAAGGGTTAAAGAAACTTCCCATCCTTCAAAATTCTTGGGAAGCTTCAGAGAGGATGGTGAGAGTGGAGGTGAGCAGCCCTGGCTGGAGTTGTCTGAGGGCTGGGAAGAGGGATGCAGGGGCAGCAATGCTCACGTGCTGCTAACTGGTTTATTGCACTGGCAGGGATTCCCTTCAGAAGCATTTGGGTAAGTGCTGTACACCGCCGAGTTCAATCTGTGCTAAGCAGATTAGTTCCTTACCGGTGAAAGGTTCTGGGCAACAGCAGAGAGTTGCTCGCCATGTGATACAAGGGGGCTGTCATTACGTTTCATAGATATGATATAATTATATGCTCCCTGGAGGGTACTTCTAATTGAATTACAGGGTGTCTCACAAGTATTCTGGGCAGCAGTTCGAGGAAGCTCTCAACACCCAGAACAAGATAGAGATACCCTTTAATTCCATTAGATGTACCTTCCAGGGAGCGGGCTGTTACTCCATGCAGCAACTGACTTAAAAAAAAACAAACCACAAAACATCTTCCCCCAAAACTGGAAGGGAGGTGCCTTTAGTGGGAGTTTGTTCTTGCTGCATGCTTCTTCCTTGGGCCTCTTCTCTACAAGCTTGCAGCCCCACAAAACTCCCTCACCTGCCACCTGGGACAGCCCTTCACTGCAAGGGAGAAATCTTTCCGAGAGCAGTTGTCCTCCCCTGCCTGGGTGGCTGCTGGGCTCCATTCCCAGCATGGAGCCAGGAGATACGGCACTGCATGAAGCATCACATGCCAGGCCAGATGTACAAGGGAGTCTCAGCCCTCTTAGAAAAGACCCTGAGAAGCGGTCCCCAAAGGCAGGACATTAATAGTCCCAGGCCAGGCCAAACAGGGGCTCCAGTCATTACAGCACACACTGGCAAGGTCCCCCCTCACCCATTTGTCTTGCCTTCAAACACCCCAGAGCTGCAAACCCTGGTCTCCCAGAGACAGCCAGGCAACCCTGGGACAAGGCAGCTTGCTCCCAGGCTAGCCACACTTCCATGGCTTGGGTGTCCAAAGCTATGCTCCCAGGGGTCTATTTCAACCCTTAGATTTTGCTCTCCATTTTAGTACGGACTCATTCAGTTTTTCCTCATGAACTAGCTCTTCCTAGGGGAGTTGCAGCACCAGGTTTGCAAACTCAGCACAGCCTGCCTGTTAGCAGCGTGCTGGGGACCGGTGTGCCCAAACCGCTCTGCACCATGGCACCTCACCTCCTCAGGCTCACGGCTAGCCAGAAGCACTGCACAGAAACACATGTGGACCTACTGCTCCCCACAGAGCTCAGGGAAGAAAAAAACCTAGCTGTCCACTTACTGATGCTCTCAGCACCAAAGGCAACAGCTCCTTGCTCTTTACCCTCTCCTCTGGGGGCTGTGCACCAGGAAAACCACTTTGTGCTTCTCTCCTGCTTCACCACTGCCATCTACAACTTACTGTCAAGACAGGGGAGATGTCACATCTGTTATGCCTTTTTTTGCTGCTCTGTATTGTACAAAGGATGGGATAATCAGGCCCCTGAGCTCATTTTTTTCCTTTCTTTAAGTCACCTCAAGGGAAAGCTAGCACCAGCTGCCCACCACAGACTCTAATGACCTACTGAAGCTGTCATCAGCTCCGACTCCCACAGACCACATCTGGCACTGCTCCACTTGTCAGGCCACAAAAAGAGCAAGACAGACAGTTATGCCAAGCAATCGCTAATTACAGAAAATAAAGATCTTCCAACACAGAAGAAGCGCATACAGCTCCTCACGCTTCCGCAGCGCTACAGCCTCAGACACCAGCAGCAGCCAGGCATCTGGTATGCTCCAACCTGCTACAGCTTTCAGGTACTGTTCTGCAGGACACAGTCGATGAAACCCTAGCAGCCCAACTGCTAGGCAAGCAGTTACTGCTCACACACAGTCCATTCACTGCACTTCTGCATTATTCACAGCTCTGCCCACCTCTGGTGGTGTCAGCTAACAGGACACATCTGGGAAAAACTGCCAATTCACACGTTCTCTCCCCCCAGCTCTGCTACAGAAAGAGAAGACTACTGTGAGCTATCAAAGCTAACCACAAACCACCCCAAAACGAAGAAGCATTTCTGATGTCTTAGAAAACAGGGCACTCTGTGCTTATTTGGACTCACACAGCAAATACATCGGTCCTGGCACACCCTTTCTAAACAGCATCATGGTCCAGTTGTCTTTACTAAGGGAGGCAGAGATAGCAGTATTAAGCCAAAACTTAAAGCAATTGCTATTAAAGCAGAGACCAACCCAGGAGGGAAGACAGGTAAAGCAGAGATAAGCAAAGCAGAATTTCTGCATTAAATATGGATAACTTTATCACACTTTTGTTCTCTAAAGAAGAAAAGCAGAGCAGCATTGTGCTCAGGTGGGCATTTTTATGATGGTAGGACCCATTCGGCTTGCTTATCTCATGGAAAGAAAAACGGAGGCACAAAAGGTAACTCCTAGCCCATTTCACTTTAACAACATACTTTTACAGAGAGCACCAGAGGCGCAGCAGCAAGTAAACCTTCAACGACACACTCAGCACAACAGCTGTAGCAGGCAGGAGCAACTGCTCCTGGACACTGTTTGGAGAGGCAAACAGGGGCGAGGGAAAAGGCCTCTTTCCTTCCCAGCACCTAAAAACACCAAAGAACACTTTCCACCATCTAACAGAAGGACAAGGAGACCAGAGCCATGGCTTTTTCTCACCAGGGGTAGAGCATTAAGTCCTGGACTCTTCTTAATACCCACAGAGGCTCCACACCAGCACTGGGAAGAAGAGCAGCAGGACACAGCAGAGGCTGTCGGGGATCCGAGGTCCATGGGAGGGTTTCCAGGAGCTGCAGCCCAGCCCTGGGGCTGCAGCCATGCTCCACACCAGGCTGCCCAGGCTTTGAGGCAGCTCGGCACGTGTCTCCATCAGCCTCCTAAGGACAGGTCCTGCAAGCCCTGGCAGGAAGAACTGCTTCTACCTGACATTCAGGCTTCCACCCCACTGCCCCTCCAGCACAACCCACCCAAAGGGCCTGACCCACCGAGCAGTCAGGGCCCGCTCAGCACCAGGACTGGCTTCAACTAAAATGTTTGCAGCAGTACGTGCTGGCACCCAGGCAGAGACTTGAGGGGCCTCATCTGTCAACAGCCCATCTGCTAAGGCAGCTGTAAATACGTACCAGTCCACATTCCTCCCAGCTTTAAATCTGCTGTTTTCACTGAAGCTAAATGGAGGATGAACATGGTCCCTGGTGTGTCTATCAGCTAGTACAGCAAATTCTCTTACCACCTCTTATCCTGACATGAGGTAAGTAAGAAACAACTGGCTTGTTTCCACACTGGTACCAACAGGTAAATCATCTCTTACTTGAAAGAGCTGCCACCTTCTACCAGGATCAGCTGCTTTATTTAGCCACAATGAAAACTTGCTGGAGGACCTATGGCTGGGGAGATATTAGACTCTGCTGTTCTCCTCATCTCATTTAGAAAAAGGAGAAACCCATATTTAACTCAGAAACTTTGTTACCACTAATCTGTTAGAAATCAAATACACATTATAGTGATGCTGTAAGTAACATTCCCACTGTGGGTTAAAAAAAACTCCCAGCACACACCTGGAGTGATATATGGTCTATCAAGCCTTGCCACCAGCATCTCTTCTTATTCCCTGAAGCTGCGTCAATCAGACTGTGTTTTCTCCTCCTTCTTATAGGTTGGAAACAAATGACTAGTACCTCTGCAAACCTGTGTATAAAGGGTATGATGTCCAACCCACTCATTTGCAAAGGTGCTCCACACAATAATGCGTGAGCCAGTATGAGTAAAGGAGGCAAAACTCACCCAAGCCACAGTAGACTTGTTTTATCTTGAATCAGCTCTGGTCTGCTGTTTGTTTTTAAACCCAAAACTTGATTTTGTCATCTGGCAGGGTGCATTTCCCTGTGTTGGTTCAAAGCTAGGAATATCACTGCCCTCTCATACATCCCAGAAGATCCCTTCCAAGGGCCTCCTACTTGAGGAACCCATGAGCTTTCCAGGGGCTTCTCTGCCAGATCAGAGCATGCACCAGCTCCAAGGAGCCAATTTCTACCACATGCCTCCCTTTTGAGCTGGGGTCCCAGGCCTCCCCTGTTTAATGCTGTCACAAACTCATACAACACCTCATCTGGTGGGCAAGAAGTCACAGTCTGAGACAGGATGTAATTTGTCATTCTTCACGGACAGAGGGCAAAGTGTGTCCCCTCAACACCTACCAACAGGACTATCTGGGAAGGTGAAGGTCAACTCAGGGTTTCTCTTCTTCCCAAGACGGTGCCATGGTCTCACATTTCTGCAGGCTGATTTCACATATGCTCCAGAAACAGTCCCCTGACACTTACACTAATCCCCTGCAGGTCACATCACCTAGACCTCACAGTGGGAGTACAGCAGAAACCCAGAGCATGTGTGTGCATGTGTAAAGGACTAAAGTTAAATTAGAAGCTGCCACAGTTAAGAACACTGATATAAGAATTTCACATCAAGAAGCAAATACAACAGCCTTTCACCACTGGCAACAGAGTGGAGAAAAGTTTTTTTTTAACTGGAAGACAGCTACTACTATTTTCCCTTAATCTGAATTAAAATGGGAATCAAGAACTTCTAATTTATGTGAAGATGTAGGAAGAGAAAGCCAGAAAGAGCTTACCCACTGATGGAAACAAACTGGAGAAGCATCTGGAGAATTTAGTCTCAAGTTCCATCTCAAGAAGGCTCTAATGGGAAGGAGTGTGTCCCGAGAGAAGGAAACCATCAGCCTCAAATAACAAATTCTCATTGCTTGGAGTCCCACTAAGGTGTGAGAGAATTGTGAGATACTACAGCTACTGCCTGCACCAACCTGATCTGCAATAACCGGGGAGAGGTCAGTGAATCTACATAAATTCACCGTGGTCCTGAGCTACAGGAAGTTACAAGCTTGATGTACACAGACCTTCTTCTGGATAGTGCACGGGCCAGTACTTCAGGGAGATCAGCTTTATTCCTGCCTTTGCTTCTGATCTGCCGGGTAATCCAGAGGGAAGAGAAGCTGCTTTCTCCGTATTTTTTCCCCTATCTGTAAAATGTGAACAGCGTCCCTTGATCTCCTTTGCAAAGTGTTGAGTTCTACTGATGAAACACTTAGCAAAAGAGCTAAGTATCATTAAAAGCATTCCCCTCAAAATGCCACAACCATGACTGTACAGGTGATCAAATTAAAAAAGTTGACAGTTTCCTCAAGCACTGAATGGCAAAAAGGAATGACAATTAATTACACCAAACCTCAGTATGACATCCTTGCAAACTAGAAAACTGCCATTCACCTTTCTCCATTATCACCTTCACCAGATCTGCTGGGGGAAGCTAACAGCCACCACAGCAGAACCACGAGCAAAGGGTTGGGGCCCAGGTATCCCTGCACCCAAGCATGGGTAGACAGGAGAGGAAAAGGAGGAGGAAGGGATACTGACCTTTCCACCAAACACAGGTGGCACAACACACAGGATGGAGGGCAGCAGCACTGCGGTGGCTGCCTGGGGCAGCTGTTAACCACCAGCCTTGGGGCACAGCACCAACCGGAGCTCTGGCCCTCAGATGCATACGTACACACACTCTCCATGAGCCCACCTGCCAGCAAATGCCTGAAGCCCCCAACAGAAAGAAATGCATGTGGTTTTCTACTGCTTAGTGTAATGGCAGCACTCTGGAGCACCAGCGCCACCAAACTTAAGCGCACACTCCAGAGACAGCCCAAGGCTCACAGTGACTCCACGGAGCAGCCACAGTCACGCACACAGCAGCCTGGGGGTTTCTCTGGGGAGAAGCAGACAAGGAGAAACAACGTGCAATTTGCACACAACGTCCTGCCCAAATCCTAAAGAAAAAGAAAAAAGCCTGCCTCGATAGGCAGCAAGATTAATATGTTTGTCTCCAGCAGTCTCTGTAAGAATGGAGGAGACAGCCCTTCTGTTACTGAGAGCTCTGCTTAACACACGCATAGATTAGTGACAGTAGGTTTCCACATGTTACCAAAGTTCAGCCACACTGACTTTGCAAAGAGGCTTTGCAGGCCATTTAATACCAGTTTAACACCACAGCATCTCTCAACACCCAGCTCTCTCCTGAGCCACAGACAATACTCTTGAGAACTATAGACTCGGGGGAGATGACTACATCTCTAGCAGCCTTCAGGTCCTGCAAGTCATTGAGTGACCAGCAACAAAGGCAAGTAACAAAGTAGATCTCTTGGCATAAACCTTAGCTCCGTGTAGCTGCTGCAATGGCATGGCCACAGCAGAACTTACCACTTTATTTCCTAGCTAGCATAACAATTAGCTACTGGTAACTCATGGATCTTCCTAAACTTTCTAAAGCAAGACCTAGACTAATTTCCCTATGAATTTAAGCAGAGGAAACAATTTAAACAGAGAAAATTTAAATTAAATTTAATGACTTGCTGGGAGTTCTCTTTATTATGCAAAAGAAAATCCTTTAAAACCCAATTCACTTTTTGCTGCTGGCTCTTAATGATTTCTTTATTGCTTGGACATGATAAAGCAGCTGGGTCAATCATTCTTCTACATTATCATACCTCCAAGAACCTGACATTTATTTCCACACAAAATCATTTAACAGAAAAGCGTTCGGTCATCTTGCAAAAAAAAACCCAAAAAACACCACAAAACAACAACAACCAGAAAAACAACTAAGGTGGTGGGGTTTTTTTTTCCTTTTAGTCAACAAGAGAGCTAGGATTCTGCTTCAGCTGCTTAGGTCATATCTGACCCTCACTGGAGTAGGAGTTCAGAAATAATAGACATATTGAAAAAGACACAGCATAATCAAATATTTGAGAGCTGATCAATTCCCTTTTCAACAGATGTAAGCATTCAAGATTATATAGCTTGATTTATAGCTATCCAACACCCATACACATCCATACGCACACACACACGCTGCATGGGACCATATTTCAGTAACAACGGCATTCCTCATCTCATCCTGCTTCCTCTTGTGCTCCCACCCAAACGTGAGTAAGGAAACTTTGACCATGTTAGTCTAGAAAGAATCACAGAGGCAATAAGCAAGACCCGGTGGCAGGATCCATTTCCCTCTCATTCTGTAACATTTGCATCAACCCATCTTCCATTTCCCTCTCATTCTGTAACATTTGCATCAACCCATCTTTTTTTTTTTTTTTTTAGTCCCACATATTTTAGGGAAAGCCTCTTAAAAAGAGCCCTAAGATAGTTTATCTTGTTATACTTAAGTGCAAACCCATTCTCCATTTGGCTTTCAGGGAAAGTGCTTATCCTTGGCCCTGGGGATTTGGTAGATGGCAGCACCTCTCCTACAGTTTAATCTCAAAGATGCTGTGTAATCCACTGCCCCCCAGATTAATCTTGCCATCACTACAGTTAAGGAGGCCAACCTACAAACTCCTTACAGATCACCTGCCGCTACAGAATGAGAACTGAAGTTTCTTAATTCATGTGTCAGAGAATGAGCTAAGAGCACGAACTGAGGCTTCTACTCTCCTCCAGTTTACACTGATCAGTGCTTCTTTGTGGCTGCAGTTCTGCAGACCCTTAGCACACATGCACAGCCACAGCAAAGCTTAGCACTGTCTTATGTGTTTGCAAGGTGCTGTTAATTCATTTCTTGACTCCATGAGTCAAAAGCCTTTTGACGTGACTCCATGAGGAGAACGCTAAGGTTAAAGCGGTGAGGTAGGCAGGACTCCATCCACAAGCAGCTCCTACATCAGCTTGGAAACCAGAGCTCAAGTTTCACCTTTCTTAGAGGAGGGACTCATTAGCAGGCTGAAGTGGGGAGCATGTAACTTCTCACTACTTTCTGACCCTCAGTCCTTAGCATAGATTACTGACCACCTTAGCCCTCCTGCTTTCCTCTCTGTTCTGCACCAGGCCTCATAGACCCTCGGTCCCCCCGTCGGTGTGCAGGGCATGTCAGTACCTCGTGGTGGATCCCCTCCGTGGCAAGTCGTTTAAGAAGTACGGCTTCAAATATTCAGCCAGGCAACCCCCTGGCCATCTGGTGACCCAGTGTCTTCATACAGCCTTGTACCATGACCCTACACTGCTCTCTGGGTGAGAAAAACTGTCCCAAATGCCCAATCCAGCCATCTTCCCAAACTGGGCTCACCAAAACCAGACAATGTATGTTGGAACAGTAGCATTACGGGTCTGAACTCCAAATTCAGACTGAATCACCTCAGATTTGTTTAAAGTCTAAATAAATACTTGCTCAAAATTATTTTTCTGCATTCGGAATTAGAAAGCAAAAATGGAAGAAGAAATTAAATCTACCCGTTCCACTACAGGTTTTTATGGCTGCTTCCACCTGCACCTCAGAGAAGAGCTGGAAAAGTATAGCAGCTGGCCTGTGTTCACTGAATTTAAAGGCCAAGGGCTGATTACTGAAAACTGCCTTCACATGTTTCCAGCCCAAAACTCCATTCCCAGAAGATCTGGAGATTTAAAATGAATCCCCAGAATGAATAAAGGCAGCCTGCTGGCTGACATGATCTCCCTCCTTGTTAGTTTGATTAAGTGCTATGTTGACACAGCTACACTAATTCAAGCTTCAAAACAAATTCATCTCTGCTAGCCACATGTCTCCATGGCCACTGTGGCTAGCAGGCTTTGTTCCCAGCGGTCTTCTGATGCAGAAGTGAAAGTCACATCAATGCATTAGGTGTGGGACAGTTTTAAGTACACCACAAATATCTCATCTGTGCTCTAGGGCACCTTCTCTGGGTCACAAACCACAGTGTTAAGCAACCTACACACCCTTGTTTTCTGGCTGGCCTTCATTGCCACTAGAGTCTGTCCCACAAGGATACACATGGTCCTGCTGAACCTGATTTGTTTTAACCTAAGTGAAGCAACTATGCGGCTATGCTCTGACCTGTCACAGTTTTCAAAGACAAGAAGAAGTCTTCCATCAGCCAGAGGATGAATGAAAAAGAGAACAGTCTGGAGTAAGATGGCTCATGGGCTTATTCTCTGGTACCCCAGATTTGCTGGCCTTTCACTAATGGGCCTTCCTCAAGCACGAAAAGCCTCCTTCCTTCAAGACCTAGCCGAACCAAGGTAGTACCCATTATATTTTAGGTAGTCTATTCATACGAGACTGTAACTACAGCTCCATCTGACATTCTTCTTCACTTTCTTTAGAGAAATCAGCTTGCAGCTCAATTAAGGAGACTAACCTGCATGGCCCACCTCCCTGCAAAGGCCAGATGAGGACAGCTGATCCTCTTCCAGCTCTGATAGTGGCTAAAGCCAGCCACCCAGCAGCTTCTCTTCCTTTAATAGGAAGAACATGTACTTATAATCAAGCATCAGGACTGTGGATATTAGCTGGATTAAATGGTTTAGTGGGCTAAGGCAGAAGGTGCTGTTGAATTAGGGCATCCCTACTCCATAGCATTCAATATACTAACATCCTTTTGGATACTGTATTGGGAGGCTTGGTACAAAGATTTCCTTTCTCTGATGCTGGTTCCAAGTCTGCACAATCCTTCCTTTGATAGCTCAAGTGATTAGGTGTTAACTAGAGGAACCTAGGCACTTAACACCAGGGAATTTTAGCACCAGGCTCACACGCCTCTCCCTACTTAGCTAAGGGATTTTTCTCACTCCTCACCAATGTTAACAGCAGGTACTTAAAGCAATTAGACCTCTCTGGTCTTTATTACTTCCTAGCTTGGTATCAGCTACTTCGTACCAATAAAAGAGCTGAATTAACAGGACCAGTGCAGCCCATTCTGCTTCCCTTCTTTATTCTGTATGAAAACACTGGGTCATGGAGCCACATGGACAGGCTGTGAGCTGCAGCGCTTTAGACCATTACTGCCAATTGCCATGGTATTTTACAAGGGGAAAACCACAGGTAGTAAAAGAACAAGAGGTACGGAGATCTAGGGAAGGTGATGTGGGGAATATGGGTAGACCATAGGGACATAAAGGCTGGAAGGATTTCACGAGTCCAGCAGAATAGCTTGCAGCTGTGCCTATGCTATGAAATAGCTGCCACACAGACCTGCAAGTTGCACAGACAGCCTAGGGACACAGGTACAATGTGCTGCTCCTGTGAAAATAAAGTCGCATGTCTACTGAGCAGCTCTTGCTTGCCGGGGAGTAACTGTTGCAAACTTTTCATCTAGGGATTGCAATAAACTCCTGTGTACTCTATGAATGGTGTTCAAAAAGAGGCTTTCCAGTATTTGCCCAGCTCGGTAGAAGCTCGCCCTTTTTTTCCTCTCTCTACCTTAACTCTCCATTAACCCTTAGCTTTAGTACAGGACCTCAGAGAATGATGTATCCCCACCCCCAAATATTTCTAAGCTTCACTTTGAAATTCCCAAGAGGGAATGGACAAGAGCTTTGAGCTCTTAAATCCTGCTGTCGGTTCTTGCCTGAAAGAGGTAAGTAGGAAAACTGATGGAAAGCTGAAGAAAGGAGCCTGTCCCTTGTCAGCATTCACCTGTAATGGATGCAAAATGTGGGGTTAAACACCAAAACTACTCCCAGGAACAGAAACGAATGGGGTACTTACACAGTTTCATCATTCTTGAACTCCAGCTCCCCGTAAGTGTCTTCGAAGTCTTCTCCACCTCCTTTTGCTGTTCCTTCTACTGTCCTAAATGGCACTATGACTGTACCCCGAGCACCTGATGTCCTTAGGACTTTGACTTCCATCACACCAATGCTCTCACTGACATGTATAACATCACACTCAAATGTGAAGATGCCAGCATGGTCATCATCCAGTATAGTCACTGTGGCCACACAAGGAGAAGCCAATATGGCCTTTGGGTATGGGGAGTTACTGAGCTCTGGAGGTTCCTCACTCTCCACCACACGGACATTACTGAGCCGCACAAAGAAATGCTCATCTTCCTCAAAGATGTCATCATCAATAATTCCCACTGAGAACTCCTTCTGAGTCTCTCCTGATTTCAAGACAACAGTCCCCTCTGTAAACTCATAGTCAGCACCAGCATTGGCAGAGCCATCCTCTGTTTTATAGTCCACATAGATGGTCTTGGACATGTCCCCTCCTTTCCGCACCACTGTCAGGAGAACGGCACCACAGTTCTCAAGACACTGGTAAGAGCAGGGGTCAAAATAAATTTTGGATATGAATTCCTCAGGTTCATCTGGTCGCACTTCATGCAAGCTGGTGGTCTTCTTGGCTTGCTCAGCTGCATGCTTCTTCAGAATATTGCCAGCTCCCGTCATCATTCTGGTAGCTTGAATCCGATAAAAGGCTCTGCTTTTTTGCTGATGAGACAAGGCATAGTAGTTAGCCATCTCTACCAGCTGGTCCAAGTCCTTTTCTGGGTGCTTTTGCTTCAGGTCCTTAAGGATCCGGATCATCTCTTTGCGAGATTCATCTACCTCCTTCCCCTCCACAGTCACTAAGTTTCCATCTAGAAAGTGGGAGTTCATCATCTTGCCATCCATCTCGATTCCTTTCGGGTGATCACCTTCTGATTCTATGATAATGCCCCTGTGCTTGTCAGTACGGTACTTTTTGTGCATATACTTATAGAAAAGCAGACGTCTATCTGCTATCCAAGCCAGAAGGACGCAAAGTGGAAAGAAGAAAAGCGTGAGCAGACCTTCCCAGACCTGAACCACACCTGGAGAGAAGACAGCAAGGATCATGTACAACCAGATGTAAGCAAAGATGCTCCACGCAGCTGTGACAAAGAAAACCCTCAGGTGTTTTATCTTTCTGGTTTCCCCATCAGGGATCACATAGACACAGATGGCAATGATGATAAACATATTGAAAGCAGCACTGCCAACAATTGTAGACGGCCCCAGGTCTCCAGCTATGAATCCATGCCCACATACTTCTATCAGAGACAGAAGGATCTCAGGAGCAGAGGAGCCCAGAGCCATGAGGGTCAAGTTGGAAACAGTTTCATTCCAAATCCGAATGGTGGTCGTTGTGGTCTCTCCATTGGGTTTCTTAATCGTGATTTCTTTCTCTTGTGATGTAATGACCTCTATAGATGCCATGAAACGATCTGCAATGATGGAGACTCCAAGGAACATGTAGATCAGTGCTACAAAGTATACGATAACACGGGCAATTTTGTCCCCAAGGGATGGGTTTTCTGGGTACCATATTGGCAGGATAACACCTTCCTTGCAGTCAAAAGATCCTGAACACGAGCTGTTTTGTACTGAACTGGTTGAGTCTCCCGTCAGGCCAGCATCCACCTGCAAACCATGCAAAAACAGCACAAAAGTAACCAGCCCAAAATGGAGGAAGGCCGAGGTGACAGGCTGCAAGCTTAACCACGCCATACACAAGATGCAACTTCCACTGTGTAGATCCAAAAAGGCCGAGAACCTGCAACAAACAAAACAGAGAGGGGGGAGGGAAGCATGAGAGAAAAAGAAGATGCAACATTTACCCAAATGCACTCCAGTATCTCACCACTGAAGAGTACCGGTAGAGATGCATGAGTTGTCTCTCTGTCACTTTGGAGAAGGTATTTAGCAGGGACCCTAACAAACTGCAGCATTTACATGCCCTGCAGATGAATATCAATTGCTAGAAGAGTAACTCGGAGGAAAAGTGTATGTATGTATGTATGAAATAGCCCACTCTAGACCTACAAAATGTGCACAGCAGGAGTACTGAGTGCTCAGCTGCCACTGACCTAATGGTGCCATGGTGCTCCCCAGCACACAGCACTTCAACTCAGCACAAGAAACCCAATCTAAAGGCTCCCTGTCTCACCACACAGGGGATAAGACAAGTCAAGGAATCACTCGCAACACAAGAAGCACCATTTAAGGCCAGTGAGCGACATCCAAATGAAGTCCTTTTGTAGGACATAATTCAGTTATGAATTATGAAGTACTTTAGTGGCCAAACCATCCCCACAGCCAGCCCCGCCTAACAGGCTGCAGAGTCTCCAGAAGGGTCCTAGGGCTCTCCTAAGCTTCTGAGGAACAGAGTCTCCAATTCAGGAGGTAAAAATGTCAGCCCAGAAACAGGGCAGAGCATTTGTGCTCAGCAAAGCACCAAAAGCCATTTTCAATAGCCTTTCCACCGTGATCTGGACAATCACACTTTACACCAACAATCCCGCTTTTAAATGGTCACAGAAACCACCACAGTTAGAAAAAGCTGTACTCATGAACCCAGAAGACAGAGTAAAAGGACATATCCACCAACGCTCCCTCTGTATCCCTAAGATATAGGTATTTTCAAACACCCTCTTAAAGCGAAAATAACCTCTAACCTAAAATACCACGCAAAACCAAAGGAGCTGATTCATGTATCGCACAGATTTGGCATATCACTGATCAATAATGCCTTCTATACTTATGGACTACATCGCTGTAGAGCTTGCACCACCTAAAATTGGATTCGGAACCCATCACATTGTCATGGATCACACTATTCTCCTTCCTTTATAACAGGCCTCAGGAAGCATTTGGTCTCAGCTTTAGCTGACAAATCACGTTTGTGAGTTCAGACACAGCCACGCATCTCACAGGAAACATCAAAGTTAATAGCAACATTATCTACAGCACTTGGAAGGTTCAAGAGCCTTAACTCCCACTAACTTTCATTGAGGCTTGTACTGCCAAATCAGTAGGGCTGGGATTAATTTCCCCTGCTGTAACTACTTAAATCTTGGGCAGTAAGTCAAATGAAGTCACTGAGGCTCCATTTGCAGCCACAGGAAAGAAATGGTCGCTTCCAGGGCACAACTCTTCCTGTCCCACCCTGCTCTGACCCAAAAGATGTATTTAAGACACACATCTCCAGAAGGGGTTTTGTCCCTTCCTACCTCTCCCCTTAGTCTCAAGAGGGTACCCAGCCAGCAAGTTTAGAGCAGATGCTTAACCTTGAGGTGGCAGCAGTTCAAAGAGATGAACTGGCCCCCAAACACTTGAGGAGATCCCTTGTCTCTCTCTTGCACTGTAAATATTCCAGGCAACATTTTAATGTTATCAGCATTAACAAATGCATCTCGAATGGCTATTTTATCATCATGTTGTGTCGCTTGCCTCTTTCCAAAAGCGGGTGCACTCTTCCCGATATCAACAAAAACGTTTTCAACTTTCAGATAAAAATCTATAAAGACAAGCAAAGCAGGAAGGAAAGCGTGAACGAGGACTGCAAATGAACAAAACCGCTCCTGACAAAGCACAGCAGAGGGGAGAGAATTGATTATGCAGTATCAGGATCACAAGTCCATATCTGACATCCTTGATATGAAAAAACAATACACTTCTTCACGCTACCTGGACTAATTCAGAAGAGTGAGATTCTCCCACGTTAGCCTGCTTACCTTCTCTCTCCAACACCTACTTACCTGCCTGTCTATCCTATTCCCCGGGGTTCAGAGGGACGTCAGCCCCAGTGAGGGCTGTTAGACAGCCCCAGCCCTAGCCACAGTCTTGAAGTCTCGTTAAAACACCTCGCTGCCAGCATAGCTCAGGGTCACGGGTCAGACTGAGCTACCCAGCATGTGCAACTTGGGTTCAGTCTGACACTCCCATTCTGCCTTCCCTCCCGCTCCGCATGGTATTGTACCAGATTTCTGGCTGCAGGATGTTGGGAAATACCTGAAAAAGGGACAGCGAATGTGCAGAGTAACTGTGAGCAGCGAGCACAAGACCTCTAGGCTGCAAGGCAGGTGTGTGCAGGTGCACAGTTGAGATGACATTCCAGCTACCTCTGACTCAAGGTGCACATGGAGACCAACCACACAAGCACAGCAGCTCCAAAACCACCCCAGGTACATCAGATCATCCTTTTCCATACTGCAGTTGCTGACAGTTGTATCCACCAACCAGTATCGAGAGGTATCCAACAACCTCTTACTTCCAGCTCCCAGCTCCTACTTAACTGTACAGCAGCCAGTGGGTGCTGTGTCTTCCAAGATCAGTCATGTAGAATCAGCTGACAGAAAGACAGGAGTAATTTCAAAAACATCTATGTGACTCAAGCACCTAAATTTGGTTTCAAAAATGACTTAAGAGTCTAAGTATCACTTAAATTCAGAGCCTTGTCTAGGAATAGTGCAATGACTAAACTGCCCTCTGAAATAAATCATCGCTACCACCAACTCCCTCTCTGTGGGACAACCACCTTCTGCAATTAACACTATCTGTCTACCTTCTGTAATGCCATGATGGTTTCTATTGCTAGCCATTCCTCAACACACTCCAGGACCTCGCCGATCCTTAAATTGTTAATTTGATTTTAAGTAGAAGGTAATTTTACTATTTTTCTGCCAACTAATCACATATTATTTCAAAAACAAACAAAAACCTCTACCAGAGTAATCCAAACTCGGGCTATGGGTTGTAGACTAAAGTCTCAGATTTCAGGAATACTTTTCTTCACTGGTTTTCACTTGCTTTGACAAACATTTTAATATTGTGGAGGTCACAATGATTTTCTAAAATGATATAGTAATGACCTGATACTGCAATTCTTTGACACAGAAAAACTCCCCAGTGAGATCAACAGGAACTGTCACACACACACTGTCTAATAAGATCTTAATATGTGTTCATTAACATGAAAAACATTAACCTAACGAATCTGAAAAACACAGTGAAGCATTCTTACTGTCATCCCCCACCTTGGGAACTGATGCAAAAGTGCTTTACAACATAGAATAAAACTATTAAATTTTAAAACAGCTTTGAATAAAACATTGAGGTAACACTTTTAACATTCAGATGACAGAGGATAGAAAAGTTAAAACTCACCCTGTAGCTCTAGGTCAGCCAGGTTGCTTACACAAGGCTCAAGGTTTCCCTCAAGTGTATCTATTAAACTCAGTCCAGAAATGACCAGAGGGGATCTACGTAGTTCTGGCTCTGCCAAGACTGAAGTAGACTCGTCCCCTTACCCTTAATCAATGCAAAAGAGAGACAAAACGCAGCAAACATCACTGCACCAGAATGAGCTAGTGTTCAAAACAAGGCTCTGAAAAGATTTATTTTAGCAGGGGGAATTCCTTCTACAAGAGTTGACAATGGCCATGTGATCCATAAATCCATACGTAGAACCCATAAATAAAAAGACCAGTTCCTGAAATACTTCTGGAGACAATGCAGGAAGTAGCATGGACCATGCTTGTCACAATTAAGCCTACAATAGACAATTACTTTTAGACAACTATCAAGCTCCTTACCGAGTTTCAGAAGACTGATGGTTTGTCTGCTGTGGACCTATAGTGAGGTAGAAAGCTGGGAAGGCTATACCAATCCCTTATAATTTAGCTTTTTGCATACAGCTGTTCACATGACTCTAAAGACAAAAGTATTTTCAATAGGAAGCATTCACAGCAAGAAATCAAATCAAGAGGCAACATAGCACAGTGATGGCTGCTAACACATAACCTCCACATGCCAAATTCCCCAGATCACTGCTCAATAAATACAAAACCAAAGACAAACCGCTAAGTCCCTATCAGTTTCTTATTTAGACAAAATTCCCCTTAAACCATCATAAACCCCTTTGAATTTGACCTGCAAATAAGATTAGGTTGTCTGGGCACCTCCCTTTCCTTCCCTTCTCCCTCCCACCCTCAGATAAATCAGACGCATGGGTACATCTGTGGCCATATATCCTCTCTCCCTCGACTCCAGACGAGCCAGGAAAGGCTGCCGATTAGATGTGAGCACGGGGTGAGCCCCGTTCAGGCGTGGGCGCTGCACAAGGGCCAGACAGAGACATCTCAAGATCAAGGGTTCTGTCTGCTTGACAAGCATCTGTCCCTGAGCAGAGCGGATACAGCGCTGCTATTGGTGACATCCCATACTCCCCACTCCGAAGCTGGAGGAGACAGAAATAAGGTTCAGCTTAATAACAGGGCCTCGCATTCCTCAGCTCCAAAGCACATAAAAGCTTTTTGATTGAGGACACATTTCTTTTTTATAACCATCAGCAAAACCTGAAATTATAACCTTTCTGCCAAAGAAAACAAATAACTGAGTTTTCACGGAAGAGGTATTATACCAAATTCACACTCCTCCTTCCCCCAAAATAAAAGCATAACAAAATATTTAATACAAAACAAAGCCGATTTTTCAATCATCTCCATTCAAATGCTATCGAGCCCTTTGCTCATCGCTACATGAGTAGTACTCAGAGTGTAAATTAAGATTTACCTGCAAACCAAAAAAGCCAGAGCAGTGTAATTAGATTAATTTTGTCACACAAATGCAAATTTCTGAACACAGGCTAGGCCTTAAACCATCCTACTTATGGCACACAGCTACCTGATACGAGCACAACCAAGGACCTGACTTTACACCAGTTATTGCACAGCGATAGGTAGCTTAGCTCCCTGCTACCGTACCAGCTAGGCTTCACGGGGAAAAAAGCACCATAACTCATGCTTAGGCCATGACAGATCCCCACAGTTTGGTTCTGTGGAAAAGTTATGGCAGGGAGCTGTAGGTGCTTGCTGCTTTGCACTTCACCGTAAACATGCCAAACCCCGGAATTAGCTGCCTACAGAATAACCCCCTCAGTACATGCCAAAAGCAGCCTTTTTTTTTCCTCTCAAGATCATGCAAAAAAGCTACCATAAAAAAACCTAGCTCTCATAGCTAGTCTTTTAATATTTACAGGCTGGTGTCTCTACTAATTTGAGCAATTCCTACCACTGTAGCGTGGTAAATGGGTGTTAATTGACATAATGACTCAAGTCTACTAATTCCTAACAGAAATGCTGCAGTGAAGGGATCCAGTTAGATTCAGTGAACCCAGTGGCTGATCCAAATGGAGCACAAGTCTGTGTATGGCTACAAGCAACCTCCAAACACTCAACTTATCCCGGGGAACTGGTCCGTGATGGTTTTTCTGTGTTTTAGTATCCATGATGCTCCTGGAGAAGCAGCCCCATAAATAGCTAACCCATAAAGATGCCCATATTTAATTGTCCCCTTCCACTACCGCACTGGCTGCACCCGACGAGCTGGACGTTTTATGTCCTTGCTTTCACCCCAGATGAAAAATACCTGTATAGGACAGATGGATACAGATGGATATATATGGATATAGGAGCTGCGGTTTACACTCTGTGCACAGCCATGTAAAGGAGGAGGTGGCAGACACTGCAGGAAGCCCTCCGGCGGGCGGCCACAGCCACGCTCTCAGCCAGCCTTATTTACGGTGTGGGCTCGCACAGTCTCCTCGGGAGCCGCAGTGCTGCTTGCTCTTCCGTTCCCCATACATGTCCATATGTCCCAGATTCCTCAACCTAAGGGACACTGAGCGTTACCCTTTTGGGTTTTTTTTCCCCCAGAACTGTAGCCTTTTTTACATTCAGAAAATAAAACCTGGTATTTAGGCTGACATGCAGATTAGTAGTGGCCATCCTCTTACTTAAAAAGCAGTATTATCTGCTCTGATGTAGATGAAGGGTTTTTTTCTTTTCATGAATATAACACTGTTGTTTTTCCAGGAATTTCGAGTGGCCAGTTCACACAGGAGCTAGCAGGGACCTCTGGAGGTCAGCCTGTCCAACCGTCCCCTGCTCCAGCACGGCCACCTAGAGCCAGCAGCCCAGGACCACATCCAGTTGGCTTCTGAATACCCAGAGGATATTCAAGGATGAAGGATGGAGTCTCCACAGCCTCCCAGGGTAATGTGCACCAGTGCTCAGCCAGCCTCACACTAAAAAAGTGAAAAAGCACAGATACAAGTGCAGGCGTGCCGGTGACAAGCACACCCAGTGCTGGCCCATGGGCGGCCAGAACAAACTCACCCTGTGCATGCACCGCACTGGGGGATCACTGCAGCGCCTCAGTGGCAACCACACGTGAGTCTGGCAAAAAGTCACTGTCCTGACCTTTTGGAAGTCACTGGGAAGCCTCCATTGCACGTTTAGAGGCAGCTCCTCAAACATCAGTCTTTTTATTGCATTTAGGGGTATTTCTAAACAGAATTAAAGCCTCCAGTGTTTGAATACCAGTGCACATCTGGACACACCATTCTACGCCGTCTGAACAGTGACAAATTGAGAGGGCAGGTACTTAGCAGTGCCTGTGATGTGAAAGGCCCAGTGAAGAGGTTGAAGGTCCTTCCTTTGAGGTTTAGGAGGCTGAGGGAAATCAAGAAGTGGAGTTACTGGGTCACCTGCTCAGTGGCTCCCCTGCCTCCTCCATGGGCTGGAGACAATCCGGAGCAGCCACCCGACCACACGTGGGGTTGCAACAGGCAGTGACTCCTCCGTGGCAGCCTTCAAGGCAGTGGTTTTCATCACTCTCCTTCTTGCTGGTTTATAAAGAGCAGCAAAGACCATTTGGGGAACAGGGGGGAAGGGAAAAGAAATTATTCCAGCGGTGTGAGGAAAACTTCTTGTCAGTAAAAGACATTTTATGTACTGCCCGTGGCAGCACACTGGGTGTGTTATTTACTGCTCCTGCTTCACAGACATATTATACTGCTGGTTCAGGTGCCACCATCAGAGTGCAACTTACCACCTAGTGACTCACGGCATCCTAGAGGAAAGATGACAGCAGCAGCTCATGACATTTCTTTGGCACTTTCATGACAGATCTGCAACATCTACAATTAAAGACCCTAGGATTTGTTGTCAACAGTATGTTCGTGCTGCAGAGCCGGTAGTTACTTGTATTCAAAGGCAGGCTAAGCGGTAAATAAGAGGGGGAAAGGTGCTGTAGTCATCTCTCGCCCTCTTTAGATCCAGAGTTCGTTAAGAAAACACAAGCTTTCTGATGGAAAACACTCATTTGAGGCAAACAAAACAAACCATGAGATGTGCTGAATTTGATGCAACAAGTAGCCAAGCAGGGAGCCCTTCCCTGGCTGGCTGATGGGCTACTGGGTCAGCCACCAGCCAGCCACGCTGGGTGCTAACCCCAGCAGCTGGGGCACACGCTGCTCCAATCCTCCAGAATGGGCCTGTTTATTCGTAACTTCTCCTCAAAGGAAAAACATGAAGAAAATGTCTGAATTTTTTTTTTTGTCCAAATATAGCAAAAACTTATTTTTACAAAAAATGCCATGTCACACACAACAGAAATTATAAGCCTTCCACAAGTCTATTCAGAAGGGCTCATTCCTGGCTCGGTACGAAAGGAAATATTAAAATATTTAATGGAGGCAGAAGCAGCACAAACGAGGCAGTGGAAGACTGGGCAGAAAACTGGGAGGGGAGAGGAGGAGGAGAAGGCTACACCTCAGAAATCACCTTTACCACTGCAATGAAGAAGCAGCAGTTGTCATTTGTCACGTTAGACTGAAGACTTCCACACTCCGTGTGACAGGCACAGTAAATGGGGCAGATAGGAAAGGCTCTCGCTTAGCCCAGTTAGCACAGGTTTCACTAATTTCAGAATTATACCACAGCCAGAAGAGTTGTCTGGTCCACGCCTCAGGGGCCACAGTTGCCGTGTTCCCCTTGTGAAAATTATTTCCTAGTACTTTGTCCAGCCCAGTTTTAAATTACCCAAGTGATGGCATTTCCACAACCTCCCATAGAGACTCTGCCATGATGTAATTTATCTTGGAGGTTTTAGCCGTCTTCCTTATGTTTAGGATGAAATTAAGAAAATTTATGCTGCTAGTTCTCATTATCCTGTCCTTGGAGCACTCTCAACCATTCTCCTCCCTGCCTGAGATTTACATGCTTCAGATAACTTGTAAATAGCTGTTCTCCTCCACAGTCATTCTTTGGCCAAAGCACACAAATTTATTTTAATCTTTATAAATTAGCCCAACCTGCCCTTTAATAATTTATCTTCATCTCCTCTTGGTTCTCCATCTTTGCAGCAGTCAGGAGCAGACGGGTGTCTGGGAGAGCCGTACCTCAGCACCTGCTCCCACTGAACCCAGCAGCAGATCTGCTCTTGTTGGAGCAGGAGAGCTGAGCCTGGGCAGCGGAGTCTCACCCCTCAGCTCCGCCGTACAGCAGGCTTTCCTGAGGTACCGCACTGTTACAAAGATTAAATCGAGATTGATTTGCAGAAGCTCACTGTGTTTCTCATATCCAAAGGTCTCTCCGCCTGTTTGCTGTGTCCCCAGCGTGGCGGGGCTTGTGTGAGGAGCGCTGCGCTGCGCTGGCTGGCGTGTGTGGAACAAAACAGAGATTTCCAGAGTTTCAACCAAGAAGTCAGGGTCTCCAGCTGAGAGGAGGGAAATATGCTGTGATGCGCTCACTGCTGCTGCTGCAGATCTGAGCACAGCGGGAGGCATGAAAAATGCACTGAGCTATGGGTTATCCTCA
This sequence comes from Falco peregrinus, assembly GCF_023634155.1. Classification (NCBI taxonomy): domain Eukaryota; kingdom Metazoa; phylum Chordata; class Aves; order Falconiformes; family Falconidae; genus Falco; species Falco peregrinus. The sequence continues at coordinate 78,965,645 of NC_073721.1, forward strand.
AAATACCTCCCACTTCACTTCGAAGGTGCCAAAACCTGTAAATTCTCCCATTTGAATACAGTTATCAAGTAAGATTTCACACAGCATGCTCACCCTTTGCCGACACATATCCCCACGTACCTCTTATTGACAATTTAGGCATCTTAATCCTTTGGTGTTTTTTTCAGCTGCTAATTCTGCAAATGCTTTAAAAAAATAAACGCTCACATCTACCATGATTAATTCATTCTTCGTAAGTCCAGGCTGTTTATTGCTCTTTGTTCATTTATGCACTAGCTGTTTACAGATTCTCTCTTAATATTAGCTCTGTTATTTGCTAGAGACTCAAGTTATATTTACCATATGGTAATTGCAAAGATGACATGGACAACAAACAGTGGAAGCTGAGCTGCTACGACAATTACAGTAAGTGGCAGCAGTCTCCAGGCTATCTGCTGCCCCACCTTCATTTCTTCACCCCCCACCCTCTGATGGCTTCATTGTGGGCTGCATAAAGCCATACGCCTCTGATCTCTACAGCAAAGACAGGCAGAGATTTGTTCTTCACTATGGCATTACCAGACCGGATTATTCGCCTTTTTTCTTTCAGTCTGTGTTTCAGCTGCAGGTCTGCCCTCCCTGGCTGGCTGCCCCACTCTGTCCTGTCATGAGTAGGTAATCTGAAATACCATCTGGAGCTAGTCACCCTCAGTACCCACATTTTCTCTCTCACTGTTACAACAGCAGCACTAAATTCCCCCACCATCCCATCCATGGTCTCAGCGTGTCTCAGATATTTCACCGAAGGAGTCACAAAGGACCAGATTTCACAGGGTAGTTACAAGCTTAACGGAGCAGCTCTTTCACCCACTTGGACACCTTGACCCCACTGAAATCATGGATTTTCCACTGGACACCTAAACATGATTTAAAACTGCTGCAGAAAACCGAACAGATGACTCTAGGAGAGGCCGCTGCTGCCTTCTCCAAAGAAAGACAGGAGAGCAACCATTTCTTGGTTCTTGCCAAGAGCACTGGGCAGACGCCACACCCCAAAAAGCACAGTGCTAAGCCAGGTAAATACATGAGTTGATTCTTCAAGAAGGTTCAAAAAATCAAGATTACTTACACATGTGTACCAACTCAGGAGCAGCACATACAACAAAGCACCTTGTCTGAAAAGGAGGAGGCTCCTCCTTTGCCATTTCTAACATGCCTGCAACTATGCTCTCCCAATTCCCAGCAGTCAGCAAGTCTTAACTTAGATACCAGTGAGGAACGTTTGAAAACTGGATGCAGAGCACCACGTGTCAGAAGAATTTCCCAGCAAAGTACATAATAATCATGCTGTTGATTATCTCCAAAGTGGAAGAAAGAGCATTTTCACAGTATTCAGAGCACTACTTATACCAGCTGCTCTCCCTTGACCCTCCCCTCCAAAAGCCACCTTTTGCACAAAGTCGTCTTGAAAATGAGGACTATCTTTCCAGCCCAGACAACTTGTATACCACCAACAGACAGCTGGCAAGAGAGAAGAGAAAGAGGGTCCTTAGGACCAGATTTTCTCTGGCGTTTTATGCATAGGTCAATGAGCCCAAGTCAGCAAAGCCATCTTATTCTACTGGAAGAGCTACCTGAGGAGCTTTGGCAACATTTCACATAACATTAAACCTCCAAAAAGAAAGCTTCATCTATCTCCTTTTTGCAATTCATGTCACACGCATCAGCTGGGAGCATCTTCCTGCTTCCTCCATACCAACTGTATTCCTGTACATCCCGCCATGGTTCCTCCCTCCTCCCAGTGCTCCATGCTGGCCCTGGATTTGCTACAACTAGTCCTGCCAACAGGAACAGCTGAGTCATGGGAGATGACCACATCAGCCAAATGCACTGAAACAAGACAAGGGAAGGAGAAAATCCTCCTTCCCCCCACAGGTCCAGACCCTAGCAAACAAGGCCTGGAGTCTCTCTTCTCCACCACATGCCCAGCATCACCTCAGAACAGCATCCTGAAATGCCTCATTCTGGAGTTACAATGACAGGAGTCACTAGCTTAATGCAGGTACTTGGATAACATGTTTATCCCACGCACCCACCCACTGTATGGTCTATTTAAGCCATCGAGGCAAAGAGAGAGGACAGCCTCTATCCTGTCACTGAAGGACACAGACTCCATTATGGATGCTAGTAGTCCTACATCTCCATCAGTTTTACAGAGAAGCTCAAGTACCCTCCAGGAAGTGCAGAAATTATCTTTCCACCCACTTCTGCAAAGAGAAGATTTAAACTGAGATGTACTCTACTGGCTTTGAAGTCCAAATCTCCCCTAAGACAAGGCTAGGATGAGAAAATTCCAGGGTCCCTCTCTTGCTGGGAGTTTCAGTGGAGGACCGATTTGAGCAACAGCTAAGGCAGGAATGAACAGCCTGTTTTCACACCCTTACTCCACAGCCAGCCCCCGTGCCCAGCTCCCTCAGCCCAGAAAGCCTCTCCTGTCCCGCCGTACTTCTGTGGTGGTGCCCTGAACCCAGCTCTTCTTGCCATCGCTGCTGACAGAAACTCCTGTCATCTGGGAAGCCTGTCACAGGTGACAAAAAACACTCTGCCCAGACCAGGAACAACAGTCCCCAAACACCAGCATGTGAGGAGCAGTGGGACAGGGAGAGCGCTACCTCGAGCACAGCCACCATTACCATTTCATTGAGGCCAGTGACACAAACAGGTAAACGAACAAGCACAAGCTGTCTTTGGCAAAAGGATGGTTTCTTCTAAAGACAAGCAAAGCCTCAAAATTAATCCATTTTTCTGTGGGAGCTCAATGAGAAGAAAAATGAATAAAAATTTGTTTTCAATTAATTTGAGCCCTGTAACCCTGTAACCCAACAACCCTCCACTCCACAGTAATCCTTCCTCTTGCTCCCTGCCCACCATTCCCCCTGCAGACTTGCACACAAACATTTCCGCACCCCTTCCCCTAATTCTTCTTCCCACAGCAAACTTATGGTCCTTCCCATACCCAGCTACCAGCCAAGCAAGAGGCAGTACACACTGCTGCCCTTTCTGAGCCCCCTGTGCTGGCCAGCCGGTCAGCAAGCCACCAGCACCACCGGTGCACCTTCCACGAAGTGTGTAAGAATGTGCCATCGGAGAGATTACCACCCTTTTGGCCGAGGTGACTGCAGCCAATGTCCTGTGTCTCTCAGCTGTTGGCTCCCCATACAGATACTTGCAGATTGCAACCGTGCCACCTCTTCATGCCCTCTTTGCAATGGTAAGTAGATGAAGCTTCTGGAATCCTGCACAACCAAACACTCCCCAATCCCCTTTCACAACTCAAACACGCCCTCCCTGAGCCTTCACCGGGAAATCAGCTGCGGTCAGAGGGACAGAGGTGGTCAACCAGGCCAAAAGAAGTTCAAGGCAAACACCAACAGAAAGCTCCCAGACTCACGGTATTTGATCTGGCAAGCACTGGAAACCTTTTAAATTCTATGCTGTGCATTTGTGCAATCTGTGGAACTCAATACCATAATAAATAAGTACTGGAAGACTCAAAGGAAAACTAGATGTGCATGGAAACTCAGAATATCCAGAGTCACCGGCCAGGATGCATCCCTCCTTTTGCTCCGGAGCGTACTTCAACCTTAGCAGTTTTTGTGAAACTTGCTAATGTGCGTGTACAGTGAGATCTGGAAAGACCCTTCTTAACTGAGCATCTGCTTCCCGAGTGAGCCAACCTCTTGCTTTGCCCCAGCAGCCAAGCCCACACGGACCTGAGAGAACAGGCAAAGAACCACAGAGGATAAATGGGGGGCTGAACATGTGACAGGTGCTGTTAGAAGACTGGGAAGTTGGAAGGCACAGAGTTGTTGAGGTAAGTGGGGAGCTGGGGCCATTATGGCAAAACCATGAAGAAATCTATATATTTAAGACGGAAAAGCAGAGGAGTCAAAAGGCCAGAGCTGGGGGAAGGAGAGGTGCTTGTGACTCACTGGGATGCATGAAGCAGCAAGCAGATGGATGTAAGCAGGCAACAGGCAAGCCAGCAGTTTTTTGGGAGTGACATAGGTGCAGCATGTGCCGCTGAGCATCTTCTCACCTTCAGCATCCCAGTGCGATTCCCCAGAGGGCAGGCAGCTCCGTCATGCTCTGAAGGTTAAGCTGCGCCTTCTGCCTGGCAGAAGAGCACAGTGCTGCCGATGGGTAAAACTGCCTACCTACTTAAAAGCAAACCCCAACACTGCCAGGAGGGACAGGCTTTATTTTTAGCTGGGACACCAGCAGGGTCACTGCTGGTGCTGCATTTCCCCACAGAAGCCAGGGTTTCATGAAGTGTGCTGTGCTGTCAGGTCAGCTTTGGGGAGATGGATTATTTAAGTTAGAGAAAAGGAAACATTTACTAGAAGAAGTGAACCTGAAACCACTCTGGAAGGTTAAAACAGAAGGAAAAAATGATGCTTAAAGAGCCAGAGCAGGTGGTAATTTATGTGAGGGCAACATCTAGTGCACCCGTCTCCACGATGCTCAGACAGGAGAACACCCCATCACATCTGGCTCCAGCAGCATCCCTTCTGCCTGCCTCCTATAACCCAAACTTTGAAAGGCTTGTCAGGGGGCTGCCAAAACAAAAGCAGCAGCATGTCATCATCCCTCACCGGGATCTTTCGCAAAGGAAAAGCACACACAGAGACACCTGCCTTGCCTTGCTAATTGAAGACAACAACACTGAGACCTCCATCTCACTCTGGGCCTCAGGTCCTCACACCAGGGTGCCCAGTTAGTCCTGAGACAGGCAGCCCCCCCAGGACTCGCATACTGGCTAAGCGCAGCACCCTCAGCAAGCACAGGGCAGCAGCACAAACCTCGCCCGCTGCAGCCTCCTGATGACAAGGAGTCAGGTCCTTCCCCGCTAGTGGATTTCATGGGTGCAAACCTAATAAAACAGTTGGCACCGCTCCCACTTGCACTGCCAGGGAATGCAGTCTGGAGGTTTCAACATGGAGAGTTTGTTGCTGATGAAGTACCGAGTGCTAGTGTGAAGCTTTCAAGGGACTTGAAAGAACAGAGAGCAGAGGGGGAAGTTTTCATTTTATTCCCTTCCTGCAGGACCCGAGTCCATTTGGTACATTGCACCTGAGAAGGAGCTTGGCCTAGACTCTCAGTTTGATTTTTGTTTTTAATCAGGATCAAGCCTTGTGCATGTTCTTGGGAAGATTTTATATTAAAAACTATTTTGTCTTTTTTCCCCTGCTGATTCTTGTGCTTCTTAATAGCTTAAGAAGCGCTTTGCAGACCCCATCACTCTTAGGTTCTTTGCAACTAATTTGCATTCAGGACTATCCGTCTCATCAAGAGCAGACTTCAAGGCTGAACCAACTCCAAGCCTTAACTGCTGCAGGCAATTCAGGCAGCAGCTTTACAGGTGGAAGCAGGGCTTCTTAAACCAACCTGAACATTTTCCACCTCTGGTCATTTGTTCCCACTCTGTACTAGCTTTCCCTTTTTTGTTGGTGTAGCTGTTGGCATGGCTATGCCATGAATGAGACCAGGAACCAACCTGGCTGAAAAGCAAGCTGAACCCACTACCTGGCCACATGTGCCACAGTGCCAGTACCCTGCAGGGGATAGGACAGGAGCAGGAACAAGCAGACAAGGTGGGAAGGCTGTAGAAACCAAGGCACAAATGACAAGCACAGCAGGGGCATTAGCTGCATGGGCAGGGGCAGGTTTGCCTCTTGCCGTGGTGAACCCTGCAACACCTCCTGAAACATTTAACAGCCTCATCTTGCTATGCAAAGGCAGAGATGTATCCCCACCTCCATTTTTCCCAGCCAACATGCCTGTTCAAGGGTTAAGTAGTAATCCCAACCAAAACCATGGAACAGGATGAAGGTGCTTATTAAGGTGAACTTTAAGTTCAACATCAAGATATGACTTTCCACCAAGGAAGATCCTCAAGGTGGTAAACCAAGATATCCAGGCCTTAATGCCCCAAAACAAATTTTCCTGACATCAAACAGCATGGAGGGCAAAAGCATGGCTTCTTTACACAGGGCATTATTCTGAGTCTCCATCTGTCACTGGCTGGGGTGGGCCAGCAGTGTGTGGCAGAGGCAGTGGTGCCTTCCCCAGTGGGGATGGCAGTGGGAGACTCACAGCCTGCCTGGACCCTGGTGACACTCTCTCCTACTGCTACTCGCATTGAGGGGAGCTAGGCCACATCCAGAGCGAGCTGCAGCTCAACCACAAAGCAAGGTGCAGACCTGCTCTAGCTCCCCCCGCTCTGGCCCAGAGAAAGAAACCAGCTCTCACCAGCACACGGACACCCTGACAGGGCACCTTGCACTGTCAGCACCGGAGGCCCCCGTTCACTCCTGGACATGTTACCTTCAACACAACCTCAGCAGTCAGATCTAAGTGCCCTCTCATCGGTACATCTCTGCATCACTACATTTCTTTTGATTAAAACCGTACTCTGCGTTGCTGCTGACGAGTGCTGCTGTTTGCTTTGAGACAGCCTCCAAGTACCAGCCTAGGAGAAGGTGACGATGAAAGCAGTAGCAATGCAGCCTCGTATGTCTATACTTTCTAAAACTCTCCGACAACTCCCTGGTTGCAAAACATGTCCAGCAGCACAGGATATTTAGTATTTCTGATTGCTCTTGACCTGGCTGTCTCTGCTGCTGTCCTGAGTTAGGAGGCTTAGGTTAAAAGGCAGCAGAGCAGAGGAAGGTAGCAAACAGAGCAAGCCCAATTTTGCAGCCTTGAAATAATCTGCTAGTGAATGGAAATGCTGAATGGAAACAGAATCTTCTCCTAAATCTGAGTGCTCTGGAAAAGCTCCCTGTTTTATTATGATGGAAAGTCCTCATCGGAGTGTTTTGTTAGAAAACAAGCTATCATAAAAAAAAATAAAATGTTAAGAGCTCTAAGCTCCCCTCTCTCCCATGATGTCAGCTGTCAGAGACATCAACGGCAGCTCAGCTGTGTGATCAAAGGCTCCAGCAAGGGGATTTAAAGACAGAATTACCAGCAAATTGAGAGTTGAAGGAGCATGGGGACATCACCTGTTTATAAATGTGTCTTATGGGGTGAACCAATTACTTTACGATACTGTACTACAGGAACAACAGCACCTAGGTCTTCCCATTGCAACCATGGCAAGATGGGGTGGTGGTGGTACCTTCGGAATGGCATGACACACCCCTGCCACCTGACGCCTTGCTACTCCTGCAAAACCCTGTGACAAAAATGCCTAGAGGGGAGACTGGGAGGTCATCGTGCTGAACTTTGTGCACACACATCTGGCCCTCAACCAGAGCTTGCAGTTTAAAGCATTAATGCAGAGAGAGCAGAGGGGAAGGAGGGAAGCCAACTACTTATACCACACATTAGTTCCCAAGTGGTCCGGCAACCCACTGAAGCGGTAGGAGACTCAAGGTGGTTTCCAGATTTCATTCTGGAGGTAGCAGGGACAGCAACCTTGTCTTCAGCCCCAGACCTCACAGCCCTACATTGACGAAATCAGCAAATGCAGGACCACAAGCTTAGCAGCACAGAAGGCATTTTAAAGGTGCCCCAAGAACAGCTTGGTGTATGGTCTCATGTAATCTCTCAGTGCATCAAACTCTGCAGGGCAAAGACTGAAATTTATTAGACATTTGTATGGCACTTCGAAACATGGGCCCCCAACCAGGCTGATGCTTTTAGGAGTTACTGTTATCTAAACAGTAAATCAACAATAGCATCAATCTGTGCCACAATACCTAAAAACAATGGGTGATGGTAGATGGAGCATCACAACTACCAACTTACGGGCTTCAGAGATTTTTTTTTCCCCTATTAAGAAGATGGCTTTATCTGTGTAATTTAATTTCCTTCACTTTTTTTTTTTATAAATACAGAATTAGATATTACTGTCTGATTAAAAAAAAAAAAAGAAATTTGGCTGGCAATCAAAGCTATCTTTTTAACTGTTGAAGCACATGAAAGACATCTGAAACATGACAGCAACAAAGAACAAGGAACTATTTGTCACCGCCACTTGGTCATTGGGGAGGCTTAGGGGAGGAGACTGATGCTGTTTGTTTAAAACAAGCAAACAAAAACCTGACAGGCAGACCATTTGTCTGTACAGTGCTTCACTTGAAAATATTGGCAGAGGGAATACTTGGTTTCTAATAAAAAGTGCTGACACACTCCATTACGGCACTTCCCTGCCTTGGGGCTGTAGGATGGGATGCAGGATGTATTGCAGGAAGGATCCCCTGAGAACGAGGGATACATGTGGGATCAGGCACAACATGGCAGCAGGTCAGCCCAGGCCCTTAGCAATGACTCTACCTGTCCAACCAGCAATACCATAGCATCCACCATACACAGACCAGCCTCACCTGGCTTCACCTCACCAGCTCCAGAGGAAGGCAGAGGCAGCAGGAAGGCTGGATTCATCCCTGGGTACCTCCTCCCTTCCTACAAGACAGCCAAGCTGAGAAGTAGCACCCCAAGTGCCCTGCAACTATCATGCAGAACAACTGCCCGTGATCCCAGCAACAAAGTCTGCTCTGGTCGGACACGGCAGCTCCCACGCTCACACTGGCCAAGTGAGAGCCCATGGAGCACAGCACGGTGCATGAACCCAGACCATGCTCAGTATCCAGCTCCACGTGCGCTCTCCTGTTCTGGGTGCTGGTGCTCAAGACAGCACAGAGCTGCCCAGGGTGATGGAAAGGACTATCCCACTTGGTAATGGCACCTGCCATCCCAGGTGCCATCGCATCAGGTGGCAGCTTTGCAGAGGCAGAGGGCAATCTCTCTGCAAGGGAGAAGTGCTATGCAGAGTGCCATTAGGATGGCTACGCACTCGCCTTCCCTCTCGCACACTGTCACCCACTAGTTATTGCAACCGTGTCTTCACCAAATCCCTACACAGGTAGAAAAATACCATTAATGATACAAATGAGACCCAGGCAGATGAAACTATGTGCCCAGCAGCATGCTGGAGGCGTGCCAGAGATCCGGAGCCTACCTGCATTTCCACTGCCCTCACACAGGACCTCAGCAGCAGGGTTACCACAATCTGTCGTACCTCAGGCATTTGGGAAATGCTTGAACCACCCACTTACTAGAGCAGAACTCATTTTTGGCTTGGGAAAAAAAAACCCAAAAAACCACCACCACAACAAACAGACTGCTGTACTGCACCTTTTCCCCAGGGCTCTCTGTTCTCATGCAGTCCTCTCCCTCCCCGCCCTGGTTGGTGTTCACCCTTTTATTTATAACGGGGGCTAACTGATCTGACTGCCATCACGTTGCACCATCACCCTCACGGCAAGAGCTGAGGGCTCCTGGGCTGCTCTCGCTCCTCCCCAGCCAGCCCTCGGCAGTAGCTGGACGTGCTCCTCTCCGACACCGCTACTTCTGCTCGGGAAACAAGCCTTGTTCCAGTTCACCACAGAAGCCTGAACACAGGCACCGAACACGACTCACTTTCTTAGCTAAACCATGATCAGGGTAAACAAACGCCTGCAAAGCAGCGGATGGAGCAGGATAAGGGACTCCCTAGAAATGCTGGTGCCACAGGGGAGCAATGTCTCTCCCCGCTGCACCAAACCTACCCAGCACCTGTCTCCAAGGCCTCCATGCCCCGCAGCCCCGAAGGCAGCTCTGCTCCCCCCGGCCTCCCACCAGCTCCCGGAGAGCACGGGACGAGCGCTCTTGAATGGGAAGATGCCGCTGATTGTTACCTAAGTCTTCCAGCCCAGTCCTCTCCAGAAATAAAAAACAGCTCAACAAAAATCACCCTTTTGCTCCACAAAGAGATGCAAGGAATTAAAGGAACACGCATATAAGCACGAGGGGGGGTGGGGGTGCACAAGGCACCCCTTCTCACCCTCACTGCTCCTTCAGCATCTCACCTTAACTGCAAAATAGATTTTTAGGGTGATATCCCGAGAACAAGCCCAGGAACAAACCAAGGAGCCAGGAACCCAACCATTACACTACAGCTCCACTTGGGGGGGCAGAGGGGGAGATGGCCATAGCCTCACGTTTTAGAATAACAGTAAAAAAAAAAAAAAAAAAAAAAAAAAACCAAAAAACCCACACACCACCAAAGCCCCAAAGCACTTGCAACGGTTTCACCTCCCACCCAGAGCAATCGATACTTTAGACACAGGTGAAAAAAATAAAGCCCTGAAGCAAGGCTGGGAGGGAGGATGAGCACAAAATTACCCAACATTTAGGTCAGCTCGTATGCGTGCGTGTGGTACCGGCTCTCTCCCCGGCAGTGGGGGCCGGGGCCCGCCGGCGGCCCCGTGCCCTATTTAGGGCAGAGCCTGGCGCAGCAGCTATATTTGACACCCGGGGTAAACAAGCCGGCCCCGCCGGACGGAGCGCGACAGCTGCCCGGGACGGTGGCCCCGGCTGGCCCGGCCTCCACCGACGGGGGGTGGGGGGAAAGATTAAAAAAAAAAAAAAAGGAACGTTAAAAAAAAAAAAGGGGGAGAAATTTATAGCACTGCATGAGAGTGGCCCTCCCCGCCCGGCAGCCCCAGGCAGGGCCGCCCCCCCGAGCTCCCCGGCATCCCTGCGGGCCGCACCGAGCCGAGCCGGGGCACCCCCGCCCGGCGGCGGGAGGGATCCCGGGGCCGCCGCCACGGGGCCGCGGGCCGGGGCTGCTCCCTGCCGCGCACGCCCCGCCGCGCTCGGCGGCTGCCGGCGCTTCCCTCGCCCGCTCCCTCCGCCAGGCCCCGGCCCCGCAGCGCCCGGCCCGGCGCCCCCTCCCCGCCGCGCATCCCTCCCGCAGCGCCCGCTCCGCGCCGTATGCAAAGCCCAGCCCCCGCAGCGCGCACACACGCGCACCCACACATGCATGCACACGCACACACACACACGCACACACAGCTCCGGCAAAGCAGCGCGGATGAAGCGAGCTGCCAGCACCTGGGCAACGTTAAATCCCCTTCCCCCGCCCGGCAGAAGCCCCCCGCCCCAGGCATGGAGCCCTGCTTGCGAGCAGGAAACTTAACCGCCAGCCCTGCGCCTCGGCAGAGCAGGGGGTAGCACCCTCATACTTACCCCTTCTGGCTGCTTTCCTGACTTTTTTTTTCTTTTTTTTTTTTTTTTTTTTTTTTTTTTTTGGAGGGGCGGGCGGGGGTGGGGGGGCTCCGCTCGCTCCCCGGTACAAATCCTTCCGGTTCCTAAAGGTTGCTCATCGCATCTCCCGGTGATTCACCGACGGTGTGTGCAGGTACGGGGGGGTTCGCCTTTGCATGTCAGTCCAAGTTGCCTCGCTCGCTACAAAACCTGTGCTCTCTTTTGCAGCTGTCAGGGTGAGCGGGGAGGTGCATCTGGAAAAGGGGGTGGGGGTGGAGGTAAAATGTTGATAAATCCACCAGCCTTGATCTTCAGCTCCGTGCGGCGGAGTTTGGGGAGGGAAGGGAGGGCTGGCGAAGGGGGAGGAGGACGGAGATGAATGAGGGTCGAGGGAGGGGGGAAGAGAAAATGGATTGTACCCCAGATTGCCACTGAATCTGCCGGGCTTCCCCCGCTCCCGCGCTCACGCCGGCGGGGCTCGGTCCGGGCTCCCCAGCATTACGGCGAAGCGCGGAGCCTGCTCGCTGCGAGCAGCGGGGTTTGCACAACTGCAGCAAGAAGCCAAATCAAAAAGCCAATCTGCGAGGCTCCGGACCGCACGTCACCCTATCAGCTGGGAGCCAGAGCTGCAACAGAATTACAAGCCATGCATATTTATTCTCCTGAATCCAGGGGGGGGGGATTTTCAGATCGGTTAAAGCAAAGCACAGCGAAACCAGAGCAAACCCTTTCCAAAATAAATAAAGGCAGAGCATGTCTTGCATATAGCATGCGCACACTTACACACAGCCCCCCGCCCCCCCGTGAGACCTCCGTGGGTATATACAGATAAGAGAGACACACTCACTGAGTGGGGAGCACTCCTGTACCCTCCAAGTATATCGACTTGACTTTGTGTATTTCAAGCAAGGGAGGGGAAGAACACAGTAGTTGAGCCTCAGAGCAGAAGATATTGATTGCATATCTGAAATTTAAAGCATCTGCCAAACATTTCTGAGAGATTTAATGTATGCAATGTAATTACACAGGCAGAGTTGGTCCTGGTATCCTTTTAAAGCCACATGCTTTGGTTTCTGCAAGCAGAAACCACCCAGTCTTTTGGGTTTTTTAAACCAAAGTCAAATAACAAGTTGCGAGACAGCGAGTCATTTTAAGGCAAAAATTAGACGTTGCCTCCAAAGTTGCTATTTGACTTCGGCAGATGACTGGGGGCTGGTTTCCAGGGCCCTGGAATAGGACAGTAGCTTTATGCCTTGTCCCAGACACATCATGATGTGTGCACACAGGTTTGTCTCTCCCTGTGATCCCCTCTGTTTTCATAACAGCAGTTACAAGCAGACATGTGTCTCCAGGAGATTTACCTTCTGGCATGGCTTTTCACTTCTTCAAAGAACCAGTAAGCCCATGTACTACAAGGCAATCATCCTTGACACATGGCTACTGTGCCAAAGGATGGGCTGTTTCATACTCCAGAGAGAAGCTGTCCCCACTCCATTGCTGTGGGTGACTCCCCCTTACCCCATGAGGGGATGAGGGAGCAGAAGCTTCCTAGTGAGACCTGAGCAGGTGTGGAGTGCAAACTGTCCCCATCAAAAGCAGCTGCATAAACTGCCGTGAGAAACCCGAGCCCAAGTCTTATGCTGGGCAACAGCTTTTACCTTGGCCAGGCATAGGCAGGAGATGTACAAAGAGAGAAACTGAAAGGGCAGCAAAACAGTTACTGGGAGGTCGACGTGTGAAATAGTTGCACGTACTTCATGCTGCCAAAAACAGGTAAGGGAAGCTGCAAATGGGCTGCAGTCCCCCACAAGAAAGCATAGACCACCAAGTCCCTGAAAGTCAGCTCATACATTCTAGTTACGTATGCTCCAGGCAGCCCCTGGTCCCACACGTCAGCACAGAAGGGATGTGGAGACCTGCAACAGCAGTTAACTGTTCTGGTCTGGCTACTTACTGTTATTAGAGCAGGGCACGGAAACCCAGAAACAGAGGGGCAGCTGGAGGAGGATACAAGGGGACATGGTTGCTGCCAGGTGGGGTGAATAAGTAGGAGATGGCAGCACAACAAAGTGAAGAATATCCTGTGGCTCCCCAAATGCCACCTACACACTCCTGCTGTCCCCATATAACCCAAGCAAGGCAGCGTACCAGGTGGAAACGTGGTACAGGATTCACACCGGCCAGAGGACAAGGCAAGATCTAACATGTACCAAGGTGCCTGAGCTTGGGCCAGCCCCACACAGGCCTGTGTGTCTGGATGATGCTCCTGCGTAACCTCAGGGAGCAGAAGGGCTTCCCAGTGCCTGGGGGCACACACGCACACGCGCACCTGTGGCCCAAGGCATTGAAGTGCCCAGCAGTCTCAACGAAGCTCTGGAAGAGCCCTTACTGACATTGACATATAAAATCAACAGCACAGCATCAATGGCTGAAACCCCAGACCAGGTGGGTGCAGGGACCCTGGTGCTGGCCAGTGTCCAATCTCTGGGTGGCCACCTCCAAACCTCACACCCCTGCCAGAAGGGACCAAGGGTGGCAGGTCTCCAGCTTCCTCCAACGCTGAGCAAAGAGATCTGTCCCAGCCGGCACGGGGAAACTCTCCCAACCCACGGCGCGTCACCAGGCAGTCCCAAATAACCACTTGTGTTTCAGCCTTGGCGAGAGCAGGTCTGGAGTCGAGGAACAACGGTACAAACTGCTGTCAGCAGGAACAAGCCCTAGGGGTGACACAAATTTACAGTTGACAATAACTTAAGACAGACAGAGCTCTTTATTGTACACAGATGTTTCATTTCACCTCATCTCCTCAACTCAGTACATAAAATCATGCCTAATACGTTTAAGAAATGCTCCCAGGCATTTCCCTCTTTCCTTCCCTTCCATATGGGCCTGGTCTTACATTGCTCAGCTCAGGCAGAAATTGTTCATCACAAGAGGGAATATATGAAATTTTTTATCTCCTTAGTCTTAAAGGTGTGCTTGCAAGGAACTAACCTGGGATGAAAGCATCCAAACTCTTTATATAATAATACAATAAAAAATAAATCAACCTTCTTGTTTATGTTAGCCTTAGCAAATAAAATACAGGGATTAAAAACTCCTGGGCTGCTTAGCACAATCTCACTGAACAAGCCTGGATGTCAGTTTTTAATGAATACCGAGATCACTTGATATTTCAAGTGTTTCATCACCTAAACTAAAGATTATCAAATCCTAGTATGATAGAGGAACAGGCACTATTTCTTTCATAAAAGCTTCTCTCAGTCTCTGTGAATGACAAGCATAATTAATAATTACATCATGCAGCAGCAACAACAAAATTTGTAAAGCAAAACCCATTCCCCTCCAGACTCCTCCATGATCACCTGAAATCAAAACCAAAGGTAGGCAATGTTGCTCATGAACAAGAAAGGTGTCAGTGAGGTACTTTTCCCATGAGCAATCAGAACCTTAATCCCACTCTCAAACCTGCATCCAAGCTCTTGAGATTTGGAGCAGAACAAGAAATGCGGGCTTTGGTCTGCCTTTCCTTGTCCACCTAAGACCGTAGAAGATTTTTCTAACTTAATCCATGGTTTCAACATCCCATGGCTTCAGCCTTCTGCTGGCAACCATGCTGATAATAAAGATGCTGATAGCAGAACATCAGCGCTGTCGATAAAGGCAACATGTATAGCAGGTGTCAACTTGCTCTTCCAGGCCAACATCATCTATTGACATAAAAACCTGCCAGCGTCCTACAGGTTCTGGAAGAAACTCTGGGAGTGTGTTAGCTGAGTCAGAAAGGACCTGTTCCTTCCCCTTGATCCACCAGCTATGCACTTAGCACATACGGGTAAGAATTTCACGTAGTTGCCATCCAAAATTTCAGGCAGATATGGCCATATTACTGCTATATTATGGCCGGAATCACAAGCTGTGGGTTTAGCTTCTCCTTAGAAAATCTTTAGCTGAACAAGGCCATAGGAATTGTTCCCACCATCTTGCTGTCCTCCTCTTATCTTTCAGCCCTTGGCCTAATGACCCAAGAATGGCCACAAACACCGTCTGCGTTTGCCCTTGTTGCTTGAATGCCAGCAGCCTTACTGCTCCTGACCCAAAGTTCGTACCCAAGGGCCTGGCACAGCCCTCTTCTCTCATTTAAGATGTGGCCTTGGTGAACCTGCGTTATGCGTCAGGCTGGTTTTTCATAGCTTTGCTTTTCCTCCCTCATCAGCTTTCATCAGCCGAGATGCCTGCTCACATTTGTGTCAGAAGAGATGGGATAATGTGACATTTATTAGTATGATGCATCTGCAGAGCCTTGAAATCAAGTTCCAAATCTGAGAAAAAATTACTTTCTAGGGGAAAGAGGAAAGGAGCCATCATGTAGGAGGCAGCTTCAAGGCTCTCCATGATTACAGAGCAAATGAACCCAGTTTAAGTGTAAAGTTCAGTGCTTTATTTTTTCGTCCATAAAAGCCTGCTTTGCAAACATGACTAGAGCTCTGAGAGCCAAGCCAGGCTTTACACACACATCCTTGACAGTGCACGTGTTCCTGTGGGACAAGCTGCGGGACACCTGGCATGGTCCATGCTCTCCTCATGGCACTTCCTCTGGCCAGTGGACAGTTCCTCCACAGGTCCTAGCAGGTGGGTTTCTGCCACAGATGCACAGCAGGGATGAAGCATTGCGCATTCTTTGTGTATACTCTGTGCAGTGATCAGGAAGGAGTGAAATACGGGTTTAATATCACTCATCCACAGAAGAGGCTGTGACAGGTGTAGGTTGTGATAAGATCCTCTAGTCTCATTGCAGAGCTTCCTAGGAGGATTAGTCTGGGGTCAGAGGCCACGTTCCTCAGGTCTGACTCAGAAGAAAGGGCAGTTCTTTGAGTGATCATCCTCACCGTCACAGCTGAGTGCAGAGCAACATAGAGCCAAACCCACATGTGACTGATGGACAAAACACGTCCTGGTCTGGGTTTGCCAATGGTATTTTCTGTAGGTGAATGCGGACCTAAAGGAACTTAATGCAGCATTCAGCCACCATGTACAACCCCCCCCAAATTAATAATAATAGTGCAAAAACCTAACTAAAGATAACAGCTAGTCATTGGGAGTCCAGGGCAACTCAAACCCTTGAAAACTTACGATGAGATGCATCATCTTCCAAAGAATCCACCTGACAATGGAGAGTGAGGGCACACCTCACAACCAGTTTTTGATCATGGTGGGATCCAGGACACATGCTAGTTCCAAAGTTTTCCATTTTAGCATTGGCTTCAGAAACTGTTGATCCAGATTGACCACTGCAGGGTGCAGAGGAAGTGGTCATCTGTGGTGGAGCATACCCGCCCAGGACAAACACCCTGGGCAAGGCCTGGCAAGCCAGCGCGTCCTGGGGCAGGAAACAGGCATGCACCCCAAGGGGATTGTTCCAGCATTTTAAATGCTAACCACAGATGATGTTCAGGGGAACCTTCTCAGGATGAGGAGCTCTGAGACTTTCCTTCTTTTTGGTGTCTTAAAGCAACACCTTAATAGCAACTCTAAATACAAACTGGGTTATATATTTTTTGAGGGGGTTTATAACGAGTTGTTTTTTTCCAGGAGGGACCAACGGGACTCTATTGCTTACCGCACTGGGGTATGTACCAGGACAAAGGGCATATCCAGAAGGTCCCTTTCAACTGCAGTGACTAGTAATTAGCAACCAGCACCAACACTGCTGGCAATACACCCATTTTTTCAACTGCAGGACAAGCACATGAGGATTACAGCAGTGGTTTGGACGGATCTGCTCTTCTCCCCACTCCCACTGAGGACCATGGAACCTGGCCTCAGAAGAGGAGGTTTGATGTGATGGACAGCAACAGATATTAGCATGGTAAGAAGCCCGCGAATACATCAGCACCTTCTGATGGGTTCTCATACATGTCTTACAAAGCCCTAGAAGAGGATTTGGCTTCCAAAGTTGTCAATTTATTTAACAGCTTCCCAAAATAAATCTGAATTCCATAAAAATCAGTTGGAAAAGCTCACATTTTGTTGATTTTGAAACCAAAACAACGACAAAAGTCAAATGTACATCCACCACTCTTGTTTCCCTGTTAAACACTGGCACCAAGACTTATTTTTTTCTGCTTCCTGCACCACATGCTGGCTAATATAAAAAAAAAAAAAAATATTCCACATTTCTAAAACTAAGCCAGCGCTTCATGGAGAGGATTCACAACAATTCTAGAGCAGCAGCTGGTGCTTCGGCCACATGCCACACACAGGCTGGCTTTCTTATACCTCTCTCAACTCTTCCCCCTTCATCCTGTGCCTGTACCTTCAAATTCTGGGTAAGCTACTCCCTGGCTAGTGGGCTTGCTAACAGGCTAAATTATGCTGCTATTGGTAATGAAAAAATGGTTAAGGTTATGTTGCAGATAGCATATAGGTAGCAGGACCGTGTTGTCCCCATATTGGCTTCCAGTTCCTAAGGGTTTTCCACAGCATCAGTGACTCACTCTCCCACCCATTTTGCAGCCCTGGTGGCCCATGGACCCACAGCCACCCTTCAGCCACTTGCCTACTCTAGCAGCACCCAGCACAGGGTGGTGGGTGCTCAGCTCGTGGAAGGAAAATGCTGTTGTGGGTGACCCTGCCCTTAACCTCGTGGCAGTTTCTGTGGGAGCTGTGAACAAGGTTTCACACTATGGTTTGTCTCCGCTTTGAGTACGCAAGATGGCAGAGCTGAAGGCCCCCAACCTTGGGGGATGTTACCAGCTACAGACCTTGATAGCACAGTCCAATGGGGATAACAATAAATGCTGGACAAAGATAGAACAAGATTTTACTATTCCCCTAAGGTCAATGTAATCATTTTCTTAGCAAAACAGCTGAGACCTACTGAAAAAAACCCATAAAATCTCCTATGCAATAGTCTTTCTTCCTTTAAAAATCTGGGACAAAGCGAAGAGTGCCAGATTGTCTCTTCCCCCTGAGCAGTTAGAAGAAAGCCGTGCTTCCCTCCAGGAGACTCTGATCCTGTTTTATAAAAATCAGGGGAAAAAAAAGGAACTGTAAAGTAAATTAACATTAGCTGTTAATGAAAGTTAACAGTTTAATTAAAGGAGTGAGTGGCTTGCGCATGGAGAGATTGGAGAGATGCATCCATCTCTAGGATACACACAGCTTCTGTCCAGGTCAGGCAGGACCCAGGAAACACATATGGGACAAGTGCTCCTGGTGCAGGGTCTCACCCCAGACTGCTCTGGTGATGATGGTAAAGCACAGACAGCCTCCCTAGGAAAAGGCTGCCCATCAGGACTCCACGCAAGGTCTGCCACCACCCTCAGCACTGAAGCCTTGGCGTTAAATCTCTAGTTATGTCACTGAACTGTCCTTCTGATGTGTGTTATGGTTTTTGATTAAGTGGGTAATAAAATATTGGTTATCCACTAAAGTATTAATTTATTCAGGTTCTCCTAAAAGTTAAGTTTACTAGAGTGTAATCCCTTGTTTCAACGTATAAAAAAACCCGCACAACCACAAAAGGACATAGGTGCATGCAGCATATACCTATATAGGCTTAGATCCTGCTGAACACCACCTGCTTGTCCTAGCCATGTCATCACAGCCCAAAGCAGTCCCACCGTACTGCTCTGACACAGGGTCCCACACTCAGGGTAGTCAAAAGGATTCAGCTGGAGGGAAGTTCATTTGTGCAGGAGAAAGGCACACCCAGCCATGTGCTCAAAAGGCAGGGCAGTCACTGATAGCCTGGCTTTTCTTTCTAAAGGAAAATAATTTTTCTAAATCTTTCTAAATAAAAAAAAAAATGTGTTTTGTCCTGTACTTTGTACACAGTCCTACATTCAGCCCCTGCCCCTCTCTGTACACCGTCTCCCACCCACTCACGCCTCTCACCACACCCCCTCTTTAAGCCCCACTTTATGTTGTTGCTGTGGGGACAGGGGTTTAGTTGTTACTCTTTTTCAACACATCACGTAAACTGTGAACTTGGAGTAGCTCTTACTTTCTCTTTGTGATAACTAGTTTGCATCCCATAATGTGCAGAAGGAGGGTTTTTTTTCTGGAGATAATAGGTGGAATAGACCAGAATGGCAGAAGCACTTCAGCCTGGAGAATCTCGGGCTGCCCATCTCGGGGACGACAGGGAGGCCATGGCCATTTTGCACAGCCTTTGGTCTCTGTTCTTCCTACATTCATTTCTGCACTGCTGACCACGCTCCAGCTACAGAGCAGTATCTCCCACATCCAGGAATCCCAGTCACACCAGGCTGCTCACAGCGTTGTTTACTAAATACACCAGACCTTACCCCAAGGGCCATGAGCAGAAACACCAGGTAGAAAAAAAATGCCTCATCTCCACATGCCAGTAGATTTGCCAAGGTTGACAGCTGCACCAGCCACCTGAACCACGTTTGACAGGAGTGACCCAACATCACTCAGCCCAGCCGGGCAGGCAAGACCCAGCTGGCAACACTCAGTCTCTCTTACAGCGGAGCCCTAACGTACTGGGTGCTTCCCTCAGCCGGGGCATCCAGATCGTCTCCTTCCCTACCCCACTGGCCTAATGTTAGAACATGGGTTGGGTTGGAAGGGACCTTAAAGATCATCTAGTTCCAACCCTTCTACCATGGGCAGGGACACCTTCCACTAGACCAGGTTGCTCAAAGCTACATCCAACCTGGCCTTGAACACTTCCAGGGATGGGGCATCCACAGCTGCTCTGGGCAGCCTGTTCCAGCATCTCATCATCCTCACAGTAAAGGTTATCTTCCCAATATCTAATGTAAATCTACCCTCTTTTTATTTAAAACCATTACCCCTTGTCCTATTGCTACAGGCCCTACTGAAAAGTCTGTCCACATCTTTCTTACAAGCTGACTTTAAGTCTTGAAAGGCTGCAGTCAGGTCTCCCTGAAGAAAAGGCTCTTCTCCAGGCTTAACAACCCCAGTCCTCTCAGCCTTTCCTCACAGGAGAAGTGCTCCAGCCCTCTGATCATCCTTGTGGCCCTTTCTCATAAATGGGAAATTAAGATTTTGGGAATTGCCACCCAGCTACCGAACTTCCCTGCAGTAGGCTAGTAGGTCCCAGAGCTACAAGAGTGACCACCAGATGAGCACAGGTAGGTACCTGCTGGCCAAGGAAGGCCACACAGCCTCCTGGCCTCAGGAGCCAGCCCAAAAGTCACAACAGAGCTCTCGGCTGGTATCAAACATGCAGATGAAGAGCCAACCCCACAAGCCCTCTAGGAAGGCTAAACCATGAGAAAGTGCCATGTACCTTAACGGGAAGAGCAG
Organism: Falco peregrinus; assembly: GCF_023634155.1. Taxonomy (NCBI): domain Eukaryota; kingdom Metazoa; phylum Chordata; class Aves; order Falconiformes; family Falconidae; genus Falco; species Falco peregrinus. The sequence goes on from NC_073721.1 coordinate 78,986,021, forward strand.
CAGAACCTCATGCAGACACCAGAGCTCAGAGAAAACCAAGCCCCAAAGGCTGGCAGCACACAGGAGCTGGGAGCAGAGCCACGCTCCCTGCAGTGCTGGCAGGAGCCGATGAAGCAGCTTCGTGGTGCTGAGGGAGGCTCAGCTCACCTGCACGGGGAGCCTGGGCCAGCTCGGAGCATGCTGGGGACAGCGGCAGGCGGGGTCCAGCCCCCTGCCCCAGGGACTGTGCTGCCTCACCAGTGCTGCTGCCCCTGTGGAGGGCAATGGGTGATGCTAGGGAGCAGGTCCTGGTTCAGATACCTGCCTTTGCCATGCCCTAGGAGTGACCTGCTGGAGTCCTTCTGGGGTGGCAGAGCCCTCACCCCTGTCCTGCCACCAGCCCCGCTACTCCTGGGAGCACTAAGTTCACAGGAGCCCCTGTGAACCCGTATGAGCTTCCCAGTCACTGCCTCCACGTGCTGCTCCCTGCCCCAGCCTGCACTCAGCCCACATGTGCTGCATCCAAGGTCCTCAGAAGGGCCTGGATTTACTCCTGAACTGGAAGTCAAAGGTACTGATAATGCCAGAAGCAATTCCCAGGTACATCTCCCAGACATCACCCATGCAGCAGAACAGGCTCCCGAGTCCCAGCGGCATGCAGACCAACTCACTTAACAGGGAGCCAGGAGACCCGCAGCTCACAGCCTTGCCCTAACTTAAGTAGTTTCAGCAGCACCAGGCAGGTCCTCAAATGCACTGGAGCATTCATTACTCATCTCCCCAGGCTGCTGCAAGGGCTAATTCCTTGACACTTGGTTGCAATGCCCTCCAGAGAATGAAGGTGTGGTTCAGCGCACTCATTACGTGGCTTATTACAGAAGTTAGTATTTACTAGACCAGTGAAACTGCATCCCAGGAACAGCAGCACAACACAGCCTCCTTCCCTAGCACCATGTGGTTTTGCTCACGCTGCAAGCGCAGCAGGGCCTGTGGTGCTTGGATTCCCTTTCAGCTGGTTCTGCTACAAACCACTGTGCTTCCCCTTCAGCTGCTGTCCCAACTGCCATCATCTCACTAGTTCCAGCTGCATCTAGGAACAGACTAAGTCCTTACTTGGTATGGTTACATTCCTATGGTATTCCACTTAACATCTTTCTAGTGCCTCTTCAAGTACTTCCTTCTTACTGAGAAGGAGAGTGGAGGGATGGCTCCATGTCCCACACAGGGCACAGGCAGTGTGCTGTGACTGCTGCCAGGTGGCTAGGGATAGCCAAGTCATCAGCTGTCACAGCCATCCCTGGGGAAAAAAAACAAGGTTCCCCTCTTCTCCACTGGCTGGTGGAGCATTATCCCCTCTGCATCTCCCCTCTGCCCAATGCTATCCTGTGCATCAGCACGCCTCCAGGCATCCAGGCTGCTGCCTGTCACTAACTGGACTCAGAAGCCTAGCAGGTCCCTGGCTCGTTACTGCCAGACCCACAGCGGGCTCCCAGGGGAGGTGAAGAGCATAGCTCCCCCCGTCACATGCTGCAAGGGTTTTAATCCCATCCCTGTAAGGGTGTGCAGGGACCAGAGCATGCACCAGAGCCATGAATGAAGCTCATTTCATCATGCCTTCGGAAAGACAGAAATCAGGGAATGACCTTTATCTAGCCTCTGCATAGACATGTATTCATCCTCAATTCTTTATTGGTGGTTTCATGGTTCACTGCTTTCATGAGACACAGAGCTGCTGGTACAGGGTCAGGGGACTGGCTGCAAGAGCAGCTCCCTTGTCGGACTTGTTTGGTGAGTGCATTGAGATTTTAAGTCCTTTGCCAGCTTCCAGGAACAACGAACGCACATTCAGAAAAATTAAAAAAAAAAAAAAAAAGGAAGAAATACATTATTAGAAGGAGCAAAGCCTCAATGAATCCCATCGCTTCCCCCAACTGCTGCTGCGTCTAATCATTTTCATAGTGTATCAGGAAGTGTGAAATCACCAATTAATTTTATGACAGAGATTGTCATCACAGAAGGTGGAGACATGAAACCTTCCTCTCCTGAATGCAGTTGCAGCTGCAGGTTCACTCTCAACTACAAAGTCTCCCACCTTACCCAGAGTACCACTGGAGAAAAGCAATGAGACAGAACACTCCAAACGAGGTCACCTCTTTTCTTTGATGGAAACACACAGACAAGCGCCAGTCCTCGCTACGGAAACCTCCCAGGCTGCTGAGATGCTGAGCAGGGGAAGTTCCCTTCATAGATTTCTCACCAGCACACAGTAAATAAGACACGTGCACACTTCCTCCAGGGCTCTGCTGCCTGGAAGAGGCTCTTGCACCTCTCAGCAGCAGTGAAGGCAGAGCTCTGAGCCTGGTCACCCCAGATGTGAAACATCAAGCATCCAGACTCAGCCTCCAGGCACTGTCTTAACTCTCCAAGCATTGCACTGCTCTTGGCCAGGTCAAGGGTCTTCCCATCTTGTAGGACCAATTCAGAAAATGCAAACTCTTGAACTTTGGACAGCTTTCCCTCTGCTGTTGGTGGACCTGAGGACAATCCATCCTCACCCACATCCACAGCTGCCAACGCAGGACCTCTCCCTCACCAGATGCATTTACAGAGGCAAGTGCAACAAGGCCTTGACCAGCCCAATGTTACTGCAGTGCACAGAGGGAGATGCAGAGAGCTTCCAGTCTCTCCAGCAGAGTACAGATTATGAGATCAAGCCAAACCCTGATCTATGGAAATTAGCTGGAGCTTTGTCACTGTGAGCAGTGTAGCCCACACTACACCACAGGAGCCGCTGAAGGGCCTGTAGAAGCAGCACAGAGCAGCGGAGGGCAGGAAGCGAAGTGTGCTGCATCCAACAACTTCCAAGGGGAATTCACAGAAGCAAAATGAAATTTGGAATCTGTCCAGAACATCGCAGCCACCAGCCCCATTGCAGAGCATAACAGACCTTTAATGACAGCTGCTGAGTTGACATCTGCTATCAAAAGGCAAGATCGCAAACAGGTCATTGGTCTGCTCCTGACCTTGAACTGGACTGGAAGCTATTGCAGTCCCACTGACACTGTCTCAGCCCCTCAAAGAGAGGAGTGCAACACACATGGAGACCTCCTAACACAGCCTGCACCCCCCTTGCATGCTGCAGGACTTCTTCCTTCACATGCCAGCCCAGCACAAGGTCACTGGCCACCCTTACATTACAGTCTCACTGTTTATTGAAGCAGGTGGGGAAGGGGCTTACCTGGGGTTGCAACAATTCTCCTACTTCCCAGGCATGGGACGGTGTCAGTCAGCACAGGTGAAGTGCCAGTCCCACAAGGCACCTGCCTCACCCCTGTCCAGAAGGGAGGGCTGGCGTACCCAGGTTGGCACCCACGGGGGCAAGGTACCGCTTGGTTTCCATCAGTGTCTGAACTGGACTGAGCAGATCAGAGCACAGGGACAGAAAGAAACCCTTGAGTCGGGATACAAAACTAAATCAAAGTTTTATGGGCCAGGATGAAAGGGGAAGTACTTCAAAGTCTGCAAAGCATAAATTTTCCTTTCTGCTGTGGTTTTTCCTTCCCCCTTGTTTTAATATGATGGATCACCTGATAATGACAGGCAGTCGCTCTGACTGATGTGTACACCCAGGATAAAGGAGAGCAGGAAATTGGATCTGAGGCTCTATAGTGTATTTCAGTGAGTTCTGGAGCCACCAGAAAGAGACACTTGGTCGGGTTGCTAACACCTTCGTACTCCCCACAGCTGCAAACATGCAATCCTGCGTTCAATTTCCTGCCATCGCTCCCTGTGTCTAGTGCGCAGCCAAAAACAGGAGTATGAAGCGTATCTGATTTAGAGATGCTCACAAATGAGGCACAGGCTCTGGCTACAGTAGGAAATTGAACTGTTGATGAAAATGGTTTTCACCAGGGAGCCTCCTTCTCTCCGTACCTCCCCCATTCTGCCTTGTCTGGGGCTTAAGGTCACAACTATTGCCTCTTTCACCAAGACATCAATGAACTGGGTTTAGTACTTGCTTTTCTAGACCCAGTTTTTCTGGTGACTGTGAGGAAAGCTCTCTCAAAGTGCACTGAGCCCCTTCCCCCCAGTCCCAGCTGCTCTGGGCCATGGCAGAGGTAACACGCTGAGCACACCACCTTGGTTACCCTCACTCTGCTGCCTTCTGCATCCTACAGGAAAAGCTGGTTTGCCTGCTGAAGGGGGTGGAGAAGGGAGGGGGACCACAACAGGGCAGGAGTAGGTTTTTCTAATACATGATGAAATGCCCTTTGGGTTCAGATCTGGCCTTGCAGGAGCTGTCAGGACATTAAGAATCTGTTCCTGTTGCAGGCTTTGCTGGGTCCTCAAAGCCAAATCCCATCACATGCTTCCTCAGCTGTTAGGCAGGCAGAGGGCACTCTTCCAGAAGGACCACGAGACTTGTGGATGCAAAGCCAGCCCTGATGTGGCACTGGGGCACTAAGTTCTGGATCCTACCCTGCTGATATTTAGAAGGAGGTTAAGCCTGTGAATCTCGGCCTGGAGAAAGGCAATGCTACTGGTGCTTCTCTCTTAACTGGACTCAAATGGCTTCATATCCCAGAGGTTTTGGAGTCCAGACCCTGGTTCTCAGCCCTCACTCCTCTTGCGCTACAGACAGCTAATTCGTACTTCTAGATTGCAGCCTAGATCAGACACAGATGCAGTGGAATACTCAGGCAAGGTTTTTGCTCAAGTACAGCCAGCCTGTCCTAAGCAAAATACCCTAGATATTTCATCAAACCAGTGTATTTTTATTTTAAAACTATGGGCTGGACAAACATCTGAACACACATGAGTTTAAATTGCTTCCCAGCTTTGGGGGGTCTACACTACATCCCCCTAGAAAGCTGTTTTAGTTACCACACCACCTGGAAAACCACCCAACGGTAATAATATTCTTTGCCTTGCTGGCCCATCAGGCTGGACTGTAACAGACAAGATATTGATGCAGCAACCTGATGTAATCAAGAGCTATAAAAGGCAAAGCAGTAAATCATTTGAATGCAACAGTCTGTCTGTGCACTTAGCTGTTCTTTATGTTTTCCAAAACATCCAATAAACAAAATTGCATTTAACTATTAACAGTCACACAAGGATTCTCTTTGCAAAACATGCACTCTCACAGACAACAGGTGGTTGTGGGGAAGAAACACGGCTGAGAAGTAGGTCAAGAAGTCTCCAGAAGCAAGAATTATTTTCCTTTTTTTTTTTTTTCTCCTTCCCTGTAGGTGGGTCATCTGAAACTTATTTCACTCTTGTGAGCTATTGGAAAAGGTGGCTCTCACTACTCCTAAGGTTAAAGGGTCAACCATATTATTTACAGAGCTTTCCCTCAGTGCTCTTAGGACCCGCTTACAAAACCTAAAATGAGAGCTGCAATTCTAAGGGAAGTTTGTGCGACACTAGTTGGAAATGAAGAGTTAGGTCTGTCTCCTACCCTTCAGGTAGGACCATCAAGACCTGCCCTAGAGGGCAGAAGCTGCCTGGGCGGAGGCAGAAATCTGGCTGCAGCTTTCCTCCTGAGCAGGAACGGCGGTTCTGCAGAGCTGCGAGCTCAGGTAAGCTGGAGAGATGCACACAAGGGGGGTAGCAAAAGAGGCTTTCACTAGAGGACCAGGAGGGCAGCATCCTCTCCACAGCACAGAAGTGGGTCATGGCCTCTCCCTGCCAGGGACTTAGTATTTCAGCACAACCCATGGAAACACGAAGCCGCCTTATAGATTTCAGATACACTAAAGTGCATTTTTGTTCCAGCCCATGACACAAGCTTTGCTTTTCCTCTGTGTCTCAAGACTCTAGTTTCCAAACAAAGAATCAGTCAAGATATACAGAGGGTAAATGAGATCAATAATTCCTATCAGCTTTTAAAGTGATGAAAGAGACAGCTAAAGAGCTGGAAAGAACCACAGGTTAAGCAGAAACTGAGGCACTTCCATTTTACCAGAATTCCTGAGAAGCGGGGGAGGACAAAGCCTCTTTATCTACCTGGCCCCAGGAATAAGACAAACCCTGAGCCCTCAGGAGAGGAAACAGCACCAGTACCTCAAGCTTTCCTTAAAAACCATGGGCCACCTCATCAGCCTCACCCCAGCAAACTCATTACAGGTGAGTGCTATTGAACCACCCAGGTCTGGAGGTGGGTGGTAGCCAAGTGTCCCTGACAGCTGCAGAGCTACTTTAACTTATCCCAGCTGAAAATTTTCCCCACTGGCTGACATTTAACTGCCCTGGTTTTTCCAGGATTTATCAAGAAGTCAGGCACTGGAGGTGACTCATCGCCAGCGAAGCCGGAGCCAGCAAGAGCTGTCACACCACACAGAACTCTGGCCGCCCAGGGGGGCCATCAGCAGTGCAGAGTGACCGCATCCTCCCTTGCTTTATTAACTTGGGCATCAGTGGTGTGTTGCAGGGCATCAGCCAGGATGGATAAACCCCTCCTGTGTGCTAGAGGTATGGATGAGGAGGAGCCTCTCCCTCTGGATTGTAATGGGGTTCATACTAATGGTTAGTTCATACTAACGCCACAGCAAAATTCCGTTACACCAGGGACTGTTCTGTAAGTTCCGTTACAGAAGAGTCCAAGTGGCTTGTGTGCAGCCACACCAGGATAAATAGGAAGAAAATACCTAGTTATAGTCCCCTGTCAAGTACATTGAACCTTTCCCCACTCAACTCCACTGCCTTTATAGCCTGACTCTCTCCCTGTCAGCTAGCTCTTGATTTTCAGTGGGTTTGCAGTATATTTAGACTAAGGATAAAGCTGACACGAGCTGGTGAATTGGAGGCAGCAGAGCAGTACCCCACAAAGCCTGGAGGAGGAGGTGCCACGTGCTCCTAGAGGAGCTGGGCACTGCGGTCAGCAGCAAGTCCTTTGTCACCAGGTTCTGATAATGGACCTATGCTAGCATACAACATATTGTACCCCATGGGCCCCCTTCCTTCTCCTGGTCCCAAACGCCAGGCTTGGAACCTGGGCATTTCTCACTAGAGGGCTAGTAGGATGCATTTAGAGATGGACACAGAAGAGCCAGCAAGGCCAGAAGTCCAGCCGTCTGGATCCCCGAGAACAATAAATAGGACAATACACGGGCCACAGTTTGGATGGTGCCATGGCCCAGACATGGGACCGGGAAGGAGCTGGCCCAGCAAAGCCCTGGCCAAGTGGGCAAAGGGAGGGTTTTGCTTGCAGAGTTATGCCAAGGGGCACCTGGCAGCACTACCTGACATGAGTATGTTTGGCACAGCATTAAAAAGAGAAGCAAATGGGATAGGAGGACAAAGCAGCAGCAGCCTTAATGTAAGACACGGAAGGAGACATCTGCTATCAGAAGATCAGAGATGAGGAGGCACTTCTGTAAAAAAACCCAAATGACTACAGCAGAGGGTTCAGCTGCTGAACAAACACATGATGGGCAGGAATTTGGAAAGGGCTGCTTCTCTCAGACATACACACAGACATAAACCGGCCTTTCCCTGGCTCATTCCAGAGAGAGGAGTTATGCAGGAAGGAGATGTGGGATGAAGCTCTGTTCAAACAACAGAGCTGCTTTATAAAAGCTGTGGAAAACTGAACTGAGTGCACAGGATGAACTGACCAATAGCACTGAAGCAACACAAAGTTTATCACTGGGACCTCTGGGGTGAAAAAAAAAAAAAGTGGAAATTACTCAGTGTGGACAGGCAATCCTCTGTTTGAATAGTAGAAACAGCATTTTTAGGTTTACTGTAAAAGCCAGATTAGTCCAAGGGTAGCACATAAGCTCAAGGGCCAGGGATCTTCCATTTTAGTGCAGACTGGAGTGAGCACCTGTGCCAAAGTAGTCTTTTCAGATAAGTGATTTGGTTCTTAAATACCAGACATACTTTAGGTGACAATTAAATTATTATCTAAGCCAGTTCGCAATTAACTAGAGAGAAAATAAACCATGAACAACACATTGCTGCAGAAAGCAAGGGTATATACCAGCCATAAGAGTTGATCTTCTCCCAAGGATCAATGAAAATCTTTGTAAACTACACAAACTACCCAGAGTGACTCCATCCACCATGGAAATGAAAGGGTCTGGAGGAGCACAGCAGAGTTTTCAATAGCTGTAACCATGCCACCCACTTAGGATGGGAGCTGAAGAAGGTGACATCCAAATAGCACTGGGGGATATGTTTCTGCAGATAAAGGGAAGCCGCCATCACTGGACTTGGCTAGGAAAAGGCTCTTAGGGCACTGTGGGATTTTAGACCTGGAAGTACCTGCATAGACAAGTGACGTTTGGCAGGACCCGAGAACTGGATAGAGTCAGGCCCCAAATGTTGAGCTGTGGGAGCAATCAGCCACCAGTACAACACATTCTAGAACACAGCTAGCTTTCAGTAACTTAAGATTTTAATGTTAACATTTAATATTTTTAACTGATGTGCTCTATTTCAAGCAGAAGTTTTGGGCCCGAGGCAGGGATTACTCAATGCATTTAGATGGCATGGCTTGTGTAAGACGACAGCCTGGAGGAGGTACAGCTCTCTTCCAAGATTTTGTGTGGTGCCAACGTCAAAAAGAGAGGACTCTTGAATGACCTCTGCTATTTGTTTGCACAGCACGTGTACAAGACGCCATCTCTTACAGCTCTGCTCTGGTAGTTGCATGTCCCTGCAATGCGGCAGCAGCAGCGCGTCCACGCAGTAGTTCTGGCCTACCACCACATCCCACCTGCAGTAACACCTTGCTGAGTCCAAAGGGGAGATGGTGGTGCAAGAGGCACCGCAAAGGATCAGGCAGACCTCCTCTGAGCTTTGGCAAATCTGCCCTGAAAAGGCAGCACAAGTCATTAGAAGAAAAGGATAAACTGCCTCCAAACCCGACTCTTGTATTTAAAAAAACCCAAATGAACACCACACGAACTCCAGTTGGCTTTTAGCTCCTTACCCTGCATTCCCCATCTTTACAAATATGGGTCATGTGGATATAATGAGAAGGATGAGAGGGGTGACAAGGAAGGCCAGTGGCAGGCGTCCCCATTGCGCTAGTTACACAGCATTCCTTTCCTTCGGAGTCAATACCTCTTTCCTCTGGCTGCTCTTATGCTGTAGCCAAAGCTTGACAAAATCACATGGGGACTAGGGGACCTCTCCCTCTGAAAAGCACTGTCTGGGAGCCACCAGCACCTAGGAGCTGAGGGACATGGGGTATCGCCTGTGGCCGTTACCAGTTCAGAACCGTTCCTGCTCAGGAGCTCCCTGCCGGCCGCAGCCTGGATGTCTAAGCAAAATGATCTTCCTGACCCCATCCTGCAGATGGGTGTCTCCAGTGGCAGGCTGTGGTGACAGGGGCCAGTCAGCCCCCTTTGTTCGTAGCCTTCAATACTAGTTTAACCATAAGGGAGGGGGGCAGCTTGCATTGCCCCAGTGCTGTCCCCCGGGACACTGATAGCAATTTAAAGAAACCACTGGCAAGGGGAGGCACATGAGGGCTTCGATCTGCAAAGCTGAGCTTGCTAAACACCAAGCAGTCCTTGGCCGAGCAGCAATTCTGGGACACAGCCCTGCCAGTGGCTAGGTTGAGGACAACCATGGCTGGTTCCCTCCCAACCCACATACAGAGGAAAAGATCCCTTGGAAAAAAGGCTTGGAATTGAAGGACAGCCAGGATTTGGCCCTGTGCAACATTTAAATAAGCTTCTCCGGCTGTATTTGGACCTCTGAAACGCTCCCATGTTTTGAGATGGCTTCCCAGAGCAATGAGGTATTCCTGTGGGTCTGTACGCTCTGTCTCCCCTCCGGTGTCTGCTGCCCTCTGAGTCCAACAGCTGGAAAAATTACCCAGGCAGAACAAGACAAGAGAACAAGTAATTTGGCTGTGTTGTTAGCGAAATGGAAGCAGGACAGCAAGCCACAGCCCTACAAATGGCTATCTTTGAGTACATAATTCTTAATTACATACTTAAGTGAAGCCTAGAGTAATTTAGTAAGTTAAGCATGTAATTCCACTTTAACTAATGGGTAAGTCCCTAAGGCAAATGCTTATGTGTTTGCAGGGCTGCTCCCTAACTCAGCCAAGACTTGCTGGGGAGCTGGAGAGGCCTCGCCTGTGTGGCACTGGGGATGCTTTAGCAAGGGACCGTACTGGCGTGCACACAAATGGATGACAAAGCCATGCCCTAAATTTGTACAGTCCCAAGTCACCAAGAGCACAACTCTGGATGAGAGGAGAAGAACTAGAAGGACAGATGGGGGGCAGATGCAGGCTGAGGAGGGCTGCCCAGCCCCATCCACACATTGCAGCAGGCAGCCCAAGAGCCTCCCCAGCAGCCCTGCACCTCCCCATCTGCCAGCACGGCTCCAGCAGCCAGCCAGCTCACCTCTTCTCACCCCAGCACAGCTGTGCTGCAAGGCGTTGGTTGCACAAACCTGTCTACTTCCTAGTCCCACTGTCCATAAAATTGTTAAAAATAGATATCCACCTTATATCTGGAGATCCTTAAGTGAGTGCTGTGCAAACAGAAATCGTCGTCATTAACAACCAGGTAAGATGAAAAAGGAAGCAAGGGGGGAGATCTACGCTGAGCCTTTTCACGGGTCTGTTGCCAGGGGCGGGGGTAAAATTCTATTATGGACACATTCACTCTTTGAAAATTTCCTCATCTCTGATCAGGCAAAAAAACCCCAACCAAACCACACAAAAAAACCCCACCAAAAAAACCTCCGGCAAGGAGTACCAGGCAGGCAGGCAGCCTGCCTGTGGCTGCCTCTGAACCCACATGCTGAAAGAGCATCACCTTGCCCTGGGAGACAGGGGCAGAGCACAGGTCTTCTCTCAGGAGCTCCAGGGGCAGCACAGTGGTTGCAGGACCAGGCTGCCTTCCAGCCTGGCTCAGCTCCCTCCACTGGTGTTTGCTTGCCGCTCCCACACCTTTAGCATGAAGTTTTCCATTTCTGCCTTAAGTCATGAAGCTGTGTATCAAGTAAAAATACACAAGAAAGAGGAGAAAGCTAGCACCGTGGCTTAATTAATCTTATGGGTGGCTGTCATGCAGCAGGAGGTAGTGTAAATAGAAGACCGAAGTCTTGGCACATTGAAGAAACATCACACTTCTGCCGGTGCCAGTACAACGGAGAATGGATTTGATACAATGTTCAAGGGAAGACAAGGAGGGAGGAAGGGGGAAGAGGTGAGGGCTGCCTGCCACCCTTGGGCACATAAAGGAGGCTCTGGGACAGCAGGACCTCTTTAAATGATTACAGCACCAATTGTGCATCCACCTTGTTCAGCAAGGAAGGTCACCTGAGCCACAGGTGGCACCTTCACCAAGGCACAGAGGGCTGCAGCAAATGGCCTGCCATGTGGCAGTCAACCCTTTCCAAGCAGTTGTATCCCTCCTGCTTCTTTACCTTGCAGGGGTGGAAAGATCCTACTTAGCAATGAATAATGTGCAGAAACACCAGTGTAAACCACTCCTCCAATTCTGACACCTGGTGCCTACACACCCCTGCCAGAGCTGAGCCAGGGGCACACAGTGAACAGCTACAAGTGACCTCTAACAGCCCAAGCTGCAATCTAACAGCGCCAAGGAATTCATCCACTGCAGAGGATTACTGTTACGGGTACTGTGTAAATGCAGAGAAACTAGTTTCTGCCTTCTTACCAGCTTATGAATGCTAGGCAAAGGGTGGGAACAAGGGGGAATTATCCCCTTTTAGCTGGATGTAGCAGAGCAATGACGTGACATTGACGTGAAATAAGGGACAATTTCTTTCAAGAGCAGCATCAGCAATTTCTCCAAGGCCAATAGTCAGTTCAAACTAGACAGCACAAATGCTCATTGGCATTTCAGAGGTGAACAGCAAATAAACATTCATTGCCGAAGAGATGCCCTCCTCTCTTCCTTGTATTAGATTGGCTTTCTTAGGAAGAAAGATAAAAGAGAAAGGCATTGCTAAGTAGTTTCCATCAAGATATGCAATGTCACCTTGCCAGGGCTGCCTACCCTCTGGGTGAACATTCCAAAGCATCTTGCATGTGCTGGGTTTTATTCCAGCTGGATGTAGTTTAGAGGGTAGAATTACCTGGGAAGAGATGTGTGAGGAAACAACCAGCAGAGATGCATGAAGGAGGAAGCCAAATAAAACTGAGGAGCCGAGAGAGGGAGGAAGTGCGCAGCAGGGAGGAGATGGGGCTGCCCTGGCCGGCGCTAGTATCACTCAGTGAATGTGTGACTCAGTCAATCCACTCTGAGCATGACATTTCTCTTGGTAGAACATGTCCTCTCCCACTTCTCCGCTCTAATGCGCTAATGCTTTCCTTTCAAAAGGTGACATGATTACTAGGGATGCTAAAAATACCCATGGGCTTTGGTTCCACTCCCCCATCTCTGATGGAACAGAATTTCCAGCTTTCCTGTTAGCCAACAAACAGTGATTTCATCTGAAAGGTGTTTGGGGGCACAAGACCGTTTCTTTCTTTCATTAGCTCCTTCCTTTAACAACCAAGGCTCAAACTTAGAGCCCAGTCTGGTTCTTTAGATGACCACCAGTTAGCACTCCTCCAGCTCAGCCACAGGGAAGAGAGCCTTTCTTCTGCCCACCCTTCAATCTGCCAGCCCTTCAGCATGATTAAAGGTCTAGCCCAGCAGCGGCCATATTTCCCATGCTGTCAGCCACCTACTCTCCAAGGTCCTCACAACCCCTTCCTTGGCATAAGACTGAGTATATAGCAGACACACATAGCTGGGGTTCATCACATGTGCAGCAGCCAGACGCTCCCCCAAAACACAAGCCTCCAAGCAGATAGGTGCCAAAAGCCCTGCCAACTGCCTGCTGCTCCTGGGGACCACTGTCCAGGCTGGGTAAGTTGTCCTTCCAGGGATTACAGCTCATGGATGCATAGATCAGGTGCTCCAACACTCATTCCAGGCCAGAGATGAAAGTCGAATCAGTCTCTATTGCACAAAGTCAACTGAGCATTTAAAAACAAAAAGCTTGAGATAACAAAGAGTTAATTATACAAATCTTAAAATTTTCTTGCTCCAAATGCTCAATGTACTTGCAATTCTGCTAAAACAAATCTATAATCAGCCTATGGATGATGTCAGACAGACTTTATGCAGGGGAGTTCTTCAAACTGTTGGGAAAATATTTAATAAAATTACAGTTTATTCAGATAATACTAGGTCACTATAAACTTTCTCAAGCTTTAAATACTTTTATGTCACATCTGAAACATTTTCTTTTTCTGCTATGGTTTGAAAGCCATATCCAAATACTAAGTTGCAGTAATTCCTGCTTATGTGTTAGGTATTCAAAATAGAAGCCATAATTGCAAGTTGCAAATGCTATAAATGGCAGGCAATAAATCTCAACAACAGAGGATCAAAAGGGAAGACAAACCCAGTAACATGGTTGTTTTTATCCAAAACATGGACACACTAGTCTGGTACAAGACCTCTGTTATTAGAGGGAAAAGTTTACCTCAAGTGACAGCTTCTGTGAAACACTTTGTATTTTCTTAGTCTTCCTAATGCAAACGTTTCTACTCAGGATCATTGTCAGTATCCCAAAACTCAAGGACTGACTGGCTTTTCATTGTCCTTTCAGAAGAAAATGCCCTTATGCCTCCGATTTGTATACAGAAAAGCGTGTGACTATTGAAAGATACTTCTTTTAGTAAGCACTTCAAAATTTCATAGAAGAAATGGATGACAAAGCATTTTAACCACATCTTTTGGGGTCCCCAGATTTCTGATTTGCTTAAAATCATCTTACACATCTGAAAACTCTTAAGGCGGATGTTCTGTAGCAGCCTGCAAGCTCCATATAACAACTTCAAAGTGAGGTTAGATGAAGAGGACATCTTTATGTACAAAAGCAGCACTCTCACTTTACATTATGGTTACTGATCAAGAGATTGTTTAAGTATAAAATTTGTATTAAGGGCTAATTAATTATTCCTTTGGGAGCATGGTAGCAAGTTCCTTAGTAAACTCAGAAACATGAGTTACCTCTCTGTAAAATTTGAGCAGAGGGAAGACAACCTTCTGTTTTGATTACAGGATATAAGAATTTATTACTTTTTAAGAGATTAATTTGAAGACACTATCACATGTGCTCAGGCAAACTGAAACAGGTTTTCAGCTCCTCTGAAACAGTCAAAAGTGAACTGAATATAATATATATATATATGTTTGTGTTTATATATATATATAAATAAATGCTAAGAGTTTCAAAAGCTCACGTTCCAGAGCTGCTGCCCCAAGGACAGCGCAGCTTGTGCCCTCTCCACCCCTCAGCAGCCTGCCTGTCAATTGTGAGGGAGTCCTGCCAGGACAGAGGCACCCATGAGAGAATGGTAGCAATGCCACCAGGCCGTCACATTCCATTTTCTGCAGAAACTTGAAGAAAACAGACGTTTTACTTCCACGGAGCACTCGGGCTCACTGCGCCACGCACCCATCACCCCCCAGCCCGCCTGCAGCTCCACAGCACAAGGCAGCGGCTGCCCAGCTCTGCGCCGCTTCCCGACACGGAGGCACCCACCGACCACAACATCAGGAGGAGCGAGAGGCTGGCAAACGCGGCCAGCAGCTAGCATGACACTTCTCTAGTTCAGCTTCTAACGGGATAACAAAGTGTGATTTCAGGTAGTAATAGCTTGTTAGGCATCACCAGCCTGAGGCCACACACTCAGGGAGAAAGAGTCTGTCCTCCGTAAACAGATTGCACTTGGACGGAACATTTCCAGCATTCATTCACTGATGAGTTTCAGGAAAGCTGCCTCAGTGGCTTCCCTGCCATTACCGATTCAAATACTTTTGCTAATCATTTGGAACACAGTTGAGATTTGCCCAGCTGCTGCAGTTATCCAGGATTTACCAAAGAGTCACCAACTGGTAAACGCAGTTCTTCTGTCAGAGCACTTACGCGGGAGCAAGGCTCACTGCCATGTATGGAAGCCAGGGCTTTGCTGTGCCCCAAGGAGAGCCCAAATGTTCCCAGGTCTCTTCAAAGCTCTTCAAAGAGACACAGAGATAGACAGAGACTGCCTTCAAAGCAATTGTGGTTTGTTATTTATTTCTACCTTTTCCTTTTTTTAGTAACAAAACAATCATAATTATTGATCGTGACTGTTTTGAATGAATCTAATTGCAGCGTTCCCTAAAGCACAGCAACACTCCCTTCACGCCCAGCCAACTGAAAGAGAAAAATCACATCCCAAAAATAGCAGCAAGAGACAGTGAACAAAATCTGGCCTCCCACAACTTGTGTCATTACACCAGACAGATCTTCGAGACAAAATCATCTGGAAGACTTAGCCTCTGGAAGGCGTTGTTGCCTTCCCACAAAAGCCAGCCAGAGGTTTCCCACAGAAGTCTCCTACGTCCTTCCTTACGCCAAGGGATGTACACCTGGCTGATGCTGCCCCAAAAGTGGTTTTGTAGGGTACTTGGCCAGCCCTCCTCAGGTGGAAGGCAAACTCACAACATCCTCCATGTACCTCCCCTACAAAGGGTTGCTGCAGAGACAAGGGTGGAGTTTTTAAGTGATCTCTGCAAACACAAAGACTGGAGGATACCCTGTAGTTACTGGGTTTGATGCAGGAATGCTGGAGTGAAATTCCTTTCACGCAAGGTTCTGCTATATCATTTTATGGTCTCTACCAGAGACAACATATGCAATTCCATCTTCCACAAGTGACTTAGGCAAAAAAAAAACCAATCCAACCAACAACCTCCCCATGCACCATGTAATTACACCGATGCAGCTGTTTCATACAATCCCTGAGGTAGGTCCACTATGGAAAGCAACCCAGGGACTGCTCTGAAAAGACTTTGCCAGAAAAACATGCACAGATCTCTGGCCAAAATCTGCTGGTGGAGAGCTCCTCACTTGGAGGTTAGACTGCTGCAGTTGCACAAGGATGAAAAACAAACTGGGAAGGGATGTGCCACCTGCATTGTATCGCAGGCTCAGACAGAGGCACCCATCTCTTGTCACCGCAGTTAGAATAGGTCACAGCTCAGGAAGGCAAGGCATAGAAAAAACCAGTGTCCTAACAAAATCCCAAATAAAATAGCATCTAAAAGTTTTTATCTGGGACATCAGCATCTTTCTCCCCATTCTGACTGTCCAACAAACTCTTTTTCATTGCAAATTAATAGATCTGTGTATAAAAGCCAGGATTAGGTAAGGTCTTCAGGTACCAAGTCTGGCTGGCAGTTACAGCGTCCCTTATGGTTACATAGCTTTAGAGTTAGGAAGTTTACAACTACCAAAATAGATAAGCATGGACATACTATCACAGTATTTCAAGGCATTCCTGTGTAAAAGATGTTTGTTGCCTGATCCCAGAACTCCACTGATGCATGGGTGCAAAGCTCTCAGAGGACTTACCTGTACTGTCTTCTTCCAAAATTTTTGGTTTATATTTCCTCTGAGCATTAAAGTAATTAAAAAAAAAAAAAAAGAAATAATCTCCTATTACAAATAGATGTTTTTTGTTGGCCTTACATAGAAGAGACCCAAACCCTCAAGCTATAGTACAGTTTCTCCCACTCTAGATAGCAGCAGCCCACCTGCCTTTTGAAACAAAAGCAATTTGGGCCAATGCATCTCAGCTGTACTTGCCAGGCATGTTAAAGGAGACTTGACTTCTAAAAGCTGTCAGGTCTCTTAAAGAGCAAGAATGATAATAGTTACAGATGGAAAAGAGCTAGGAGGTCACTGAGCCCAGCCTGCTGCCAGGGCAGGATAGAGTCCCCAAAGAGGGGACATGCCAAGGCTTCAATTGATACTACAGCTGATCTTAGCCAAAAGGCCAAGAGGCAATAATGGAAGGGGACTGAGGATAAAAGCGACTGGCAGCTGCCTCTGTGTGCTCTGCAGAGGAGATTCAGGCAAACCTCTCTGGAATAATACTTTTAGGCAGATGGTATTTGACTTGCTGCTCTTAATACATAATCCTGCAAGGTCTGTGCCAGTTCTCTACTGTAATAATAATGCTGTTTTGCATGTTGCAAGAAACCTGAAGCAGCATCAATAAAGTAGTCTCACAGGGCCAGTTTGCTGGCACGCTGTTCATGCCCTTGCTATACATAAGGTTATCTTTAACGGCAGAAAATATCTTTTTGTTGCTCCCTGTTGACTTGGAGGAGACTATGGATCCTCTGACCTTATTGCCTATATAACATGAGCTCTGGCTGAAGGATGGTCTAAGCAAAACTTTGCTTTTGAAGTAAGAAAGTTGTATTCCCCTAGTTTACTTCATCCAGAACACAGGACTGCGTTTACTCCTGCCCAAGAAAGCCCACAGCATGACTTCCCCCTGTCTGTGCCATGATTTTCCTTGTCAGAAAGGCAGCTTAGATACATCACCTCAGCAGTAGGCAAGGGTGGGACTGCAATTTCTACCTAAAAACCAGTGCGACAGAGTAAAATAGATATTGCTGATCTTTTTAGTAATAATTTACCGAGATAATCTTTAATTAAGCTGCTGTGAAACTCAGCAGCTTTTCAAGAGAAACAAGAAATAATAAATTTAAAAACTATGGCAATATCAGAACTGCTCTATTTTCAAACTCATTCAGAGATCCATATCCCTGTCCCAGAGGATTCAGGGAGATAAGCTCAAGAGCACTAGTAGAGGAACACAGGCCCTCATTATTTTTGCAAGCACCCATCCAAAGGTTTTGTCTTAACTTCCATGAAAGCTAAAACTGGGGTTCTCCCCCTAAATAAGGAGACTTCTTGGGATCCAGCTCACCCAAAGCTAGCCTTATTAAGGCAAAGTGATCAAACTCCATCATCTAAGTACCTTCCAAGATCAGTGGAGCACAAGAAGCAGTGGAGCAAAATCCATCACCTACCTTGGTAGACATCTACCTTTGAATGTGGTGATCACTGTCTGTATGTGCCTTGATGTTAATGTTTGCCTAGACACTTGACTTCTATGGAGCTACCATGTATGCCAGTATGAAAATTCATTTCCTTCTGTGTAACCTGGGCAGGCAATCACCGCACAGAGCCAGCTCCTGCTGAGGCAACCATCCTTATCGTTCAGAGGTGATCCCTGCAAGTCACCACTGTGGCAGGACAGTGACTACAAAGGGATGCCATGCTCCAGCTCTCCATCATGTGTGTGCAGAAAAGGGAGTGCAGTCTTTGGGGCTGTCTAAATATGCATCTATCTATCTATCTATCTTTGTTATATAATACAAACACTCTCAAAAACAGCTTTAAGAGTCATATGGCAACACACAAGATACCTTTAGGTACTATGTATTTTCCAAATTTCAAATCTTCCGCGACACCTCTTCAAAGAAAGCAGTGGTGAATCTTCCATGGGCAAAAGAAACTTCTCAAAGGACTAAAGAGCAAGGCACAGGAATACCTTGGTCAAGTGCTGCAGCAGTTCCTAGATCACAGTACCTCCAGGCAGAGAACACAGAAGAGAACTAACACCTGCTCTCCTGCTAGTTTCTTGGCATAACCTGAACACACAGAAAGGGAAATGCAGAAAGACTGTATAGACTATGTGGCAGTTAAAGTGAATAGCATTTGCCAGGAGCAGAACTTAAATATTTTTTTTTAAAAGAAAATATCCTTTTTGGGAGAAGAAATATTGATGTTTTTGACCTTAGGGAGCTGTAGAAAATCCTGTGCATCCTTCTATTGCTAGCAAAGATGATGTGGGGAAAAAACCCAGACTCCTCAGGGATAAAAAACTAGGAGACTTGCGTATGATACAATACAAGCAGAGGATAGTATCAAGTTAGTGATGTTAATCTAAAGTAGTAATGTGCAAATCTGGCTTTGCCAGGGAATTATATTCGCACTTTTAAGATCATGTGCAGGATGTGTTAGAAAAATGGACCTGTCAGATAACATTGCACAACCCTGTGGAGCTTCAAGGGACAAAGACCACTCAATTTTTAATTTCTGATGTGAATAATTCATTACAGGGGTAAGAAATCTTCTTGCATAGATGGAAGGTAAGAGATAAAAGTTTCTTCCTCCTATTCGTATTCAAAACCTCTGACCGGCCAACTCAGTCTGTCCATAGAAAGCACAGGTTCCCATATCCAGCTTTTTCTTGCAAAGTCTGAATAACCCGTATTAGTCAGAAACCTCAGTCCACTCCAGAAAAAAGACATGTTTCTATCCTGGTCATGGAAGATACACTAAAACAGACATTGGAACAAGCAATTAAGACATTTAAGTTTCTGATTATTTAAAATACAGGTGTTTTTAGCTAAACTGAAACATACCGTGAATATCCCCAGCTGTTCCCTTGCAATGACTTTTCTAAGGCAAGTTGCAAAACAGTGTCTGTCCAACTCACTTTTAAACCTTCCAAAAAAACCCTGTATCAGGGCTAGGGTGAATGTTTAAAAATTTGATCAAACTGCATTCAAGTTCATCTTGATTTAAAGGATGATAAAAATAAAACATACAATTTTGCTATCTATTATTCCAGCACAGCTGATAAGGATGTTTGCACTTCACAGGGAGCACACAGCCCAAAAGACCCATTACAAGAAATGTGCAATCTCAAGACTTTTGGACTGAAAATATGTGTTTAACTTTAATCACAACTACAGCCCAGTCAAGATGTTTGCAAGGCAAAAAAAAGCACCTGCAGTGGGGTGGATGGCCAAAGAATGGTAAGACATGACTCCAAAATCAGATGGACTATGGTAACTTCAAATATATATGAATGTGAGTAGCACTGGAGTCTGCCTTTGCCAATTTGTTGCTAGGCAGGTAACTTAAAATAATGGAAACCCTAGACCTAGCACTTAAACAGGGGTGATGCCTTTTTCTAGACTAGGAAAAATGTTGCATTTCTTCTTACTGGATTATGAGATATGAGCATGCTGTTTAAATATTTAATGAAAAAATTACATTATTTAAGATGAACTAAACATAAGTAAATTTAGGTTGTAGTATTAGCGAAAGCAAGGAGGAAGGGGAACTAGTTTTTAGAAGCAACTTCATCAGTTCATGTAAGGGTTACAATGTCATTACCTGGGATAGCATAATATTGGATGCAGCAAGGGGTAGGTCTTTTCTTACCAGTTAGTGAGTAGCAAAATCCTCTGTTAAATTGCAAGCATGCAAATTTCCAAATGCAGGGGTGCATATCTGCTGGGGAGAACATTGGTGCATGCAGCCACAGAGGTGTCCAGTAGCACACTCGTCAGCAAGCAGGATCAGCATTCACCAATTAACAAAAGAACTGACTGGTACAGCTGATAAAAGATCTTTTACAATTATTTTTTTATTTTATCTGGTTGATTGACATTTTGCAACCTGTTCATTGAGAGGGATCTATTTTGATAGATCATTACTCTTATTGAGAACACTTTTTGTGAAAAGTGTTGGAAACTGTTGAAACATTTTGTGCTGACAATCTTTTAAGTGGAAAACGTGCTTTTAAGATCAGTGGTGGCTTTTCATTTCCAGAGCTAAGCTACCTGAGGATAAAGAATCAAGAATGGGAAAACATGAAAAGCAAAATAAAGCAGTGCAGTTCATCCAAGTAAAAGTATTTCTAAAACCACTAGCTTGCAAAATATTATACTTTTCATTCTGACTTGAATATTTTTTGAGCTCAAGTTTTTCCTGAGACAGAAACAATTTTCCCTCCTACTCTATCCAGAGGGATCAGTCAGAAAGAACACTGTTTTCTATTACTATTTTTGTCCCTAAGCTTTTTTCCTTTTCTCATTTCTTCTTTTCTCTTATTTCCCCTTTTTCACTTTCATTTTCCTCCCTTTTCTTTCTTAAAATGCTCTATCTATTGCAAAACAGAATAAACTTGAGCCTGGAACCCAAGATTCTTTGCTCTTGCTTTCTTTTCGTCTCTTTATTCAGGAGTATGAAAAGAGCTATATTAAGCTGAAATTTTATTCTGCTGTCCTCTGTTCAACAGAAGTCCACTAAAGCCACTAAATCACAGATAACACTTCTCTAGGCAACATTATTAGGAACTGACAGCTGGTGATGGATGAAGATCTCATCTTTTAAAGAAAAAAGTACATTTAATTTCCTTTGTACATCAAATAGAGAGCACAGCATTGTGTATCTAAAGATAAAAAGAGAACCAGTGTATGCTGGGTGCCATACTTAATGGGATATAATAAATACTGGGTCTGTGTTTCTGAGCTTACATTTTACAGGGTATCTTCAAATTAATTTAGAAACCACTATTCTTCGATTCTTGGTAGACAATGAAATTCTTTTTCTAAAAAAACCACAAACAAACAAACAAAAAAAAAAAAAAAAAAAAGAGGGTGACATTTTACAGCCAGCTCCATTAGAAAAGAGCAGCTCAGAGACTGAGCTGTTACTTTTTAGGAGGAACACTGTAAGACCGGACAGAAAGAGGAGGGAGAACGGATTTGTAGGGCAGAGAGATGGTTTATCCCTGATCCTGCCAGGGGTTAAGCCATACTCCTGGGAGCCACTGGGCCTCCTTCAGGTTGCTACCATAACAGATTTGGTACTGAACATGCACACTGGAGTTGGTACTGAGGTACTGAACATCAAGGATTTCATCAACTCCCTTGAAACAGACATGCTAAATAAGTATGGTCATTTTTTCCATCAACTGAAGGTATCAAGCCAGACTCCGAGTATGCTGGGTAAAAGTGCGTAAATTTCTTCTACGGAGACAGTGGCAATACACAGTACTCCCTTATTTCTGGGTTTTGGGTATTTTTTTTTTCCTTTCTCAAATGACCTGTGACTATGACACATATACTACTTTTCACATTTGCAATGTATAACCATATTTTACATGTCTTTTCTGCAGCATTACCAGCTGCTGCTTTTGTTGAATTTAATTTTAACACATCTCCCAAGCAGCATGGAGATGATGAGGGTGAAACTTAATTGCCTGCCTGTGTTAAGCAAGACAGTTAAACATGCAGTTAAAGCACATGTTCAATAAGAAAATATGGTTGGTCTGGTTCCAATGGTATGAAAGACTGCTTTGGGCTTCTGGAGTGAGGACAAGTTTAAGAAAAACATCTGCATGGATTTTTTTGTTTCTAAGTCTAGAGACTATTTGTGTGTTGGCTGAGTCTGGCAGCAAGTCTTTGTAGGAGAAGGCGGCCCAACAGTGAGCAATTATCTTCCTTTGATTAAAACTTTCTAGCTGGCTAGTCTAAAATAAGAGTGGAAATTTTTTTGTGAACCTTACTCCACTGAAGAATGAAAGGTTTTCTACTGAAAACACTGACAAAAAGCAGCCTTTCTAACTGTAAAAGTTTATGGAAAATTCTTTGACCATCTTCATGTAAAAATAGTCATTCTGCTTTCCCTAAGACTTCAGATCATTCCCTTCTTTTCTGTTTCTTTATTCTTGTTTTTTTCCAGTGGACTTCAAGTAGTTGGTAGCAAAGGATAATATTAGGCTTTTCCACTTTTTGCAGAAGGAAAAAAAGCCCCTGGAAAATACAAGATATAAAAAGCGAAACCTGCCCTGGACTTGTGCTGGAAATTCAAACATAGCCACTCAGAGCAAATGCAAGATCATCAAGAAGTATAAGGGTCTATCTAGTTACTTCAGAAGATGAAACCTACTGTTTTAAGTTTTACCTATACACATGCACATACAGTTAAAGAAAAAGTGCCCATGTAAAACACCCAAGGAATAGTGATCTTTAAATCACTCCAAGTTGCTGCTTCTCTATGAAGAAATGGGTTTCTCCCTCTGCTTTCTGGGACTGGTCCACAGTTGATAATGGGGTACGTTTAAGTTATTTTTCAGAAGTTTCTGCATTACATATTCAGGCCAAAACCTCCCATCACTCACCTCTTATTATGCCATAACCTCCCTCTTTTGGGTAGCTGGAGCCATCTTCAAGACACTGGAAGATTGCTATTGGCAAGATTGTTCTCTGCATCTTGATTCTAAACATTTTTAACATCCAGCTGCTCATCCAGATGCATTTGGGAGCTTTGAAATGCAACTGCTATGCTATTGAGCAGGTTTTGAAACTTTTTTGGATCACAGTAGCTCCAGTTTTCACTAAGCCTCTCCATCTGTGTTACAGCTTAACTAAGATATGGAGCATTTTCTCTTTTGAGTCACCCATGAGTCTGCACATTCAAAGTGGTACAAGAGAAACACACACAGTAGGCAGCATCCACAGGGCTGATCTCATACAAAGATCCGGTCAGCATTTGGGGCTGCAGACAGTTGCCACTGGGAACTGGCTGGACACCCACTGGTGCTACAATGAGCTCTCCCTGTTCCTGGAGACAGGTGCCCCAGAGTCCCTCCACTTCTCTTGTTATGGATGATCCCAGAGACCAACCACGCCACAGATTCTCTCAAAGATAAACACTTCCTCCTTTATATTCAAAATGTGGATTTTGAAACTTATTTTTCAGTCCACAGACACAGACACCTGGCCATACTTCCTTCTTGTATTTCTAATTTCAGCAACACTGACTACAAGATCTGGCTTCTTCAGTCCTCTCTTTTACCCCTTTACAACATCACACCTCTCACTAAAGCCTTGTTTTCATTCCCCTCAGACCAGTATATGCCAGTTACCAAAGAAGATGCAAAAATGTCAATCAGTACCTCAGACTGACAATTACATTTAATTACTTCTGATCATCCCAGCCCCAGCCCCCACACACCCTGCCAGCCACAGATCGTTAGAAGAGCAATTCAGGAATTCAACAAGGTTGTCTCCAGGTACCTTAGAGATAACCAGAAGTGTGAAAGATGGCTTTCAGGATAGCTGCAAATAAGCAGCAAAACTAAATGCGAGTCCTGAACCAACTGAAGTTTGCCTCTCTTGCTAATGAACTATAATTCTTGGTATTTCTGGAGTGCCTTCTACATTAGGTTGCATGACAACTTAGGAGATAATTTAATTGACTCTCAACATACTTTTCGTAAGTATTATTCCCAATTCACAGGCTAAGAAAAGCATAGCATAAAACATGCAGCCATTGTCCAAGTGCCTGGCAATAAACAGAAATTGCTGAAATAGCTCTCCCCATTTTATGAAAAGTACAGCTTCTGTACCTGCCAAAAGTTATTGTTGGTTTGTTGGGTTTTTTAATTCATAAATGAGTCAACAGCATTAAAAAAAACAGTGGGAATTTTTTTTAGTGGACTATCAATAGATATGGGCTGTCTCTTAAAAGGGAAGTTGAAGAGAAGAGGAAGCTGGCAAGTTTTCCAATGCACGTCAGTGTTTCTCAGGGATGCTAAGATAAACCTATCACTCTTCAGAGATGCCACTTCAAAGGTAGTTACAAATATGCCCTCAAAAAACAGAGGAAATCTAGTGCCTATGAAAAAGGGAGGAGGAGATGACCCTACAACCAGCAAGCAACCAACTAAAACCAGGTCCTCAGTTACAACGTAAGAAGTGTTCTCCATAGAAGTAATCACTTACCGCTACATTCCAGACCTGCTGAAGTAAGATGACCACTCCCAAAATAGTCTTTGTGGAATATCAAATTACTGAAAATACACAGGATGTTTCGGCGAGTGTTTTGTTCCTCAAGAAATCTTGTAAGCTTAAGGGATTCATGAAAGAGAAATATTTCCACTTCCTCCCCTGGGGTAAGGGGTAGCTTTTCCCACACGTGTTGTTCCTAGAAAGCCATGCGTTTATTTCAGGAGTAGCGTTGGTCCATATTGTGAGCCAATATAGCAAGACCGGGAGTTGATCATGCCTCTGCATATGCAGAGCAATGGCAACTTCCCCTGTCTTTCATCAAAGCTGGGAAAAGGAAGATGAGAAGACACAGTGAATTTGCAGGGTCCACACAAGACAGGCCTATACGTGGCAATGTGAAGAAACATTTCCAGTGGTCCAGCCAGTACTGTAACAGCAGCAGTGATGCTGCAGGAGCCCTAACCCAGAGCACACTCTGTCAGCGTAGTCGATGCACTGATGTCCTCTGAGCAATCATTCTTGCTGTTGTCAGTGCAACTGCACCAGAATTTGAATTTAGAATTTGAAAAAAATGCTTAACAAGGTACACAGTTGTAACTACACCTTATTTGTCCTGTTTTATATTTTATTTGCCTAAGAATGTTCGTTTATCTTTTAGGTAAATCTAATGACAAAAAAATTAAACCAATTTTCTTGGTTTAAACCAATTGTCTGGGTCTAGTGCAGCTTAATGCCTCCATATTCTAGTTTTTCAGTTGTTTTCCTATAGCATTTATGATTACCTCTTGACTGCTCTTCTTGGTCATCTCCTGGTTGGTTGAACTTGTTCATACATTTATTTAGAGTCAAAGTATATATGATACTAAACATGGAAACACACAAATACACACAGCTCTAACCTTGTTCCAGATAACATGCAACGCTTTCTGACAGTTTTTGCAACTCTATCAGAACATGCACAAAACACGGCTAAGATATTTCATGTAATGCTTTATAAATTACTTTACAGCCCTCTAAAAATCAATGTCAATTCCTCTTCCTGTGAGAAAGATTGGACCTCATCAGTGAGAGACTGAAGAAAATTAAGTGTTATGGGAAGATGTGCATGAGAACAAGGAGGCTACCCTAAAAAAGTCAACGAAGTCCAAAAGGACACTTAGATTGCATTTGACACATCTTGCAGAGAGGATGAAGACCACACCTCTTCAAAAGACAGTTCCAAATGGATTTATAGGGGTCACTGAATGCTTTGAAACTAGAATCTACTGTTAATCTCTGCTCTACTACTCCATTCCTCTGAAAAGGAATTTTACTAGTCTGTTGTAACACCTTATCAAAAGCTTCATTTCTCTTGAAAAATTGACTAGATGCTTCTTCATTGAATTGTCTCAGCTGAAGGGTCCTTAATCTTAGCATGGTCTTCTCTAACAGCAAATGTTCAGCACACAAAGACAAATATGGAAAGACACACATTTCAAAATTAATTCATCAAAAGATGAAAAAATTCTGTGCATATGCACAAATATACATGTAGTAATACATACAAGATAAGCTTTGCCACTATATAGTGGTTCAAGAAGAGAGAAACGGCACATTTCTTAGTGAGGAAGAATCTTTCCAACTTAAACTGAGAAGTTCCAGTGCAAACGTCCTGCCTGCATGAAGTTATCAATAAACTAATCACAAAAATCTAACTGCAGCTAAGCAAATGTTATTTGACCAATTCCCAGCTGACACTCTTGTGCATGCCTCTGTACGGTCACGTTTCTAGAAATGAAACACAAGAATATTATTTAGCCAAAAATGGACTCACTGTTCCAAATTGTTCATATGCCTGTGGAGCCCCTTCCAAGCCTAAGAGTCTGAAGTCATGCAGGGGCTCCCTGAAGGAGCATTTATCTGGTCACACACATCCAGATGACAGCACTGTTGTTCTCATTAGGATGACAACTTGTGGTACTGACAAGTGACTCCTGACATGTTATTCTTTGCTGAAGCATCTCAGTTTTGAATCACAGGGATTGAAAAACAATGAATATTCTCAGCAGAATAATCAGCTGGTTTTTTAATGGAGATTTCATATATACAGCCTGTGGAACTCTGCAAAAGGATGCAAAGAGCTTCACATAATACAGTGCCTTTTGGATTGATCTTAAAGTTACTTATATATATGCTGGCATAAATTGCCCAGCGCAATCTCCCTCTCCCATGTCTGTTCCTGACACTGGATCAAAAAATAAATTAAGACAGTCCAGCCTGAGACTTTTTTTTTTTCCCCAGAGGCACCAAAGCAGGCTTGCTCAGTCACTCTGTCTTGAGACGGGCAGCCTCCCGCCGTTGCTTCTGAACAGCCCTGGAATCTTCCCACAGACGGGGTCCTCTGATGTTCTCCCAGTTATCCAAGTCAGACTTCTCCAGCTTCTGCACACAAACAGCAAAAATATCAGTGTCACTTTGACAACTCCATGATTTAAAGTATGTATTATTCTGAATTTTTTTTCTTTTTGCACAGGAAACTCAGTATCACTATTGGGTTGAAGAACTTTCACATATCCTGCAAAAGAAGTTCAACATCAAGGAAAAAAAAATATAACAGGAGTTATCCATATAGCTACATAAATGACTAGGGTGGGCATTACTGCATCTGCTTATGAACAGATAAATAACATGTAAGGACAGGAAGCATTACAGCATCTGAACGAGACCAAAGATATCTTGTATTCACTTCTTTCTTCTCTCACCTTGTTTTCCAGATCTGTTCTTCAACTGCAAGCCTGCCAAATACTGAAGTGGTAGGAGTGATAAGCATTGGTAAAGTTCAAACAGAAGATCAGTAATTAGCATCCTGTCAGTACAAATAAAAAGCATACCAGAAAAGATGAATTATCCACCACAAAGAGAGACAGTAACAGTGCAATCCACTTCAGTCCATGTGGTTTTAACTTGAGACAAGGTGTGCGATGATTTCTGCTGCCTAGTTTCCTATGGCACCCACTCACTGATTCATGCATGAGATATGCTAAATGACCAAACTGTCAGATACTTAAAAACTATCTAGATTTTAATTAACTCCTTGCCTATTCCTATCATCTCCACTCAGAAGTACCAACAATTGCAGTATTTATCTAGCCTTAGAAGTGTACAAAAATGAGGAACAGGCACCTTGCTGACCTCACCTACCAAGTGCTGCTGTTGAAGAACACAAACATAGGCCGCATCTTCATAGTACTACTAGCAGAAACATACAGGTCTCTTCCCAGCAGACACAGACCTCAAGACTCAAGTATCAGCCTGTGGAACAGTACATCGAACACACTGGGGCTCTGCCAACAGAAGACTGAGGAGGGGGTCTGCACCACTACCATAACCAGGGCTGCTCTACGTGGTACTAAACAGGGTGATACCACATACTGTTAATGATATGTACTGCAGTGGGATCTAAACCTCTGATTTATGATCAGGGCCTCATCTCAGCAAATGCTGTAAAAATACGTCAGAAAATAATTAATCCTGCCCTCAGCCTGTGGTCTAATTTGCCTACTATCAATCATCCAAATAAATGGCAAACACCAAGGGACTTGAGTAATAGTCGCAGAATGATTCAACAGCTTAACAAAATAGACCTTCTGCTATTAGTTCATGTTATGTACAAGTTTTCTGCCACTTCTACAGTTGAGGAAATTGCCTCGAGGTTAGTCAGGTATCAAAAGAAACTAGGCAACATTCAACAGAAGATACAGGAGAACACATGCACAAACACAACAGACTTTCACAACGTAGAGGCAAATGATTTTTTTTTTATGCAGTAGAGTTGGCATGGGTCTCTGAAGAACTGTCTTCACTACTTCATACATCTTATGATTAGCTGGCACTTCATTTTAACTGGAAGGGATCTGAGCTGACATAGAAAGAGGGAGAAGGAGAGAAGGTAACCATCATCCTATGCAGCAGTGACTATCTACTCTGGTTGCAAATTAAGAATATAACATCCGATTCTAATAGAAACTTCAAGGAAACTACACTGAAAATAACCTTGTGCTTTAACAGAAGGGAAGCATGCTGATTTTATTAAACACAAAGGTATCACACAGCTGTGAGGATCTAAACTACTTCCAAAGGTGCTCAGCTCCCAAATTCTGAAAAAGAACCAACTTCTGAAATTTATACAACAAAACTTGTAGTAACTAAAGATAGGCTATATAAAGAAGTATATCAAAAGACACAGGCATACTAGAGATCTTCACCAAAAGTTCCTATTAATCTGCCTCTGGAACTTCACAAAGGCTTTTCAGAGAGGAGGCTTGTCCAAAACAGGAAATATTTTAAAACTATACCATCTAAACAAACCAGTACAAGAAACTATTTTGACAGTTTCTAACAGAAATCATAAAGGTACCTGGAAAACACACTGTGATTTACTGACAGAATAAAACAACCAAGGGCTATGTACAATGAATGGCATCGCCTCAAACTGCAGAACAGATGAGACGTATTGAGTTAATTTTTGTCAATTAAAATATAAAGAGTTAAAGATTCTAATGAATACACAGAGACACTGTATTTTTATTTTGCAATTCTCATTATATTTATAGAGATCATTAATATTTTGTGTCACATATAAAGATAGTGTTTGATGCCTTGCTGCAATTCTGGAAGATAGCACCTTCCCTACTGGCACATGACAGTATTTGCTAAAATTAGTAGTTTACAGGACAGGTATCTTTTCAGTCATCACAAGGCAGCATGATTACACCATACAGTTTTCTAAACTGATGTTAGCAAGTTTTGAAAGAACAGAGTACTCCTATTGCACGTGGATAAGGAACATCACCAGTGAAAGGGGACCCAAAAATCTGTTCTTCAATGCTCTCCTACTGCTTAGCTATTTTTATATGTATCTACCTGTGCTGATACAGTTAATTTTCTTCATAGTAGTTCGTATGGGCTATGTTTTAGGTTTGTGCTGAAAACAGTGTTGATAGTACAGGGATGTTTTAGTTACTGCTGAGCAGTGCTTACGCAGAGCCAAGGCCTTTTCTGCTCCTCTCCTCACCCCACCAGCGAGTGGGCTTGGGGGGCACAAGGACCTGGGAGGGGGCACAGCCGGGACAGCTGGCCCCAGCTGACCAGAGGGATATTCCATACCATATGGTGTCATGCCCAGCATATAAGGATGGGGGAAGAAGAAGGAAGACAGGAATGACATTCAGAGTGACGGTGTTTGTCTTCTCAAGTAGACATTACGCATGATGGAGCCCGGCTTTCCTGGAAGCGGCTGAACACCTGCCTGCCCATGGGAAGCGGTGAACTAATTCCTTGTTTTGCTTTGCTTGCGTGTGCAGCTTTTGCTTTACCTGTTACACTGTCTTTATCTCAACCTACAAGTTTTCTCGCTTCTGCCCTTCTGATTCTGTCCCCCATCCCACCCGGGGGAGTGAGTGAGCAGCTGTGTGGGGCCGTTGCCAGCTGGGGTTAAACCACAACAGCCTCACATACAACTATACAAAACTTAACCTTTTTGCTTGGTCACTGACATGAAAATTCTTACAACAGGATCACCTCAGAATAAATGGCTACATTAAATGTAGGCCAAAGACGCACACGTAGCTACATTTTAAAGTAACCTTACTGTTGAGAATAAGACCAAACTTACAGTCCTATCAATTAGAACCGCACAAGCTGCAAAGTCACAAAGCTCCTTCACACTGCCTGAACTGTGCAGTGAGAATCAGGCAAGCAGATAGTTCTGATCTCAGATGAAGTCAACCTCTTTCATTCTGTCTGGCTGGGTCTTTTTAATTTCTTATTCCTTTTTTCATTTTAGCTACCTGGATCCTGGCCACCTAACTTCACGAGAAGATCACATACAGACGGTAAACTACTTCCAGTTTATAGTAAATTGAAATCCGTATGAACTGGCTGTCTATAAACCCAAAATCTTTTTCTCCCAATTCAAATGTACTAAATAGTCAATCATCGGAGACTACAATGAAATGTAATCAGATCAGACCAACACTACTTTTCCTGCTTGTCTCAAATAGCCCAAAGGATATTGAAAATTAGCTGTTTAAAGTAATATCAGTGTAGTCCATTAAATCTACCGATTCACTTCCTAAATCAGCTAAACTGTCTCTTAAAAGTACAGGACTGACAGAAGTTGTAAATTCAAGAAAAAAAATTCAGCTATGCAGACAGGGACAGTGAACAATAAAAAAAAAGTTCCAACTGTTTGCCATACACTTGACTTTTAAGATTTTTGTTAAACAGCTTGCCTAGTGCAAAGGTACTAATAAGGATGTAAAGAGATCTCCACTTCTTAATTGCTGGCTCAGATGCCTGGTTCGATATAAAAATAAAAGCCATAATACTCTGTCAGCCTTAAAATAACATACAATTTAAAAGAGTTTGAATTCTACTGTTGCAGAACAGTCTTCATGCCACAATAAACAAACTGAAATCTGCAAATTCATTTAAAGCTACCGGTTCTCAGGCTGAGTTAATTCAAGGTGGTCACTTGCAAAAAATGTGTGGCTTTAGTCTCTGTTTTCCACATGTGAAAGGAGGGATAAGAAAATCCTGTTTACTTTACAGCTTGACGCAATATATTCTTGATGAGCACCACTGAAAGATATTGCTGAAATTCAGAGAGACAATTATTTCCCACCATTATAGAAAGAAAACCCATTTGCGGATAAAAGATGAGCCAGGGAAGAATATCCTCACAGCTGAAAGATGCAGTCAAGGAAATGCGTTAAACCAGTCTGGTTTTGTAAGGATGTCAAAACAGCCTGAAGACTATAAAAGATACATTGAGGAACTCTGTGATGATGTATAGAAGCAGAGGTGCCAAATTAAGGCTAACATTGAATCTGATGTCTTGTGCATGACTGAAAATTGTAACTTTACTATTAGTAACTTAACTATTAGTTACTATTACTGTAACTAATATGGCCTTACAGGTTTTTTTCAAAAACTCTTTCCCAGAGCCACCTTTTTGACATCTCATTTCCTTAATATAAACTTTGTGCTACTCATTTTGTTTAGGATGTGACATAATTTAATAGCTGAGATTAGTAATTTAATGATCTGTGATTTAATAGCCCGCAATTAGTGATTTAATCCTCAGATTAAAAAGTATTTTTTACAACTACAGAAAGTTTAGTTTTATGTTATTAGTATATAAGCAAGTCAGCAAGCAGCATGCTATGTCTAGAATAAGGGGGGTTTGTTAATTAAGGGAAGAAATGGGGTTTAGTGGTGGGGTTTTTTTGCTTATAAGCATCCAGAGAGCTGCTTCTCTTTTTGGCTTTGCCGAGGACTGGAAAAAAACGCAGTGATGAAACCAACAGAGGTTTTGTTGCTTACTTCAGTGGGATCAAATACCATTCATCTGTGGAGAACTGGTTTAAGACACTTTTCCCATAGTTTATTTTCCCTTTAATTATGCCAATTTAACACTATGTGGGGCTGTGCCCCAATCAGAAAAATGAAACAGATTAGGAAAACAAATAGATGCTGTTTACAAATGAATGCTATTTAAGCATAAGACTATGGAAACACTTGAACTGGCACAGCTGAAGGAATCATTGGGTGGAGAGAACAGAAACATCTTCAAGTGGCTATGTTGTAAACGATGTGTATCAAGGAACTGCACCACCAATTTGTCTGTACATCATTTTCCCAATTTGAAGAATGAGAACAGGACTTGTTTCCATCTCAGAGGTGTCATAGAGTTTAACTGACGTTCGTGGAGTGCTCTCATAGTTTTGTGTGAAGACACTATAGTGATAAAAATTACTCAGTAGACCACACAATTACAGCACCCAGTTAAAACTACATGGTTCTACAGCTTCAAATTTTTAAAATAACAGAAAATAACATTAGGCAGATAGACTGCCATCTAGGAATCAGGGTTTGCCATGATTTCCTCTCAACTGACAAGCAGTTCCCCTTCTTAAAATGAAGAATGTCTTAAAAAACACATTAAAACTAAGATGATAAGCCAGTGCCATTTATGCATTACACGTGCAGATCATCCAAGATGGACTTCTCGTTCCAAAGGATTCACAAGCACTATGGGTAAAGTCAAGAAAACTCATGCATGGGCCATTTACTTTCAGCTTATCTTCTTTTCTTGAGCAAAAACAAAACTCTGAAAGATCTAAGATAAAGAATAGCATGAGTACAAGAACACACCAACATCAAACACCCAAAATTCAGCAACTGCCACTTTTAATTAAGCAATGAAGTATATTTAGGATAGTTTTCATTTCCCTTGTATAAGGAAGTTTTATGAAGCTATAGTTAAAGTGTCCCAGAAAGAGGAATGCTGCTTATTAAGGTTTATCTCTGAATTTACAGCTTGAGAGACCTAGCCAAGTTAATATGACCAAGGAGTTTCCCAACTTTGAGAGCTCCATCTTGCCAACTTCGTATCCTAACAAACTGTATAACAGTATGTCCTACTTACTGCAACAGAACCCTCTAGAAGAAGCGCAGCCAGGGACAGACTGTTGAGATGTTTGCAGGACCTTTTTCAACTACATAAAGGTAAGCTTGGCTTAAGGGAATATGTGATCTTTTACAGTGCAGGAGTGCTGTAAGAGCAAAAAAGACAGTTCTGCGGCTGGTAAGAGCAGCACATGGATTTCCACAGCATGTCCCTGTCTGGAGCCCACAAAAACCTCCTGACACCACAGAGAAGGTTTATTTCAAACATCTTGCTAGGACGGTGACTTCCTGGAAATGTTGACAATTTTTTTTTACTTTGCACATATAAAATCTGGCACAGTATGTCCTTCTAGTAATGATAAAAAGATACTATAATAAGAAAAGAAAGAGGTGAACAAGGACCAAAATATATTAGACCCATGAGTCACACATGGTGTTTTTCCTTCTGAAGAGATCTGAAAAATAAGCTTTTACAGCATTCTTATATGAGAGGAAAAAGCTGTGATGAATATCACAGTGAAGGGCTAAGAGATTACCAGAACAAGAAATGATCAGTTGCCACTATAAAACTACAAACAGAAGTGTGTGGGCATAAGAAAAGAAAAAAACCTAGAGAATGTTTATCACAATAATGTCAAATCAAAATTAAATCCAGGCCATTAAATAAATACCTTAAAGTAACCACTCTCCTTCAAATCATCAGTCAACCTTATTAAGTAGTCGACCCTTTTGAACTGGTGAGTTAAACCTTCTGCCTCTCACATGCTGCTCCTCTATCCTGGCCTCAGTTAGTTCAGGTAACATTCACAGAGTTAGCGTAGTTTAGGACTTTTGTTTCTGATCTACACTTTCCTGATGATTTTCCACT
The DNA here is from genome assembly GCF_023634155.1 of Falco peregrinus. Classification (NCBI taxonomy): domain Eukaryota; kingdom Metazoa; phylum Chordata; class Aves; order Falconiformes; family Falconidae; genus Falco; species Falco peregrinus. Next base: position 79,019,756 of record NC_073721.1, read on the forward strand.
CATCTCTTTCCAGAACTTGCTTGTCAATTTATATGCTGAAACAGAATGCTTTTCCCTGTGTAGAAACTATGGTTTTGGCTGAAGGTTAACCGAGCAATGTCAATCCTTTCAGCCATTAATAGTTTTTTCAGTGACATCAATGGCTACTGTTTGATTTGTGCTGTTGCACAGATTTCTCATAGAAAAAAAAATCCTCCTGTTTCTTCTCTGGAGCTAACAACCCCTGTCTATTTGATGAGGACAATAATATGAGAGTTAGTCCCCCACTATATTGCCAGCGACAGTAAAGCAATACTGCTGAATGCAAAGTACCCAAATAACTTGCAAATAAATCTACTTTCATTCTGTCAGAACCAATAGGTCTTTGAAATCAAATCAGAAAGACTTCTATTTGAGAAGGACCAAGACATATATCTAAATTTTACAAGAACAAAAAGGAAGTTTTAGAAGGTAAGGTCTGGGGTCTTTCTCTGGTTGGAGGGGGAGGGTATTTTAGTTTTGAAGTGCATCGTGCTTAAAGACTTTCTTTAGGGTCTAAAAAAAAAAAAAAAAGACTTTTAGAAAATCACTGATTTTCACATTAGAGCTGTAAGATGGCAGAGCAGGACACTGGCTTTCCAATGACTTGCTGGGAAGATGGTATGAACAAGATGAAGTATTACACACTGAATTGCCAACATATTTCCCTCAGCTTCTGAACTTCTCAGTGATATCTCCAAGCTATACTCAGGCAAAACTCAAGTTGTACCAGATATGCGATTAAGTCAGGGGTTGAAACAGGAGTTTTCCTATAAAATTTTTTAAAGTTTTATTATTTAGTTAAAAGTGTGCAAACTCCACAGTGAGCATCCATCATCATCCTGCACCTCATTTTTCCTTTTCATCAGGAAGCTTCTTAGGGCAGTGACCCACTCTCTGACAGTAACTTGCTACTGCAGAGTACATTTGTACACAACAGTTTGAGCATTAAATAAAGAGGAGCAACAATAATTTGAAAAGCAAAGAACATGCGAAAATCGTGTAACAAACTTTTAAAGTATTTCAAACAGCCTGCATGTCCATGTGGGCATCACCTATAAGTACACTGGCAGTCACAGAATGTTCCAGATAGTGTTTATAAAATTGGCCAAAAAAAAAAAAAAAAAAAAGAAAAAAGCTAGGCAAAACAAATGGAGGATATTCTTGCCAAAAAGCAGCCACTTTGCCTGGTTGCTGAGACAAGAGCTTCCTTTAAAACTATCTGGTTTGCTGTATCCTCTTCAGAGGCAGTCAATGAGAGGAATGTATACAGCCTCAGCTGTGTAGCTAAATTCCCATACATTATCCTGAAGTTACCTCAGAGGTATTTCATACCAAAGATCTAGCAATTCCCCACTGGGGGCCCATTAATATGACACAAGTGCTTAACATTTCCACTAGTCAGCTGCATAAGAAAATGTTCCCAATACCGCCTGGTAGAAGCTAGCAGCATCTCTTAGGACAATAAATGAAAGAATTCAGCCACGCTGTATGGATGCCACTTCCCTGCTGAAACTTTTTTTCTGTGACTGAGACGACACACAGTGTTGGCCCTAACACGGTAGGAGTTGGTTGGTTCCTCTCAGATTATAAAAAATTCACACAGGGAGAGCAAGCAGGTACAAAGGATTCTATTTTGGAGAGAGGACAAAGGGCGAAGAGATTGTTTGTAACAGGCATTTGTATGTCCTGACCACGTTTGCTGTTAGACTGCACTGTTCACTGCCTCACTTTGTTTTACATCTACGAGAAATCAGTATCTTCTTATGGGATAAGAAAAGTTCAAATGCCACACACATGAAACAAACAGCTCGCAGTTAAGAAAAATCCTGTGCAAACAGGTATGTTATAAACATGACCAAGAAAGAATTTACTCTCAAGACCATTTTACATGTGAATAAACTGAAATGCAAAAAAGTTCACTCATTCCAGACACAACCTGGCAGACAGTTGGAATTTAATGGCTAGGGTGGACAACACACTGACAAACAGGAGAGCACAGAGGGGATAGAGTCATTAAATGGGGAAAGAACAATACCTCAACCTCGTTTAGTGTCACAACAGTCACCAAGGAGGGATTTTTTTCCCCAACATCTTTGTCATCTCTTAAACAGCTCAAGTTATTTAGCCACTAGTATCTTCACAGACAGTGAAATAAATAAATTCAATACACTAATCTGTTAGTTCTTAAACAACAAAATTGGTAATCCTCTGGTACTGATCGTGGCAGCAACAAGATACTTGCAGATTTCAACTAATAGCATTCAGGAATTACCTTCCTTCTAGAGCAGTCCTCATGTCCACACACTTTGATCCATCTATTTAATACTATAAATTACTATGTTACTATACTGTCCCTTCCTGAAAAAAATGTTTTGTCCATTCTGCTGGCGCTAAAATCCCCAAAGTTAAGTCAAATGAGCGTTAAAGTGCCTTGAATCTTTTTTTAGAATAGCTTATTCAAACCTTCTTTTACTTTTAAGACGGTAAATATACAGGTTATACTCCCAAGCAACCCTCCTCTTTACCTTCTTTTATTTTTTTAACTGACCTCAATAAACATTTTAATACTGTAATTACAATAGTTTTGCTGTAACTCTCAGGACAGACAGTTGCACAACTTTTGTCCACAGCTAATGTTGACCTATGATTCATCAAATGACAAGAAATAAAAACTGCTCAATATTCATACACTTTAAGTCAAGAAAGCAGCATTCTCCAGACTACTCACTGACAAGTATATTCCCTCACTTATGCCATTCTGAGTCCAACAGCTTGCAACCAGCTGAAGGAAAGCTTTAAAAACCTTTATAGTTGATGTTCTGAAAGACAGAGGACCCATTTGTCTTGTTGTTGTGTTCAAATGATGTTCCCATGTACTAATAATGGAACTTACTTCTAATTTTTGTATCTTTGCTGCAATAAAAAAAGTCTTAAATTGCTAGCACTTTCTTCTTATGAAGGTATTTATATACAACTAAGATTCTTTTTGGTACCTTTAAAAAGATCTAAATCTTTACATTTCTTTTAAAGCATTTTCTTGAGACCAAAGTTAATGTATTCAGCCTCTTCTGCAACCTACCCCATTTCTAAAGCCCTGTTCAAAATGTAGACACCAGCATTAGATCCAGTATTTCAGAACTAGCCTCATCAGTGCTCCACTCAGACGTAAATTCACCTGTTCCTACCATCTAACATTCCTGTTTATACCCAAAAAGACTGAATGAGCTCTTTGTGCCACCGCATCACAGTAGGAGATCAATCTGAATTATTTATTCACTGTCTCCTCAATCTTTTCCAGAGTTGCTGCTTTCCACAATGCAATCCACTCTGGCCTGCATTTCCAGTTTTTTTAAAAAATATCTTGGGTTACTTTAAAAGGTATTTGCTCATTTAATGGGCCCAGCTTACCAAGTAACACAAACAGCGCTCTGCCCCTGCCTTGCTATACTTTTACTATTTCAATACTTTCACATCACTTACACATCAGTAATAATTACACAATTTCTTCCATACCCCTGAAAAAAAGTACTTGATATTGCCCAGATATATCCCAAATCTCACAGAACACTTAAAAATACCACCTTCCTGCCCAGTGATGATGTCCAGAGAACCCTCATTCCCAGACTGAGATTTTCAGCAGCCACAGAAGTCTTCCAAGCATTTTCCTGGAATTCAGATATAAACCACCAGAGCCTAATAGATATTAAATAACATCTTGTTTGGTTATTAAGAAGTTTGGAAGTACATCCCTTGTCTCTTCTGATTTGAATACAAAGGACTGTTTTCTCTGAAAATAAAAATATATTTTTTTAAATGGTGCTACTTTGCAAATGTAGCAAATGCAAACTCATGATCTTACATCCTCATTATTTTATTCTTAGTTTGGTGCAACACCATCCTCTTACCCAGATCCTTGTCAGCTTACTTATCAGACAACTCTCTGATGTCCTTACTGTCTTTTATCAATCTTCTCTGCTTTGTAACTTCTCATTTACTGTTTCCATAGCAATCCTTCACATTTCTTATCTATTGTGATATTTTTTTCCTGTGCCTTCAATTGCCATCGGTTCCCATTGGATATCACACATTTGATTCAAACTTAACTGATTTTTCCACTGTAAAATTTTTAATAAATTCTTCTTAAAGATGTTTTTAATTGCTTGAAAAACCCTAAAGAACAAGGCTTTATTTGGGGGTCTGATGTTACTAAGGCTGGATTTTTTTAGTGTGTACTAGACCATTAATTTCACAGAAGTACAGAAAGGAAATGCTAGAATAAGGAATGTTATTTTGAGATTGCATTTAAACCCATGAAAAGGAATGTACTGTGATTGTTAAACATCCACGAGAATGTCTTTCACTCATCAATCAATTATTTTATTCCCCTCTTTCAAACAATATTTTTGTGCTTTCTCATAAAATACTCTAGGCTTTTGGCACAGGTCAAACACTTGACATTTTTTACAGTGTGCTCTACAAGGCCCAGTTCAGCAGAAGAACTACATTCACATTAGTACCAGTGTCACTAGTGGACAGAGCCATGATTTATTAGGCAAAGGGGAGCAGCAAGGACTAATTGGCCATATGAGGACACCTAAGTGTGTGAGAGGAATGCAAAAGAGAAAATGCATGCAAAGGTAGCTTGCTCCTCTGGCATGTCCCAAGGCACAAGATAAATGGCATTATTAACAGATTTGAGATATAAGAAATGCAGTATAAATTACACATGTGAGTTCTTTCTTCCTCAAAATAGTATCCTGGCCTGTCATACTCCTATATGAACTCAAGTAAATTTTGCATAGTTTGAGAAGATATAACTTAGTAGATCAGAAGACAAAAAAATGTCTTTATGTTAATTTCCTCACAGCAAATAGATTATATCTGTGATTACAACTTTTTTCATCACCACCACAACAATGGGGACAAAATGCAGACTTAACATACCTGAAATCTCAGAAATGCCTTTTTGTTTTGGAACATGCCTATAAAAGGTTTATGTTTATAGCTATAGCATCGTGTATAGCAGAAACGATGACATTCTAGAAGAATTCAGTATGTATTCTATGTACACTTCAGTAATGACAATAAGGTATTTTTAAAAGTCTTAGGGAGGGCCAATGGACATTTGCATGCATCAGGCAACCATGCTTCAAAAGAGCTGGCTTGGTATCCTCAGTAACAGCTGCAGATATAATGCTAATAACATTGTAAAATAAGGCTTTACATATCAAAACAGCAACCTTTTTTTAACTGCCCTTGATCTCTTATGATACCATATTTAGTAACAGCCACCAGTGTAATCCTCCAATGTGACCTATATATAGAATGAGAAGATGGTCTTAAGAGCTGTATTTTAGACAAGTGGAAAAAAAAAAGGGGGGGGGGGGGGGGAACCCCACCTCAAACCTCCTAGCCTGGAACACATGGGGTCCACAGAAAACTACTCTCCTAAAAGTCAGCTGTAACTCAGAGATTGCTTAGATTTTGTTCACCAGAATACAGAGGTAACACTGACTAAAATTGTCACAAACTCAGTGTGGAGCCTGTACAGTACCTGCATGACTGCTGGTAGTTCCACAAGTTTCACTGAAGCAAGAAATTAATATGCCTAATGCTTGCAAGTTGGTGCCCATAGCAAAGAACACATTGAGATTAGAGTTCAAAACAATAATCTGAATTATTTTAATTATGTGGAAATGCAAATCCATTTGTTTTGTTGAAGTGGTCTGCCATCTGTAACACCCAAACACACAAAACCCACCACTTTGGAATAATTTTGGCCTGGGAACTCTCTGCAGTTTAGCTTAAGAAAAAAAAAAAAAAGATTGCTTCTGTCATTTCTGTCCATCAGGAAGGAACCTCATTATCCAAGTAGGCTTGTAATATGTTCTTATGCCAGTTGTATTTTATTACCATTGATTTATCCATAAAGCTAATGCAATTATGGCCATCTAAATATTATCCTTCAACTATTTACTTATTTTCTGGAGTGAAAGCAAGGCATATCTGAATACAGATCAGTTGATTTTGAGGTTAGTGAGTTAAGCAGAGAGATGTGGGTCATTTTACTGCTTGTGGTTCTTTCACATAAATCAGAACAGCCTTACAGTATATTCTACGGAAAGTGAGACACAATAATCCCAGAGACAATCAGAACTTAATGGATTCATACGTTTTGAGTTTCCACTGAGGCCTTCCATATGTACTCTGGGATCAAATCTTTTTATTCCCAACAGCACAAACCACAGTCCTTTGTAGAAGGAGGACAGCCCAAAACTGTCTGCAGTAATTGCAAAAGACTATCACAAACTTGGCAGGTAGGCAGATGTGAGAAATTAGGCATATGAAAATACAAAAGGTAGGTTGTTGGGGCTTTTTTTCAGACAAATCACCAAAGAGTAATATAATAGAAAGGTTTTATTAGCAAGGCCATGTACTGCTGTTTGGATACCTAAGTATGAGAGCTATAGGTGCAATCAAGCTCTTCAAAGCCTTGTGACAGAAATGTGATACAGGAACAAAAAGAAAACCTGTGTTAAACATAAAGACCACAAAGATAGATAAAGTGTTAGCTAGACATTTGATCCAAATTTTAAATTTTAAATCCAAATTTAATTTTAAAACATTAAAAATTATCTTAAATAGCTTTATTCTTTGTTTCTGGATACAGGGAAGCTTTGTCCAGTTTTCCTAACATGGGTTTTTGCAGGCCTGAAGATTTATGAAACTCTGGATATTGAACTGGCTAAACCAGCCATTTTGGAGCTCAGTAATGTTTGAAGAAAATGGATTGTTGAGGAAAGAGTGAAATATTTCTCTATAAAATTTTCTGAAATAGTGAAAAGGAATGGCAGTTGTTTAAAAGGTACACTCAAGTTGCAGAAGCAAGAAATAACAGAAAGCACATCAAGCACACTGTTCTGTAATTTGGTCTAAAGGTCATAAAAACTCATGCAATAGAGGTGCAGACATATGTATACATATTCTGTCTAAGGCCAACATCAGCTCTATATTTATAGACTAGGTTAACCACAGAAACAGCAGAGCTTATTTGTACCACTGTACTTGGCACCTGGACATCAAAGTAAAGCTGTGTTCAGAAAGAAGCACTGCATGTTCAAAACCTTTCTTTACATAAAACCTTGTTTTTATTGGACATCAGTGAGTCAAAGGCAGATGGCTGATCTAATTTTAGTTAGGGACAGATACAACCCACCAGCGGCCAGGGTAATCAAGGGTAGCCAAGGTTATGAGCCCCAAGCAACGAATTTATTTTACCTCATATTCAGATTCCAGTGTCACAGTGTTCTGTTTTAATTTTTCTTTCAAAGTTGGATCAACCTGCAAGACAAAAAAATATACAGGAAAAATGTTTACTTTTAAGAATTTATTCTTTTTTAAGAAATCTTAACCTCAAATAGACTAAATATTGGTACATATAAATTTTCCTCTCCTCTAAATAAGTTTATGTGCTGTTTGTTCAGATACCAGGATGATGAACACAGTACAAGAATTGGGCAGAAAAGAGACAGTCAATAGCCAAACTTTTAGAATAAAAAAGGAAGTACATTTGTAACTAGCCCTGCACTTGCATTACCTTAGATACCTGTATCTGTAACCGTTCAGTTTGAAACTGTTGAACTAAATGAAGCCTTAAACAAATGAAACAAGACCAACCAAGAAAGAGAAAACTGTGATCACATTACATATTTCACTCCTGAATGTTGTGTTCAGTGAATGGGTATACAATATGTTTTCCAAAGTCTAAGCATGAGTCAAACTTCCAATTTGCTGGTGAACACACAACTCTTTCCTAAATTTGATTCTGTACCGACAATGCCAGTGATTCCTGCCACCTTTCAGAGAAGTTTGTTCAAAGTACAAATCTAAGAACAGACGTGTCAGTGAACCACAGCAATGTGTTCCATGTTTTAACTTCTGAGCCCAGAAAAAGTTACATTATCCCTCCTCTTTGCTAAGTTAACATCTGTCTCCCACAGGCCTAAGAGTAGAAGCAAAGGAGAAAAAGATAATTAGCATTCTTCATGCTTAAGAGAAAGCATTTTATTTCTCCTCAAACAGACAGCCATGTAAGCAGTATTCAGACATAGCCTTTAGGCTAATCAAAATATTAAATAAATCTACCACAAGGAAACATTCTCATTTCAGACCTTAAATACAAGTGTTAAAGAAACCAGATTTTTAAGGAGACTGGTGATGTGTTTAACTCCACATCCCTGGTACACTAGTCCAATTATCACTAGTTCAGTGAAGAAAAGTTGTTAATTCTTAATTTGCTTCTTCTTGACCTGAATGAAAAAGGCTCACTTATCCTCATCACAACCAAGCTCAAATGTCTATGAACAGTCTAGAACAGAAAAATGAGGGAAGACATAGAGCATGCCTGGTTGATGAAAAGATCCACCTTCAGATTCTGCCCCAATGCAAGCTCCTGATCCTCAGAGGTACTTAAAATACACACCTACTATCTGTATTGATGGGAATTGCTTGAAGAATGTCCCCAGGCCATAATGTTCCTCTTGATTACAGATACTGCCTGCTAGTTAGTATGCAGCCTCAGTTCCTAAGGATGCTCAGACAGGCAAGTCTAATACCATCTGTGCATGGCCAGAGGTTTGATTTCCGTATCTGATCAGAGATCTGGCCATAGAAATACAGGCATTTGCAATCTCCAGACTCATTACACTTGGAAACTAAGCCAAAACATCTAAAATGGTTAAAATTTGTATAGGATACAGCTCCCACCTTCTCTGTAATAAAAAAAAAAAACAAACCCTTGTAAAACAAGGCACTGTCTGCACTGGCCCTCTACATCAAATTAAAAAATGAAATGCTACATCTCTCTGCCTTGGAATTCAAGGCCTCCATAGAACTGCCCCTCATTAAAGATGGATTACCTCTCTTATGTGACCAAGACCTCCACCAACAGCCATGCTTCATTAGAACAATGAACCCATCCATCACATGTGCAGAAATGCAAACTCTTTGGGCAGCCAGACAGGCTTTGGAGCTTGTTTTCACAGAGATAAGAGTGATCGTGGACCTCGCTGTATCCAGAACTAAATGCAAACAGTATTTGTTACGCTTGGTGTTCTCGCAATACGCATATGGACAAGGGGAAATAAATGTTCCAGCAAGTAAAGAATCAAGAGTTTTATTTCCTCCTATGTTTTCCCTGCATTTAATAATAAGGCACCCAAGATAACACGGCTGGAGCAGCATTTTTACTTAATTAACCACAGCTAGAATTTACCTTAAAAAGACAGCTCAATAGTCCATTATCAAGTTTTATTTCTGCATTTTTTAGTGTGTTTATTTAATGTGTGGTATTTGCATGACCACATTTGTATAAGGTAAAGGGAAACAGGCAGTGAAGTTACTGCTGCTTCTCCCCTCTTCCAGGCCCTTCTGCCCGCAGATTTCCTCATATCTTCATTCCTCCCTGCCTGCACAAAGGGAAAAAACTAGCCAACACAGAGACACAGAATCCCTGTACTCATAACTGTTTGATGCTGTAGCTTTGATATTGACAAAAATGCAGAAATGAAGGAGGCTAGCTGAAATTTCTCAGGAAAAAGTTATCCTGTAAATAAGAAAGAAAGGGAAATTGCTTCTTCTTTAGAAGCAGGAATTTCAGTCTGCAAATTAACTTACCAAGAAAGAGTAGTTAAACACTGTTTCGAGGGTTTAACACATCTTAGTAAGCTCTTAATATTTAACATACAGGCACGTGAAAGACTTAGGTCCACTCTGCAAAACACATTATTTTGCCTGAAGTTCCACAAAAAAAAAAAAAGGGGGGGGGGGGGGCAAGTATATATTCCCTCTTATCTTTATCTTTTTTGCTCCCTACATACTTGCCCACATAAAATAATTTAAACATACTTGACTGCACAGAAATCAAGTCATCTGCACATTCTAAAGCCTTGATTACAAACTCCTGCTTTTCAGTTGCCAAATGGACACAGGCAGGTTACAAATTGTTTTCAGAACCAATATGGCAGTTTAGAAAAAAAGAGTATTATAAAGTTCTGTTTCCACAGCGTTGATACGATGCTGCGCTATCTTTGCAATATCACAAGAACAAGGAAAGGAAAACAGAACAGTGCTATTTTCATTCTGAAAAGGCAGATAAACATCAATAGGAGCCATGATCACAGATCATAACCAAGGAACACTTAAAATGGGGCAGAGACAGGAAAATGCCCGTGCTGAAGTGGTAGCTCCTTTGTATTACATATCTGCCACAAGATCCAAATACAAACACATACATTTTGCTTCCATGATGACTGCTATGCCAATACAAATACAGCCAAATGAGCTAAAAGTATTCAGCTATGTACTGGAAATGAATAATCAGCTAAATTATGAATACAAATCTCTCTTAGTAAGTATGATGGAGGCAGCAGACAAAGCCCAAATGCTGCAACAGCCTGGCAGTGTCCTCTGTACCATTATTTAGGAGACAGGAAGAAACAGAAAACAGTATCTCATTACACTAGAGGATTCCTTCTCAGGTAAATTCTCAGACGCTCCTTTAAGATCCATTTAAAGTCAAGCTTAGTCTCTAAAGACGGAATTTAAAGATGAGTGAACTTACAATTTCAGCATAACTCCACATTAAATTCTTACTCCAAAACTACTGAAACACTTGATGCAAATATCCAGACAGTTTTCATGAGATGCCATTTGCAAGGCTTTGAAACCAATACTGTAAATAATATTTTTCAAGGGTTTACTATTTTTTTTCTGGGTGCGAGGTATTGGGTTGGTGGGTTTTTTCTCCTGTGTGGCACTTGCAGCAAAAATGAAACATTCTCAGAGTATTTTGCACTATGTAGGCTTATTTCATATTAACAGCAATCGGAAGTGCAAAGGCAGGTACATAGGCAAATCTCAAAAAAAGGTTTGAGAACGAAGTTTTCAAATTAGAATTTTGTCACATTTCACATTCCACTGTTCCTGCAGATATACCCTTATTTAACTTCAAAAGGTTCCCAAAGATACAGACTTAAAAAAAAAAAATCTTAAGATGGCTAAAAGTAATAGGAGTTAAGCACAAAAATATTCTTATAAACCTTAGTAGCCAGCTACTTGAGGCTCCAAGTACCTAAAAACCTTTTAAAATGTGGCTGCCGCTCTCATCGGAAGGCTGACATTTCGTTTTTTCAATTAGCACCCGGAAAGAATTTCTAGGTGGGAAAAAAGGTGCACCTCGGGATGCAGACAAGGGGCATCCATCACTTCAGAAGCAAACGGGAATACCTGGTGCTCGCAGCCCCTACCAAACCAGCAATTCCTCAGTGCACTGTGATAGATTGTTGGCCTCTCTATACCCGCATCAGTAAAGGGAAATTTTTCCTTGTGACACAAATATTTCTGGTACAGTTATAAACCTAACTGTGCTGCTACTAAAAAAAAATCTCTAGCTAACAATTTTGCATTGATCCTCAGTGACCACAGTTCATTTCAGTTCAGAAGCAAATAATACAGACAGAGAGCGACTGTGAAATTTGTGAATGTCACTACCTCCAGGATATGCAAAGGATAGTACTTCTACAAAGGAACCCAAAGAACACCATCACCATCCCCTTTTGATGGTCAGAGGAATGCAACAGCTCTCTTGTGAGGAAAGGCTGAGAGAGTTGTGGTTGTCAAGCCTGGAGAAGAGAAGGCTCCAGGGAGACTTGACCACAAACTTTCAATACTTAAAGGCAGCTTGTAAGGAAAATGGAGACAAACTTCTCAGTAGGGCCTGCTGTGATAAGACAAGAGGTAATGGTTTTAAACTAAAAGAAGGTAGATTTAGACTAGATAAAAGGAATGTTTTACAATGAAGGTGGTGAAACACTGGAACAAGTTGCCGAAAGAAGTTGTGGATGCGCCATCCCTGGAAACATTCAAGGTCAGGTTGGATGGGGCTCTGAGCAACCTGGTCTAGTTGAAAATGTCCCTGGCTGTTGCAGGGGGATTGGACTAATGACCTTTAAACGTTCCTTCCAACCTGAACTGTTGTATGGTTCTATGAAACACAGGAATACAAAGCAGATTAACAGTGTCACTCCTGTTCAGCATTCAGACAGGAGCAAGTTGATTCCTCTTCAGATTCTCAGGGTAGCATCTCAGCAGTCCACAACATATGTATGCCCAGATCTGCAATTCAAATAGCCCACACAAGCCGTCTCTCAGCTATAACCACTATTATTTATTCGTCCACTTACTATTTGTGGCCATGGGTTTTAGTGCAAACCAAGTGTAAAATATATTACATCTTTTCAAACTAAGGGTTCAATTACTACACAAGGAACTGTCAGGAGATAACCATGTCATGAGAAGAGAGCTGTGCTTTTAACAGTCTCCTCTCACATAAGTCAGTGCAGTAAGTTGTATACTTGTGTCCAGAGACTGGCACATACTGGCCAAATATTTGTATGCCAAAGTCTAACAAAACTTTCCCTCTAGCAAGCATTTCCAGAAGGTGGCAGAAGGTGTTTCTACTCTGAAACTAGGTAGTTATTTTTACTAAAACATGAGTATCCTTTCCAGCCCTATCCTCCCACTGAGAATGATTTCAGCTTTTACTTCGGAAATGAGGAAGGACAATGGCTTGAATGTCATGAACTTGAATTAAGCTTTTCTTTTTTTTGGTTGTTTTTTTTTTGTTTTTCATCTGCTCATACCAGCATAAATAGATAGGACAATTCTCCTACAGTATCCACAACACAGAGTCCACAAAATGACTGTTTATATGAAATCTGTCATTTTGTTCACCCCACCCATTTTTTAAATTTAGAGTAAACCAGAACCCCCAGTTCTGGCTCTCCCAATAGAGTATCTTTTTTGAAAACATTTATCATATCCCTAACTCCTCTAAATGGAAAATCAGCGATCTTGCGTGGATCAGTCCATTTTAATCTTCTTGAGAAGACTCCCATAAATTGTTACAAAAGCCTGTGTCATAAATATTCCAAATTGTGGTTTATGAGCACAGTGATAAGCTGCAGACAAGAGAGGATAAATCCCAGGACTCAGGAAGTGCAGTGTAAACTACAGCCAAGCTGACTGCCATTCTACTTAAGGAATTAACAGAACAAAGCTTGTAAAGGTTGTAAAGTACAACAAAGCTTGTAATTATGCCAAACTCTTTGGCATACAGTCTTTGGTAACAGAGAAAGGCAAGGCAAAACATATCAATTCATGCAACTTCATTCACAACATCCTTTAACTACATTATAAATAATATTTAATACATGAAAAAACACTTAGATAAGGCTACTTTCTTCACTGCAAGTGTGGTGAGACACTGGAACAGGCTGCCCAGAGAAGCTGTGGGTGCCCCATCCCTGGAAGTGTTCAAGGCCAGGCTGGATGTGGTTTTGGGCAACCTGGTCTAGTGAAAAGTGTCCCTGCCCATGGCAGAGGGGCTGGAACTAGATGAGTTCCAAGGTTCCTTCCAACCCAAACCATTCTATGATTCTGTACTGCATACATGTGGATAGGAATACTTCTGAACACTGGGGAGACATCTGAGACTAGATGCAAAACCTGGCTTTGTGTCCTTTGACTGTTGCCTAAGATGTGCATAGAATAGTAAGTTAAAAAAAAAAAATAAAATTCATCCATCCTCTGACAGAAATCAATGCAGAAATTTCCAAAGGAGCAATATAAAATCTTATTACAGCAGCAGTTCTCAGACTTACAGTACATGGTGCACCAGTGATATCTTGAAATCCAAAGCTTCTACTTGCTTCCAGATGGATCAAAAAAACACCTAAAATCCCAAACTCTGGACTGTACATTTTTACATGATAATGCCATGGGAAATGCAATTAAGTTAAAGGCTAACATGATGACCAAACTATCCCATTCAGCAAGCACTTAAGCACATCTAGATTTCTCATATATAAGATCATCATAGCTTTCAGTTCTGAGTAGTACTCAGGCATTTACTCAATGAATTGGATGCTTTTGCATCCAGCTGGATCTGCAGGTTCATATTTATTTATTTGATCTATAAAACATAACTTAGTGCTTTAAACCTTGGCTCTGAGTACACTAGCATAAATTTCATTTCACAGGAAAATTCAGTGCAAGAACTGTTGCTTCTAGTATAAAATAAAATATTCCAATAGAGGAAAGAACCCATAAGGCCAGAACTAACAGCAAGATCCTTGGTGGTTTTGAAAGGTCCCCCAAGGAAAAGCAAATTTTGCTGCATACATAAAGATGAACCAGTTCGAAGCATAGATCCAACCATAGCTCTCACCTTACAGTCAGGATGGTAAAGCTCTCCAACAAAGATCTCAAAGCTGACATTTCTGAGCTTTGCTACGTCTTGGTTTCCCTTGCAACCCAACAGTACAAAAGGAGGAACTTGCTAAGTATTCTGTGCAGTTTTTCCCAAATTTCCTTTTTACTTTCTTCCAAACAAGAAAAAAAAAAGTGTAAGCTCTCCAGGTAAAACAGATAGAACATGCTGAAGATCCATGGTATAAATAACGCAAGAGAGGCAAGAGTGGTTCAGACCAATTTACTACCAGAGGATATAGTGCATTTATTTATCATCACAGAAAAGAGTGAAAAGTAAGGCTATAGCACATTCTTTCCCGTGAGCCAAAATGTGGATCACTGGTCACAAAAGTAAGATTCTTAGCCTTGGAACAAGAGTTGCAGTACTTGCCAAGACAGTCATCACAAAACATTGACAGAGAAAACAGCAAGAGGAGGAAGTCGCCTATTTTAGAAACATTAAAAGACAATTTCTCAAGGTGCCTTTGTAAAGTCTCTTTAGTATGCTATACCTGTCCTGCTACAGCCACTTAAACTTCCTGAAGTACAAGACAAACTAAACACCCTTAAGGTATCAGTTCAGAAAAAGGAAATGTTATATAAAGCCATACTTTACAAATGCCTTTTATTCTCCTTAACAGGTGGGTATAGTTTAAGAAAAATTAATGAAATTTACTAAAATATTTTAAGTTCTTAAATATCAGTTTCATCACACCTTAACTTACACGTGAGCTCTTTGCAATGTTTTAACAAACCTCTCAAAATTCCTGATAATGGGTCTGCTGTTAATATATATATTTGACATTTACATTTTCAAATGCATTTTCTGTAGATTTCAGTTAACCCATCACCATGTTATGTAGTCACTATTAGTACAGCATTAAACCAATGTATGCCAAAGGGAAGTCCGGTACTAATATGAAAAATATTTCCTTAATTTAAAAAACTCCTTCATTCAGAATCATGTAATCTTTATTGGCAAAAGCAAAAGCTTTTACTTTGAATAAAAGGTGCACAAATACAAAAGGAACTTCAATAAAATATCTTGAATATTTACTAAAGATTTATTTGACCCAGATTACAGGGTTAATTGGTTCCATCTACTCCAACTTTCTGAGACTAATAGACATATTACTGAAAGCACACCTAATGTGTATGTAAGGACTCACACAATGTGAGGCTGTGATGCCAGTATTTAGGAAAAAAAACCCACCTTTTTGCCTCTAAATGGAAGATACTTGATAGCTAGAAATAATAAAGACAAAATATTTTTTGATGCAACTCCTACAGAATCAACATTTTTTATCATATTTTAAAAAGATTCCTTTTTAATGGCTATGTACCTACTATGCAAGTTAAAGCTGGAAAACCAGTGCAAATATAGTTTAAGCTTTTCCTTATTGCTCCCTTAGCCATATCCTAACTCTGGACAGAATCAACCTCTTTGTGCTAATTCTGAAAAACAGAAAGGTTACTTAAGTTTCTGTTAAAAAGCAAGTAACTTCAAGAGAGAAATCATGAATTTGCAGTTGAAGCCCGCGTGCAAGCAGTCTGTGCTCCTCTCACCTTAATTTTCCATTGCTGTATTAGCAGACAGAATAGGTAGGGTTGGAGAGGGTGCCTAACGAGGAGTTCTGTACTTAGCAGAAATACCTGTGTTCAGGTGTTCACCGACTGTCCAATTAGGTTCCTTCTGGTAAACTAGTCTTGGTAGCAGCTTGCTTTAACAGTATAGCAAAACCAAAGGCACCATACAATATTTAAACTGCTATCTTTCACTTGGTGTATCAGTTCAGAAACACAAAGGAATCCATTTCAAGGGAAAAGTCTATCTCATAGGAGACCAAACCTTAAAGCTTCAATAAAAGCACTGAAGCTTCAATAAAACAATAAAAAAACACCTCATCCAAAAAACCCAACCAACCAACCTTCTCGTGTAGGAACAGAGAGAGTCTGATTCTTCAAATGTCACATAAACACCTAATACAGTTAAAAGAATGCACAAGCACACTTACAGATTAGGAATGCTTTCCTTAATCAACACCTATAAATATATATGCATTTTTTTCTTTTCTAAATGTGTAAATTTGTGACTAAGATCTGTCCTGAGCCATGTGAAAATATACTTGCTACCCTCACAAACAAGTCCTGTTTTCACAAACAACCAGCAAGAAAATAAACATTAAAATTTTTGCTGACTCAAAATAATCAACAATATAAAACAAAAAGTCTGCTGTTTTAACCCTAAAAATTGATTTCATTTATGTTTTAAAATGTCATTCTGATTTACAATACAAATCTCAAAATCTTCTGTAAGTACTCAAATTTTGACTTTATGTATATTTGAACAGAAACAATTTTCAGAATTGAGTGTGATCTTACAAAAATTGCCTTCATTGTTCTGAAACTGCCTTTCTACAAATAAATTATGTATTGAGAAACCCCCAAATTACAAAATTCTAATAACTGTCATCCTAAATCTGCATGTGTTAAAGGAATTAACACTTCTCATTCTACAGGTCACATAGCATTTAAGTAAAAATATTTTCCACACTGACATCTAGTGAAGTTTTACAGTAAGCAAAAGCCTATTCTAATTCTTTGCACTTACAGAAAGCTATTC
Organism: Falco peregrinus; assembly: GCF_023634155.1. Lineage (NCBI taxonomy): Eukaryota > Metazoa > Chordata > Aves > Falconiformes > Falconidae > Falco > Falco peregrinus. Next base: position 79,036,710 of record NC_073721.1, read on the forward strand.
ATCTTCCAAATTACCTTTAGTTTAGATTACTAGAATTTGCAACACATTTGTATATCATGTACTATCTTCTTTGGAAAGATGTTTTGCCCCTATTTTTAATAAATAACAAATTTACCTGTCAAAGGCTCAGACATTCTGACGGGTACATTAGAGAAAGTTATAACGATAAGGCCTGATGTAATCAAATTTAAAACATGAGTAGCAGAGTTACTGTTTTCCTATTATGCCAGATACAAGGCCTACACATCCAACATTATCAATTCTACTAAATTCAGTGGGAATTATGAATGCAAAAGATTTTAATTCATAGATTTTAGATATTAATAAGACAAGTCACGTCTCTTCTCCATGCAGTACCCTGAAAGCTTGTATTCCTACATTCTCTCTGTCACCAATGAACGTTCCCAGAGGTTCCTCTGGGAATACCTAAATTAGTCTCCTGTTCTGAATCATCCCACAGCTTATGCTTGGTAGGCTTTATGAAAAGCACACGCAGTCTTTGAGGGTGCAGAATTGGAGGGACTGTCAGGGAAAGCTTATGAATTTCTTGACCCCACAGCTGCCCATCTACTTGTGCAGGGAGAACGTACAACCTCAGGCATCTTCTTACCCTCCTTGACCTGTGCTCCAGGGAGGCAAGACATGATGTTGCGCCAGCTACAATGTTAATTTCAACACTCATTAAGGTTCTGAGGGCAAAGTCTCACTTCTATGCCTCATCAAAAAAAGGTAGTTAAGCAGCGCCTGACAGAAGATACAGGAAGTTCAGTGCTGACTCTGGGGAAAATGTATCACCTATTGAATCACAAGCAAACCTATAAATGCTTTCTGGGGTGGCAGATATTTGAAGACAGACAGATTATGCATTTTCCCCTCTCATTAGCAGTTTGGGCTCTACTTTTTCAGACTGATGCATAGCTGTAGTTTGCAACAGAACCAATTGACTTCAGCCTTCCTAGCCTCAAAACACAAAGGGGAAGAAAGGGAAGGTCCATTTAGACAGAGATCACACTTAAAATGGAAACAATCCATGGCAGAGGGTTTTCAACACTTTCTTGGTAAAAACTGCAGTGATCTACAAGTCTAGCAGTACAGAAAATCCTGATCTAGGGGACTGGGACTCCAGTACTTCTGTTTGAGCTTCAATCTGCTGACACCATGGCTATTGGCTTCCCAAGATGAGTCTGGAAAGCTAGATGTTTTCTGGTGCTTGAGGGAGATGAGGGGAAAAACAGCTGGATATTAAATTATGTTTTGGCTAAAAGCTGCCTGAAGCTAAATTACACACTTGTAATCACTTCAATTGCAAGGCAAAAATACCAGTAATTAATTGTGGCAATGTGACAGGATTTAAAGCAACTGAACAGAATTCTCAGTAGTATATAAAATGTAAAAATCTGAAAGCTATCAACATTTTACGTACTGAAATTAGTTCCACTTGCAATGGCATCAGAATGAGTTTCTTCAGTTAATAACCTTCTCTTCATCTGAATCTAATCTTGACAACAGAATTATGAAATAGAAAAATGTCTTCTGTTTAAAACAAGAAACTCTTAATACTTGTACTCTATTTTGTGTTTCATCACAGAGAAGCTCAATAATCTGAGGTAAAGCTGCCAGATGTCCAGGTTCCTCCAGACACAGCCCTGTTTTTCCACACAGAAATTCTGTCCTAGCAAAAAAAGACAAATTTGGCCATTTGCCTGGAATTTCCAGATGCTGGGCAGCATAGTCAGGTGGTACCTCTAATATAGCTGCTTGATCCATGGAAATCCTGGACAATATATATCCACCAGAACTTTTGTACATCTGAAAAAAGAGTTGCCTTGTGTGCAGAATGTACCTAGCATGCTTCCTTTACTGAGTACTTCCAAGAAAGACATGCCAGATAGGATCCAAATTCTCTTCTGAATTTCATGGACAAAAATACTCTAAGGCAATCTTCTAAGTGCATCCACAACTTGCATACACATATGAGAAAGTCAGAAGCATGCGTAGGGTCACCAAGGTATTTACTAGCTCAAGATAGGTAAACAGCAATGTGCACATATTTGTTGGTATACACATGTGAAGATTCATAACTAAATTTACGGGGACCTAGCACTTGGCTGCATAGCAAAATCTACAGCCTGAAGTAGATTTCTGGAATTAAAAAAAAAAAAAAAAAAAGAAAAAAACCCCAAACCTAAGAGATGATTCAGATGCTTAAGAAGGGGATACGTACTGGGTAGCAATTAGAGCAGCAGTAACTACAGACAGGTAAGATGAAAGGCTGCAGAAGAGTTTATAAGTACTAGACAAGTTTTCCTAAGATTTAAGAAGATACCTCACTCCAGTTAGGATTCAGTCATTATCCATCTCAGGGTGAGGCTGACCAGGTTCTGTTTGTCTGCTTGTTTTAAATTAAAAGAACAAATCCCTCATTTCAAAGAAAGAGCATTGCCCTGACAAAGGGGGCCCAGCTTCAAGACGTTTAGTATCAAATACTCATTTGATAAAAACACAGAAATTCTAAATGTCATAGAAATTAAAACCCAGGTTTCCCCTACTTCACATATATAATCTAAATACTAAGTCACAATCACATTTTCTTCCTCGTTCTTAACTATTCCATGCAGAGATGAGTTTTAAAAAGGAAAGCTGATAATGCCTGCAGTTCCAGGCAATCTACAAATTTACAGTTACTGCATGTTTCCCAGAGAAAGGAGATGTGCCTTGAAACTCTCATCCACATCCTGGGTACCTGCCCTCTGGCTGAACCAGCAGGTCACAGGAGGCATCCCTACTTTTACAGCCGCTTTGTGTGAAGCCTCACAAGTTGTACTCAACAACTCACGTAACAGCACGCACATCTTCAGCTAGCACAGACTGAGGAACACCTATTTAATAGAGCCTGAAAGATTTGCTACGTATCTAGCAGACGCCAAGCTTTGCAGCACCATGAATAATACAGTACTAGAGCGCCTGGCCAAAAGCAGAATTTAGGTATGTGAAGGACCTTCAGTCCAAAAGCAATATACATCCAGGCAGCCACAAAATGGAAGTTTCAAGAATCAAACCTCTACATCTGGACAGATATTAAGCCCCTGAAATTTTAAGCACATTTTCCCAATCTTTATAAAAGGCACAAGACCTTTCTGCCATTCAGATAAACATAATTTAATCAAAATTGGCATATTAATGTATCCTTACACACAGGATATAGCATGACATCTTAGCATGCATGGCAGAAGCTCCCTGCAATTTCTACAGTAATAGTAACCACTGCATACATGGAAACTGATAGGTAAGGCTTTTCTTAATTTAAAAAAACTTACTTAAAAAGCTTGACAAGGATTCAGTGAAACACTTTACCATGCAAATACTGAATATTATTATTTAGGGTCTCTGGCCAAACTCAGTATCATTAACAATATATTTGAATATTCATTGCCAAAAAATAGTGCTGGCACATTATAAGATTGAAACTAAAGATTCACTAAAACTCCAGATATTTCAAAGTGAAAAATCAAAGCTGCACTAATTTTTAAATCAGTGAACACACATATTATCAAAATCTCTGTATTGTTGTTACTATCATCATCACATCCAGATTTAATGCGACTGTCTCAATTTTCAACAACCATATTGTAATTCTGAGAGCCCATACCTGTTTCAGGTTATTAATAGAAGTCTTCTGGTCTTGACAGGTCTCTTGGTTTCATCAGAATAGTCTAGATGGCCTTGGTCTCATTTTTTTCAACCTCATACAAGATGGTAGGAAAGGGCAGGTATGGGCAAAATCTTATCTCCAGGTTGTCCTACACTGCTTTAAGCTGTTTGTGGTGACAATAAGCAGTGGGTCTAGGTGTATCCAATCAATAGAAACCATTTAAAAGCATATACACAGTGTCAGCCTCAGAATGGGGCAACAAAGTCTTACTGAATCTCTGACTGACTCCATCTCTGCCTTTTACAGACAAAAAGGTGGTTAATATACTAAACTGAAAGGATGCCTGAAAAATTAAAACATACACCTCTGGCTGGTATCATAACAAATTCAGTAATCAGCTGTTTAGAGACAATGTGTTTAGAGACAAAGACTGACACCAGTGCAAAATCATGAATCTAACACTAGCAGCTGAACCTCAAAAATCTTCAAGAATATCATGGACAAAGAGCTCATTTCCATACAATCCCTCTGGACTGATCCAAGACAAGAAAGAAAACTGATGCCTGAACATCTGGTGCTACCACAATACAGAGTATGAAAAGCTCTGCTACCCTTTCATTTCTGTGCCACATTGCAGGACTGAAATTACTGCCTTGAATGATTCTGAACCGTGGTCAAAAGATGTAACAAGTGCCAAATTCCCCCTGCCAACAGAAAAAAAAAGACACTATAAGGGCACCTGCTTAGCCATCAATCAGAAGCCAGGCTGCCTCAATTCCATCTAATTCTAAAACCCTCCACTAAGCAGGCTGTGCTTGAAAGCAAGGTCTGCTTTAATTTAGTAAAATGCGCTTCATTACATAAAGATAAATGATTGACAAAGATCTTCTTTTTTCCTCCTATAAGCAATCATAAATGTATGCCTCTCACGTTCTCTAAAGCACCAGACAACATTTCAGTGTATTATTTTCTTAATTTTTGGAGGACCTATGGCCAAGTTCATTAATGAATTTAGTCTTTGAAAATCCACTAAACCTACTTAAGGAAATTAGCTGAAGTTTGTCTTCATTAGACTTGAGACTGAAGCCAACCTGACCTGCTTAAGGAAAAAAAGGACGCAAACAATAATCACCAACATCAATCCCTTGCCACACTGTGCTTGAGTAATTAGCTTACTGAAACCAATTAAATGCATGAAGATGCATTTATAAATAAATGCTAAAATGCTAGATGAGAAGACTTAATTATTCTTCCAAGTTCAGTGACAGACACTAAAATGATTCCATGTTCCCTTGCTGACAAGTTTAGAAAGGATACCTTTCCCATCCAGAAAATGCCACCAGACATCAATTAAAGACACTCTGATTTCATTCACACTCAAATCAAACACAATGTTTTAAATACAACCTCCTATGAAATCATGGAGGAAACTCTCCAGAATCACAGAACAGACATAAACAACAGATTAAACAAGACTTTCTCTACCTTCAAGCCAACTGTTAGTTTGCCAATGAAGCTCCAGGGAAAGAATATTTAGGGCAGGCTTCATCTCACCTAATTTTATGCAACTAAACTTTTGACTTGAAGCATGAAGTTTCTGTTTAGGCTCCTCCTACAGTCAGCTGAATATAGAGACGGGCATTTCTAAAGAAAATAAATCTCACTTTAAGATATGTGTCTAAAACCCTAACTTGTCTGCAACTGAAGTTAGGCAGAGGTTTATTTCACTTACCATTTATTGGTCAAATTAACAATAAATATATTCTTACACTAAGGATGGTATCATTACAAAATTTCAGTGAGATGAATAAAGTGTTGAGCTCAATCTCTCTACTTTTCCATCAGTCAAAGGAGAACAACATAGCTCTCAAGCATCTATTTTAAAATTGAATGAAGCATATTATGGGGGCGTTTCTCTCTCAAACCATCTATATGGGCTGCCTGGATATCTACCTCAAACGAGGCATTTCATTTAAGACAACGGAAACACAAACAAGATGAATCCCTGACTTAGTGCACAGCACCACAAACATACATTTAGATTTAGATGAGCAGATAGTGAGTATTTAATTTTCACTTCCTAACTCTAATAATAAAGATAACCCACTTAAGAGTATTTTAAGTATTAACCGTTAATCTAAATTGACCTTAGCATTGCTACGGGGTGTTGGCACACCAGGAAATCTAGAGGATGAGTCTAAATCCATTTTGAACAAAATCAAGCACAAAGCCTGCAGAATACAGAAGAAAACTAGTGCATGGAATGACCTGGGCTGGCATCAATAGTGTTAAATCCATCAGTTGTCATTAATACAAACTACACCAGCACAGGCTTTACCAGTCCAGTCCAATCACAATGACCCGGCCTATCCGGTTTACGCCTTGAAATAGTCAAGTAAGTCAAGTTTTGGTCAGACTTATGGTCTTTGGGAACCCCAAGGTACAATACAGTTTCAAGCATGGATGCTTATCCATTAAGAACTGCAACACGAACACCTTGCAATTTTCAGTCAATTGAACAATTTGGGGGAAGAAAGTGAAAGCCATACCTTTACATCCTGCTGCAATACTGTTTGCTATCTCAGTTAAATTCTTGTTATCTCTGATAGCTTTGCCAAAGAGCAAATACTGTTTTCTAACACAGATGCAGGTCCTCAAATAAGATAAGACAGCTTGCAGTAAAGCAACTCTGTCTAACACTACTAGCTCACAATATGTTTAATGATGGGGACAATCTGCTGATATTCCACAACTGTAAGTCAAAAATAGCATTACTTGTGTAATTTTAAATGCTACAGACATACTCAGAAGTTTAGGTGATTTTGATTCAAAGTCTTCACCTCATATGAAATACATTATTTTAAGGAAGAAAATTATGTGACATATAGAAACACGACAGATTGTTCAGAAACCATACTAACTTTACAATAACCTTTCAAATTACATTTAATTCTGTACTGCTTCTTTCTTTGAAAAAAAACAAAACAAAACAAAACAACAAAACAAAACAAACTTCTGGAACACAGAAATCCTATCCAAGTGCAGTTTATAGGCAGGTAAAATAGAAGCGATAACCAACAGACAATTTTAGTTGTATACCTCAGGGCATGCCTCTATGTGCAACTCCTGTAGTTATACGTGAGCTAGTTCACATAATGACAGCAATATGGGTGTTCCAGTCTTGTCCAGTCACTTGCAGATTTTTTGCCCTTCTTGGGTGGATGTTGCAACCTCATTTAAACACTGTGCTGTTGCAGTTGTCACCATCTCAGCTCAGTGGTTTAAACAAACTGCAGTATGTCTGTGAACCAGACAACACAAAAGCATAACTGGCAGATACCACTTAAGTCTCAACTACCCGCTTATAATAATCAGAAAACGATGGACTGATTTCCTGGACCTTCCTAAGGAAATGTCAGTTATGTTCTCCCCTGATATAAAGGCTTCATGGAAACTGGTCTTCTCTCTGCTCCTGTTCCCTCCTAAACTATTTCACCCCGACCCAAAAGATGTGAATTAATGGATCTCACCTGAGGAAATACTTTTTAAAATACTCGTATGAATTTAAATAATTCTTTCTATTTGAATTAATTAACTTTCCTGTTCCCTACATAAAATAGAGCAGCATTAATTATCTCCCTTCTACAGACTGAGAAAGTGAGACTCACTAAAATTCAATGACTTGCTCGTAGGCAGAGGGGAGCTCTGTGGTAGAGGAGGGAACTGAAGCAAGAACCTGAAGAAGATGGATGTATGATTTCCAATGAGATCACTGGAAGTTATTTAAATTGCACGCTGCTATGGGTCCCCTGACAGCCATTTGTGAGCTTCAGAATACAATGTTAAAGGACAGCACGAGGGACCCACCAACAATATTCTAAAACTGTAAAACTGCGTACAACCAGACAGTCAACACACCGAAATCACTATCAAGCCCAATTAAAAGAACAGCTATAAACCAGTAAAATGTCAGTGTTGTGCTTGTATTAGCCTCTTCCACTCCTCATCATTTTCTTTTTCAAAGGACAATAAGGCTTTCAGGATAATCTTCTATGTACCGTATGTGATCTTCTTCCCAACTCCAAGGTCTAGGATTATAAAATGAAAGCTGAGATCCTCACAGTTATATCATTTCATGAGTTAGGACTTCAAGACACCAAGTAAACGTAATAAATGAGAATTGACAATGGTAACACTAACTCCTTGTAGATGTCTATAAGCAGTGTCTCATGGGTAATTACATGCCAGTCAATTGGTCAAAAAAATTATCCAAGGACCTCAAAACACTGGCATTCCCTTAACAGAAATTTTAAAGGCAAATTCTCAGTCTGCAGAAAGAAAGCTTGATGCACCTAGCATGCTTACTAATGAGTATGCTTCACACCACCACCATCACTCCTTTTATAGTCTTTCTGGGTTTACAGTTTTATGCTTGTAGAGGATGGCGTTCTGAAAGAACAGGTCAAGTGTTTTCATTTTCAATTGCATTTCAAATCCTGAAGTGCCACACAATGGTTATACATATATATTTTAAAACCCAACAGCAGATTAAGGAGTGAAACTCACATAGGAGAAAAGGCTGAACTTCTGTCATTTTGACTCTTCACTGCCTCTACTTTCTGCATTAGTAAGACAGAAAATGTTATTAATCTCATTTTTTAGCGTTCTGGTTTTGGGGTGCACTCACTTTGCATAGGACAAAGGAAAAGTGAATAGGATCTACATAGTTTGTAAACACTAAAGGGGTCGGTATAGTAACACTGTTATAAATAATTCACAGAAGAATTTGGAGACTTCAAAGGCTAACTGATGTTTTGTTTCCTGACAGAATGACCTAGACATCTAGCTTTTCTAGAAGTGCTTCTGCTGCATGTTACCCTGGAGGAACATGCTCAGTTCTATCCCTCCCCATACTCTGAGAACCTGCCTCGCAATAATACTGTTTCAACAACGCAGTTTTGGAGCTTAAAAACTCTATTTTATTAGTCTAAACAGTTTGCTGATGGGCTGAAAGCCTAGATTTTCCCAGGCAGTTAGTATGTTGCTTCTCTTCAACCCTCTACAGTAACTATCAGCCAACAGTACACGCCATTCCACATGTCCAAGATTCTTATACCCAAAATTAGACCTGAATCAGCAAGTCTCTACCATGCCTTGAATGACAACAATGGGCACACAGTTAACTTATTTATTATTATATAGTTGAAATGAAACATTTTCAGTATATTTAACAGGAGTCACGTTTTCTAGAGAAAAAAACCTCCTTAAATAAGCATCTCTATTCAATTACATACACAGTGAGAAGATAGACAAAGAAAGGCCCTAGTTTTGCGTTTGAGAATAAAGGTGTTTGGAACAATGCCTATACAAACATACTCATTTCTTCTCCATTAATTCCACAATTTTCCCGTAAGCATACCTGCTTTTCTATAACCAATAATGATTTGCATAAATTCTTCCCAGAAAAGAACAGTTACCTAACCTAATGATTTCTCCATTAATGGACATTTTGGCAACAATAGATAATGGAGAAATCCTTGATTAGTTTCAGAATCCTGACTAGTGTAAATAGGCATTTACATCAGTAAGAGTCTCAGTGTAAGTTCACTTTAAATGCAGAACATATAGTGTGCTGAGGCAGTATGACTGACCTGGGTATCTTGAGTAAATGAAGGTGTACCCAAAACGGGGGTTTTTTTGCTTTTGCTAGAGATGGGCATATACAAAGCCCTGCTATCCAATGTTGCTATACTAAATGGATAAAATATCCATTTTTGAGATGCTAATAGTCCCTCTTCAGCTGCAGCTCTAGGCTCTGACTCTCCATCCTACACACCGGCTGACCCTCAGCCCAAGATCCCTAGCCATAGACCAAATGCCCAAGAAGACAGAATTCCTTTTGCAGCCCCTTCCCCACCCCATTCCAGCTCCAGCTCTAGGCTCTGTCTCCCTCCCAGCCCTAATCCTAGCCCCTGCCTTATGCATCACCACAAACCTTCAAAAGTCCAAACCACCATTTTCTCTTAAATTTTAATTCCTTTATCAAGGAATGTTCTTCAAAAGCCAGTTTGACATTAATAACATAGACATTATGACTAATGAACCTTTTGCTCATTAAGCCACAAGAATACAAAGAGAAAGTGGCAGTTAACCCCTTAGTCACCAAAACACAAATACCAGTTGTACTATAATGCTTCCTTCGAAAGATCGTCAGCTGAGAGCTTGCCTGCTAATGTGGTTTCCCTCTCAGCACAATGAGAATGGTAAGACTGAAAAGGGAAAAAAACAAATACTTTTGAAGGGAAGGGATCATAGTTTAGCATTCAAAATGTAGTAGAGATATACCACAAAAGGATTGTCTAAATTCTGTCTAGCAGTTGAATTAGCAAGAAAACAAGTTTAGAGTCATGCTTACAAAGGATGCATACTATAGGCACATATAAGGCACATCCTTAAGACATAAAAAAGACAGGCACTCAGGTATTACAAATCCTAGCCTACGTTTGGATGGGTTGTTTAACTTCCTTCAGCCTTCAATTTTTCAGCAATAAAATGGAAATAATAATCCTGCCTCTTTTGACAGTAAGACTATAAAACTTAATTCATTTAAATTCTGTGAAAGTCTTTTGAGCTCCTTGTATGAAAAGTGTTATTTAATTAAACATTATTATTTTTAGAAAGGAGCAACTGAAACAAAATAATCCTATTTATTTTATTGCCTATTGCAATTTGCATATAACTGCCCACCCCACCAAAAGGAGCACTTCTCCCTGATCTGATAAGGACTTATGCTAGTCGAAGTGTCGTATAAGAAAAGGGTATTCTACTCCAACACAAAAACATTTTAATCAGTGACAAATTAAGCAGATGTTATGACTATCAGGATTTTTAATAGCCTTTTAAAATTACTTAGATTTGTGTTCATTTCCTGAGTTTCACGTACCTTTTAAACTAGGTTTGTTTCTCTTTATCAGTTAAAATACATTCTAATCTTTTTTGCTGTCTTATTGAATGCATTAGAATGGTTCTTAACTCTTGTTTCTATGGACATAAACCCAGAAATTAACAGAACACATTGCTTTGATTTGTCTGTCTATACTCTAGCCCAAAGTTGGTGTTGCTAGTTCTCAGCCAATACTGCATTGTTATTTAAATTTCATCTATTCCTAAATAAAGTAGTAATGAAAAGAAAAACAGAACACAGAAGAGATGCTGCAGCCTTAAGTAATACCAGTTAGAGCAGAATCCAGATGTCCTCTTTTAGCTCTTCAGAGCTTAAGAACTCCAGGGTGTAGTAGCTTCCCCTCAGAGCTTTCATGTACTACTGTCTAATTCAATGATGCTCCCCTTGATTATAAATGCTGGGACAAAGCGCCTCATAGATCTGAATGAGTGCAACTATTACCTGTTTTTTTTCCTGGGCTGCAGTCACAGTGCAGATCATGGAGGTCAAATGTAATTCACCACCTATGAATTTGACCAAAAAAATGACAGAAACACAACAGGCAAATTCTTGCCCCTGTTGTGATTCCCATCTGGTTGGAGAAAAACTTAAAAGGCTCCAACTGGTCCTAAAAGCCCAGGACTCATAGAAAATAGCTACCCAGAAGACAGCACTGGAGAAAAGATTTCTAAGATTATTCTCCCCTGTCCCCATGGGACTGACCAGGAGTGGGCCACATGTTGCTTCAAAAGGCCACAACTACGTATGCAACACACGGAACAATGAGAAATGATTGAAGTAATTTAGATGGCCCATAACAGGAGTCTAAGACAAAACGAGTGAGTCTCCAAACCCTCAGCAGCTCAGATCTCAAAGATTTGACCGCAACAGAAAGCCACAGCGTCCAGAGTTATACACAATTTTTTTTTTTACTATAAAGTGCCATATAGTCTTTAAAAGCACTTCATGTGACCTGCAAGTCAGCACTGAGACCAGAAAGCCTCTCTGCACTGCAACGGCAGACCTGCATATCACAAAGTTAGACAATATTACATTCTGCGGAACTGACTATGCTCCTTTCAAATAATTTCATATACGACTTGGAACTACTGTTACACCTGGAGGCGTAAGTAGCACTAGTGAGCAAGCTATTTCCCTCGTTCAGAAAGCTTCCCGTTCATTTAAAGAAAGGCTTCTTCCATATAATTCATTCTGAAATACCGAGTAAAGACTAGCTCCTGTTTCTTATGCAGAGCTTAAACAAGATGCAGCACAATGTTAAAGGTATCTGCTTATCTCAGCCAACAAAAAGACAAGCCCTGAAAACCGTCTAATATTATATACTAAATGCCAAGGATTGCTTGAAATCAGAGCATTTTAAAATACCAGTTTTCTTCATCTAAATCAGACACCATACCTTTGTAATAAACTCCTTCTAGATGTGCTACACTTCTTGGGATTCAGAATTGCCACTTATTTTCAACAAAATAAACTATTTTTTTCTATTATTTATGTTGATCTGTTTCACGGACAGTAAAAGGATTCATCATCATGTCAACCCCTTTATTGTTACCTGCGCTACTCACTGCCTAAGAGCCTCAGCTGTAGCCTGGGCCCAGCAGTGAAAGGCAAATCCCCAATAGCAAGCCTGCTAGTCTTAACAATCCTTTAGAAGACAATACATATACAAAATTAAATGAAAAGTAAAGAAAACCATTTCAACTACCTTGCCATGTAGTCTGTGGACATCGTATCTTATTTGAGCAAATTCACGGAGTCCAAAAGATCCTCCAATAAGATACAGCTGAAAAACAACAAAATGAAAACAAGACATGTCAGGACTATTACAAAAAAGAACACTGCATGTTGACCCAATTCATTTACCAGGGACCCTACTATTCTTCCAACAGAAACACCAGGAACTGAATAAAATAATCAATTAGAAGATACGTATAGGACAAGAGGGAGTATATGTAAAGTCAGAGCCTTCTTGCATCCTCTGGACCTGGATTTCACAGATTTCCTCCATACAAAGACAGCTGCTTCATGATGCACATTTTCTAGGGACTTCCTCTGCTCTTACCCCTTCTTTTCCCTCCCCATATGGCTTCCTGACAAAACTGCAAAGGAACCTTTACCTCAACACCACAGGATTTATTCTCATCATTTTCAAACTCTATGGGGAAGTAACAATGCCACATTGACCTACTCTGATGTCTGTGGGTAAGAAATCTAATTAAGCTTCTGAACAGACCAGCTGACCGGAGCTGTGATTCAATGATACATTATCATATAGGCTAAGAAGTCATATCCAGCACTTTTATTATTGCCTCCTTAGTTGTATTGCAATTCTGTCCACACCTGTGAAGCTTATGAATAAGAATAATAAAGGCAGAAACAGGGAGGGGGTGGGGGTTGGGGTGTAACCTTCATACCCACATAAAGGAATTGTTAAATAATTCTTTCTTATGAGAGGGATATCATAAGACTGTCTATGTATTCTTACCATTAAAAACAGACAAACCAACCAAAAGATCAAGTATTGTTAACAAACACCATTAAGGACTTGAAAATTAGCTCACAACCATGTGAGCTCAGTTTTCAACCATGTGAGCTCAGCCCCATGCGTGCTCAGGTGCTGGTAAGTTACAGAGTGCTACCCAGGAACTAATGTACTATGTTCACAGAACAGGGAACCTTTCACCAATAAGCAGGAGTTGAAGGCTCCAGTCTCTTTCTGGTCTAGCCCTTTCAATAATCTGATAATTAGGAACAAATACATCAAAAATTTTGTGGTATGAACATCTAGCTGCTAAGCCACAGAACCGATTTCAGAAAGCCAATCAGAAAATAACCATGTCACTTTCAGTGACTAGAAATCTGACCTCCCAAAAACTGGACAGCACCATACCTATATCATAACTGTTCAATGAATTAATGATGCTCTTGCAAATACTGAATCATCAAAACACACAATAGAAAAAAAAGTATTTGTATAAGGGGGGGGGGGGGGGAAGTCTTCCTCATGTGTCAGTATTTTGGTAAGAAAGAACAACAAGAAACAGAAAAGAAAGTATTCAAAATTGTTAAAAAGAACCTGAACATTATTCAAGGTTTATTTAATCAAAGCAGATATGTCAGCTGAAGATACAGTAACACATAATGCTGAAAGTCTCAAGGATCAAACTATAATTGAATTTTAATATGGTTGACACGTCAGCATAAAATTTCATTAGCTGATCTTATTCAACTCCTAACAAGTATTATGTTAATTAACAGCCAATGAGTTAACTTAAACTTCAGGTCCTAATGAATAGAAATCAGAAGTGCTATAGACAAGTTTATGGCTGTTACAGACCATAGCTTACTGCCTTTGTGTATATTAGTATGTTGTCAAAGAGTGGCTATGGCAGGGCAAAAGCAACTGCATGAGAAATGGTTCAGTACACAGTTGTTAAACTAGGCAGAAAGTAGCAGTTACTTGCAACATGAATTAAAAATTAGTTTGCCTAACAACAAACTTGCATAAAGTATGTGCCATTATGAGATGCAACATGAACAAGTGGAAGACCTTCAATTGGCCTGCTCCTCATAACCCAGATATTATTTATCACAATGAAAAGGTATGCTGTGGCTTACAGAGCCAGGCTCCAAGCTAAAAAAGAAACATTACATTCCTTAGCTTTGATCACTTAAAACTGTGTAATGTACACTGTAACTAAGGGAAATCAAGTAGAAGGTTGTTGCAAAATAAGTCGTTTTGTCTCATCACATCCTATCACTTGTTTGACAGCAACCATCTATTACATAGGGCATTTTCCTTTTGCAGCTATACACATGATAAAGAAGCTGATACACACACATCTCAGTTCCTTTAGACAGGTTTTGGCCTGACACTGTAATTTTACTTCCATCACTGTTATACTCCTGAAGGGGAAAAAAGCACTTAGTTTCTGATGTACTTTTGCTCTTCATACAGCATAAGCAGCATAACTAGCCTGGCAAGCTGGCACACTTCACTTATCGGGCATTACCAGTACACTGCCTTTACACTTCCAGTACTGCAATGGTTGATTTATCTTACAGTGAAACATCAGTTAGGCTGCATGAGAGTCAAAGCACACTGATGGTATAAGAAATTAAAAACGCCACTGAAATATTACACAGTGTAATGCTGGAAGGCTAGGCTGAAGATCAACAATTTTCAAAAACACAGAATACACACATATGTTTACAAGTTTACTTGACCAATGTTCTAATAAACCAAACACGATGTCTAAGACTTCACTGCAAAACCTGACCAGAATCAGTCATATTCAGCACTTATTTAATCAACCAATAGCACATCAATGCAGTTAGCTGACAGCCCTGAGCATGAATTGCCTTGATCTACACAAGCCAGAGCAGCAATAGTCAGCTCTTCAGTCAATCAGATTTTTGAAAATTGTGGCAAAAAGCCAATAAAAGAAAGTATAAATTAATTTATGCAGCTATAATGGTATTAAAGGTAGTAAAGGACTCTGTGACTGACTATGCACCAAGTGGAAACGTTAGTCTTGGTTTAAGTGTTTCCCTTTTCTTTTTTGCATGAGGGAAGATGTCCTCACTACCTTCACTTAAGTTAACTGTATTTAAAGGGAAGAATGCATACAAACACTGAAGCATCAAGAGTCACCAGTCAAAATAATTACAAGTGGAATGAGACTCAAGTTAAAAATTCCAGCAATATCATCAGCTTGTTGGCTTTGCACATTCTGTACATCTTGAACACATTTCTAGTCTACATTCATGAACACATACCTGAAGGGTCTAGAGAACAACTCTTATGAGAAGCAGATGAGGGACGTGGGGTTATTTAACCTGGAGAAAAGCTGCCTCAGAGAAGAACTTATGGCTCTCTACAGGTTGTAGCAAGGTGGGTGTCAGCGTCTTCTCCCAAGTAACAAGTGATAGGATGAGAGGAAATGGCCTCAAGTTGTGCCAGGAGAAGTTTGGGTTGAATATTAGAAAAAATTTCTTCACTGAAAGTGTGGTCAAGCATAGGAACAGACTGCCCAGGGGAGTGGCTGAGTCACCATCCCTGGAGGTATTTAAAAGACGTGTAGATGTGGCACTTAAGGACATGGCTTAGTGGTAGACTTGGCAGTGCTAGGCTAGTGGTTGGACTCAATGACCTTCAAGGTCTTTTCCAACCTAAACAATTCTATGATTCTATGATTCTTTGCAAAACACTCTTCAGTTAAAAAAGCACCACAATGGGCAAATTTGCTCAATGTAAGCCAAGGGCAACAGCAAAGTCCAGTATGTTCCATCCACTAGTCCAGACACAAAAGAGACAGGAGAAACCATTCAGGACACCATACAAATAAAACAGTTAGGTTGCCCACATTCTAATGGAAGTCAGACTCATGCTTCCTCTCCAGTTAACTGAGAGAGGAAAAGTAATGCCACATACAATGAAAATTAAGATACATTTTTTCTTCATTCCGATTTTAGAATCGTACAGATAGTTAACTTACATCATAAAACGTTAAGGCATTGGCATGTGAACAACAGTACTCAAGCTGGAAAGTTCAAACACCTGCATTCTTTCATTGTAAAGGAACTATTCAGTTTATATGCTCCAGAACCTGCAGCAAAAAACACTATGTAGCAAACAATCTGTCTAGATACTTGAATGCATTCAGCAGATGGATGAAATGGTAACAACTTCTCACTTTCTCCTTTACACCTGAAATTTACCTTAAGAAGGCAACAACCATAAAACACACTAATTAGCCAGCACATAACACCAAAGCAAACAGCTTAACAGCACTGCTAGCACAACCTCCCCTTAAAGATCTCACAATGGTTTATTCCTTTATGTTCCAGTGAGTATACAAAAAACTCCAACCCTACAATGTTGTAATGCAATTATGCATGCATGGATGACTTGCATGTTCCAAAACAAAATGAAAGATAGGATGTGACATAAGAGCACCATCTGTCACATACATTCAGCAACCTCAGTAAATGTTTTATGTAAAAAATAAATAAATAAATAAATTAAAAAAAATATAAAATTCTCTTTAACAACATTCTTCTAAAAATTCTATTTGTTCACTTCTCCATTAGGAAGTATATTATGCAATCCGTTATGGACAGCATCAGAGTGATCCCTTGACCTGCATCTTAGGATGGGAAATATTTGCATTTGTCACCAACCACAGTGAGATGGTCACTGAGGACTCAACCACAGAAGAACTTGGGACTTACAGCAGATCCCCACTTTTTAGTTTCCCGCATAATCTAAAGCGGTCACCTTCAGTTCCTTAGGTCAACAACATAACAAGAAACTATTTCACTGGCAGCACCAGCAATCTCCCATATTACAGGCATCCCTGTTGTGACAGAAAGCCACTCCTGCTATAGCACCAATTCTGAAAGCCAGATTACAAAATTAAATTTGTCATAAATCCCTAAATTAACCAAATCACAATACTTACTGCTGGAAGCAGATTATGCAGTGGGGAAATCATTACGATACATATCACTGGAGAAGGAACATGATCATTTTCTAACCTCTTCCAGACTGCTGCTGCAAAACCCTCCAGCTATTCATCAGGAACTTCAAAACTAAACAGTCACGTGAATTATTTTATTTTAGTTTGCAGTGATTGCAGTGAACACAGTAAAAAGGGGTTTGGGGTTTCCTTTTTAAAGAACTGTCATATGTGCAGTGCAAGACCGGCGAAAGACAGCAATTTGTCAGCCCAGAAGACTGAAGTCTCTTTTTTGTTCTCTAAACAAAAGTAGCAGGACAAACTGCCAGTCCCAGAAAAGACCCAGGCAAGTCACCTTAACCTGAAGCGCCCCCCTCTGCCAGCTCTAACTCTCAAGAGTATTTCCCACAGCCATTCGTAACACTGAAACTGCTGAGAGAAAACCAGTGCAACCTTTTCAGAAACTTACTAAATCCTCTCCCCACCCTCGATGGGAGCAGAAGAGGATCTACCTTTTCTTCTTATCTGCAACAAATGGAAATAATTTTTAATTCAGATCATATGGCCTCCTTGGGGGAAAACAGAAATAAAAGCTATACATCCCTTAGTAGTTACTTCACTCAAAAGCACAACAGAGAATGCACTGACTCAATGCATATATTGGAATTCACAAATTGTAGAAAGACTGAACTGCATTACAGTCAAAAATGGATGAAATATGCCAGGAGATGACCACATGGATACCATGCTGGCAACCCAGGACAGCAGATGGTATAAACTGGAGACAATTGTAACTCACTGGGTAAAGCAGAAGAGTATAGTTTGCACAGCATGGGGAACTATGTGCAAAACATTAAACTTGACCTAAGGTATCAGGTTAATTGACTGAGTATAGAGTATATCAAAGCAATGATTTTCAAGATTGCAAATATGAATGGCTACAGGCCAGAGTACAACAAAAACTGTCTGTATCCTTTCAATTCTGTCATTCAGCGTCTTAGGAAGAAAACAAAACCTTTGTTTATTAAAATGTCCACTTCATAGCAGGTTGGAAAACACAGAAAATGCATTTAATAGAAACAACCTAAGAACACAGCAGAAAAGACAGAAACCCATATGTTCCTTGGTATAAGCATTAACAACAAAGGTCATTTTCAGCCACAGCATTGTCATTTTGCATTACACACATTGATTGGGCTGGTCAGATGACAAAGGAATTTAACTCAGCAGCTGCTGCTGTTTGAAAACCAAGTCTGCGGTGGTGGTCAAGCTGCCACCTTCTCTTTCTCCATAAGCTTCTAAAAGCCAAAATGTTGATTCTTTATTAAAATCATCATTCCCATTAGTTACAGGTTCAAATCTAGCCAAGGCGCTACAATGAGAAACTGTTCACCGCAACCTGGTGTTCTTGTGATGTGTTAGGCCCAGCTCAAAACAGCAATAAACTGAAACCTGCACTAAAGAACATAAAAAGAAATCACTACTTGTCAAGTAATACTTCCCTATGGACAACGCTGCACAGGGGATGAAGATGAAATGCACTATGAAGTAAATATTAACCTTAATATCTTTACCTTCACCACCCCTTGAAGAAGGTGGAGACTTAGACCAGAACTAAACACAGGAAATGAAAACTGGCAAAACTGTACTTACGTTCCATTTCTGAGGCTTAACACAATCCCGAGTGCCAGATTAATCCATTCTAACAGCATTCAACAATGCAATTACACTCTTCATGTTTTCAAATGAAACAGAGGGGGGGAATTCAGAGTACCTACAGAGTGACTATTTGTCTAACACTTATCTGGAAAGTAGTACTCAAAGAGCAAGAATCAGAAGTTTGAGGCATTGATTCAAAAGATGAACTCAGTAATTTTAGACCCTGACAGTCAACAGAAAGATGGAAGTCAGCTAATTCAGACTGCACAAACTGGAGTCCACAGAAGCCCATTCAGCTTGAACACACTGGCTTCCACTCCAGCACAAACGGCTCCAGGGGGCTGTTTTGTCTGGAATAGCTCCACACTCCACTGTAGATTCAAACACACACAGATGAACACAAGATGCAAAGCAGAAGTTGAAGACATATCTCATCATAAGCTTAGAGACCCAATATTTATAATATAAGTCATTGAAAAATAAAAGCAGCACTCTTGTGATTTTATTGATTGGGAGCGACCATTTTAAAATTCTAGAAAAAGTTTCATATTTATTGATCTTTTAAGGCTACAAATGTAATACTTGTAACTTTTACAGGCAATCACAATTTATCTACAAATACTAAAAGTCAGAATTCTCTTATCATGAGTAAATGTTAACTTCCATTCATCTCTCAAAAGCATATTAACATTTAAATCAAACGTTCTGCGTATGTTAAATTTTATTGTACAGTTACATAAGTAATAGATATTAATAAAAGTCCTGCCATTCAAATGAATTTTTTAAGGTGATAATTTGAATGATGTTAACAATAATACTGACATACCTAAAGCGAAAAATGCCAATTGTAGGAATTGTTTTTCAAACAATATCAGAAGATATATGTAACAACAGTTTCTATACATAGATGCTGATGGCAACAACAGCTCTCAGAAACGTGACTACCCCCAAGAAGAATTTTCTATATTTCTTAGTGTTCATACAATCTTTTACAGGCAGATCCTCCAGAACTAGCGGGAAAAAGCGCACCTTGTATTCAGCAGATCCCAGGACTCGGAATTCAGCAGCTTCTTATGAAATGAATTAGGAATGTTGTTTTTAAATAAGTCTTTGGAAACTTGTTATTTAAATACATTTAAATTATAAAAACACAGTTTTCCTACCCATTAACTCCATAAAACTTTCACTTTCAGTGACTTACAGCACAATAAAATACCATTTCACAGTATTTGCAAAATATTACTGAGCATCAGTCATGGCTTCCAGATGACTCTGACTTTACCACTGAACAAAACCAATCCACAGACATATACTTTCACATGCTGCGTTCTGGGAAAGGTGTTTTGTTTGTCACAAACGTTGACATTAAATTGGGCCTGAGATGATTACATTAAATTGTTTCATTAAAAAGGGCCTGAGATGCCACTGACCTTCTCTAATGGTGCCTGGAAGCACCACCCACATTGCTGCAGCATTGTTAGGGTCTCTTTCTAATCTGACCTTTTTTCTTGTCCTGTACACAGCATGCATTCTTGGCATGTCTTGACTAAGTGTTTATCAAAGTAAACTTGCACTGTTCAAGGCAGCAACATAGATGGCATTGTAGTACAGTCTGTGTGTATAAACACTGATGGAAATAGATTTTAGAAACTATTTATTCACAGAAAAATCTTTTAACTGTTCCAAGCTACTCCCATGTTCTCTTTTGGCAATACTAGACACAGCACATAACAAGATCCAGAAGGAGAAGCAAAGTACTTGTAAAAGTACAGTCATTAGAGGATGAGAAAAAAAAAAAATCCAGAAAAATGAAGTCAAAATCTACAGCTATAGGTACAGAGAATGCCGCTACAACACTCACAGATTTGAAACTTGCTGCACTACATATATAGTGCAATACTTATTTCAGGTGTACAATGAAAATCACCAAATGAGCCAAAGACTATATATTCTATCTGCTGCGATGCCACTTTAGATCCTCAGAATTTTTTTTCCCCTTGTAGCGTGTTGACAGCAGAACTGGAACTGCATCTATACATCCTTTTTGCAACTTAGAGAGTATGAAAGATCCTTGCCTAGAATGAGACAGAACCACAAACACACCTTTTGTAAAGTGGTGCGAGTGTATGAAGTGGGGTTTTTTAACGTGTTTTAGAGCTGTTACTGCTTTGCAATTTTGAAATTCAAATGTGTTTCCTCAGAGATCTAGAACCACCATTTATACTTATCTGAAAAAAAAAGTAACTTCCAGCAACCTTCAAACATTCTAACTGCACTAGAAAAGTAACCTTACATGTTTAGTGCCTCATAAGAAAAGCATGCCACTGGATCCACTAGCTGTAATACCAAAGAGCTGCCTTCTCTCAAGATCTTACAGAAGCATCACAGCAGCAATAGGACATTGAAAGGCACATCCCTTTTCATCAGGTGGAGGTGACTGCGGAATATAAAGCAGCAGAGACTGAAGCTCTTCTTCTATAACAGAACCAGGTATCCTGAAGACTTGTAAGTTAAGCTTCATGTGCTAAGAGTTTCTATAATAGGAAATGGAGATGTCAATATAGCTGACAAAGACAAGTTACCACAGAGGTGGCACAGCCCTCCATCACAACAGCAAATTTTACAGATACATCTGTAAGGTTACTAGAGTCCATCCCAACATCTACACAGATGTTACCATCTTTACCAGCCCTTTAGGACTACTCACCCTGTAGCACTCAAGCTGTTAAGATTTTCCATGCCATGTTACATCACACTCTCCTGAATGCTTACTGTTTTATGCCATGCAGAGATATCTCATCTGCGAAGTTTACAGAGTTAAAGGAAACATTCACACATCAAGGTTTCCTGCAGGTTTAATTCCTACCCCCTACAGTGTTGTTGGTGCTCACAAAGAAACACTCTTATCTTCTGAGAAAGTATGACTGAAAACTGTGATTTACACATCTTACTCTGAAAGCTGTTGTCAGTTTGAGGTTTAAAGATCAACCAAGAAAATTCCTTTTGCAGTGAAATATTCTAACAGCCCCTGACCCAAAAGAACAAAGAAAAAAGGATCAAGAGAATTTACACTAAAATGCAAGAAAAAAATTTTATATATATATGTGTGTGTGTACAATGAGACGCTCATCTGCCTTTGAATTATGATCTCTTTAACCTTGGAGCCTTTAGAAAAAGTGGCACAGGGATTTTTCACTCAAATACACAGTATAAGAAGGGAAGATATGAAAGCCGTTTGATTTTTTTAAAAAAAAAAAAGCAGATACGGTACTGATGAAAAGTCCAGCAGTACTGAAGAACACAGTACCTGTCTAGTGAAAAAAAATTATTTACAGGATGCAAGAATCTATACAGAAACCTTTGGTTCAGTGTTATCACAAATTCAGCAGAATTAAAGGGTTACAAAAGCATGCTCCTTGTGATTGTGTGCATGGATTCACTGTCTTTTTTGCTGTAATTGATCTTTTAGCACAATTCTGTTCAGCTTCAGAGATGCTTTCAGAGTTCAATAGACAGCTGGGGAACTGACAAGAATTGCATGAATTTTCCTTTTTCTTGCTCCATGGGAAGCCTTTGAGCAGCCCCACAGAAATGTTCTGAAGTACTCACAGGGGAGAATAACTTTAAGACAGGGAGACATGAAACCCTGAAAAGAAATATAATAGAATATTTCTCTATAGAATATTGTCTCTGGAGGAGAGAGCTCTGTGGTAACAGAAACGGAATGAAATTAGGCAGCACAAAGTCAAAGAAAACACAGTCTCAAAAATTTCTGCTACGAGCTATGACAAATCATGCAAAAACACTAGAAGGGCCACAAGAAAAAAAAAAACAAAAACGGGTCTACCTTGGCCTGGGAAACAGAAGTGATAGCTCCAGCACTGAAGCAGAACTGAGAAAATCTAGTCCACTGCTGCCAAATGGTTGTTCAACTTCTTAAAAACCTTAAGTGTATCTCACAAGGGCTCCTTCCTAACAAAGAGTAGTATTTTCCTAACATCTAATCTAAAGCTCATTTATTGTGATAGTTATTTCACAAGCTAGAAAAAGCAATCACCACTCTCAATATATGATGTACAGAACTTCTCAGACTTCTCTAAAATCAACTAAAACAATTCCTTCAAGCATTCCTTCAAGGTGGAATGTCTGCTCTATCTTTTATGTTGCCCTCCTCTAGACTTAACAGTTTGTCTTCATCAAGTCTACCATGAGACCATAAAGCTAGAAAATTACTCCAGCTGAGGACTTTGAATAGAGGAAGAGTCCTGTTCCATGTTTTACTGTACTTTTAAAAAGTTTCTGTGTCTTACAATGACATTTCTGGTTTTTCACAATATTACAGCCCACATTATTTCTGCAGGACCCACCCCACCTAAGACACCATTCTGCTTAGAAGGCACCTGATAACTACATTTTATATTTCTTCAATCCTTTGAGAACACAAATGATGAAGCGTATCTTTGCCATACTTTCCTCTTAAGTGAATTCTCACATGGAAGGTAATACAGAAAGCAAGTCAAGATCTTGTGTACCAGTTGCATCTCCTCGCCTACTATACCAGTTGACGTATCAAACATCAAATCTGATATATTTATTATTGAAAAGCAATGGTGACATTTTTCTCCACCAGGTCTGTATCACTAAGTATCTGTATATAATTTAATCGTGTTAGTATTTTCCAAAAAACTTTTTCGGAGTTAAAATTGAGCTGGTGAGTACTAAACTGCCTGGTTTCCCCTCATTTTGAAAGAGGAGTAGCAAACCTCAAATAATTACATAAACAACAGGACTGTGACCTAAAATTATAATCAGCCTTAAACATCTAAGAAAGGTGTTTTTAAACTAAAGAATTATATCAGAACACTCAAAACATTACATGAAAAATTAGAAAGCAAAATGAATTCAGTCTAAGCATGAAAGCAGTAACGTTCTGGACAGCCTTTTAGATATACATGCACACAGCAGGATAACTAAACAGCTGTAATGCTATGCTTGATCACCTTACAAAAGTTATGATATGAAGAAGTTGTCTGCAATATCAGTGAGTGGAGTTGTTGATACAAATTATTCATACAGTTGTGGAATTATGACACTGGTTTGTTGGTTTGTGTGTGAGGTTTTAAATATTTTTATTTCTTACAAGTATCTTCATCAATATTTTGAGAAAAGATACTCCAGCGCATTCAACTGCATGAATATTTCCACTTGAACTCCTTGCCCTAGAACCTCTGTAGTATCACATTAAAATAAATAGCCTTAAACTTTATTAACTCTAACTAAAGTGCCACTGTCCTTCTTTGGACCACTCCATTTCTCTGAGGCATGCTTCTGAACATTTGAAGAGGATGACACTAATTTTTCTAGTAGTAGTATAAAAACATTGGAATTATCCTTTGCCCTATTCTTTATCCACATTGGAATTTGCTTACTTTTTCTAAATTAATTGTATACAGAGGAAATGAGGCACAAATTGCATAAACGGAAACCAGTGTCCTGGCTACTGCTTTTGACTTCCTGAGTTTTTACCCGTTAAGTGCATCCAAGCTGTTGAATTTTTCCTCTACTGCACACAGGTACCCAGGCCAGGCCAGTGCAATCTGTTACACTGCCCACCTGACAGTTTTGGTTTATTCCTTTGACCTTATTGATCTTTTCCATCTTCAACTATTCTAAATAGCTAGGTGTCGCCTATTGCTTTCAGCACAACTGTAACTATAACCTATCACCCCATTTAACTCAAATTCTACCTTTTTTAGATGCACAAATTATCAGACCAACACTGCTGCCACACTTTAAAATCCACTGAAAAGCTGAAGAAAGTTTGAGAAACACACAAGGAGTGTTTTAAAGAGAAAAGACCAATACGCATTTTCCTCAGCAAACGGCCCCCCTTCGCCTCCCCGGTCAACACTCCGCTTCCCTGCGGGTCCGGGAAGCCGCGGGACACAGAGACACTAACTGACTTGACTGACTGACTGACTGACTGACCGACACACTCTGCTAGCATAAAGTCATCCACCGTTGTCCCTGGAGGGGACGGCACCAGGCCTCTCCGCGGCGTGCCGGCCCCGCAGCGCACGGCCCCCGCAGGCGCAGAGGCCCCGGGCCTTCCCCTCAGGGGACCCGGCCCCCGTCCCTCAGGCGGTGGCACCGCGGCATCCCGCAGCCTGCTCGCCCCCGCAGGGTGCCGCCGCGGCGGGGCCTGGCCCCGCACCGGCCCGCCCCCAGGCCGCGCCTCCCCGCCGGTGCCCGCCCCCCCGCGGCGCTCACCAACAGAGGGACCCCGAAGGTCATGGTGCGGCCCCTGCACAGCTTCCGCAGCCTCTCCATAGGCCCCGGGGGCGCCCTCCCGCCTCCGGCCCGGCCGCAGCGCCTCCGGCCCGGCCGCAGCGCTTCCGGCGGGACGCGGGTCCCATCGCCACAGCGGCCCCCTCCGCCGCGGCAACGCGCCCGGGGAAACTGGGTTCCGCTGTGGTGCGCGCGTCCGCCGCTGCCCGCCGGGCGTTGCGCTGAAGGGGTTGGCTGTGGCGACGCGGAGCACGGCACTCAGCCAGCCGGCGCCTGCGCTGCGGGGCCGGCCCTGGGGAGCTCTCAGCCCCGCGTCTGCAGAGGCAGCTGCTGCCTTGCTGAAATAACCCCGTGAGCTGGCGCGGCCGGGGCGCTCCGCCGTTACGGGCGTGTGTCAAAAGCCCTTTGAAGTAACGGGCGTTTCCTGAACACACAGAGCGGGGCGGCGGGCACCGGGCTGGCCGGCGGATGGCCTCGCCTGGGAGGGCGCGCTGGGGCCGCGCCGGCGGTGGCCGCGCTGCTGGGGGTTGCGTGGCTTCCGCTGTGTGCGGGGTGAAAGGGCCGGGGCTGCAGCCGTGCTGCCACCTGCACCTGCGTGCGGCCGGGCCTGAAGGCCGAGGGTGCCGGTAACAGCGTGTCTGTGCTGAGAGGGGAAAGGGGGCTTACAGTGGTCTGGCGCCGCGGCTGCCAAACCTGGGCTGGCCCGAGCCCCTTGGAGATTTCGGGCCCGGTGTTTTTCATCTGCCATCTATGGCACGTGGAAGGAGAGCTTCCCACCCATCATTCCAGCTTTTTTATGCAACGCACTACTTCTGTTAGGTGTTTGTACAGCACCTGGCACGGGGACATTCTCATTTTTGGATTAGGGCTGCTGCACGTTATGCTTTTGTTCTTGCTGTTGATTACATTAGAGATCAGAAGACATACTCTCCAGGCACAGGCTGCGATGTGTTCACATATCACTGCAGCCAAAGGCTCTGCCATGTTCTGGTAGCCAGTGGCAATAGCAGAGCGGAGCTGGGAGAATGAAAGCTCGTCTTTTAAATACCTCCTGAGTCATGGCACAGCCTTTCCACAACCCAAATCATTGCCTGATGGAGAGAGCACAGTGGTGACAAAGTGGAACAGGGCATCTGCTGCCTCCGCTCACAGAGCAATTTAAAACTATTTGAAAACAAAATATTGATGATTACTTCCTTTGGTCTTCTCCATTAATCACATCAAGGAATTGGTGGAGGTACTTAAGTTTTCTGAACGTGTCAATAAGCCACCATATACATACAAACTCAAATCAGAAGAAAATCAAACATGAATAAATAAGACGAAACTAACATTATTGCCATCCAGTGGCCACTAACTTGTTCTGAGAGCCTCTCCAGCCTAGAGGCAAATAAACAGGGCAGAATAGCAAAAAAAAAAAAATGTAGCAGGGAACATGATGCTTCTTGAGTAACTCAGTAACATGAAGGCAACATCGGTCTGAATTCCAGAAATGCAAACTCTCAGCTGGGAGCAATGAGAGAGAGATCAGGTCTGTGGCTATCCCTGCACTGTGCCGAGACTGGGATGAACTCATCACAGAGCACAGACTCTCACCCAGGGCCTTTGAAAGCACAACTGTCCCTTTTAAAACTTCATTAAGAGTTGGAGAGATAAGGGGCTCAAATCACAAGCTCGGGAAAAAGAAGCCAACTGACAAAAAAAAAAAAAATCAGTAAGAATAATCTCTTGAAATTATGAGAGTTGCTATTACAGATACAGACAGATGTGCTGAGAAGAGAGGTTATTACTTACCTCTTTCCTCTCACCCTAACTTCCCCTAGGAACATTTGTATTGTAACTAATATTCCAGCATTACGCTAACCTTATTTTCAGTCTTACTGACCCACCTGAGTACTATGAGGTCTCTGCTAGAGACGTGACCCACAGGTGCCCATGTGCAGTTGGTTCCCTCTCATTTCAGCTTTTAAAAGGGCACCAAAAGTCCTGGCAGCAAGAACAAGGGTTAAGAGTTTGTGCTTGTGTCATGGGGTGCTCTTGTTGAGATTCATAAGCTGCTCTTTTGTTTTCATTGATAACTATCGGTATCTAAAATTTTCCTGTGGTATTATGCTTTGAAACAGCAAGAGAAAGGAAATGTGTAACCAAATACATACATGATGTAATTGCATAACAACAACAATAATTTTGTAATAATTGGAAGGATAAGAAAAGTGCCTAAAACAAACATGCTTTGCCAGAGATTAACAGTAAATTAGGCTTTTAAAATGTCTTCATGTTTAATATTTGAAAATGCTGTTAAATTACAGAGGTAAAGCTATCAACAATATATATTTTATTTCCACAGTGTCCCTTTGTTCTTCTCGTTGGTTGGTCACCTTAACAGAGGGGGGTGGGGAGAAAAGATTTTGAAGATTTAAATAAATTCCAGTTTTGATTTACAACAGAGGTTTGATGCCTCCTTGATGTGACCACTACTGTCATAAACAGATGGACAAACATAAAAGTAGATAAACAAACATCTGGGTTTTGTGACATTGACATCTTGCCCCAAGTGTTGTTCCCAATACTTCAAGCACATGTGCATGTCCCTAAGGAGGCCGAATGTAGCTTTCTTGTCCAGGTTACCATACAGCCAGTTTAGCATTTTTTACTTTGTCAAATACTGAGAGAGGGTTTTCCACGTGAAACGTGCCTCTGGAGCCCTAGTTCTCTTCTAGATGTATACATGGTGTATCTGGAGCTCAGGTGCAGAACAGAAACACAAGGGTGATGGCTGGCTGGCTTTTGTCACATTAGGAACTAGGTGTTTCCAACTGCAGTTTCCCCGGCCTTGACAAAAGCTCTGGGAAAGCCTCTTCTCACTTTCCTCCAGAGAAGGACCTAAAAAGAGATTTTAAATTCTGTGCACATAATGTGCTGCTGGCTATTGGCAGGCACCCTGGGCACTTCAGACAAATGAAGTTTTGCACTGCTGGTTTGGGCTGCAATGACCATGACTGCAGGGGAATAGAGTGCAACAGTACATTGTGTAACATGGTTTGTGGGCAATGGGATGGAGAATAGGATGGAAATCTTATTAAACATCCCTGAACAAGCCAGGGTAATCAAGATCGGTGCTGGACAGGATACCAGGAGAGCTGCAGAATTGCTCACAATGCAGTATTGACTCTAAGTAGCCAAGGTTGATAAGGAACATCAGTTCAGTACAGAACCTGCAGCAATTTGTTCAGAGGATGAAAATGAGAGGCATGTTATAAAGGTTTTGTTGCCCAAACATGCATCACTTCAGGAGGCGGTGGAGTGAGGCTATTCTGTGAGTTATATTTCCATCCAGTAGATCTCTCCAAAGCCTCCTGCTCCACTAGGAGCATGCACATGTAACAAATCATTAAGTGCTGTCTGCGCAGACATGATGTACATCATAGTCAAGACCTTCAGCCCTGAAAGCACACACTTCTGTATACCTGAGCTAAAGAAACAGCTGGTTGGACTTAGCATGCTATTGCGACCAATAAAAGGAAACAACCACCCATCTTAAGGGCTTGTAGTTCTTTCTGGTTGGAGGGTGGAAGTCCTGACTTGGTAGTAGCTGTTGAGAACAGCATTTCTAAAATTGCAAACCCCTCTCAACACTGTGTCTGTTCCTTTTTCATCCTCCCTTGTGTAGCCAAGAGGAGTTGCAAGAGAGATAGGGGGCCTGGATTTTCCCTTTGATTCTCTCCTACATCTTCTGACTAGAACTCCTAGTGAGGTAATAGAGTGGAAGAGTTGGTTTACTTTTCCTTTCCTCCTCCTCTGTTTTCTCATTAGCTGTCAGCATGAGCATAAATACATGCAAGGACCACATTTTTGTCAAGAGCCAGCTTGGAGAGGCCAGCGAGCCAGTTGTGCCCATTTTTTGTGCCACTGAAACAGTGCACACAATGGAAGGCACCATGGTGGCCCATGCATTGGAAGGGTCATCCATGCTTTCCAGATGTGGCCCTAAGTTTCCCCCTCCACCTCCAAAAAGGGAGGAGAAGGAAACAGGTTGACATTCTTTGGATTCACCACTGATTTTTCACCTTCTCGGCTCGAAAATAGGCTGGGGAAGAATGGCTCTGGAGCCACATTTTAGGTCTGTGAGTGCAGGAGGAAAATCTGAAGGAAATCCCGACCTTCCCAACAGATTCTCTCTCCTACTTCTTGTGCTCAGGAGGGCCATTCCCCCAAAGACAGCCAGCAAATGTCAGCTCGGAGAGAGATTCCCCAGGGAATCTGGGGGAAAAAAGCAAACCAGGAACATTGCCTAGAAGTAGGGGAACTGAGAGGGGTCTGTGCCAAAAAGCACCAATATGGTCAACAGTCATCTCTGCACCTACTTAGTAGCTGCCTCTAAGCACTAGCCCCATCCTCTTTTTGACCCCAAAGAAAAGCCACGGTAGCACATTCATTTTCTATGTTCTTTGTTACTGTTTTCAAGAGCAGGACAGTAATTCGAGCTCTTAAATTTGAGTACTGAAAACTAGTGGTTGTAGAACAGCAGCACCTTTCATTCATCCTTCACTTGAGTTCAAAATGTGATAGTTACAAAAGGGATGGGGCTGAGTAGAGCTTGTTGCTGGTCTAAGAGATGAGAAGGTTGAGTTCTGGCTCTGCTTCCTTCACTGGGTGTGGACAGGAGATTTGTCATAGGGGAGTGACAAACCCAGTCAAAATAGAGAGGAGGCTGCTGGGCTCACATGGGTGGGGGAAGAGATAAAAAGATAAAACAGTTCCAGAGAAGGAACATCACAGTATGGTGCCCCCCTGCCTGTACACATGCTCTCAAGCCTGAGAGAGTCAGCATTTCTCCATGGGTCAAGGAGCATGGGGGCCCTGGGAGGAGAGTCCAGTTCAGTCACTATACTCCTCAGTTCAGCATTGGGGTTCACAGTCATTTTGCCAAGCAACTGTAGTGGCAGCCCTCAGAAAAGGGACTGAAGCTTCACCTCCTTAGTAGAAAGGGTCTTCCCTCCCCTGTGCTGTCCATTGAGGAAGAGAGAAACCAAGGTGTGTGAAAGGGTGAGAGAAAGAAATAGTACAAGAGAGAGGGGTATGTTATTTGAGGGCATACTGGGCACAGTTTAGACCCGAGTATGTCTACAGGTTCGTGATGTGCCTGAGGCTGAAGGGGCTGTGGAGGTGGAGGGGGACTCCTCATCTGTTGTGTCCCCCTGCTCCTCCTTGTGGAGGCCGAGGCTGATGTGGCTCTGCAGGGCTGCTGGGGTCAGCCACTCCTTGGGGAGGCAGCTCTGGAGGAAGGGGATGCATGAGCTGAAGTAGGCCAGGCGGTTCACCCAGCGTGGGATCTCTTTCCCACATAGTATCTGTGGAGCAAACCAAAAAGGAGCATGGTTAATAGTACAAAAAAACCACAGGCATAGCGGCAATGTCATCCCCATCCGCATCATCACCTCAGCAGAGTGAGTTCCCTGTTGCTCAGAAGAGAGCTGTTTGAAATGTAGCAAGCATCTTCTGCAGTCAGAAATAGCTATAAATGCAAATGACTACACAACTGCTTGACATGCACAGAAAGCCCTGCCAGCCATAGCCCTTGTGAGCATCATAACAGAGACCAAGGCATCATGGTCCTCAACAGCTCTGGCCACTGTTCTCCAGGCAGTCCATGAGTAAAAGGACAGGCCTGCTGGTGCTTCTAACCAAGACAATGACACTCATTTTCCAAGTAACTCAAAAATTTTGGAAAAATATTTAGGCTGTTGCTGTCTGGACCTTGAGGAGCCCAGAAACTGAGCCTGCCTAGGTGGATGGAGATGCCTGAGAAGCTATTCTTGCTGCTTACTTTTCTTCCTCGGCTGGATCAGTCAAGCTATAGTATCTGGGGGTCCTTTTCCTATCCTAGCACATCACCCTGTAATTTATCCTCATATGGTATTTCCTAAATGTGGGAAAGAAAGCAACAAACAGAAAAATACTAGCTTCTCACTAGGCCTGTGTTTTATCATAGATGCTCCTGGCACTGATTTGAGTTACACTCTGGCTAGCACAGATGCTGTTTTCCAAGGTCATACCACATTCAGCATAATGAAACAACTTGCTGCATACAGCTGACCTTCTCTTCTGTAGCATTTGACCACACATACATACAGGTGCCAGATTTTAGTAGCTGTGTCTGGCTTTGACCACGTAAGGGAAATTTCCCTTTATGTTTTACCATTCCCCTTACCAGACACAGAAGAGGCAGGTGGAACTGATCGGGTGGGGTGCCTCAAGAGCCTGCCTTTTGTAAATATACTGCCTCTGCGGCCCTGCACCAGGATACTAGAGCCTGAAGCCTGTGGCAGGTACAGTAGTCATAACAGCCGAATTCTCCTTGCCTCCCAGAGATGTCTCCCATGGAGCAAGACAGGCGGGGGGGAAACTGCACCCCACAGTCACACGATTCGTGTGGATCAGTGGTTCCAGGGTTGTCCGTGCTGTACCTTCTGCCAATGCTAAATCCCTCTGCTCTCCTCCAACACTCTTCCCAGCTAAAACTACACTTAATTTAATACTACTTACTCCAAAAATTAAGAGGGTGTTTGTAATCCACTAAGGACGTTATTTGGCGAGATGTATGTCATCGACAAGTGAAATGCAGTGCTTAGAGGTTTCAAGAGATTTTCAGGGAGCACGAATGGAGCAGTTGCTAGAGGATGGGCTGTGCTGCATTCTAGTTGTT
Organism: Falco peregrinus; assembly: GCF_023634155.1. Lineage (NCBI taxonomy): Eukaryota > Metazoa > Chordata > Aves > Falconiformes > Falconidae > Falco > Falco peregrinus. The sequence continues at coordinate 79,068,440 of NC_073721.1, forward strand.
ATGGCTGATGAACAAGCAGGTCCTCCATGTGTACAGCCCAGGCAGGACGATCTAAGCCCCCCTCCAACAGTCACCTTGAGGATAAGGGGACTGACTTGCTCCAACAGCATGGAGTTTCCAGTGAGGTGTGGAGAAGGTGGCAAACCTGTGACTGTACTAATTTGACCATGGAACTCACTTTATTTTGATATGCATTGTTTAAAAATCAACGTGTGAAACTGAAGACATTATCATTGGGTATCAGAATGAACACAGCCATTTAGCTGTTAAAATTATTTGCAATAATTTTATAATAAATAATATATATATAATAAATAAATAAAATAATTTGCAAAAAAAATATAGACTGTTCTTTACCTAATACACCCCCCAAGAACTTTTATTTCAGTTCTTACTGATGCTGCATTCTACCTAACTTCAGATACGGCTATATGAATCTGTATTTTTGAAAATTTTAATCTGGGGACAGTTACTTTATTAGCAATTATTCATCTCCACCCAGATCCCTAGTTTCCATTGCTACAGCTATCGCCTGATCCTGTGAGCAGATGACCTCTCCACCTATGTTTAAGACTCATTCACAGAAAATTTGCTGATCTATTTGATTTTCGCACCAGACATATCTGACCATTTTCACAAGAATACTGCTGAATTTTTAAAATTGTATTCAATATGTCCTACTCAAACACTGAACCTGAGCCAAAGCCCAAAACTTCAGCACAATTGCTTCTAGATTTTTTAGCACTTGTCTTTTTTTCTCTCTGGGAACTTAGGCAACGTATTGCCAGTGTAGAAGGTAACTCAGTTTAGGGTCCTTGCTATGTATGCATGCATGTCAGTTTAGTTCTTAAGCAGTCGTAAGTATTAATAAGGACTTCCCCAAGATATTAATAGGAAAACAAAAAAAATAGGAAAAAAAAAAAGGGTGTGATTCTTTGGGAAAATCAGCTGAAACAACAGAGAAGCACAAGGTAAAACTGGCTGAGATGGAAATACTGGTTTTTTTTCTTTTCTAAGCAGGTCCCCTAGCAACTGAAATAGCAGTTCCCAATGTGGAAGCAGTGCTGAGATATTTGCCTTTTGTTTATGGAAGCTTCTCACCCAGAATGAATCAGTAAGTCAAGGAAGAACCAGAAAAAGAACAGAGATATGTGGGCATCAGGCCATCAATCATCAAAGGGCAGTTTTTGGAGCTTAAGGAAAATGTTGAAGTCAAAGTGGTTTTCCTTTCCTCAGTTACACTTGTCCTCACCTCTTGTCAGTGAAGCCTTGTTACTATTCCACACCAAAACACAACTTTCAACAGGAGCAAAAAGGCAACAGCAGGGAATGCCACTAACACTACAGCCTTCTCTGTGTTTTTCACTCCTTTCCATAAAACATATTGTGCTGGAGCATCCAGTAGTGCTTAACTAATGGTGAAACATCAAATAAACCTGACTGCAATGGGATTAAGACACCCGAGTTTAAATAAAACAGCACAAGCAAGATAAAGTGGGTGTTTTCCAATTGTGTATGAAGCCACAGAAAAATCCACCTACTGCAGCTCTTCAGGGCAATTCTCAACTGAAAACCACACACTGGAAAAATAAACTCACAGAAGCCTATTACCATCCGTTGTTTCCACCAGCAGAATTATTTTTTAGATGTTTTTAGAGTTTAGGATTTTACAGAGGTTTTTTTTCTTCCTTGCCAAGCGAGTGGGGTTTTCCCTTTTGAAGGGGGTAAACATCTCTGTGATGGGTCACGTACCTGTCCGGTCAGAGTTGGTAAATAAATAATAAACTGTTACGGGTCAGAAATTGCTAGTTCTCACCATCATACAAAATTTTCCTGCTACCATCCCTTCAGGAAAGGTAACATACCTGTAGTGGAGCCTGAGCTTGGCACTGGACAAGAAAGCAGCTGAGCCTTTTTATATGTAGCTGACCGGAGAAGGAACTTCAAACAGTCACAGGAGGGCTAAGCCTATGTGAGATACAAGCCTGAGATGTAAGCTCAGGGGCCAGTTATAGCTTGTCTGAGGTAGGAAAGTGTGATGGGAAACCCTGTGGAGTACATGACAGGCTGGACTACTGGCAGCAATGCCTGGAACACCTCAGCCCCTGTGGGACCTCCCTAAGTTTTGCAAAGCTCCTGTGAACAGTGTCTGGCTATCATTGCCGAGCGTGGTGCTTCCTTGTCTTCTTCTCACTGTCAGGTCCTTGAAGGTGCGAGTTATTCTCAGCCCGCAGAGGCAGCCAATCCCAGTCCCAGGCGGAAATCCAGTGCTTGGGATAGCACGCAGCTTCTGACTGCCCACCGAGGGACCAGTCCCCCATTTCAGGCAGCCTTCAGTGAAGGCTGCGTGTACTTGCAGCTTCCACTGAGTGGCACCTGGTGATAGAAAGCCAAGTCTCCCACAGCTGCCGCTTCTTCTGGGGGCTCTATGTAAGAACTGCAGATGACCCAGATGGCATCTGCAGAGTCAAGTGGAAACAGCGGTTCAGACATCCGTGGCTGAAGCCAAATGGGTGGGAGAAATTGGACCTGACAGTTTGGGTGCTATTTCTGGGCAACTGTCAAATCCACACCAGGATTTCAACTCATCAAGAAACAACTAATTTGGGATACAAAAGGATCCTTAGAGCACCTTAAGCTGTGTCATTTTGTACTAAACAGTCACTGATTAAAATGTATAGACTGCCCTGGGAGTAAGGACTGCACCCCATTACTCTTCCCTGCCCTAAGAACTAGGTGCCACAGCTCAGCAAGGCCTTAACACTTCCCTCTAAAGCTTTACTGTGGGCAGGGGAACAGCCTAGCAGATGGGAAGCACCCGTTTAGATGCCAGCCAGCAATGGAAGAAGCTAAGTCTCCTGCCTTCTAGAGGACAATGCCATCAATGTGCTGCATTTTCTGAGGGCTTTGGGTCTATGGGCGTATGCTAGACATTATTTGAGATAGTCTAACAGGCTGAACCCCTTTCAAAACAAAGTGAAGGGCTGATTAGTTGTAGATCCTAAGAGAAAGCTCTCAAATGCAATAGGTTCTGCTGGGTGATGCAATTGGAGCAATTCAGGCCACGTACAGAAGTGTAACTCCAGGCCCTTGGGAATATTTTTGAAGTGAGCCCTCCCAAAGGCACCGTGTAGTGCTCTGATCCATGAAAATCAAGATAAGCAGAGGCAACATTACAGTCCTCAAACAATACAGGCTAATTACTTCAATTCTTGTCTTCAAACTGCGGCTTGGGGAGTTCAGCACTGAACATCTGCTGAACCACCCACTGCCACTTCCATTTAGCAGCCTTGCTAAAAATGAAGTGGCGTCCACATGGGGCACGTATCCATCTGAGCTACTGTACAGTATTCCCCTTGGTGTGTCTTAGAGAATGCAAAGGGCTTTTATTGGCACCTGAAGAGTCTAACACACCCCAGAGCACTTTAAGAGCAAAGGCTTTAGAGCCCAAGGGGAATCTTTACAGTGCTTGCACAAGCTGGCTCCTACAAGGCCTAGACAATATAGCACAGATGATGCTTATCAGTATTTCAGAATAAGGCCATTAGATACAAACCAGCACACCTGCCCAGGCAAACCTTGCAGGCTGTGCTAGGGCAGCCAAAAACCATACAGAAAAAGGAAGCATGGCCATGTGATGAACCTAGTACTTAAACACATCTGGAATAAACCACTAACTCAACGCGCAGGGACATCTTTTTTGCCACCTTGCAAAAACTAAACTGGTAGTATAACTGTCCAGTCCTGGCAGAACGAAGGGAGTTTGAGTGCATCAATGAGGAATATACCTCTAGCTCTGCACTCCTAATCAGCTGCTCTACATGGTGTATATCCTGAAAACAACATTCCTCAAAGACAATGGACATACAGCCTTTGCAACATACCTGAAAGCACAGTCTCACTTTGGCAGAGTTGGCATGCTAGGATCAATTGCTTGAAACACATTTATTGTATAGTTACTGTGTAAAAATGACAATTTCTACTCTAGGGAATGTAACTAGCCTGTGGGGATCAACAGAATAGATGAGGTGGCACTGGGCTGTGAAGCTGCATGAAGCCCACATTCAGCAGAAGCTGGCATGGCCTGCGTCTTGCAGAGGAAAGCGTACAGCTAAGAAACTGTAGATGAGTATGAATGAGCTCAGCAATGACGCTGTGTTCTGGGAGGTAGCAACCTGAATCAAAGGGAGGAAGGGAAAAGCCTTTTAAATGAATTTAAGCCACTGTCTAAAATGCCCCCCATTCTCCTATGCTATCTCTTTTTGATCCACATCAGGCAGGACGTTGACGCTCCTATGCCCTCTCCAGGAGTGCAGGTGTTTCTCCCATGTAAAGCAGAAGCATCTGCACCATCTGCCTGAGACTAGGCAGGAGTGAGGAAAAAGGAAAGCACTGAAAGGAGGGACTAATACCCACAGTCTTGCGCCCCTTATGATGCTAGTTAGGACATGTCAGTCACCTCTGTGGTGCTGTGGTGGAAGGACAGAGTTGACTCTATGCACGTCTGCATGCAGAGAGATGCCAAAAGCAGAGACAATGGAGTAGATAGCTCTGGGTCAAACAAGACAGCTGGCTTACAGCACCTCAGCACTGTTTCAGCCTCACTGGCCAGGCTACCAGTGGAGAGGCACGGTGGCTGCAAATGTGACATCTTGATGAACCGCGTTCAGGGCTGAATTCTGAGCAGCATCGCTGATTAGTTATGTACCAACACTGGAGCATAGCAGTATCCTCTTTGAGCATGAAGGTCCTTGTAACCAGCGCTTATAAGTACAGCCAGCAGCTGCAGGGTGACGATGTAGGCAGCAAGTGGCGTCATAACAAATGACCATTTCGGGAATGCAGAGTATAATTAAGTCTGGGCTTGCTGGTGGCATTTAAAACAATGAATCTCCCACCAAATGAATGAACAACTGTAATTCATTCATATTACCATGATGATGTGAAGAACTGCCTTCTCCTCGCAGGTGCCATTTCAAGACCAGTGGCTGAGAACAGCTGTTGCCTAACACAGTCATTCTTTCAAGTGTTATGGACAGGCTGAACATGACCAGGCCAACCCATATACATAGAGGGGTGGACATCAAGAGCATCTATTTTTTACTGAATAGCTAACCAAGAAAATCCTCCGTTTCAGTCTCAAGCCTAGTGAGCAGCAGGTTATTGTGGATAGAGATAAAATGAGAAGAGAGAATACAAGAATTCATAGGAACAGGGAAAGCCCTTCTGTCTGGCAGTGTTGGCAGGACTCCTAAGCAAAAGGTTCTGGTCTTAAAATCCTATCAACACACTTATTTCATTTACACTCCTGACACTTCTCATTTATCAACAGGCAGTGGTGAAAAGGACAGGGATTTTCTTTGCCGTGTTCATTTGTGAAAAGGAGGCATCTGTTCTCAGGCATTTGCACACACAAAGACTCAAGGGCTCCATGACGGTGTGACTAGAGATGAAGTCCCCAGATAATATGAACTAACTTAACTCCAAGGTATTATGCTTATTTATAACAGATAAGGAAAACGGGTTTGGTAAGACAGATGCAAAAAGCATATAAAATAAAATAGATGGTTCAAAACACCCACACTTACACCAGCCCCAGACATCTTAAGATATTTTTTTTTTCGAATTTACTCTTGATAATATCATCACATTTAATCTTTTACTTGGCATCTCATACTATTCCTCCGCAAAATAGATAGATAAGGAAAAGAAGATGGACTGAGACCTGAAAGGTGCATGTAAGAGTTACCCACTAATCCTTTTTGTTGGACTACAGGACTCATGCAGGATAGCAAGGCTAGAAGGGTTAACAACAGAAAAAAAAGTTTATACTTTTAAAGCAGCCTTCATTCTATTGACTTCGCAAATACTTTATAAATTTAAACAACTACACAATCTACACCTAGAAATCTCATTTTACCACTGCAGAGAAGCCACATCTGCAATGCAATATTTATTAACTGCATGCAGTCAAAATTGTGCATACATTTGGGCAGAAACAAAAGAAAAAAAAGCATTCATCTGAAACCATAAGGATAAATTTATGGGTGCAGGACATCTTTACTAATAAACTTCTTCTAAACATACATGGTTGGTTAGAAATGAGAAAACAAACACAGCCTGTTCTCCATAGAGCTAAACGTTCAAAGGCTGCTGCAGTGAAGCAAGTCTTTCCACAGTCTTCAGTGAGGACTAGCTCAGGTGCCAGAAAATAAAGCTTTCCTAATGTTCTTTCATGTCCCGTGGTTGTTGGGGATTTTTTGTTTGTTTGTTTGTTCGTTTCCTTCTCTCTTTTCTGTCTGTTGGGAGCATTGTGTCCCCTGCCATTATCAGAATCACAGGTAGGCTTTTACACAACGAAACGGCGATCTCGTCCTCTACAACAGAGGCAACTGAAAAGCAACCGTTGACTAAGGCAAACCTGAGTTTTACTTGTCTACTTAGGATCTGCTGAAGACTGGTTTATAAAAGCTTCTGCCGCTTCTGACTGCAACTCAAATGCCACCTGAAGCTCCCTTCTCTGGTGTTTAATCCTTTCTCTCCGATAGCTTTCAGGCTAAGGAAAGCTTCCTATTTTTTAATAACGTCATAGTGAGAACTCATATGTGGCTGGGGATGGACCTGAAAAGCTTCAAGCTTGAATTATTCACTGGTGCTTAAAAAACTGCTCTCATTTGGTCCATGATTCAGCAAATCTGCCTTTTTCAAAGAATTTGCTAAAAGTCAAGCTCCTCTAAGAAAAGCAGGGTTCTGATGCAAGTTTCTTATATGCTGTCAGCTTTGCCTTGGCTGAAAAAGGACAGCTGAACAGACAGAGATAAAAGAATATGCACTATTATCTCCTGTCACTTCAGCACAGCTCCATACCCTGTACCATTAAAGTAAGATGCCTCTGTTCTACCAAAGCTCCAGCCACATTGGCAAAGGACAACCAAGACAGCCATGCCATCAGGGAAGTATACATCAGACAAAGCTCCAAAGCCAGTCACAGAAATATCTTACACCGTACTTCAGTCAGGAGAGGTGGGTATTTCCTGCTAGTCACACTGTTATGCAATGACAAAGCCTCCCCCTGCTACTATCAGTGGGACGGATCTTTAGCAATATTACGAAGGAAAGGGACGAGAAGCCCTAGCATCCCACCTAGATGTAATCCACAGGCAAGCAAGCCTAACTGCACCAAGATCATCCCCTGCCTCCCAGGGAGATTCAGGCTATGTGGCTTCACCAAGCATTTCCATTCCATCTAGCATGCAGGTTTAGTAATATCACGGTGGTGTCAGCATCAATGCCTACTGCAGTCCTCTGAAACCATCAGGTTGCAGGATTCACTGTGCAGACTCCATCTGTTAATCTTCAAGGTATTTCCTATTGGAGACCATCCTTTTAGGCTGACTTGAGAGAGTCTTCCTGACTTCAGGAGACTGGGAGCTATTTACCTCCCAGGTTGAGCACTGCAGCTCTGCAGCTGTAAGACTGACTACACAGCATTCAGTTGTGACAGAGTCCATTACCTCTGCTTTGTAGGAGCCAGCCTCATCTAGGATGCTAAAGAATTTTGCAAGGCTGACCTAAGCCACCTCAGATGCTTAGGAGACTCTCTTCTCCTCCCATGTCAACAAACAATAGGCCAAGCTCACCTCATTAACCTCAGGTGTATTTTCCAAGGCCCCTTCAGCCCAAGAACAAGACCCCCAGCTCCCCAAAATAATTTTCTCTCTCTGGAAACTTCTGCAAATTTTAAAACTTCAAAATGAGCTTTTGAAACCACAAGCACACAAATTCTCTCTTCAGCTGAATTGTGTTATTTCCCTGTTTATGTAAATATTTAAAGTAGGACTGTTTCCACAGGAGAGGATGAGGGAGTCCCTGCCTAAGAATGTCTTGTGGCTGATCTTCAGGAGAATTTTTGCTAAATATAGCAGAAAAGGTAAATAAATCTTTAGTCCAGCTTGCTCTCCCACACTTCAGCAAGCTTCTCTTTATCCAGGATGTTCTCAGTTACTTGCAGATGAGTATGTCTCACCAGCCAGAGGTTCTGTTTGAACCCACAAAATATCCTAGCAGAAGTTTTAATAAAACTATCAGATCCCTCTAAAAGGCTCTGCTTTTGATGACATGTTTTACTCCGAAAATCCTAGGTCAACTAGGAAAATCCTAGTTCAACTCCAATAATTAGTTCAAATTTTAGCCATTTACTCAGATGGCATCCCTGAGCACTGTCCCCTGGATCCAATCCTTTGCAACAAGAAATGCTGAGCAATAAGGAAACAGATTCCTTAATATTTAAAGGAATATAAAGAGGCAAAAAGGATCAATGGGTACAAAAAGAAGCTGGATAAAGGGATACCAGTCTGTTTCCCTGAAGCTTTTTTAATTCCTTAGATCCAAATGACCCTGGAAGAGCTTTCTGAAGAATGATCACGTGTGGATGTGAACCATGCACACTGAATTCACGGTTGATTCTAGTCTTTTTTAATAGATTTCTCTGGGTATAAGGGAAAGACGTGATAATTTGGGCAAACAGGGATGTTTAACTGTGCTTCATCATCCCTCAGTCATGTGGCTAAATTCTGCTTTCCTTGACTCCGGGGGAATTCGTAACAGACCATTCAGGTGTTTCTAAGCCAGATTTGTCCCAGGAACTACTGCTGATTCTCGGACCATACTCTTAAAGATACAAATAGGTCCTGCTAACACACACTCAGCCTTCTCCTGCATCCTTCTTTTTAACAAAAAAAAAAAAAAACCAAAACAAAAAAAACAACCAACAAAAAAAACACCCTAGGGTAGTTTTACAGCAAGACAGATAAATAACTCCAGGCTGAGAAACTGCTATGAAATATAGAGGGGTTTGATCTTTTCTGGCATTAAATTACACATACAAATCAGAAAGAAATCATTTCCCTTTCAAGAGGAGGGAGGAAATACATGATAAAAAAATAAAATCTTCTGTCACAGCTGTCCTCAGGTAAAGTTCCAACATCAACAATTTTTAAGGTTAATCAGATCAATGCTTCTCAATTAATTTCCTAATTATGATGAGCATCAACTTCATATCTTAACAAAAGGGCCCGTAAGACCCACTAACTTTACTGCGATTCCACCACTGGTAAGGCTACTGGGGAATAAAAGATCTTCCCTGGTGCTCAGAAGCCACACCTCTTTGATAATTATGTGTCATATGCCCTATAGCAAGGTGCTGAAGAGTTTCCTTAAATAGGGATCATTCCAGTTGCTTGGCAGTAATCACATTAACGAAAGGAGAAGGAATGATTTCCTTGAGTCATTCCACTTATCTTCCACTTCTGGTGCTGATTCAAAGGTGTTTTTCTCTCTTCCCATGCTGGTTTGCCCTTTCCTGAGACATACTGTAGCAACTGTCATCACTCTGGTAAGAACAGAGCTCCATAGCTTATCTTAGACAGGAAACTTCAGAAGCATGGAAAATTGCTGGTGGGAAGTGGAGTGAGTCATCTTCTGTTTGTGAATGGGCTAAGCAGAAAAAGCTTTTTCAGTGTCTTTAAGCTGCAGCGACATAGTTTGGTCCTTACACTCAACACAGGAATATCACCAGATTGGAGAAGAACCTTGAAGCAGAAAACCTTTATTGTCCTTCTGATCCTCTAGCTATCGCTATCTTCTCTAAAGAAGCTGTCCTCAGATGCTGTACACTCACCATACACCTCACCATCCTTAGGGCTCATATTCTTATATGCCTGTACTTGAAGCCCTGGCAGTCAATATTTCACCTTCATGTGTATTTAGGGGTACAAGCTGTGCCAAGTATGCTTTTGCCTTGCCTATTATCTGCCTTCCACAAGTCCAAATTGTATTGCAGACTTGCAGGGCAACCATGAGCTGTGCTCTTGCATTGAAAAAAGCCCTGTGACAGCAGTTTCACAATTCCCTGTATCTACATTCAGCTACCTTTATCTATGTCCAAAGAACAGTCTTGGCAGTGAAGCATGTAACTGCATGTCTTTCTTGGCATCTCATGGCACATTTCCTTGTGGCCCGCTGCTGCAGTGACGAGTGCTCCTGCAAAGCAGTGGCATCATTGGGACCTCAAACCTGCGGGTCCTTGTAGGAGAACTTAGAGCCCAGGAATGACTTTAAGTTTGGCTTTTTCCTGGAACCAGAAATGTATTGCTCTTCCTTTGTGTCTGCTTTACAGCAGTTTGTAACTTTTGTCCTTTTGCTATTTCACTTCTCATTGTTCTGAAAAACCAGGAAATTCGATAAATGGCATTATGGAAAGGATTAATTATTTTAGCTTTTCTTTTTGTTTTAAAAGGTTTTTCTAATATTCAAAAGCCAGTATTTTTTCCATCTGGCAGAGTTTAAACAGCCTCTTTTATCAGCCAGGACAACTCATAAAGAACATAAATATTTTGCAATTCCTTGAAGGGCCATTTGAACGTATTGCTGTAAGTATACATGGGGGATTGTTAGGAACATAGTGACTTAACAACAGATGATCAAACAGAAGGGCTTTACCCAATATTGACATGGTCCTAACTGAATTCCCCATGCATGCATAATCTCATTGGAATGCTAGAATCCCTGCTGTTTGCCAGCAGCATTACCCACCTGGAGTACCGACACACAGAAAGGCACATAAGCTCAGAACAGGATGGGAAGTTTGGGATCTGCTGCTGATGGCCTGACTGATTTTTCTTTGCAGAAATTGCAGGCATAAGTCCCCCAAAAGGATTGCACATCCTCCTGGACAGTTTATTCAGAGAGCATGGTCCTGATACTCCTTGATTTGGGGGACTGTCAACAAAAGCAACATGAAAGGAATAAGCTTCTGGTAGGCAAATTGCTAATCCCAGTTTGATGAACTTCTTCATTTTAACCCAGAAAAAATTTGCTTAAGTGGTTTGTAAATGCAGATGTTGTGGGACCACGTTGCAGGATTCAGAGTTGCTGAGGCAACCCTAACTAGATTTTCACTGCTTAGAGCAAGCTCCCTCACCTTCCCACACCAACATAGATGGTGAGGGTAAAGGCAAAGGGGTATTAAGAAGTGGTGTGTGTACCAGCAACCTTAAATTGAAGCTGGGCACATGCACAGGGAGTGCATCTGATTTCTTTGTCATGACTCTCCACTAGGAAATTCTGCCCAGCTTCACATCAGAACTTCCTTCAAAACTAATTAAGATGGTATGCGGCACTTATTAGGCAGAGACTTTTGCTCTCTGGTAGTTCTTCACTTCTTAAATAACCCAAAGTTCCCTGCTGAAGAAGAATTTCTCAGGAAATCCACAGGAAGAGACTCCTGATCATGCAGCATGTTCACTGAATCACTTACTGAGAAGGCTGCCATGAAATGGCATTGGAGAAGATAAAGTCTGAACCGCTGCTGCTGAAACCGGGGCATTATCTGTTTTCTTTCCACAGGAGCTGCTTTGTGAGTAGACACAGCCATGCCTCTTTGATCCAGTAGCTGCTCATTAGAAGTCCAGAGGGAACTAGCAAAGCGGGGAGAGATCTAAGTCTCGAGCAAGTATGAATATGCTTGGCAGTCTGCAGTGTGGAGTAAGGAAAATTGAGATCTAAGTGCCAATGAGGGAGTAACAAAGCCCCTTGCAGCTTACAAGTGAATGTGGGCAGGAAGATCACAAGGCTCAGAAGAGATGCATGGCATTGTAGGGAGAGGGTCAATGCCACAGCAGCAAGCAATTAGGCTGCAATCGCACTGCAAAGTGAGTTTTTCTAGAGGTAGATAGATTGTTAAGTAGATAGGTGGTTAAGTAGAACTTATCTGCCTGTACCGGACTTGCTACAGTCTAAAGATTTTTCAAGATGCATGGCCAAATAGCAGAGTCATGAACGTAGGGGCTGGGTGTGCCCCTAACCATTAGCAGCCAGCCTGCATAGAACTGTTAAAGGTAAGTTACCATTTACCATGGTGGGACCTGAGGCATCATAGTATTAAACAGGAATCTGACAGAAAAATCATTCGTAAACGGATGTAGACAGAAGATTTCAGAATGGACATTCTATTTGCTGAGAAAACACTAGTAAAGGGCAAGAAAACAAAAATTTGAAGATACAGCCCGACTCCTGTGGCTTCAGCAGAACTTCTGTGGATGGGAAATGTGGCTTACAGGTCCTAGCAATGGACATGCAGCCGTCATCTCACAGTGTGATCCTGAGAAAGCTGACCTGGGAGGGAGAACCAGCCATTGTACCTCCTTCCCATTCCCTCTGCAGAATCACGACCTCAGCCAGCAGGACACGTGGCTGCATCTGCCCTCAGTCTGTATGACCAGATGGTATCCTCCCAACCCATGGCCCAGCCACCAGGGCAACATCTGTATGGATACTAATTAGCAAGCCCACAGCCAGATGAAGAAATTAAGGCAGTCAAATGCAGCTACACATGGCTGTACAGCCAGATTTCAAGGCCTGCCAGACAGACTTGTGTAGACACATTAACTTGTACATTGCCACAGAGCTATAGAGCTCTAGCTTGCTGATACAGAAACAATACAAGACATAAATCAGCTAATTAGCCTTGGCAGATAAAAAAAGCTGTCACTATAAGATTTCAGAACCCTTTTTGAAGGAAGCAAATAACTCGGCACACAAAAGTGGATACTTAGGCACAGAGCTTGCCTGGCTCTACCCAGGAGGCTCAGAACAACCATCTCCTGAACTCACCACAACTGCTTATGCCCATAAGCAGAAAGGTCTAAAGGGCTGTAGGGAGCAAAGCTGGGCATTCCATCTTTCATGCTAAAAATTACGCTCCACCCTGATGCCCCTCTGCGGTGAAAAGGCATTGTGGTACTGATAGCATCACCTTTCAGCTGGGCTACAGCAACAGAGATGGAGAATTTATACTCACTCAAAATCCTTGGCTGCTTTTTGCGTGGCTGGAGTTAAATCCCAGTTCCAGTAAGCAGTTTCATTCTGTTAAAGAAAATGTCTACATCTTTTCTTCTAATTCTTTGAATACTTTATTCAGTTTCCTGACTTTAACTGCCAAATAACACAGCTATGCATAAATAGATGTTAATTATTATTATTGCTGCTTCACAGATGAAGAGTCTGAAGGAAAGGGCAATACAAACACTAAACTGACTCATCTCAGAATTGGGTTTAGGGCACAAATATCAGTTCTGTTTTCTGCCCTTTACGGTGAGCCATACCTACACAGTCTTGAGAGCCACTCATCACGTAGCCCACACGTTCTGCACACTATAAGGCTGCATCTTATAGCTCTATATGGTAAGGCCTGGAGCTTCCTAATGTGGTGATGTTTGGTTTGTCTTGTTTTAATGGGAACTACAGCAGGAAAGGAAAAACAAAAACCACTAAGGCTGTAAAGTTAAGCAAGCATTCAGATGTTCGGAAATGAGAATAGAACCTTTCATTGCTTTCAGTTCAAGCAGGTTTTGTCTCAGCAGATTTCAATTAGTCTTTCCTCCAAGAGGTTAGAAGTGTCCCAAGATAAACTGTGCTACTTCTCACCCAGCTCTGAAACACAGTGATTGCCAAATTACTCTGTTTACCTGAAAGGATGGAGAAATCTGTCATAAGGCAGCCACGTGCATTTCTTATGTTGCTGACTGAGGTATGTTGAATCGCTAGGACTTTTGCTTAGTGTCATCAGCTATTTCTTTATGAATTTCAGCTCCCATTTGCTGTAACTTGATGCTAGAGACCATCCAGGGCCTTCTGCTCCTTGGGCTGAAGCACCACATCCTCTGGTGATGCATTTGTAATAATTTAGAGAGGGGTGATAAACCCAGGCACGTGTGAAGAGCTGCTTGCCTACGAAGGATTTACTTAGACTGACCTAAATCCTGCATAAATTCTGCTCCTGGGAGCAGAAGTGTCAGAACTAGCCATTTAGGCTTTTGTTTTATTATCAGGACAGGTTATGGGGCAGTGAATGAGCACACAGAATCCACCAAGAAAGTTCTTGCTGGAAAACTTAAACCTAAATTCCACTCTGGTAAAGATGTTCACTGAAGGCATGTTGAACGCAAAATTTAAAATGATCTAGTTTATTAAGATCTCTTATTTGACTTGTGTTTGGCAGGTTGGACAAGGAAGGGGCAGTGAGAGGTTCACTAATGTGTAGCAGCAGAATCAAGGAAGGATGGCTTTGAGCTTGTCTTGGACATGAGACAAATTTTACATATCAAAGTACATAATAAATAAGCAATGGCCTTATTTCACTGCTGCAGGTAAAGGGGGTTTGGGTTTTTTTAGCTTTTGCTAATGATCACACAGCTTTCTCCTTGGTTTCCTTCATAACTTTTAAAGTTCCCGTTTTCTGTTGTAGAAGTTTGATTATTTGACTCCAGAACAGTAGTATGGCTAACATTGATTTGATCACTGTACTGTTTGAAACTTCATTCTCTGTTTGTACCAATACAATTCCTTTCCTTGTTTGCCAACATTTACAGAAAGAACTCAGTCATTTTCTCTTTCTATAATTAGCAAGGATAAAACCAAGAGAGAACTGGTTTTGCTAAGAGCCTAAGCAGGTCCCTTGTAAATGAATTGCTGGATCTTGGATTCACTGGGGATTTTCTTACAAAATCATACAGTATTTTTTCTGCAGAATCTCATCTCACTCAGGATCTGTGATGGGCCTTTTGGGGGATAAATGGATACTTGTGGTAAAAAAGGTTATTGGCGTAGGACTCTTGCCCCACGTGAAGAAGAAAGGTGAGAGATGTGTAATGAATGAGGATGAGGACTCCAGAAAGAGAAAGTCTAATGTTAAAGCAGTTGAACTCTATTGTGAAGAATTATATTGTCTCCTCATGTTTGCCATAAAACACCTATGGAAAGCACAGAAACTTTTTATCGGTCACTTCCATTTTGTGCTTTTCTTGTCTTTTTCTGGCACTGGGTCAAGATCAGATTTACAGAATTCAGATTTACACAGGGGCTGAATAATCCCACCTTAACCAAAACACACTTTAAACATCTTGTCTGAGGAGTGAGGAGGCAGGAAGCTTCCCCCAGAAATAATCAGGTATTCAGGAATCAAAAACCAAATATCCCAAATTAGCAGATAGTTGGAATAAATGTGTGCACTTCTCTGTGCTTCAGTTCCTTCTGAAGATAAATAACAGCTCTGTTACAATTCACAGTGGGTTTGTGAACATGAAAATTAATAAGAACCAAATATATCTATGAGAAAATCAATACTTTTTTTTAATGGGTTTTGGATGGTGCACATTAAATAAGGAAACGGGGCACCCACTTCACAAATACTGCAAATTTTTGTTTGCAAAACACTGGTAAGCCATTTTTATTCCTTTGCAGATCATGTGAGGTTATTTGTGTTTGTTATTTTTAAAATGATGCACATTTGCATGCTAGCCAGGTCTGTCCTTCCAATTCCTGCTCAGTGCCTATTCAGTGAACCAAAATGCAGGCACTCCTAATTTCCCACACAGTTTAGACCAAATGTGCGATAAACCTGCTGCATCTCCACCTCCTGATCCCATCCCTTTCAACGGCAAAGGGCTTCCAAAAACAGCAAGGGCAGAGACAGGAGATTTGACTATGGGCTTTGGACAGGCAGGCTGTGCTGACCCCAGTTCCCTTTCTGTGAGTGCTACTACAGATTAGAAGCAGAAGAAAAATTAAAAAATAAAAAGGTAGCTGTGCCCACCTCAGCCAGAGCAGCAGAGAAGTGATTACAATTCTTGTGCATCAGGTGGTACGCATTTCCTTTGTACTCCTTGCCCAGTTCTTCCATAATCTTATCCACGTCCTCTTCCGTGAAGTCTGTGGTGCCCAAGGCAATGGATTCTCTAGTTAAAAGCAAAACACAGAACAGGAAACATGGAAAGATACAGTGAAGAGAGTGATACATACCCAGGGAGAAGGAAATGATCAGACATTGGCAAGAAGGACACACTTAAAATATGGACATGCATATCTGGGGCTATCAGAAACTCTCCTAACAAAATGACACAGTAATATCTCCAGAGCTTATCCACAAAGCATGTTACAGCACTGGCAACAGCCCCAAGAGCTTCCTGCTCACCACCAGGGAATTCTCTGCTCTCACTCTGCCCATCATCCCATGACAGAAATTTCCAGTAGGACAGAGATTTTTTTTTTCATGATTGAGAGGGTTTCCATGGTGTGGGCCAGGAAGGAGCAGACAGAAAACTTTATGCAGAAGCCTATTACTTCTCCCAGTCTTAACTCAGCAGCACTCATTCTTCTAAAGGTCTCCAACAACCTTCAACATAAACTGGCAGCCTGGGGAGGTCGAGCCCCACCTGCCATGGGCAGTTCCTTGACCCACAGCCCCACAGTCTAAGCACCTTGAACACCACATTAATGCAGCATCCGCTCAGACTCCTTTAACGGCTGGTCTGTGCCCTGTGGCAGCGTAGCGATAAACACAGGAGACTACTTCTGGTACCCTGTGCAGTATTCACAAGTAGGTGATACTCATCAGAAGACTTGGTTTTATTTTTCCCTCTGTGCAACACACAGTTACTCCCATTCTTGCTGACAGGTGGAACTAGGAGCACAGAAAACAAAGAGGATGGGAAAAGAGAACTGCACTCATTTGTAAGCATGCTTTTAAGCCCTGCCAAACACAGTTCAGCACTGTTCCCTGTTAGGTATACACGCTGTTTTACCCAGCTCTAAAATCCCTGCAGGGCTACCTTTGAACTGGGATCATCTAAAGGCTGCAGGGCAGGTTCTTATGAGGAGAGGGAAAGGGGGACCAGGGGACTTTTGTTTCCTTGCTCCCCCTGCACCGATGGCTACCTGGGGCAGAGGGGAACATATAGAAAAGTGCCCTTACTTGAATTTAAAGGTCTCTCCAAGTTCTACTGCACTGCCAGGTGTGATCTCGAAAATGCCACTGAAAGGGTAGGGATGCCCTCCATAGGCAAACTCTGACAAGGAAAGAAACAGACTGTGAGTAATCGAATGAATGCAATGTCAGGAAGAAGTCCATGGCAGCTGTCTGCATGGCTCAGCATCAGCACCAGGGGCTGGGCTATTGCCAAAATCTGTTTCAGCCAGATGCTGAAAGCTGTTTTCTCTGTCCAGTTACCTATCAGCCTGAGGATGCCCTCGCAATTTCCCTCCATGCTAACACTACTGCTTTCCCACAGCACCAGGAAAACTCTTGAGTCTGTCTTTGTGCCCATCCAGGTGGCTTCCTCTCAGTGGAAAATTCTGTGGTGGAGGCATCTAGATAAATTATGAGAGGCTGTCAGTGGTGGTACTGAGCTGGAAAAAGTCCTTTCTAGAGTAGGGAGAAATCAAATCTTCTTCCAGAGGGATTTACAGGCAGCGAATGGGAATTCTTTGCAGAGAGCTGAGCTGATTGAACTCCGCTGCCTCAGCTCGCAGGTCCAGCCAGGAGGTCCCTCCATGTCACACAGCCCATGGACCTCACAGTGACATAGAGGCCATCTCGCACAGCCTGTGAAAGCTTCTGTGCTCAAGGTGGAACATGGCACCTCAGGTGTTTTGTACTGCATGGCACTGGCTAAAAATACCATGAGTGAATAGCTTGAGTCATTCCCATTTAATGCTGAAGAAGGAAATGGGAAGTCTGTGATGCTAGTCTGTCCTTCACTGTGCTACAGCTGTTGTTCCTAGATCCCTTGACTGCAACTTTCGCAATGGGTGCTCTAATCAGCTTGAACCCCATTCAGACCATTTCAGAAGTCTTACATGACATTTTCTTTTCCTTGTAACTCTGCTGTTTCAAAAGAACAGTTTCCAAGATCTGGAAATCCAGATTTGAAGACTTCCAGAGCATAGACATTTTACTGCAAAACAGATTTACCCTGACAGGGAATTAGCAGGTGCATATGCAGGTCTCAAAACAACCACTGATCTGCCTCTCTTCCCCCTCTGCCATTTCTCCCATGTTCTCCCCCCCTTCTTCACTGCAGAATGGCTTTCCAGCATCGCTTGGTCCCTCCTGTGTGCCATTCCTGCCACACACATGCACAAGCTATAGAGCCTGCAGTTACAGGCTGAAAATACATGATTCATGACAGAACTGCACAAGCTCCTGATGGACTCCACAATGGACTATGGAAAAAGAACTGGATGAGTTTTTCATTCCTCAAAATATTCTTTGCCAAAAGCTGTAAGTATGAGGTGCTTTTCTGTGTCAAACTAGCCATACAGTTGTCCTCATGTTCTGCAGGTAGTGAAAAGGAAATACTTCATACCTCTGCCGTAGATCTCGATGCCAGAGTGGAAGACACCAATCCCCAAGGTGGAGGTGTATTCATTTATCCAATACTACAGTAAGAGAAAAGCCACAGTTGGAAGCATTAGTGGAAAAGAAATACACGATCTTGGTCTGGGGTATATCCCCCATCTTCCATTCTCAGGGCTACTTCTCTTAAAGAGAAGAGTGATTTTGAAATTATTTTGAAACAAACAAATCAAGACTCCTTACAGATCAACAGAAGTGGGCACTGTGTTTATTATGGCTGGCTGGGATTAAGTCTCCAAAAAATGCTCATCTGATCCTTTCCACGTAAGGCATTAAAACGTGTATAAAGACGTAACTGGACCTGAACCTGCATAAACCCAGCTGCTACAGGATGTGTGATTATCTATCCTTTCACTTAAATAGCTGACACTGAGCCAGTTTTACCAATTCACTTGTCTTATCTGATCTTCAAAATCTTGAGTTAGAGAATCCCCAAACATTTTCCACACACCTTTTTACATCACCTCCCATCTACCTTTTATTAAGCTGGTTTTAGGCAATGAGATCATAGACACAGAGGTCCGTTCCCTCTGTAGGTCAGACAAGCATGATTGGTAATTATCTGTACGACACTGGTAACTGCTTTATAGGGAAAAAAACAAAAGAAACACAGTGCATGCAAGTCAATATTTTTCTCAGAGGCACCATATACTATAAAGCACTGTTCTCAGAAGAGACAAGGGCTTGCTGCTCCAAAATCAGGTCCAAGGCGATCACAACTTCACCAAAGTCAAAACCAAATTTTCAAGAAGAGCTATTAAGTGACTTCATTGCTCTGGAGTCCAGCACTTCCCCAATTACATTAAGAGCAGAGTAATACTGCAGTCTGGTGCATGCATGCAATGTTCCTCCACCAAGCGCTGCTCAGGGCCTGTTTCCACCATACCGTGAAGGGCAGTGCAGACACCCAAACAAGCCCCAGCTAAGCTAATTCTGGAGCGGGAAGCCGTACAGCCATGCTAGGGCAGCACTGCACTGGAGATAATTAGCCCTGCTCAGCACCAGTATTTATTAGGTTAGCTGCGGAGCTGTGCTGCTACAGAAATGATGCTTTCAGGCACTGAGTGGAAACTGCCCATGCCTGGTATATTTACAGTTTGCCTACAGCTACTGTGCAGTAAAGATGCAGCTCTAATAACTCAGAGCAACTAAACTCGCATTTTAATCAAGCACTGCAAGGAAACCGAGCATTGTTCCCTTGTCCCTGAACAAGGACATGGTAGCTTCATTCAGCTAAATTTCTCTTTTGGGTCTGGTAGCTGGTTCTGGCGGAGCCAGAATAAGCTGCACCTTCCCTGGTGTCTGGCATCGCTGTGCTGCCATGGTGTAAGAACGGCTCTGCTGTCAGGTAACCAGAGGTCTGGCATAATCCATCTACTTTCCTCGCACTGCTTGCTTATGTATTTTTGATGACTGCAGTAGCTCTGTAAATTACCTGGAAATGCTTTCCGTAAGACCAGTGCTACTGTGGAAAAACACAATAGCTTTGATACAAAAAGTGCAGTCCCGATCCTGACTTAATGTATGGCCAGTCTTAATACCTCAAACCATATCCCCAGAAATGCTCGCCTCTGGCAGTACAGCAGTTCCCTTTCCCTCCAGAAAATGCTGCGATGCTTCTTGTTCTTTGTGAGGTTTGTTATCACAAATAATGTATTACTGCAGGAGGGCAGCAAACCACTTGACCTCAGCTGGACCCCTGCCCACTGCTCTCTTCAGACCTTGTATAACCTCCATTTAACTCTTCACTTGAATTATGCAAACTCTTGTTTTTAGGATACGTCAGAGCACTGAACTGGAGCTAGGTCAGGTAGCTCTGAACCTCTGCCAGCTGAGACAGCACATTAGCAGTGAACCCTCTGCTGAACACCATGCCTGGTATTTAGGGACACAATGTGCCTTTGCCTTCTGCTGCCCCTCTCCACAGTTCTCTGTTGCCCTGTCCTCTGCGGCAGGAACATCCCTGCTCTGACTGGGGAAGAGGATACAGAGGTGGAGGCTGCATACAGAAGCCCATATGACACCAGTCACATCTGCTAAGGAGAATGAAGCCTGTCTCCCATAGACACACAGCCCTCAGTTCAGTTCTTGATCTCCCAGATCTCATGGGTTAACTCCTCAGTCTCAGTAAGCTTCACAGGAACGCTGGTTTGCAGAGACCCATTGTAACAACTCCCAGAGGATATGGTAAGTAGGTTGTCTTCTTCCCTTAGGCTGAGCTATTGTCTCACAGCAACAATACAAGCACAAGATGCCCAGGTCATGCCAGCTGCTTTGCTTGGAGGAGTAACTAGCAGATAGAGAAAGGAGACTTTTTAAATTAGAAATGCTCTTTCCAGTTATCAAAGTTAGGGCTATCTGCAGAGGCGGGTCTGCATCAGGCTTTGTATTTCAAACATGACAGTAAACTGAAAGCTGCTTGCAGCTATGGCTTTTTCTTCCATTTTAAAGTTTATGTTGGATCCAGACAACAAATAAACAAACAAGCAGGAAAAACCAAAACCTTCTCCTTGATTAACACGTTAAAAGTAAGGCACTGAGACCTGATCACCTCATATATGCAGAGCGCTGTCAGTTCACGAGCCTTCCCTGTCCACCAACCACTCTTGTTCCCAGCACGGAGCCACAGCCCCCAAAACCCACCCTGCCCAACGCCAGGAGCCAGGCTGCAGGACAGCTCTGAAAACACAGGTGATGAGGAGACTCCACCAAAGAGAAAGGAGAGAGAAGCAAAGGTGTTTCTCTGGCTGATACCACGTGTTGTAGGATTATGACCATCACGTGGAGATTTCTGTATTTAAATGGTGTATTTTTCAGTATGGATTCCTTTAATGAACTATTATGGACTGAGCTGCAACAACCTCAGCCATACCTGAATTTGAAATGAACAGCAGCTGTACTGGCTTAGTACTTTCTTTCAGATAACTTCAATAACACAAGGGTGTTATCTGCATCTTGGTTCTACTGATACGATGTTGATATGATGTATTATCAAGACCAAAAAGCAAAGCAGCTCTGAATCATGGCTGCTACTGTCCTCATCTCACCCCTGTCTCCAGGGTGCTGCAGAATCTGCCTCGGGTATGTGACTGAACATGCAGTGAACGCCTCACGGCACTTTGGCACAGCCCATGGCTTGTCTCAGGAGGCAGCTATGCTAAAGTGAACATGTCAGTCACTCGCTAAGTTGGAAGAGAGAATCCAAGCCAGATTTGAAACCAGGTTTGTACACACATGCACAAACTGGCCTTGTTTTCCAAGGAGGTTGCAATTCTGAACAGCAGAAACAGTCAGCAAATACCCATCTCTAGAGTAAATTGGATATTGCTTAGATTGAAAACAAAAATCTGCAGCCTGTTCTGAGTGAGATGAAAAAGCCAGGGAATAGAATACAGCAGTATCTTAAAGGGAGTTGTGATTCATGCTTACATTACATGCTGCGTGCAAAATCGTGCTGTAAACCCTACACAGAAGGACTTGGAGCATTCTGTCTCATTTCCATCTTCAACACAGACAGAATAACTCAGAAGTGAAGAGAGGCAGGGAGGAAAGCTAGCCAGACTGTAGCTGCTTCGCAAAAGCAGCAGGTAGCCCAGGACTCAAGATTCAAACCCAGAGAAGAATCTCTTTGCTTTTACAGTTTGTAGTGTACCAGTTAAGAGCTTTTAATGAAGGTCCCTGATGAAGTAGGATTTGAAATTTTCCAGGTTTTGTTCAAGTCTTCCCTGATTTTCTGGTTGTTTTGGCTCAGAGAGAGAATATCTGGCAAGATAGTTTAGATTCTGGGAGATACTCTTGAGTCAGTTGTGTTAATCAGCAGAAGTGAAAGTTGTACTGGGACAGTGAAAAATGCTCCAACATCCCAGAAAGGAAAGAAACTAAAAAGCTTCATTACATTGATAGGCTTTCGGTAGGTCCAGAATGGAGAAGCAGATGGCATGATACTAGCAAATTATATCATCCTGGGACTTTGAGAACTCCTACCAGAAACATGGGTTTCCAGACAGAAGAGGCCCATCTGTGTAACCACTAACTTCTACCATCAATTAATATCATACTATAACACAGACATTTCTGTCACTTTCTTTTTACCTCCCTACTTCAGACCATTATTTTCCATGGCATGTCACAAAAACCTTTCCTGCATCGCTGTGCTGAGCAGCTTAACTAACCAGCTCCCTAGAGGCTGGAGACAAGACCACCTCTGTGAGTATCTCAGATACTGCCTTCTCTGAGCAGCCAACACATTAAGCAATATTCCATTTATCAGCCCAGTACAGACTGGATATTCCACTCCACAAGATCCATCCACTACTGAACAGACACTACTCCATCCTTCCTTATGATCTATGTGAACATACAGAAAAGAAGTCCACCAGGAGTTGCTAAATAAATCTGGTTTCAGCAAAGAGTTGCAAACTCTGAGTACTCAGTGTCATAGATCCTTGCCATGCTCTCCTACTCTTCACTAGGTATCATACAAAATTGTCATCTGAGCCAGGATACCAGGCTAGACAGAGCTTTGCTCTGACCTAGCGTGGTTGCTCGGGTGTCCATGTATGAAGACACACTACTTAAACAAGACACCTTTACCAAGAATTGGTGCAGATGATAAACCAGTAACTAACTTAACCATATCTCCTCTCAAAGCACATCTGCTTATAATTCAGTAAGATTACTTCCTTTTCCCTGTGAATCCACTGGCAAAGCTTTGATTCTAGGATGAAGGAAAAAAAAAAGTAAAGGAGGATGAGAGTTACAGGTGATACTCTGACACTGCTGGTGAGCAAGGAACACCTTAAGGGACTGAAGGAAATGGCCAAATCACCTCACCCTCTGCTTGTCTTCATGGAACTCTGCTGCCAACACAAGTCCAATAACAGACTGTCTGCCCTACCACTTGGGCTTGGGCTTGGTTTTAATCCTTTCCTCTTTGAGGGCCAAGCCACACACTGTAACAGCAAGCTCTCCTTTGCGGAGAATTCTCCTCTCTGTAGGATGGAGGAGCTGGTTTACTGCAGAAGAGACCCTTGGCTCAACAAATCCAAGTGGATTTGAGGACCCAGGGCTCCAGCTGCTAACTAGTGTGCTTCATGAAAGCAGTCAGACTGGCAAGGAGCATTTATTCACACCTCTGACTTTACAGACTATGTAAAGTCTTTCCCAGAGGCTTTGTCCTGGGCTTAGCAGTGCTTGGCCCCTGTGGTCAACTTACTTAGGCAGCCTCATGAAAACATGCAGAAGAGTGTGCGTACTAATAAATGCACTGATCGGTCATATTTCAAACACCAGGACAATCCTCTGCGAAGTTAAAGTTCAACACAAAAGGCAACATCAGATTGATGCAGAAGAGCAGCCAGGGAACATCAAAGTAATAGCTCAGCATTTTCGGAGATGTGTTGATCCAGATGTGAAATATGAGAGCACAAAAGACAAAACTAGAGGGGAAAGCTAGAAAACATCACTTTAGGAAACCAGCGAGTAAAATCCCAGCGCTATACAGTCAGCAACTTCAGAGGAGTTTCAGTTCCACCCAGTACATTTTTCTAAATGGCGATTCAGACTCTTGGGGTGACAGAGGTGGAGAGATACAGCTCAAAACAGATCACAGACTTTATTCCCCGAGTAATACTTGCAGGAGTGAAGGAAGCCTTACCTCAACTACAGACATGCGGGACAGGGGGCTTCCCGTGTGTCAGTCATGCTGCAGCAGCGCTCACTTACGCTCCACAGCCCGAGGTACACACACAGTCCTGCCAACATGTCTCAGTCCTTATGCTGTTCACCCCTTCTGGCCTGGAGCTCTAGTAATAAAAACTCACTATCATGTGGGATGACATGAAATTATAGAGCACAGCTGCTATTAGCAAGTTTTCTTTAGCAACTGGGTGAGACCCAAGCTCATTTAGATGTGACCTGTCTCTTGCACTCAGTTCTCCAGAGGTCCAAGGCTTGTATATTCACCAAGCCTAAAATGCTATTTTCCTAATATACGGTGAATACAGATTAAGCAGGAAAGGATTTAAATGCACGTGGGCAGACCCGCAACTAAAAAAAGCAGCTTAAGAGTATTGAGGAGTGATAACACAGACCTGTCTTTGGTACTTCATGCCTGGGAAAAGCTATCTGGGTAGGTCCTTACTCCAGCACATGGGGAATGTGACTCTTCCTGGCTGGAGTAACATCTCCTATGTCAGGTCTTCTTCACTGTTGGCAAAAGCTATCGATCTGCAAGTACTGGACCAGGGTGTGAAAGCCCATCAAGTCACTCCAAATCCAATTAGCATACCTGACTAAAGCAGGGGCTTTTGGCTAACTTTCACTTAAATTGCCAGATAGTGTTAAGGAAACAAAATACTGCAGTAAGTAGTCTCTGTTTACAAACAGGCTCAGCCTCCAGTTCCAATAGGCAATAACTTGCAACTTTCAAGAAAAACAGTTCCCAGAGTGTGGGCGTTGGCCTATTTGCAAACCACCCAACTGGCAGAACTGATCAAAGCTTGAGGAACTGCAGGTTTTCTTCCAGGAGAGCATCCAAGTACTGAGAAACCTGCAGCTTGCCTCAGTGCAGCCAGAAGGCTTGACGTAGCTCTAACAAATCAGGGATACAGGGCCTACAAGGACCCCAATTCAGAACCAGACTAGGACACTTCAGATTTGAACTGGGACAGGACAACTGGCTCAAAGAACAAGCATCTTGAGAAGCAGTCACATTCCAGAAAAAAAGAAAGAGACAATGACCTCTTGGCATACAACTGACTCTGCTCTGGGGCGTTTTGAATGGAAGGAGCTTCTACAGAGGACAGTTCCTCACCCTTCAGGTTAATATACTCTAATAGACCAGGAATTTCCTGGAAAATGACCACCTGAAATTTACAATTCATACTGCTAAACATATTTCCTCATTCCCTCATGCAAACCCACAAATGCTAAGAGAAGAGACACATGGCAAGATGATCAACTGCGTCCTTCAGAGGAACAGCAGGCCAAGCCCCTGTAGGACAGCAACCGCCAACTCTGTCTCAGCAGCTCTTACATTTCAGCCAGGTTCTGCTCTGCAAAGAATATTCTCCTCTCAGGTTGTGCTAAATACATTCCTTAGCTGTCTCTTCAGGATAAATTCCTTTGGAGGTTGTCATGGCTTTTCAGACATTATAATATGCTTCTAAATTGCCTGATGCATAAGCCAACACTAAAATCTTTGCAATCATGAAGCATAAAGAGCTTATTTCAGTGGCTTCTAAAATGCTGTGTGTGAATTAAAAACTGATGATGATGCTGAGGGAGAGTTTGAAATCTACTTATGCTTCAATGTTGTGACGCAATGTGATTTTAATGGAAGAATAGCAGGCCAGAAAAAATACTAATCATACTGCAGAAAGGAAACTATGCGTTTCAGCAGTTAACTTTTGGGTGTATTCAGGATATTCTTAATTAAAAATCATAAACAAGTTTAGCTGCGAGAATGGGATACTTTCAGTGTTTCCACTTACAGCTTCATCCTACAAGTCCTGGCTCAATGTACTGGTATTACTTGAACACTCTTATAATTTTCTGCTTTCTCCATTACTGTTCTACTTTCTACCCGGTTGCACTGATGACAGGCACTGCCCTGAGCAGAGCTTCCTTCCTGCAGCCACATCTGGGAGGAAGTTTACCACTATGTTATCTTTTGCCCCAAGCCATACACATTTGTAGACTGCTATCTACAGCTGGTCCAGCACGCTCTGCATTAAATACAATTGACTCTTCCGGGGACAGTGAATCTCATCCGACCTGTGGTTCAGAGCTTGAGTGGGAATATGCCTTACCAATGGAAAGACAGGGCAACTAGCTGCCTAAATTGAACAACTACTTTCTGTCCCTGCAGAATGAACATCCCTTTCTCTTATACTTGCAAGTTCACACAGAAGCCAGCAGAAGTTAATCCACCAGCCCAAGGGTCTGTCACACCAGTCATGACACTAAGGGCCCAGCTTGGGTGCCTGTGTACACAACATGGTGTTTGTAGTAGATTGTGTGTGCCATATGAGAAGCAATATGCCATTTTTCCAGCTTCCACCTGCTTCCCTTAATCTCCGTCCTGACCATGCCTGAAGGAGTCAGCTGAAGGGGCCAGGGTGGGACTAGGGACACCAAACAGAAATCACTGAGGGGGAGTTGCTGGAGGTGGGTGCAGCACGTGCCAGCACCACAAGCCTGTCCCAGACAATGGTCCCATAAGCAGCCCTGCAGAAGGACTATCTGTGCTGTTACATACCACTTCTCATGCTGTATCTCCTTAGTTTTGACAACTGTCATGCACAATCTTAATCTCAAGTACATGAAGCCAGAAAAAAAAGCATCCCTTTGCAGGATTACACTGAAGTGTATTTTCTCAGGGACGTGCCTGAGAAACTTGGGTGTGTTATGAACTCAGTAAAGCGATAACGCCTTTGCCTTAGATGCATTCATAATGACAAATTGAGAGATATTCAAAAAGAACAGCAGCAAAATGATCAGGGAAATGGCGAGACTGACTTTGAATTAATTCAGAAGAGTTAATAGCTTGGCAAAGCAATGACTAAAGATGACAAATTTGCAAACATTTGAAGGGCTGACATGAATTATGGGAGAATTTTTAAGAACGATACAAAAGGATTGAAGGAAGAGTAACATACTCAGCTTAAAAAAAAAAGGGAGACTTTGGCTAAGTGTTTAGAACTTCCCTGGCAGTAAGAAAGCACAAGAAAACATTTGTGTTACTGAAAGCCAAATATCAAGAAGGCCTTAGTGTGCCTGTGTAGGACAAATGTTCAATGGTCCAAAATGTTTTCCTCATGTCTAGGAGGCTGTAAACATCCTCAGTGGAGCACATTTCAGTCCCTGCACACCCACCTGCATTGTGAGCCCTCAGCCCAGTCTTCAGGGCATGTCAGGAAGCAGGCTTCCTGCCAAAAAGGATTCAGGTGACTTGAAAAAAAAATGCAGGGAGATAAATACCTCCTGGTGAACTGGTGTGTAAGGTATCTGAAGCAGATAGCAGATGCTTTGGCTCTGGAACTAGCTTGGCCCAGATATGCCTGGCAGGGTCAACAATATGGCCTCAGGGATCTCTGTCCTTCATCTTGCAGGAAAGATGTAACTTAGAACTGTAATGGTAAATAGGGCTGTTAAATGATTTCTCAGATGTGGAGCAATGCTGTGGCTAGGCCCTGCTCAGACCAAGAAACATTAACACCTCCTTCTCCTTGGTAAGGATCCTTGTCGTCTACTGTGGGACTCTACAGGTCTTTTTCTCCAAAGAAGAGACCAGCCCTATCCCAACGTCCAGCATTGCAGAGGGAAAACAGACACTTAGCGCATCCTTTGAAAATGCACTCCAGTCTGCAAATCAGTCTTGCCCAGGCCAAAGCAACTGCCTTAGTTCAGAAAACCAGGCTGCAGACAACAGGCACCCCAAGCCCTCACAGAATGGCTCATTGCCCAACAGCTGTAGCATGCCCCAGAGTGCTGAAAAGCACAGTTCGTCTCTCTGCTTTGGCAGATTGGTAGCAGGGATCTGAACTTCAGCCTTTCAAATCTAAGATGGACACCCTAATTGCCAAGTGTATCTTCTCCATTAAAGTGATGTATGGACAACCAAACAGCTTCAGCAGAAGAGACTGGGAGATCCATGCCATCAGATACATTGGCAGTTAAGACTTTTCTACCAAGAGCTCATCTAGATCCTTGCTCAGGTTCCTGAATTTCTCTCCCATAGTAGCAAAATGCTAATATGACACTGATTCTTCCTTATTGGTTTGCTCTCTCTTGGAGTGTTTCTGCCTGGCCAAACACCAATACAGACTTTTTTGGCTAGGTCAGATGGACCAACACTCAATGCCCGACCACTAAGGCAGATTTCTTGGGAACTCTTCTTGGGTTTCTAATGAAAACATCCAAAACACTAATGTCTTTCAAGCTATAGCATAGCTCAAAACACAGTAGTGTGAAACACCCTCCACTATGCTATCTCCATTCGTAAGTAATTGAGGAACAAAGTATTGCTCAGCAGGATCCAGTTCATAGGCACAGCTGTCAAGGCCTTTGGGAGAGAAAAATAATATTTATGACAAAAAGACAAAAAGTCTGTGCTCATCCTGTTAACAGGGGGTGGAGTGTCTGCTCTTCTCCCTGAACAGTGTTTCTCTCAGTTATCCTCTGACAGTTACTCAGACCTTCCAGGTGATCCACAAGGCTTGCTTATCTGCCAAGGTCAGTCTGTCTTTTCTCCAAACCACATCTAGTCAGTGGTCCTAGTTTTGGCCCGGATACAGTTAATTTTCTTCTCAGTAGCTGGTACAATGCTGCGTTTTAGGTTTAGTATGAGAATAATGTTGACAGCACACTGATGTTTCCAGTTGTTGCTGAGTGATGTTTATACAAGTCAAGGTCTTTCCAATTGTTTAGACCCTGCCAATGAGAGGGCTGGAGGGGCACAAGAAATTGGGAGGGGACGCCACCAGGACAGCTCACCCAGATGAGGCAAAAGGATATTCTATGCCATAGAACATCATGCTGAGTATATAAACTAGGAGTGGTTGGCCAGGGTGGGCAGATTGCTGCTCAGGACTGGGCGTCGGTCAGCGGATGGTGAGCAATTGTATTGTGCATCACTCAGGGTTTTTTCCCTTTGGATTTTATTCCTCTCTGCCTCTCTCTCCTTTTCATTACATTTGTTATTAGTATCATTATTATTTTATTTTATTTCAATTACTAAATGTTTTTTTATCTCAACCCATGAGTTCTACCCTTTTTCCTGGTTCTCCTCCCCATCCCACTACGGGGGTAGGGGGAGTAAGTGAGCAGCAGCTATGTGGTTGCTGGCTGGGGTTAAACCACAACATTGGGCAAGGGAGAATCACCTCCAAAATGCCAGGCTGTGACCATCCCGAGGAATGGGATGTAATAGACTAACAATAAAGCCCCTATTGTCAGGCACATGACCTTGAAAATTTTGATTGGCTGCATGCAGGCTGCTTTCATCTTTTTTTTGGCTGGAACATTCATAAGTGATGCCACCTGAAGGCATACTGTGCTGAGGTAGAACAGGAATGGGGAGAAAAATTCAGAGATGGTTACCAAGTGGAAGGAATTAGGAATCAAGCTTGACTCAAAGCTAGAAATTTCTGTAAAGATGAAAGGATTAAAAAAATAACCAACAAAACAACAAAAAGAAATAAAGCAAGTGGGGAGAGAGAGAGCAGGTTCATCAGCAGCAGCATCTGGCTCTTTGCCTGTCCCTGGAGAAGTAAACCTCAGGAATTGCTACCCTAGAAATCATGAGGCTGATGATTGTTCCTGTGCATGGCAGAAGAGGCAACTATTGAGGTATATACCTTCTATAAATTTAAAGATATACTGAAAGGTTGTTTGGATTTGGTTTTTTTATGGTCTTGGGTCAGGTGATTCTGATACTCTGCTCCACTTTGCAGTTTTCCTAGGATTTCAAAATACTTTACAAGCATTAAATTGCTAAGCCTCAAAACATTTGTGTTAAGCAGGAAGACATACTTCATTTCAAATGTAGGGAAAGAAACTACCAGCATGTAGCTTGTGCTATGTCTATGAAGACACGGGAAGCAGAGATGAGCTCAACATCCTGGCTCAAAGGTCAACAATCCAACAACACTTCCATATTGCCCACCAAAAAGAAGTGACCTATAGGACTATCATGAGGTTTGTTGAAGTGGGAAGTAGTGAGGCTGATCCATCACAGCTCCTTTTCTGAAAGTGGATATCACAGTGGCTTACTTTGCCAAAGACACTACAACCTACTGAAAAACTAGCATCCTGTTTGACAAACACAATTAGAGAAGAAAAATATGGAGGAGGTTTTTCAAAATTTCAGCTGTGAGTTTTTTCAGCTTGAACTGTTCCTGAGGAGTTCTATCCATAAAAGTCAAACCACTTATTGGCAATGCTGTACTCATATTTGCATTGTAACCCAATTCATTAATGTTTTCACCAAGGACAATAGCCTGCTAGATACACAAGGCAGGGACATCTACTCTCTTTATACCAACAAAATATAAGAAACTAGTTAAAACAACTTTTGACTTCTGCCTGGTTCCTACATGGATAACTACTTGGAGAAGACTGAGGTAACAACAAAGTCATTGTAATTACAGCCATCACAAAGAGGTAAGAAGACCCTTTATGATATCACACAAAGACCAAGAACACCACAGGCAATACAATAAATAGTTCCTTTTGTTCCATCCCATTAATGCAGAGCACAATAACATATTGTTTTCAACCTGTTGTGCAGAGACCCAAGGGAGACACCAAACTACTTCAAAGTAATCTGCAGGCTAGTAGGCTCACATTTGTCAGACAAAAGCTGACATCTTCAGTAGGGGAAAAAAAACACCCCAAAAAATGAGAAGCACACAGATCTTAAAGAAAATTACTGCCCAAAAGAAAGCAGAGAAAAAATCTTAGGTTTAAACAGGAGGTGGAAGCATATTCAAACATCCATAGACAAACGAATGAAGGATAGTCCCATAGCTAGGATGTCAAACAAGGACTTGAGAGGTTCCCATTTCCTGCTCTGCTATGGACATACTACAGTTTTACTTCAGACCAGGTCAAAACTAAAGTTTCAACAGCATGATACTACATTCAAACTCAAAACTGTGGTTCTCCAAATTCTTCTTCAAATTCCTGTTTCTGCTGAAGTGTTTAACACCATCAACATCAGTAAGCTAAAAGGAAGACCTTCGCACCCCACTATAGCTAAAACAGGTGGGCTCCATGCTTGGATAGTGACAGTCCCCAGCAGAGATGGGGACGCCTGCTCTCCTTTCCAACACTTGATTGTTCGCTGCTAGAAGTCTACAGACATAGACCTCACCCTGGGGTTCCCAATGGCAGCAATAGCACCTCATAACCAGGAGTTACACCTCCCCACAAGCAAATCCCCACAGGAAACAAAAAAAGAAAGTAACACTCCCCGGATCTCCTCTCTGTGCAAGTGCTACGTAAGGCCAAAATCCAGTCCAGCACTGACACATCATACAGGCATGTAAATTCTCACACCATTTCATTCCCACTCACTTGCCAAAAACAGTTGTGCTGGTCCTGTGAGCCAACAACAGCAGCATCAGAAAAGAGCAGAGTGGGGGCTGTTTGCACCTAAGGAATCTATATTTCATGCTGGCTTTGGTGGCACATGTTCAAAAATACCTCATGGTACCCGTGACAGTTGACTGTGTGCCATTAACATTAGTTTGCTATTGAAAAAAGAAAAAACAAATTAAAAATCAATATTTATCTCTACGCTTCTGAGAAGGGAATCTCTTCACCAGCATGGATGGGGAAAACCCTTTCACAATGTGAGCTGAGATTTTTTTTTTTTTTTTGCCTGGAGAGGTTCCAGGGGTCATGCCTGACTGGCAGTGTGCCTAACCAGCTTAGCTTAGAAAAATACTGGGAAATATGGATTCCTACAGCTAGTGACTTGTCCTGTTTCCCTAGAGTGCTTTGTCTTGTCTTGAACAAAACTCTTCAAATACAGTGCCAATTTCATACAGCGTCTCATCACTCTGCATTATTTTTTCCTACAAGAAAAAGGATATAGGTGCCTTTTTGCCATAGTCATACACTCTGTCTCTGCTGTTCCAGCACAATTACCAAAGAATCGCATTGCAGTGATGTCTCCCGATTAGAATTTAAGGGATTAAAAAGAAAGCAAGGAACCTGAACATAACAATGATAAAATGCTGTTGTACCAATGAGATTCAAATACACATTACCCCCAAAACCCTGTTTCTGCTGGTCTGAAGGGAAAAAAAATGAAGAAAAAAAAATTAGTAGAGCAAGGAATATTTCCTTGAGAAGGGAACTAGGGAACTGTGTACAACCTAGCCCAATGCCAAACAGGGTTGCTGGATAATTATCTTCTACAAAGCACAAAACTGATATACAAACAGTGACTAGGGAAGCTCAGATAGAAGTTTGTTTATAACTCATGGCCCAAGGGCTTCTATGCTGAGTGATTTTAGCACTGTTTAAAGTGACCAAAGACACTAACCACTCAGTTTTGGAAATGAGTAATCATTTCTGATTGCTGGCATTTAGCTAGTGGATGCTGACAAACTGCTTTAAGGGTACTTTTGCCCCCCCATATGAAGATATAACAGAATGATTAATATGTACAGCATGCCATGACGGCTGGGGAAAAAAATAAAAAGCTGTAGGAGTATCCTAATGACTCTGATGTCATGTGCTCTGTTCTGGATTTTCGGGGGGTTACAGGAGATTATTTTTCTCCTCCCCACCCCCGCAAGGATTCCCACTGCCTTTATTTAATGAGCAGCATTGGACATGCAGCTCAGCAACACCATTTAATAGCCATTCCTTGCTGAAAGACAGAGATGACGGTTAGCAGCAGTGCCTGGCAACAAATCATCAGCATTCAGTACTATGAAGATACTGTTTTGGGTGAAAAACATTTCAGATTAAAATGTGGGTGTTTGTTCCTTCAAAGGGACAGCCTCCGTGCTTGCTTCTCTCAAGAGTCACACACCCCCTTGCACAGGGAGAGGCACAGACATGCCAGTACAGCTTCTTTGGAAAACACTTAAGTTATTCTTTCTTTCTTCTCCCTGCCTCCACCTCCTAAACAGCACAGCATGTGTCGGACTAGCATTCGGGCTGCCCTAAATATTTCCCTTCTGCGGAGCACAGTAATAATTTTACACCTGTGCTAAAGCAAATCTTCTGTGCTAGTCCACTGTGTGTTGCATACGTCTAGAGACAGACCTGAAATGACCCTAGTGATTCAGCCAACTGGTTTCTTCATGGACATGCATCTTAATGGTATCTCCACATCTGAAACATACCCAGTGAGATCAGGGATTGAAGGGGAAGAGGGAAGATAAGGAAATACTTCAGTAAGATCAAGGAGGAGAATTTGCCTTATGTAGCAGGTTTCACTGGCAATATTCCTTCGCCTTCATCCCCACCATTTGTATTTATTTGTATAAAAACATAATCTGTTAGATACTGCAACTATATCCTGGCTCCTATCTATTTTAGTGGAAAGATAAATGGTTGTATATTTGTACCATGGCATGCAAATGGTATTGTCTGCCAGATCCCTCAGAGACCCGCCAAAAAAATCTCCTGCACACAGAATAGACATCTAACCTGAACTGTGGCCAGGTGAATGTAGGAGAAAGTAGTAAGCACTGTAAATATCTCACCTGGCTCACAACATCCTCTAATATCAAAGACATCTGCTCTCAGATTAAACTATCCTCCTAGTCTGGCCCTTGCAAGAACGTTCTAGGTACGCAGATAGCTATTGTAGGAAACCAAGGCCTCATTCAGCCCTAGCTGGCAATGGCCCACCACCTTTCTCAAAAGCAGGTTGTAACTTGTTTCTAGGGCTGAAGAAGAACACTCCAACCACACCCTCACTTTGATTAGTACCAAAAATAAGAGCCTGTACTCTTAATGGGACACTACACAGATAAGTCATATTCCATATTCACCCAAAAATGCATCCCAGAGAAAGTGACCACATTCTCTCCAGGCTGATCTGCAGGGAAGGAGAACAAAACCAGAACTCCATACAATTGGGCTCAGCTTAGATACAGACACAACTCCCACAACACATGAAAGGTGTTGTACAACAGATGTGGATCTCAGTTTTCCTGAGCTGTGTATCTTTAAGTTCATTCATGCAAACTAGGGAATACAAATGGTCATAAACCTATAAATTAAGCTAATTATCCTGCAGACCAAGATAAAAGAAAGATTTCTGTTCCTATATAACAGGAAAGTATCTCAACACTCCACCAATGAAAGTCATGCAAGTGATGAATGCAGAGGTCTGAGACCATTCAGCTCCCACTCGATATATCTGCCTTCTCCCAAGTTAGATGGATGCATGCAAGAGGTAAACAGATTAATCGAACAGCTAAGATCAGCAGCCCAGCTTGATATATTTCATCTTAATGTGAAACTTTTGTTTGCTCTATGAAGTACAAGTTCAGTAGCATTTATATAATTCATTGTACTGTGCTTCCCTTTAACACCTCAAAAATCTCGCTCAGACTCTCTTACTGGAAAACAACAGAAAGGGATTAAAAAAAATTAGTCAGTATAAAAATTCATAGAGGGAACAAATTTGTATTTGACTGGGCATTTTGACTAAAGGAATGTCTCATCAGTGGGAGATTTCATCTTGGAAGGGGTTAGGTTTGCCAGATGGAGTTAATAAACCAACCGCTGTGTGCATGCATCTTATCAGATCCAGATGAAAAGTAACTCGTCATCTCTGTGGAGCCAGGACTCTCTCTCTTGTTGCCATTTATACCGTGTCTTCATGAAATATGGTGGAATCCCAGTTCACAGCTGAGGCTCATAGTTGGTACCACAAATAATTCATTAACAGCAGAACAAGGCAAACACCAGCATGCTGTAAGCAGGAAAGCATTACCTCATTCCACAGAACATAGATAAAACTTCCACAAGCAAATAGGATATATTTGCTCATGCGCCACATGTGCAAACATAAATACAGTCTGTATGTATACAATGAAGTCTTAGAGAACAGCAGCATTTTAACATTCTGGTTTACATGAGGTGTGCTGCTAGCAATAAGCAAATGTACCCAAGAGTGTGTACGAAGCCAGCCATGGATAGACTGACCATCAGTCACCTTTCACATATGCCATTTTAGTAATCGAGCCCAGAAGCAAGCCCAGTATTGCACCAAAGGTTCAGCACTATAGATACATCCTTAGCAAGTCTCCTTATGGGAACAATTTTCTCTAACCATCCTTTTCCAGAACATTGCCACTTGCAAAGGGATGCTACTGAATCTCTAGAAATGCCTATGCTTTCTGTGACAATAGTTAGCCTGTTCAGAGGACAGCCTCCTTCAGAAAGTAAATTACAGAAGATGCCAACTTTTTAACTCTCTCCCAGCTTACTTTATTCTCCAAGGGGCATTTGTACACTGTGAACAATGACAGTAAATACACAACTTGGTTTGATACCCTTCAGCAGCAGCACCTTCCAGGTAACCAAACATGAAACCAGTGTTGGATAAGTACTAGCCACCAATGCATCTTTTTCCTTTCTCCATTAAAACCCCCACACACTGTGACATGAGCTTTGCTTCTATTTTGTGTAATGATGTAGCCATGGTTTCTACCTCACTTGAACACTAATACCAATGGGGTTTGTGCATCCATGCTCATAAATACCTTCTTTGCTTTCCCTTCCAACTCAGTCCTAGCAAGGCACAGGCTCTTTTTCATCTGTTTGATCAGATGGCAATACACAACGGATGTGAGCAAGACCAGCTTGATGCTGAATCGTTGTGTTGATGCCAGTTCTAAAGAAAAACACTCCCTCCAAGAGAAGGAATACCAACTACTTTCAGCAGAAAGACGGGATGGAGAATAACATGCTTCGTGTCACAAGTAAGCCTTTGGAAGATGGTTGAAGTAAACAGGAATCAGTCTTGGGTTGTAAAGCCTTAAGAACACCCAGGCTTTTGGAAGCACCCAGATGCTCTGTTTTCTTCAGAGTGTAGAACTGTTCGGCGTTGTAGCACTCTAGCCTTAGTTCAAGCAAAGTCGTATAAAAGATTTAGACAACACGAACCCACCAATTAGGGGTGGGAAGACCCCAAGGTATCCAGAAGAGAGCACTGTTACTAATCATTCCTCACCCAAATTGTCTCAGGACCCTGTGCTTTCAAAACCGGATGAAAACACTGTTACTTTTAGCTTCTAGATAGACCTAAAAAAAATGATAGCCTTTCCAGTAATGTTTAGCTATTTCTTCAATCCTTCCTCCAACATGTCAGAAAAGAAAAGTCTGTAGGGCCAAGTGATAGCAAAGCTGTTTCAGAGAAAATAAATTAAATCTTTGCATCAGAGCTTTCCTGTTTCCACCAAAAGAAAACTGGCGAGATTCCCCTGCCTGAACTTCCCACTTTTATTTTTGTAGAAGGAGTAGGAAGAATGAGGAAATCAGAAGAGGCTCCATTTGAAGTTGACGTGGATGACTGTAGGATACAGACAGACAGAATTGGCCCTGGAGGATCCCAGGGGCAGAACAACACTTACCCAAGAGTAACAGAGGAATCACAGGGACAGAATAGCTAAATTACTAATAATCTTGGGCAGGCCTCTCACGTAAAAAGTCTCTGGGACCTGAGCGCCAGAAGGTAGCAACTGTGATGCTGATCTCCAAACTGAGGTCCACACGTGGGCCAAGGAATTACAAGTCTTCAAGCCTGGCATCTAGACTAGGTTAATCAGGAGAAGCAATAACAAAACATAGCATTAACGGACAATAAATATGATCTTTTGGGCAAGGGTCAACATGACTTCTGTGAGGTCCTGTGACACCCATTTCTTGG
Source organism: Falco peregrinus (assembly GCF_023634155.1). NCBI lineage: Eukaryota > Metazoa > Chordata > Aves > Falconiformes > Falconidae > Falco > Falco peregrinus. Next base: position 79,105,102 of record NC_073721.1, read on the forward strand.
TATTCTTTGGAGAAATTGGTGATCTCATTGGCATAGTTAACATTCAAAAAATGTTTTTGATTACATACTTCAGAAAATGTCTTTAAAGATGCAACTAGTCACAAAACAAAGAGATATGGTGGGGTTCTTCAGGTGGTATGAGAAGAGTAGGTAGGAATTGACTATTGGTGCTTAGGGACATGGTTTAGTGGTGCACTTGGCAGTCCTGGGTAAACGGTTGGACTTGATGATCTTAAAGGTCTTTTCCAACCTAAATGATTCTATGATTCTATTCTGTCCGATAGAAAACCTATAAAAAAATAAAAAAAAGGAGAGGAAAAAAACCCCTTGGCTTTTCACCACTAGGTAGTAGACCTGCAAACTCCCTGGCAAGGGATGTTGATACAAAAGGTTACATTGGTTTAGAACTGAATAAAAGAATGGGACATTGAGGATTAGCAAAGAGAGGTCAAGCCCAGAGAAGCTCCAGAGCTGAAACTGTTTGGAAGCTGTGGAAGTGTTAGAGGGAAGTGTCATACATGTTCATGGTGCTCCATCTCCCATAGTGGCCACAAACAGGCATTGAGAAAAGAATAATAATATGGGATGAGATATTGGACTGTTGGACTTGGACCCTTGGTCTGAGCCAGTTTGGCCATTCTTATGTTTGTGTGTTCTTCTGTGTGACGAATGAAAACATTGAAAGGAAGCCTTGGAAATTAGTTCTCCCATTATAGCACAGTGATTTGAAAAAAAAGTAATAATAAAGTAACAGAGGTTTTATTTCCCAGAAAAGGCAGCAAAATAAAAAGGGAAGCTATTTCAAACACCCACTTGAAAGATGCTGGGCAAGCCTTTCAAACCACTGGAAGAGAATCTGCTTCACGCTTTGATAGTCAGGATACAGTTTAAGCAAAGGTTTTGAGATTCCATTGTAATTACCCAATTAGCTCTTGCGTGCAAAAGGGATTCTCTTGCATTTATCCATATCCAGCAGGGCAGAAATCTGAAGCTTTCTGCCTGCTGTGGATTTACTCTTCCAATTCATTAGGATTAATTTCTTTACCACCCACACAATTCTCTTCCTCCCCTCCTGCCCTACTACCACCTGTCAAAGTTATAAAGATGATTGGTGCTTCTTAAAAGCAGCACAGAGCATCTTTATCCATCTATTTACTGACAGATGCTTCCCCCCCTCCTTTGCTAGACTGGTTCTTTCCAAAAGCCTGCAGTCTGTCAAGCTGTCCCCAGAGCACATATGTGCATGCTGTGTTTAACCACATCACCTCCTGTAACCCTAGTGTGTAACGTAACGGTGTTCCTATCCCCCCAAAATCTTAGGTAGCACTTTATTTTGACAAGTCCCAAGTAAAACACAAGAAGATTTTCAAATCTACTGGCCATCAAATTAAACCAGAACCTAAGTAAACTAGCTAGAATAAAGCTTTCAGGCTAGTCCAGAGCAATCATTTTAATTTCTAAAGCGGAGGATAAATTCTGGTAGATTAACATACATGCAATCCTGTCGTCAAGTCACTGAGCAGAACTAGGACTGTTTCTCCTTACCTCTTCCCACCTCAGTCCAAGGCTCGTACTAGGTCATGGGAAACATGAGGGGTATTAATCTTCCATGCTCTAGGTCATCTACCCCTGTTTACTAAGTGACATCTTTGCAGAAAGCCTTTTGAACTATATTACCAAAGCTGCTCTGTAAATTAATTGGTTTGGGAAGAACCATCTCTGATCCTGTTGGCGCCACAATATGACAAGAAATCCTAGGAGCTTTCTTTCAGATTGGAAATCGTGATAGCAACAGAAAGCCTGCACCTGGACTTTAAAAAGACCGAGCACTGAAAGAGTTCTTCTGACCCACAGTTCCCTCCAGTGCTGGAAGCTATATGAACTCCATCAAAGGGGAGCACAGGTAAATTGGGAAGCCTCAATAAAACTCTTTGCTTTGAAAAAGATACCACAGTCCTTAAAAAGAAATCAGAGCATTTTCAGCAGCCACAGCTGGAGAAGAGGAATAACAAACATAACTCCACATCAAAACCTAAGAGACAGCACAGCAACAAGGCACCTAGTCATAGAATATCTCAATATCAGTATTTGGGAGGGACCTATAAGGATCATCAAGCCCAACTGCCTGCTGCTCACAGGACTACCTAAAATTAAACCATAATGACTAAGAGCATTGTTCAGACACTCGAACTCCGACAGGCCATGACCACTTCCCTGGGGAGCCTGTTCCAGTGACCAACCACCCTCTCAGTGAAGAACTTTTTCCTAATGTCCAATCTGAACTTCCCCTGACACAGCTTCATTACATTTCCTTGTGTCCTAGAATCAGATGAGCCAGCCTCTCTGCATGCCAGCATGCAGCCTCAGCTGCACAGTGGGAACAACAAACAGCCTTTTCCTTCTCCAGAGAAATCCTAGTGAAGGCTGAGAAAGGATCATGCGCTGGAGTGGAAAAGGCTAAGCAGACCTTTTGGGCACCCTCCTGTTCCAGCACCTGCCATGGCAGCACAACATTGAGATAGTCACCTCTGCATTAAACTGGCAAGTACCATCAGCCGGCTCCAGAGCACAGAACTGCTCGGTGGAAGCTAACGTAGCCTGGCAAGAAGCACAGCACACAGCCCCCTCGTGCCGCGTTGTTTTCTTACCCACTGTTTCTGCATCCTCAATCCCTTGAACAATATCCACCACGCTGCAACATGCATGTCTGCAATTTGCACGCCGTCATCTCGAGTTGCTTGGGCCTTCCTGACAGAATTAAATGAATAGCAAATTGAGTGCTGTTTTCCCCTCCCCCTTTCTTCACTCTCCCCTTGCTTTTGTACATGCTGCAGTAAAAGCTTCCTCTGAATCAGATTTCAGCTGTCACAAAGCCAGCAGTTTTCTCCTAGGAAGTCTGGGTGCTAGTGACAGAAATAGCAGCTGCTTTAAATACTTCATCTGCTACATGCGGTCAAAGGGCAGCAAAAGCCGAGGCCAGGAGCAGGTGTGGGGGCTGTTTGCAGAACCATCGCACCCTCCCCAGGCAGGCTCTGGTGGAGAAAGGAGGGGGTCCACCACCTCCTGACTGACAGGAAAGCCAGGGACAGCTGAGGCAGAAGGGGTGAGGCTGCAATGGGACATGTGCTCACCCCGGGCACAGGTCAGGCAGGTGCTGCCAGCAGGACACCCCTCAGCCCAGCGCCCAGAAACCCTGCTGCTGCCTCAAATGCCTATGGGAGTCACATCAACCCAGGCAGTTACACCTCAGATGCCAAAAAGCGGTTAGGGTTTTAACCTCCCAAGCATCCCACAAACATCTCCTCCCACCCCAACAAGAACACTCTTTCCCTTCTTACAGGGGGGACAGCCCAAGGCAAAGAGATTTACATGAATTGCTAGAAGTGCACTTGGGATGGCAACTAGGACTAAAGCTTTGGTATTTGTCTTTCTCAACATCCAGTGCTTTGCTCAAAATGAAGGTTTGGTTGTTCTCGGCTGGGGTCCAAGGACATGCTTTGTTGGCAGCATTACACAATCTGTTTAGAGCTTTTTGATTCCCACATGTTCAAAGCACTTGTACTTTTCACAAAACATTGTGGTATCATTGAACACGATGTTATGTTTGAGCTGAAAGGAAGAAAAAACCCCATCTCCCGTCTATTATTACATGTAAATAAGAGTTTGTCTCAATCATGCTATCTTAGTAGAGAATGAAATAAGAGCGAGCTTGACCCTAGCTGTGCTAATTAGTGACAATCTATCATCAATTTGCTGACACAAAAAAGCATCCTGTGAGACCCACCAGCATTTCTTTCACTCTGCATGAATGCATGAAGGCATCCTGGGATAGGAGGAAGGGTAGATGAGAACACAGAAGTACCTGAGGGCCTAACTATGTCACAGGGACCCTAGAGAACACAGTTTAAGCCATGTGTATGATCCTGTTTTAATGGGTTCACTTACCTGCATCACCTAAGGCTTCCAGTAGTAGTATTTTAAACAGCGGCAGGAAAGCGTAATACTGCCTCCAGTTGTCAGATTCAACAACTTATTAGCAACATGCTCCCACTGAAGAGAGCCTTTGGAGTACTCCAGAAAACTTTTGCAAAGGGCACAGAGGCTGGCAGTGTTTAGTGAGAGCTACCACTGTGACAAGTGCCAGCTGTAGGCTTTGTGAGATTGTTCAGCGAGGGGATCTTGTGCCACATTACTAAGAGAGACTTCAGGACCTCTCTTTTTATTTGGGTGATCCTAAGATTATGACATTATTTAAAATGCTTCTTCTGCAGATAGAAGAAAAATTTATTCCTTGTGAAAACTGCCCTACAGTTGAATGGAAAGTAGCCAGGATTTTGGTTTAGCTTCATATCTGCTTCAATGTACGTTATCAAAAATAAGCCAGAAATAAAGTGTCAGTGCCATTCCATTTCCACTAGACTAGTCCCAGCTAGAAGGAGCCGGGGGTCAGGTTCTCATGCCTGAATACTCCCAAAAGAAAGTTGTGCCTTGATACAAGCCGAGTGATTTTCTTCTTTCATTCCTAGTCTCTGGTCTGTCTCTGCTCAGTCTCGCTCTTTTGGAGTAGCATACAAGTTGAATACAGAGAGCAGGCAAGCCCTAGAGCCCCACAGAGACTCATGTGTATGTCTGTTTCTAGAGTAATGGTTAGCAGCAGCATCCCAAAGAGGCAAAACAGCTAGCCAGCCAACAGTCACAGAAAATTTATTATGCCCTCCGGGATTTAAGAGCCCCCCCAGGTGGCTTTCAAGGGAGCTAAATACTTAGGTGTTTTTCCTAGTAGGTGTTCATTAGGGCAATATACCTATATTGCAGTAGCATTATGCTTCTAAACATATCCAATGGTACAGCACCAGTTCTGTTGCAGGATCCATGATACAAGCTTAACTTTCTCTTCTGGTTTCCCAGTCCACATTCTTATTGCCCCTGCTAGCACCAGCTCATCTGGTGTGGGGCTCAGATGAAGTAACTATCACTTCTGGATGCTTAAGGTCTTTGACAGAACAACAACTTTACAAATAATGAGTGGCAGGGCACTAAAAGCTTTCTGACTCTAGTGATAGAGCAGTTCTCCATGCTTCACGGGCAGTTCAGATGCTTGACATAAGGGATATTGTGATGATTAATAATTAACTGGCTGGAAACACTGAGAGCCCAAGGACAGATGCCTCCCATCTGCAAGCTCTGGGAGCTGAGGCTGCATTTTGCAGGACAGAAGGAGGGGAGCTGGTAAGGGCGAGAAGGTGACAAGGTTGGTGTGCCCCTGGAAGACAGCAGCCTTTTCAAGACAGTTTGCCTTTTGTCTCCCAGCACAGAAGGTATCATCCTGCACTTCTCCAGGTGGCTTTCACCATATTAACCACCAGGGGACCAGAGCAGCAGCAATCCCTGCCAATTCCTGGTGACAACTCACCTAAATGAGAGGCATCATTAGAAGGTATGTTCATGTATTCAATAGGCTTTAACATCAGCTTTAATGAGACACCTCTGAGACCTCAGGAGAGGTAACAGACAGCTGGAAAAATGCTTCAAAGTCCTGTGGGTATGCAAAGTAGAATTCAAGTTCAGAGGTACCAAGTACAGGATTTTTAAGCACCTGATGTTAGACTATTAAATTGTTCTTTATGCTAACTTTAAAATCTCCACCTGCATAAATTCATTTGATCCAGCAACAGCTTTAACTGTATCAAAATTATCCAAAACAGCAGCTGCAATAGGCGCTGAACTGTGTCTCTCAGAGTAATTACACATTACAAAGGGAATCCTTGAAGCATTTCAATAACATGCCATATTACAAACAGTGCCTAAAAAGCCACAGATGGACGTGTGAGCCTCCTAGCATAACTTTACTGCAGAGGTGGATTTGAAAGATAGAATGACATTTTTACTCCAGCGTGCTGCCCAATTCCTTGCCTTTCTCTGAGAAGTAGAGGGTGTTTTAAAGAGTGTTGAAGAAGTTCAAGTTCTGGTTGATCCTGTGGGGCTGAAGACTGTGAGAGAAGTACAAGGAGTCTCTCCCTCCCCATCCCCCTTTTTCTCTTGCCCCTGATCCAGCTCTCAGATGAAGTGTTCCCTCCCAATAGCTCTGCCAGAATACAAGGGTCAGAAGAGTAGCTCAGCAGTCAGGGGGATGTATGACCAATCCAATTAACGGGGTGCTGGGATGAACACCTTTCTGTCCTCCCTTACCCCCCAGGGCGTCCTGCCTGCTTGCCTGGCTTTGGCAAGGCCTCTGGCTACCATGCTGCAATGTCCCCTGCCAGCAGCACTCTGCCCATGGGAGCAGATAGAATTTGATCTAGACAATAAAAACAACTGAAATTTTCATGGATCCGTGTGGTTTGCATTTGTTTATCCTTCAGGAGGCTTCTGCTCTGCAGAAGTCACAGCTTTTTTGCTTGTATTATGAGACCCATAAGGGAAAAAAAGGGATTTGTAATACTTCCTTTCTTCTGGTCCCAAGAATACGTGAGCTTGAAACAAACCCATTTAGCTTGTCCCTGTTTCTTATTGGCTTATGCTGGAATTAATCTGTTCTGTTTCATTTCAGTACAACCTATTCCTCAATGCACTGGCCCCCAATATCCTTGCAGCAGCAAGCACACAAGGCACAGTGCTCCAGCAGCAGAAAATATGTCTGTTCCACATCCCAAGGAACTGCCAAAGAGAAGATAGTCAGTTGTCTTGGGTAATGAGCAGCTATAAAAATTAAGAGTGAACAAGGGCATGGCAAAAGGCACTGCAATCAGGAACAGTGAATGTTAGAACTGGAGACAGATGATGGGTGGATTTCAGCTCAGGACATGCATCATTAGCTCTGGCCTCCACAGATTTGGAAACCTCCAGCACTGCCTTCCCACCTTACCACAATGCCTCCATCACAGTGGTACTCTATAGATGTACTAGCCTGTGTATGCTTAGTGCTGGGACAGAAAAAAGGCTGCACAAGTAATTGACTGTCCAGGTTAGGTAGCCAGTTAATGAGGAAAGGGCAGAAGAGATCCTGTCAGGGCAGCAAAGCCTGACATCTGGCTAAAAATACCATGAACGGAAGCAAAGCAACAAGAGGAGTGAAGAGCAAGGTTGGCCTCTGCTTACCAGGAGGAGCAAGTGCTTTCTGTTCAGACATTTGTCCAGGTGGGTACAGACCAACTTTCTAACCACCTCATCCTCCAGATAGGATTTAGCCCTCCAGCTGCCTCACAGGGAAGCAGCCTGGTCACTCAGGCCATCTCAGTCCTTCATGATGAAGCGGTTTTCTTTCATATAAAGTAAAGAAAAGATTCCTTTCATGTAACATACATGTCCTCTGGCCCACTGAACATGTGTGAGTAACGGTATAGCCTGGCTCCAGCCTGAACACCCTCCTGGAACAGCTAGGATCCACTGGAAACATCCACTCTTCTGATTAGTATTTCAAATAAAACCTAAATGTTTTGACACAAGAGACCCAGAACAACCAAATCCAGAGTTTCCTGCTGTCTGCTTCTATGGTAGACCTGCATGAAGGGGCAGTTCTGTTCAAGTCCCTCAGGGATTTTGACCAGGTCTCTGTCACTCCAGATGCATCAGCACACTAGACAGTGGAAGTCAAATGCAAAACTACTACTGATCCTCCCCCAGCACAAAAGTAGCACTTAAGTCAGAACCTCTGGGCATGTCATGCCATCTGAAATGCCCTAAAATATTCAAGACATCTTTACAAAGTTGATAGCTATGAAAGAGGATCCATGAGGGAAGAGACCTGGGACCTTTCCCGAGAGGAAGCCAGAGGTCAGACAGATATCCTAAAATGGCCCCCCATGTCTGTGCTTAGGCAGCTGAATGAAGCCTTCCATTATCTAAATAAGTGATTTGCTGAGAAAGCCCCTCAGCCCTGCCTGGAAATACCCACGACCTGGGCTGCCTCTCATGCAACTCGTGGAAGCCTGCTGAGGCTCTTGCCCCAGGAGTGCAGGTTAATGACAGAGGCAGTGATTTATCAGATTAGTCCCATGCTTAATATCTCGGTCCTCTCTTTCTGTCACTTCTCACATTCACCAGGAGAATCCAGAACTGGGGGACATGACAAATACAGGGCAATTATAAAATCTCCTGCTCCAAGTAGTCCCAAACAGAGCAAGACACACAGATAATCCAAGAACAGATGTGTGGAAGAACATCACGTATTTAGGGGAAGCTAACCTATGGCAAAGCCTATAATTCACTCTAGAAGGCAACATGAGGCTCTTCATGCACTCTAAACCCCAAGGCAGCAATCAGCATCCAGGAAAGTTTTTTCTTGCATCAGTATCCAGTATAAATCAATCACTGGCAGAAGATACTGAAGAGAGCAGCAAGAGGGTTGACAGTGCCTTGTGGGTTTAATTAAGACTACATGGGAAGCACAGTAATAGATCCATGGTTGAAGGTTCAGCAAACCATGTTATCAACAGAGCTTACGCTGTGCCAGGTTCTTCACCTCCCAGAGATGTGGATCCATCAGTAGTCTCACAGCATTAAACCCATTTGTTGACCCACATGATGAAGGTACTTACTGAACAGGCTGAAATGCCTTCAGCATTTCTAGCATCTGACACTTGCTTCTGTAGATAAGCATTCCTAACTATCAGAGATCATTTGTAACCCACAGCATTTCTTCTTCCTGTATCATTGCTTTTCTGGACACCTCGAGATTCATTGCTGAAAAACTAAGTTACCAATTAAAACAATTCCTCACTCTTAGGACGTAGCCTTGTATTTTGCTCCAAGATAAGAGGTCTCACAGATTCATGTGCCGATTAGATAAAGCTCTGATGTAAGGAGGTATCTACTTTCACTCCTGTAGATCCTTCATACTCAAGAACATCCAATGTTTACCAGGAATAGTATGAAATATTTTGTTTACTAACAGTTTAAGTCCATTTGCTAGAGAAAGAATCATCAGACTTGTGAGTTTTGCTTCTTTTCTGCCCAGCAGAAATATAGATTTTATTTATTGATTGGTCTCTGCCTCCCTCCCCAGCTTCAGCTACGTCACCTTGGCATAATGACAGGAACAAGAGAGACTGGAACAGAGAATTAGAATAAGGGCAACCCAGGTCATTAACATAGTTTTCGGCCCTAGGACACCCATTTAGATTCAGTTCATTGCACTAATGCACAACTATATACCTGCCCATCACCACACTTAGAAATGGATCTGACAGCTGTTCCAACTTAGCAGCTCTGTTCCTATCACTAATGCTCAGCTCCCCCCAGCAGACACGCCAACCGCACATGTAACTGGTCCCTGTGGGCTGCCTCAGCAGGAAGGTGGGTGACCAGCTGAGCCACCACACCAGAGCAGCTCAACCTATAAAGCAGGGATGAGGCACAAAAGGCAGAAGGGTCTGCTTTGTTACTGCCAATATAAATTTATTTGGTAGGTGAGCGACAGTCTCCAGTATTGTCAACACATCAGCTTTCATCAGCACTAAGGATTTTGTTTGGTTTGGGGGTTGGTTTGTTTGTTTTAAAGAACAGCCAAGTGACATTAGGAACCTTGACAACCTAATGAGCCAGAGGATAAATCTTGCTGACAGAAGTGTCATGTTCTAAAAGGCTGTTTGGGGAAATCCCAAAAAGCAACAGAGAAAATTCACTGGAAACCAGCTTCCATATGCTTTCAAGAGGAAACAATCATTTCTCAGACTTGCTCAGAGACAGGCCAGGGGATTGTGGCTTTGCCTGTGTATGGGGTTAAAGGACAACTTCCAGTAGCAGCAAAAGTTTTCTGTATCTCTAGGTTACAGCAGACCTTACCTTAAACCCCTGGGTTTACACCTCAAATCCTGCCCATAAGACTCCTAACGCTGCAAGAGTTCAGGCTGCCTTGAAATGAGTACTTTAGAGACACTAGAGTCAGATTGTCACCTGCAGGTCCAGCTCAAGAGCACTGATATGGGAACTGAGCTAACGACAGGACTTGTGAAGCTTTGCTCCAGAAGCAGAATTCACACTTTTTTTTATGCTGTGCTAGCTTTTCTAGATTCTCCTCGCTCATACAGGTTTTTTATATTCGCCAATATAAAGGAGTGCATGTTGTGGAGCAGCTTTCCTAGACCATGCAGGACCAGCAGAAGTGACAACTCCCACATTGCCCTGGATGAGTCAGTTCAAGTCAGTCCACTGGGCAACAGACCACCGGTTCAATGAGCTTGCTGATGGGGTGGACACTGTAGCTGAAGACAGCAGTGCTCTATGTACCATCAAGAGATAGCTCCTAAAACATCTCATGCATAAGCATACAGTAGTCTGCTAAAGAACTGCAGTGCTAGAGAAGATCAGCAGTAGCATGGACAGGTAGCCAGCTTGTCACCCTGACAACATCAAAACAAACTGTTCCCCTGATGGATAACATATCTCCAAGCTGTTGCTAAGACAACAAAAATCTATTTATTATGCATAAATGGGCACACTTCATCACTGGACTTATTAACCCAGGCCATGTCACTTACTCTTCAGCTTCTTAGATCAGATGGCATATTTGGATTCCTTCTTCTTGAAGGAATAGACTCAGCTGCAGCTTAGTGTATTAGGGTTTTTGCCTTTTTTTCCTCCAATTGATTTCCTTTCTCTAAAGATGCAACTAAACATCACTTGTCTCTTGCATTTCCTCGTTTTCTCACAGGCTTGAACCAGGAACTGACTACCACAGTGCTCTGCATCACCAGACTGCTTTCCTTTTCCCTCTGCTCCCGAGTTCAAGCAGGGCAAGGCAGCAATCCCACTCTATGCCTGGCCTGCTTGAGGCCAGCCTGTTGTCACTCAAATTAAATTGATGCAGTCTAGGAGGAAAAGAGAAGCAGAAACGAAGCCTAATTTTCCTTACCTGCACATGCTGCCAGGCTGCTCAGCCCGATTTAATTGAAAACTCTAATGTACTCCCATCAAATTTGCCACAACACTTTTTTTTTTCCCCTCCAGAGTCCAGAGCATTTGCACTGGAAAATGTTACATCCAAGAAAAGTTAAGCAGTCTAGATAGCCCTTTCATATCTTGGGCTCAACATTTTGCTGACATCCAGCAAAAGCAGCTTTCTCTGCCTCCTTTCTCATCACAGCAGTGGTCTCTCTGGCCTCTAACCAAGAGTCTTCCCAGCAATTTTTTGGGCCCATTTAACTTGTATCATATTATGACATTACTGTTGCAGATTTTGCAGTAGGACCATTACTTTACTTGAGTGATTATGAACCCCAGACCTATTATGCAGCACAAGCATACTTTAACAGTCTAAATTCAGTCTACCAACACCCTCCCCTCCAAAAAAAAAAAAAAAACAACCCACAAAACAAAACAAAAACAAAAGCAGTACAGAAGGCCAACTAAAAGCTCTGGGAAGGCACAGAAAACAAGCATCTGAGCTCCGTCTGATCTCTCACACTACCACCTGTGACTAGCACTATGTTCAACTACACTTCGACAGTTTAGCATTTATGTAGGACATGTTATAGCGCTGTGGGGAACCCTTTACTAGACACCAGGCACCTGCTATCTCACCATTCTGTTTTGTTATCCAGTACACTGTACTTGATATGGTTTGAAGACAGCAGAATGAATAAACTTCTGGATAAATGATAGAGTAAAATTCTAAGGCCAAATTTTTCCCCTTTCCTTCAGGAATTTAAGGATTTACCTTTGGCCTTACCCCCACAACAAGTCTGTGAAGAAGATAAAACAGAGAAGGTCCTCCTTAGCCATGGCTTATTCATTGAAGAGGGAATCCTTATGAGCTCTGAGAGTGGCCACAGAATAAATAAGAACATGATACATCTATCAAGCCCTTCCAACAACATGGCAAATTTGAGTGAATAGCATGTTTTGGAGAACTGAAATGGTTCAGATTTGACAAATAGTTTTGGCCAGAGATGATTGGCAAATATTTTAAGGAAAAGTCAAAACATTTCATTTAATTAGTTTTAAGAAGTGATGGGTTTGTTTCAGAACAACATATATATATATATATATATATATATATATATAAATATATATAAGGAGTTGCCAGAATTTAATTAAAATCTCCCAAAGGCAGTATTTCGCATTTTGTTCTCCATTTATTAAATACATTCAGTTTGGCTAACATATGAAGGAGGAAAAAGAAATAAGAGATCCTAGTGACTCTATATGCTTAACCTTTCAAGACCATAAGTTGCTCTATCGACTTAGAGCATCTCTTCAGCTCACCACAGCAAGAAACTCCACAGCTATCAACCTACTTGACAAAAAAAGTCCCCTTGCTCTCCTTGTGGCTTCCTGGAATACCGAAGAGTCAGGTGATGCTGCACTTCTCCACACACAGCAACACAAAACCAACTAATGAGTAGTGCAGAGATGGGGCCACAACCTGCAATAGGATTTCTCACTCTTCCAAGTTTGCCGAGAGCATCTGAGACCTCTACTAACAGTAATCATCAACATGTTGACATTTTTCTGAGTAACTAGACTTATTCTTTCCTCCAGAGAGATAATAAAACATTCTGTGATTTAGTCAGTGCTTAAAATAATCACTTCATAGAATGAAGTGCTCTGCTTGCAATCCTGTTGCTGCTACTAAAATAGACTCAAAGGCTCCTTATGTGCTGAAGTTAGAGGTACAAAGCACCTCTACTCCTTCAGTCCCAAAGCATTTAATTATAGTAGCCAAGTCTCACTCTCTCTTTTCCACTTGCACAGGAAGCCAAAAAGGGATGCTAGAAGGGTCTGTGTTGGTTTTCCATGGTTACACACAGGTCATCTCCTCCAAATCACATGTGAGCAAAAGACATTAAAACAAAATACTAAATATAACAAAGCTGAAAAGTACAAAAAAATACTCCATAATACTACTTTGCATCAGAGAACTTGGCTTAAAGCACTAAAATGTTATGTAATTATTCTGTGGCCATACAGACCCTCTAGCTTTATGCCTTTTCTCACAGATAGCTGGTGTGTCCTTTTCATACAGGGACTCTCTCACAATCCTTTTCTCAGAGTACATAAAGAAAACCCAACTTTCACCCTATGCCAGGTTTCTGATGCAAGAGTCCCACATACAGGTTCCCACACCACAACTGCTTGTCCAAAAATCTCACCTACATCTCTCCTGGGACTGACACAAAATCCAGACTACCTCTTGCAAGTTCTCCTTCTTAACCCAGCAGCCTCCCACCATTCCCTCAGTCCCTGAGCCCCAATCCATGTAAAAGCAATTGTAAGATGACAGACACATATAGAGCCAGATGGAAACAAACTCTTCATCAGAGTTCTTCTCCCCACCTGAGCCACTCACTGGCTGTAATCATCCTCTGATCAGCCTCCACTGGGAGACCACAAGGTGATTTGCCACACAGACCATGGTCAATGTTTCTTGGTGGTACAACTGAAACTGCTTCTCTCCCATGGAGGAAGATAAATTCATCACAAGCCCTTATGGTTTGTAACACCTTCTTCCTCCTTCTCCCCCTCTCTAGAAATGTTGCCCTCTGTGCAGATGCAGCCTCACAGGATGCTCTGTTCCACCACACCAATAACAATCAGGAGTGAGATTCATGTTACTGGAACTCTTAGAAGCTGCATGCATGACTATAAGCTTTTACACCCTCAGCCCAAAATGCCACCCCTTCTTCAATACAGGCTTCTTGCTGTAATATCACAAAGGCAAAACAGGGGCTTTTATCACTGCCATGGAGACAAGAATGTTATTGTATTTGGTTTTCTGTCAGGGCCACTTGGATGATCCATTCCATGTGATGGAGAAATCCATCCAATCCAATGACACCATCACCCACCGATCAGTGAAGCAAGAGAGACCTCACTCAGTCACCTGCCAGGCCACCCTTTGCTTTCAGCCATTTAGGTGGCAAATTATAGAAAAAACTGAAAGAATATGGGAGAACCATTATAAATAATAACATTTGGGCTACCTCTCTGAAGTTGGAAGTCACAGGGAAAAACCTCAGAGCTAGTGTGTCTACAGTGACCTGAATCTTATTTCCCTGTCATTCACTCCAGAGAGGGTGACAAGTAATGTCATTGGCATCAATGGAATAACAGTGGGACACGGCTAAGAGGCTCACCCTTCTCATCCAAACAGACCCTACACCATTGCTCCTTGGCTCCCTGCTGACCAGAGCTCTGCATTCTTGTCTGCAGCATATCGTAGGGGCTCATTTTCCCCAGCATAAACAGTAAGCAAACCCACCAGTAGATTAAAATGACAGTTTTGTATGTTATCAGCTGCAAAGACAGTGGAAACTCAGGACAACCATATCTGTAATAAAAGAGGGACATCAGTGATATGAATATCTTTGCTTTTAATTTGATAGCATAAATGTGCTATGCAATAAGCTGAAAATACTATGAGAGCTCCCAACTTGAATCTCCTCCAAGTGAAGTATTTTTAGTGGAATGTGTTTAGCTTGCTTGTTAAAGATTTAAACCTAAGCAATAATTGCAGTTACTCTTCTGTCTGATTTAAGTAGGCAACATTTATTAATGTACAGTGATTAAGTCAACTATTCCAAAGCAAGCCACAAAGACTTAAAGCCATGAGGAAAAAGGATGATATCACAGCTGAAGTAACCCTGTGATCTGATCCATGATAAACAGCTTATTAAGGTGGAGTGGAGGAAAGAGAGCTGCAGGTTATGGAGGGGAATTTGATTTATCCCTCTAAAGGCAAAGTGATAACTGACTGATCAGAGCAAATTCTTGTCATAGATTTTATAGGCTCAGTTATGTCATGCAGGTCTCTGAACAGCTTAGAGTAAGTCCACGATAGCTGGATTCAGATTGGGAAAGAGATTCATCCATGATCAAACCCTTGATCCATATTGTTATGCTGTGTTCACACTTAAATCAGAGTTTAATATCCTGCATATTCATTCTTTAAAATATCCTGGTTGAGCAGCAAAGTTTTCCTGCCCTATCTGTTTTGCAAGTCTACAAGTGTGTAAAAGCTCTTTAGTAACAGATAAACCAGGATATAATCACCCTGCATGCCAAGGGTGAGAGAAGTTGCTTTTGATGATGATATTCTGAACACTTGAATACCCAGTGATTTTTGCTCAATTCTTTTACGCTGAATAAAATAAGTCTACAAATAGACATACCTGCTTCAGCTGTTTGTGCAAAACACTTCATTAAATAGAAGCACTTTTTTTCCAGAAGAAGCCTGGTACGTATCTAATGGGTAAAAGGATAAATAGCTATAATCTTTAAATACACAAGACT
This sequence comes from Falco peregrinus, assembly GCF_023634155.1. Classification (NCBI taxonomy): domain Eukaryota; kingdom Metazoa; phylum Chordata; class Aves; order Falconiformes; family Falconidae; genus Falco; species Falco peregrinus. The sequence continues at coordinate 79,120,333 of NC_073721.1, forward strand.
ACACAGAGTGGGTGTTTCATAGCTGCACAAAGCCCATAATTGGACTTCGGCCCTAGGGGTAAGTTTTCCTGCAGTGTAAGTGCTTCCAGATGCCATACAGGGGTCATGTGCCTTCTCAGGAAAGCAGAACTTTACATTCAGTTAATTGTTATCCCCAGCTGTTGGTTTGTTGTTTTTTTTTTCATTGAGGCTAGTTTTCCAACAGTCATTCAAGCAAATGTGCTCATTTCCCAGTTCCCCCGCAATTCCCCACCACAGTGTAACAAAGTGCAAATTTTGCATGGCTACATTCCAAACTCCATGGTGTTAAAACCATAGCAGCAATGGAAAAGCATGTAGCCTCAATAATCACAACGTAGGACCCGAACTAGAGGTGACTCAGTGGTAGTCGAACAGATGCTATATGAAAATAGAACGGTTTCTATGCACGGAGTGGTTAACCCATGGAGTTAGTACTCACACATGGAAGTTTTCATGGCTTCCTAAGCAGCAAAAATTACTCAGTCTGAATTACATGGATGACCTCAATTCAGTTCACTGTGTCTGGGTGTCCATCTCAGAACACAGTGACTATGAACAACAAGTCCCTTCTCCTGTAAGTCCTTTAGACTTCATCTTTGGTGCAAATCACATGAAAAAAAGGCAAAGGCCATGTCCATCCAGTATTTGGATCTCTTCAGCTCAGTAGCAAAATATTCACTGATTTGGGACAGCTCAACAGTGGCTAATGACAGAGAGGAAAGTTCAGACCACAGCAAGCTGCAAAACAAACTAAAAGAGTTGCAAGGAAGACAGCTGACATAATAAAAGGGCAACATAAAGGGGTTCCTTTATCTTCCTCGAAGTATTAACAAGAAACTCTTGTGTATGCATTTGCAATGCCAGTCCCTTGTTACCAAGCACTAGCTACCACTTCCTTGGGTTACAAGACCTGTTGGAAGAAGAACAGCATGGGGGAGTTCACAGTTTGGGCTGCAACACAACTGACCATTAAACACTCAAGAACAAAGTTTAGGGGAAGGATTTTACACCAACTTACTCAATTTTACCAATAATAGCTCTGGAAGAGGCAGCTTCAAGCCACTGTAATTGTGCTTTTCAGACTGTCCTTCAATACAGATACCTACCAAAATAGTCCTTACCACTCCCTCTTCTCTCAGAAAACAACCCAGCTTTTTAAGTCAAAAGAAGATCACTTAATCTTTGTAATAAGAAGAGGTTTGGCATTTACAGCAACCCACTCCTAATCTCTTTGGTGTCTATTCTCTGGATTCCCCCAACAGGGAAACCAACATTATTCTGTAGGCTTCCAGTTGAAATTTGTCACTCCCTGATGACAAAACACAAATTTATGCCATAATCTTAAAAGTCTGGAGCTAGATATTTAGAGCTCAGTCAGTGCCTGGGCCTCATAAAGTTGTATTTTCCCCAGAAAAGTTCACTAAATTCTTGGAAGATTGGAAAACTACTTTTGGGGGTTGTTTTTGGTTTTGGTTTTTTTTAACATTAGTTCATAAACAAAAACCAGAGGGGAAGTACATCATCATCAAAGTATTCCTTGTCTGATCATGCCTCTCCTAAGCTCTTTTCAGACCAGAAAGCAAACAGTTTGTGCCAAGCCTTCTACTCTTTGTGAGCTTGTGCCAAGGCTAGGACTTGGATCTTCTGATTTGTTAGCACAGGTAATTCCCACTCACATCCCCCCTTGCAAGAGGAGGGCAAGGAAACCAGTTGCTACACTGAACTTTCAGGAAACATTGCCAAGAAGCACATCCCTGTGCTCCACCGTGTGCTGAAACTTCACCAGTTCAGACAATTTCTTACTCCTGTTGTTGCAATTAATCTTCAGAGGTTACATACATACAATCTTATGCATATGAGGGACTGATCCAAATTATTAGCCTAGAAACTCTGTCCTTGCTGCAATTCTACAGTTGTTCCTCCTCCCTGGATGAAATCCTGACCCCTTCCCCACAGCATGGCGGTGCTTGCTCACTCAAAATTAAAGGACAATTATCTCTAACAAAGAGAGAGGTGATCACATCTCCTTCCTTAACTGGGACACTGGAAATTAAAAAGTCCTCCCCTCACCCAGTGCTGCTCCTGAAAGATCCTGCAGAAAATCGGCCACAGTTTTACCTGTAACCAAAAAGCCAAACGTTTCAAAGGAAAAAGCCAGGGTCAGCATCATCTCTGCCAGCTAGAACATGATGAGGAGTTTGGGGGGGCAGGTGGGGATCAGCCTCTCTGGGGATCTGTGCTTGGCTTCTCTTCATGCAATGCCTGCCTCCAAGCACAAACTCCCACCCAGCCCCACTGTCGCTCCCCGCCCCCCCCCCCCCCCCCCAAATCAGTACTGTTTCATACTCACCATGTCATAAACGTTCAGAATCACCGGTTCATTTGCCATTGTTGATTGCAGTAGAGGCTGGATTAAAACCTTTCAGTCCCTGCCAGATGTGTGTCGCTGCCCCCAGGGTATGCCTTTACCCTGAGCCAGATAGAAGGAAATGCCTCATCCTACAGTCTCCGAAGGAAGGAGCGTGGAGGGAGGAGGAAAGCAGGGAATTCTTGTGGTTGTGGGGGTGGGTGGGGGTGGCGGTGGGGGGTGTAAAGTTGGTTGCAGGGAGGCAGGAAGGCTTGGGCTGGGTTTGCTGGTTGTATCGGGTTTACGTTACCCCTCCACAGTGCGCCAGATCCGAGATTTCTTTCTAACTCCGTAGCGCACCTCGGGGTCCGCAGGCTCACACGGCGCTGTACCCCGGCACCGTCCTGGCTGGTAAGCCCCGATCCACGGAAGACGGACAGACCGCGAGCCCAAAGCCGAGCCCTCTCCTGGCACCGGGCGAGAGGCGGCTGGGGGGGCGTGTGGAACCCCTTGGAGCCCTGCTCGGCGGAGCGGCGTGCCGGCGGAGGGCTGCCAGCAGCCGGGGCACGGAGGCCCGGAGCCGGCCCGGAGCCGCGCACCGGCGCCCTCTCGGCGGGCAGAGCCGCCGGCCCCGCGCCCTGGCGCGGCGGGAGCTGCCCCGGGCGGCCGGCAGCTGTCCGCGGTGCTGATCGGCCGGCTCAGGCGCGCCGCGGCGGGCTCCCCGCCCCGGGCAGCACATGGCGAAGGGGCTGTGCCAGAGGGGCTCCGGCGCGGGGCTCGGCGGCGGCGGCAGGAAGAGGAAAGGGCTGGCTGCCCCCGACGGGGAGGGGGGGTGCCGCGACCCCCATCTTGCCCACAGCCGTGCAGGCAGAGCTGGCGTCGGCGCCGAAGTTGGCGGGCAGCTCTCCGAGGGAGGTAACGCGGGATGACCCGGCGCCGGGGCTGGAGTTCGGAGGGTGCCGAGCGGGCGATGGTCCCTCGCAGGCGCGGTGCGGGGCCGGCTACCCCCGGCGATGCTGCTCTGCTGTCCGCAGGGCTCAGTCCTTACTGCGGGGTGCTCTCGGCCCGAGCCGGGCAGCCCCTACTGCCTGACAGCCGGGGGGCCCTACCCCGTCCCCTGCCGGCTGGATGCATCCCTGCACGGCACGCCGCGGGAGGGCGGGGAAGGGACAGGGCGCCTGGGCAGGGCGAGTAGTTTCACTTCTAGCAGCGGCGGGGTCTGGAGTTTCTGTCGTCCTGGAGCTACTTTATACTCGTGTTAGGCCCGGACGGCTCTGCCATGCCTCGCCAGCAAACAGTGCCCCCTGACCTGGACGCGAGAGTCAATTACAAAATCCACTGCGGTAAATTCCTCTTCCTTTTGCTCCTCCTCTCGCTTTGCTTTAAAGGGAGCGCAGGGTCTGCGATGGTGCTGGGAAAGGGTGCAGCTGGAGGGGGAGGAGGGGGCTCCCGCCCCCCGAGATTTGCAGCGGTGAGGCAATTGACACGCTGACCCTTAAACGTTCAGACACCGCAGACTCTTCTGAAGCAGCACCCCCCATAAAAAAAAAAAAAAAAAGCAGGGAAGCAGGGATGACCTCATCTGAGATGGAGGCGTATCTGAGGCTCTCTGCCAGCTCACAGCCAACCAGATCTGAATGAAAATTGCAGGCAGCCCGTTACATCAGCAAAGCCCAGCATGCCCCAGCCCTTCCCTATACGGTCTTCAGCTGGATGGGAATCATCCCGTCCTGGAAAAGGCTCACCTCCCTTTGTCAGGAGCAGAAGGAAAAGATCGTAGAGCTGCAGCCTTGTAAATTACTTGTTACATTGTGCAGGAGGATCTGTGGTGAAGACAGGCAGCACGAAGAAAAGTGAGTCCACATCCTGCACAGCTAAGTGTCAGCCCAGCGGAGTCAAACGTTAAACTTTCCCTCCAGCCACCGCCGAAGGAGACCCAGAACTGCTTTGCCCTAGTGATATGCATTGGCATTTTGAGAGAGCAAAGCCATGCCTCAGGCCTGGACAGACTCCAGCACATTAATTTCAACCAGGCTAGTCATTCCATGGGTGGACTAGGCAATTCCGCACACATGGCACAGGGGCTCAAGAGCACCCCTGGCCCTCTGACCCACCAACTCCAACTTCCCTGTTAGATGCCATTAACCATCTGGCTCAGCAGCCTGGACCTGCAGGAGCAGTTTCTACAGGTGCTCCCCACCATCTCAGAGTCCAGATACTGCCCAGAGGACAGACTATACCCCCATCATCATTTTAAAGACTACGAAGCAACGAAAACCTCCCTCTGCAAGGGGGACCATCAGCATGCCCTAACTTGTAAAATAAATCTCCTACCAAATCCCCCAGGGCTCTGGCTAAACTGTCAAAGATACTCTGAGGTTGTCACTTTTGAGTATGTGTCCTGCTCTGGCGATGGTGATGTTTTAAGGAGACTTAAAAGGAGAGGGAATAGCTGATGTTAAACTGACTGATGTAATTGGAAAAGAAAAGCAGCACTCAAGCTCTTCCCACACTTGTCCACATGCTTACTTGCTAAATTAATTCCAGTGTCTGCTGTGCCCAGAGTTTGTAGAGGAATGAAGCTGGGTTAATCAGCATTGATAATACACAACTGTGGGCTGGCTTCAGGGGCGGGTTGGCTGATGTAGATAAGGTGCAGGTGTGGCTGGTTCTGGTAAGGGGCTGGGCAGCCAAGGAAGAGAGAGGAGGAAGAAGCAGAGAGAAGAGGGAAAGCGTGTGCCCTGGGTGAGGTGAGACTAGGAGAAGGCAGCAGAGGGACTGGCATGAAGAGTGTGTTGGTATGAGATGGTAAGAGACCTTGTTGCAGCTGGCTAGTTTGGAGAGTGCTGCGACAAGAGTTCACTAAATAAATTAAGAGACTTAATCCAGATCCACATTCCAGAGGCAGATATCTATAAATAACTAGGATCTGGGAAAGGTGACAGGCAGGCAGAAGCTTAGATGTTTTGTCCTGTAAACATTTCTAAAATAATCACAGGGTGATGGGTTATAAATTAAGACCAGAATTTCACTTCTAAATTTTAGAAACAGAAGAGGGGAAAAAAAATTAAAACCAAACATTTGTCTTTAAACTCATTTTCTTGCTTTAAGAGATCAAAGACAGTCTACATGTGTATTTGTTATTTAAAGGACTTTTGCTGTAGGGGAGACAGTAAATGCCACTTGCACATTAAGACCTGGGTTTGCTTCCCCTAACTCGAAATGTAACTGCCAGAGCTACGTTAAGAATGTTGCTGCTCCAGGCTCCCTTTTCTTCCCCTTCACAGAAAGAAGTTGTTCCGAATGATGACAGCCTCATCAGTGTTTCAGATACCCTTTGAAAGTTCCCTTTTCTACCCCATGCTATTCTAAGTGACTTATTCCAACTCCAGATAGAAGGCATCAGTCTGAATACAAATGTCCTAACATTAATATAAGCTGCTTAAGAGTCACATAAACTCTTCACAAGGCTTGATTTGCTTTGGGCTGCGTTGAAGTGTTTCATCAACAGCTCAGGCTGATACCAGTCAAGAAACTGAACTGTTCTGTTTCAGGTGCAAGAGTACAATTCTGCAGATACACTCTGGTGCCTGTTGGCAGTAGGGCTAAGTCTTGCCCTGTAAAAACATTAAATTTTAAATTAATTGCAAATACAGAGGAAAAGGAAGATTCTTCTTACTACTGGTTAGAATAACTGGAGCTTTGGAATCTGTTTTGAATTCTTCTTTTAACCATTTATGCTACTTTTAGGACAGAGCAGAAACACAGATTTTTTCCCATACATATGCCTAAAGCTAGACAACACCTTCATTCACAGTTAAGCAGCCTGTTGCAAGGCCTGATTTTCTCAAATTCTTCACATCCCTAGTGCTCCCTTCAAAGATATTCATGTATTTGAGTTTAACTGTGGTCATCCTCACAGACTATTCATGACATAAGTAAGTATGCATCTTCAAGGATCACTGTCTAAAGCAGACAATGTGGTCTTACACGTGTTCTTAGATTAAGAAAGAGGTGAGAAGGATTAAAAGGAAAATACCACCATCTAGCATGGATTAGAAAATAAAGAACCAGGTACAACCTTCAGTAATTACGAGGTACATTAACCAAGGCAGCAACTAAGAACTTCCACCACCTCCCTCAGGTCCCAGACACAAAAGTGACTTGCCACTGTAAACCCTGCTGTGAGATTCCACTGGGGACAAGAACAAAAGAACTGCAGCACAAGAGAGAACTAACAGATGTATTAGAGGTGATGGTCATATCTGAGGGTTTGTCTACTTGTACTGCTATTCAGGAATTTTAATTTAAATTATTTCCTTATTTTCCCCTCATGCACTTTCAAAGGCTCCTTAGCAACCCAGTACACAATGGGGCTTTCAAGCATGTTTCACAGCAGGGCTGCCCAGTTGAAACTTCAAGAAATTTAATGTTCTTGTCATCACGTCAGGTACACCACCCCTGGCTGTCCGTTATACTTTTTGACAACTTGTCATTTTGGATTGTATATAGTGCTTTTGCCCATATCAACTTGTCATTATTATCCCGTTCTGAGCATATTAGCCAAGACTATCCTTTTTGAAGTAAGTATAAAATGGCCTTTTACAAACTAGAGAGAGTATTTTTTCAGGTCGCTGAGAATTGTGAAGGGTATTCAAGAATGTAAAGAGAGTCACGTTGCCCTTCCTCCACCTACAACAATAAATCACCTCCTGGGTAGGTGCTGGAGCTTTGTAGCCTTATTCCAGGAGTGTCAGAGGAGGTATTTTGGTTGAAAGAGGTTTATCTCATTTCTACCCAATACATTTGCATATACCAAGCAGCTGACTGATTCTGGTCTGACTTGAGTGTGGGATATGGGAAAAAATGGGGAGAGAAAATCAGCACATGATGCTAGCAATAGCAGAGGGCTTGTGCTTTGCCCTATGTAAGGAAATATATGAAATATTTAATTGCAGGTGGCTCCACAAAGGGAAAGAACAAGAGTTAAATTGGATGATTCCAACCATTTAAAAGATTTTATCCAAGATTGTGGAAATCTGTAGCTGAAAGCTGGTTGCATGTTAGTAGCTGGGGAAAACAAAGTTATTTTCATTCAGTGCCTCATTGAGTCACTCCTGGGTTTGCATTTTGTCTCCCTTCTCATTGCAGCTACACTTCCCAGCTTCTTCATATTAAGTTGTTTGTCAGGGGGGAAAGAAGGCTGTCAGCTCCTAAAGGGAAAGGCACCTGAGTGCAGCAACAGGACTGGCAGGGCAGGGACATCACTACCCAGGGCCCTATCCCACAACCCATGAGTGAGGTGCACAGGGCAGGCCTGGAGATGGCCACCACATTCAGCCAAGAGCCCAGATCATCAGGCAAGTTCATAAAGAGAAGGCAGGTCTAAAGTCAAGCTGAAACATCAGCCCCTGGGTCAGGCCAAGAAGGGCAGAGCTGGAGACCAGCATCCTACCTATGCCACTGGGGCAGGCACTGCTGGGGCACAGACTTATGGCCCCAGGCTGGGCTTAAATGGTGCTCCTGGGCCATGGGCAGGCCCCAGAGGACTACAGGACTCTTATCATCTCTGCTTACTAAAGCAACACTGTCAACTGATAGCCAAGCAATGTACATAGAGACTTTCAACCTGGAAACTGGGGTGAAAATGCTGAGCATTCATGTTCATTCTGATGCTGAGGATTAGGCAAGTAGTTGTTGTTATTATGATTAGAAATTCACAGCACAAACAATAATGGTTCAAGAGCAGCCAATGCATGCAGTTAAAAGGGACAGTTCAAAGTAACAGTATTTTTTGTTGTGTATCTGAGGAGCTAAACAGGTTTCATGAAATGGGTTCTTCCATCAACAACATCTTCAGATTATTTATTTGCATTATGTTACAATAATGTTTAGAGGCTGCATTATGTTATAATAATGTTTAGAAGCTGGAGGGGGGAGCAGGTCCTCTTATTGGGCACTGTATGAACACACACAAGGCAACTGCACCTACTCAATGAAAGGTGGTAATTTAGAGCGATGGTATAGGTGAACGGCAAGAAAGAAGGTACATCATCAATGCTGTGTCACAGAGGTATGGGGGAAGGAACGTGACCAGCCTTCAGCCAAACAGCAAATCTGCTCAAGTCGGGATCAAAGAGAACTGAAGCGAGGTGCAATGCCACACTTGCAAAGAAGAAGATAGGTACTCACATAAGCTGTAATCCAAAAAGCCAGATGCTGCTTAACTCTGTGTGTGTCTAAGCTGTCTCCCTCTTGGACCAGAACAATCTTTGTTACCCTGCTGAGCATTACCAGAACTACTCCAATGAAGGCACTGTGGTTCCTTACTGCTGTTGCAGTCTGACAGACACCCAGAAAATCAGCATGGTGGTATGTAACACCCCCAGATAACTTGGTCTGCCTGATGTGCTCTGATCCCCCCATCACACGTTGGCAGTGGAACACAGAATCCTGAAGAAGAGGCCAATCTCCTTCAAAAAACACACTGCTGAGACCACTGACTGCTTTTTGCATAGTCACCTGTTAGTTAGATTACAGGGAACTGGAAACCTGGGCTCTCTTAGTCCTGCAGTTTTACAGCTCACCCCATCAAGGAAAGCACCCAAACCTTCAGATTACAGAGTAGGTGTAGGCACCTTACATCCTTCTTGCTCACCACACAGCACAGCATGCAAGAGCCCTGGGCTCCATTCCCAAAGCAATTTATGCATTTAACGTTGAGTGAAGACAATCCGCAGAAAAGGAGATGGGAGCTCTGGCACCTCCTCCTAGACATGTTCCCTAGCTACTAAGCTACACTGTGCCAGCACCCTCAAGCTGCCTATTGATTCGTGTCCAGGCATTAGATGCCCAGGTATTATGTCTCTTTTTCAGTCAAGCTGAGTATCGTATACTGCAGATGCATCATAGCTGCATTCCACCCATTGCAGAAAAGCTACCAAAGCCAGTGGTACAGGGCATTGATTAAAGAGATGCTTATGTGCATCACAACGTATTCACAGAATTCAGGTATTCTTTATTCTATACCTAAGCTTCTCTTTGCAGTGCTTTCATAGAACCTGAACATAAAGGAAATGAAGAAATCACAAAAATATTGAAAGGTGTCTCAAAACTGGTCCTAATTTTTAACTTTTCCATTGATTTTTTTAATTGTATGTGCAAAGTAGGGTAAAATGCAACTTGTAAGCTAGTCTTACAGCTTATTAACCAGTGGTTAGTAATTACAAGTGCTCCACTCTCTTTACTTGGATTGTATTAATTTCTTCACAAATCACTGTGGTTGGTTGTTGGTTTGTTTTTGTTTCAGAATACTAAAGCTTAACTCCTTTTTCTTGTTTTACTTGCCATTCATGTTGGGTGATTAGCCAGCAGATACAATAGCATGCTGTGATTCTCCGGAGCTATGATAGCATCCAGACAACACAAGGAACCTTTTAGCTTCTAGAGTGACACATCAAATACCACATCTGATGGCAGGTTCATCCACAAGTGCCTTCTGATAGGTTCAAGACTGCTATGCTCTACAGACCAGCACCACAGGTACCACCATGCCAGCTTTAGTTAGTTCATTTTGTTACTAGTTTTAATACCTGTCACTTAAAAACTTCTGTTAATAAACCTCTGTTAATTTTAAAGAGTGAGATTTTGATCTATGCCTAAGCAAAGATGGCAGCTTACTAACTCCCCAGGAGCACCTCATCTCTTGCTTGGTTAGGTAGAGTGGGCAGCTCAGTCGATTCATTAGATCTCTGAATGTGGATAGCATTTCACAGCTTTACAAGGCTTAGTGATGGGTTTTGTTTAACCTAATATATTCCATAAGACATACCCGGAGGGCTCTAACAGGCCCTTACATGTAATCTGTAAGAGCAAACAGGCTGTTAGACACGTGTATACTACTCAGATGATTCCTTATTTAGACAAGCCAAAACCCACTGCAGTGCCTTCTCAAACAACATTCTTCATATATAAAAAGATCATCAAACAGTGAAAGAATGCCTGCTGTTAAAGAAGAAAATCTCGAAGGAATGGGAGATGGAATTCAATAGATATTTTTTCCCCCCTCGTTCCTCCCACCCCCAAATTTTCATAAGCCTGCTGGGGTACACATGGCATAATCTGGCTACCAATGTTTATGAATACAGCTATAACATAAGCTGAAATCCATACCAAAGGAAACCAGTAGTGGTGTCCCATCCCATCCACATTTGTTGAGCTTAATTTGAGGTCTTGGCAATGGCATACTAACTGAAAGAGCCCACTGCACAAAGGCAGCCTGTGGCAGTGCACATGTTCCATTGTCTGCCTATTTTTGTCGACACCATGAAAGCAGCTCCAGGTTTTGTCACTCTTTGCAGTCTTCTGCGAAGGACTGATGTGCTAAACTTTGTCAAGTCTAAATGCAGGGAGATTCTGTTAACGCTGCCTAAGCAAAAAGCTGTGTGTTTGTTTCTACAGAGCTACCAAAACCCAAAGCTTCAGATTAAATACCTTTGTTAATTAGGAAGGCAGAAGCTATCACAGATGTCTTGGAAATATACTGGTCAGAAATGGATTATTTGAATTTATTTTCCCCATCACTTACTAACAACCCTGTAACACAGAAATCAGATCATCACCTGAAGAGCAAGCAAAAAATGTGAACCCAGCCACCCAAAGGGTAAGGAAAAAACATTCTGTTTTGCAACAGTGATGGAGAAGGTTCAACTGGCAGGTAGGGTAGAGAGACAGTTGGTGGAGTTCATGGATATAAGGATGTGTTTCTTACCCTTCACTAACCTCCTGCGTCCAACCTGATTTTGGGATGCTGTTGCATCCTTGCTAATGCCTCAGTCTCTTCCTCCAATTTCAGGACCACGGCTCCCCATGAAACACAGCCAAACAGCTATTCTGTGGTAGCTACTCTCCAAACCCAAGTACGTCAAATTCCTCTCACCCAATAAAGAATCAGGGAAGAAAGAGGAATGGGAAAGCAGCAGGCCTGGCTCCCCAAGGCATGCATGGGCAGGGTAGGCAGCAGAGCCTTGGTTCCCCTTTCCCAGGGCTGTTTTTCCCCCTCAGCAGTCTGCCCGGGGACCCAGCCATGAATGCAAGCCAATTCTGCATGACTTCTTCAGGTAGCCGAAATGCTAATATCAGCATCTCAGCAGAACTCCATTTGCTGCCTTCATTTCTCTGCACACTTTTAACTCAGGAACGCTATGAAATGCCACGAAGTACTAGTGGTATGTCACTAACCCCTCCAACTTCACCACAGACATGGCAACTATTGAGAGGACTACTATCAATAGTCTCTGAATCACTTTGATATGAATCAGACTGTTAAAATATTTAATAGTCATGCACCAGCTTGGCTGCTTCCTTACCAAGCTCAGACCTTACAAATTATGAGTAATACTTGCATTGAACAAGGAACTAACATTTTGAAGAGAAATAATCCCTATTTCTCCCACTTTCCCCCCCACTGGCTAACACCAGGGCAACTATTTTCAAACTGCTGATGAAAATCTTCTGATGAGATCGAATTATTTTATCTTTAAAGAAAGGGGGAAAAAGATCATTACATTAATGTTTTCCAAGTAGTTTTTATCCTTCTAAATACTCACGCCATTATTTCCTGCTTTCCAAAGGATGAGGAGGCTAGGTGGCACTGCAGGCTAATGGACTAGCTTATTATTATAGGAATTAAGTGAATTTAGTGATCTTAAGATCCACAGCTAACATAGACTTCTTCAACCCTCAGTCACTGAAAAACTGAAGGCAATAGGCCTAGGTATGCGATTTTTCAAGATCAATACTGGAATGAATAGCCAGTAGGCACCCACTTTTCCTAAAGTACTGCTCATCCTCATAACTTTGTTTGAAGTAATGGAGTGAGTATGTAAAAAATGTCAATACTGCTTCAGACATACATCAGTTTGCCTGTTTTGCCAGTTCCTCACTGCAGGTGTCATGAACACTAAAGTACTCGCATTCCCACCTACAGCCATAACCTAGCCTAACAGAGACAGTGGTATCTGCTTCCTTCTGGTTAAAGCCCTGAAATAAAATTAAAAATAAAATAATGAAACAAAATAAAATAGTGTAATTCTTCCTGTGTTGCCTACTCTGTCTAAGCAGTATGTCAGTATCAGAGGCCTATCTATGTTCCTATTAGGAAAAAATGATGATATTAGTCAAGGTGTGATGCAGGTACAGTCCTGCTGGCTCACAAAAATATACACAAGGTTCTATTTCCACCAACAAAGCAAAACCCCATAGCAGGATTGCTCCTCCCAGTGAACTCTGTGCCTTGCTCCTTCAGCATCATTCCTGACACCTTCATTTTCACTCTCATAGCCCTCCACATACACACACACATGCATCTTTGGTTCTCTTTTCAAACATTCCCAGATCACATGCTTTAAGCCTTGCTCAGACCCCATCTTACAGTCTAGTGCCTATTGATCACTCTTCCTGTCTCTGCTTATTTTATTCCACTAAGAGATTTCATTTATCATTCTGTGTGTCTTGAAAAAACACATAGTTCCTGCCTTGCCCTTCTTGCATCTTTGCACAGCAGTAATCACAGTCACCCTCTATAACAACAATAATTCTCATGGATAAAATAACTGCAAGGAAGGAACTCCAGCTCTGAATTAGGGTGAAGATGTTAGTTTGAAGGACAGGTGTGCCTAGAATAAAAGTTCCTGCATGATTATTACTTAGCCAATGACTCCTTACTGAAAAGCAAAATACACCCTTAGCAGTATTCTAACAGAGGCAGGGTAAGCACAAGACACAGCACACAGGACAACAATAGACTGAGACAGCAAAATCCTCCAGCTTCTCAGATTTGACACTCCTGCTCGTATAGTGTAATTCTTCTTCCATGCTTTATGACTTAGATTTTGATTGTCACATGCTAAATCTAAGATTAGTACATGCCTTACAACGATGTGAGGATTGTACCTTGCAGTCTCCAATAGATCTTGTCTAAAGAACCTGGGGGCTTCAATTACATCATCTGCTCTTTCATCTGCTCCAATAGGATAATCCTTATCCTTAAAGGATCCTTAAAGCATGCCACACCTGCTACCTTCATTTCACATGCACTTTTGCTGCAGTGACATGAGCACTCCAGAATATATAGCAAAACCTTAGCATTGTTACACTTAACTCAGGAGACAAAGTGGCTGTCCCTGTGATAAGGCTCCAAAGATACCAGTTATACCTGGAACGCACTTGTGTACTTCATACGGCTGAGGATTTACTGGAGCAGAAGGGTCTTAACCCCTACTCAGCCCTCTCCCTTTCTCCTGCGAGGGGGCTGTGAATCCCCAGACCAGCACCTGTCTTCCTTTCTAACTCTCACTCACCAGATGTGGGGAATGACAGAAAAAAGTGACAGTGTCGTGGCAGGAGAAAAGGAGAGGAGTAAAACGCTCTCCCTGGGCAGGATTTGCTGAGCAGGAGACAGGCTGGTGTGGCTCCCACAGGGTCTGTAACAGAGTCTGTGATAAGAAGTGTGCAAGAAGAAATAGCCTCTATGTATCACCTCTACCCCGAAACCAGCACCACTGCCCTTTCTCACCAACAGGACGAGGCCAAGGCAGTATCTTTCTTCCCAGTTTCCTCTTGCCATAGAAGTTGTCTTTGAGCTCAAGCGGAAATCCTGGCCAGGGAGCTCATGTTGACATGGGACAGATCTCAACAGCCCCTCTGCTTCTATAACCCTGGAACAGCCTGAAAAGGGAGATGATTTACAGAAAAGCTGACGGGAAAAGGGGAAGGGAAGGGAAAAGGGAGGAGGCAGGAGCTGAAAACTGACCCTTTTTAAACCCACCCTATGGCAGCCTTGGCGCACTTGTGCCTCAGATTTTCAGAGGTGAGGAGACACCAGGCTTAGCTTTTGTCTCTTGTTCTGTTCCCAACCTCTCTCTTGACTTCCACTAAGAAATCCAGTTAGATCTTGTTATCTATTGTTTGATAAAGGGCAGGGAATGGATCTGGCTACTGATAGAATTTCTTTTTATTTTTAGATGTGATAAAAAAATGGTGGGAAAATAAATCAATTGCGTTGCAAATCAATTGAGTTGAATGGGTGGTCCTTGCTGATCTAGAAACCAAAACATATCAAAGTAGCCATAGAAATAGCAACTGCTTCTGGTACATTTCAACAGCTAAAAAGCTCAGTTAAAGCACAGCAGCAACACCTGCATTTTTCATGAAAATAAAGCCTTAGGGGATACATAGACCCAAATGGTGTGTCCTATATAATTTCCTGCTCATCACTAAATAAGACAGATGAAAACAGCTGTCAGGCAGTAACAGCCCAGCACAAACCCTGTGTTGGCTAAGATGTGCCAAAGTATCAGATGAGAACTATGCCACCTTAGCACTACCATCAAAGAGCCCTGGCTTGCAGACACACCAGCCTGCTAGTGCCCGGGATGCAACTCTTGAAGTGGGAACCAACAAAGACGCAATTAATGTATCAAGGTGAAATGTTGCTATCTGGGTGAAAAAGCAGAGAGTTCCCTCAGTGCCAAAGCAGCAGAGCTAAGCCATGCAAGGCTCCACTGTAACACAAGGGCATGCTCCTGACATGGAGAGCACTATGGAGTGACTAAGCCAAGGGTACAGCCTAAACAGACAGAAAAGAGAAGAGAGAAAAGAGAAAAATAGAAGAGAGGAAAAAAATTTAAAAGATACAACAGGAAGATCTGTCGTGTTGAACTGGGTAGGTGGAGGGTAATAGAGAAGAGGTGCATGATGTGAATTCATCGGGCCTCCCCATCCCACTCTGGAATGACCACGTGTAATGCTCTGGAGACCCCTCTGGGATGCCAGTGGCTGTACCAATCTTATCACATGAGGATGCAGAGGCTATAGATCCAACACATCAGAGAACAAGGGAGAGGGGGGCTATACAATGAACAGGTTTGATCCAACATAGAGACTGAAGCCAACTGAAGGGTGAAGTCACAGGTGCAGATTTTGACCAGCCCCAAAGGAACCTGGATTATTAGAATTGAAAAGTAAAGTCTGATGATCTGATGAAACTGAAAATATTGGCATGGAGATTTTTTCCACAAAGGCGTTCACGGTTTCATTATATATGCACATGGGTGTATATTCACATGTACACATAGATTCACATACATATAAAACCCTCAACTTCTGACAAGAGTTCAGTGCATTATTATTCTCACTTTGCTAAAATCCCTTTACCTGCTCCCCAGAGTCTCTCCACGGACAATGGAGAAGAAAGAAGTTTGCTTCCTTTGGTAAATCCCACTGAGACCGAGTGGGAAAACGATGTTTCCTGATAAAAAAACCTAGCCTTTTGGACGAAAAGGCCAGTTTTTACTAAAAACACATTGCAGCAGAACAATCCTTGTCATTATAGAGAAAACAACCACTTGCAAAATGGAATCCCAGCAGGCGTTCAACCTTTCTCCTTCCCCAGCTTAAAAGCATTCCAGCCTCATCAAGCACCAAGGCCTCAACGAATTCATCCTTAGAAATTTAAGCAGTACAACTCCACCTTTTGCTACCAAGTCACACACATACACATCCTCTCTCACTCAGGAACTGTCATGCTAATAAAGGCAAGGGGGTTAGTGGTATTTTGTATTCTGGGCATACTCCAAAGGGGCTCTTGAGATCTCACTAGGCTGAGGGAATTCAGCTTGGCCTCATTTGCAGCTGTTACTGAGATCCCAAATGGAATCAGATACAGGTCAGGTGTTTTTCATTATACTGAACTGCATTGCTTTTGAAATCCCTTTGCTAATCACATCTCTTCTGCATGGTATGAGAAGAGAGATTCAGATGCCAGATTCCAGAAAATGTTGGCTTAAAGAAATTTTTTTAAAATCTGCTTAGTGGCATCTCCTGTCCCTGCCACTTAGTTAAACACATCCAACCAGGAAATGTATCCTGACCCCAGCAGCTGAGGGACAGTCAACAATATCCTTTGCACCAGTTCAGCTATGTTTCTGCCACGCTTGTAACGACTCAGAACACCTGAATTTTCCATCTCTGACTCTCACTGCTAGCAGTAAGAAGACTTTCACATATGAGGTCTTTTTAGATATGCACAGGGTGTGTAACAGCACAGGAATAGCCCTGCCTTCTATTCCAACAAGGTCTTCATCAGGGCTACATCCCCATCTCCTTTGTACTACTCCACTACTCATCACTGACCAAAGATGAGCTTACCTCCCCTGGGACTACAATGCAAGAGGGGATCAACCATTTGTACAGGAACTAAAGAATCCACAGCAGAATATAATCTGAATAGTTCCCTACAAACTGCCCTGTGTTGCCTTATCACAGCTGTAGGAATCTGTGAGGGAGGCAGCATCCAGAAAGAAGGAAGTAGGATAGCTCAAAACCACCATCCAGCAGAGTACCCAAGGTTAGAGAAATAGGCTCAGGAGCACAACTTTTTATGGTACACAGTAGCAAACCAGTGGCCATCAATGGCTTTAAGGAGAGCAGACAGACAAGAGGCAAGGACCTAGGAGAAAGACATAATACAGAGCTTACAGGAATCAAAGTGCAGCCACCAGAGGCATGTTTCATGTGTGCCCAATGGCACCTCCATCCTCTTGGGACTACTAGGGAAACATCTTTGTACAGATGCTTGCCACATGTTAAAGCTCCACTTTTCCTTGATGTGTGTTCTACTGAAACAGTTACACAGTCAGCATGCTTTGGTAATCTCATCTTTAGATGGACTTGACAAGGGTCATACCCTACCCAATGTCTGACTTGCTGAGGCCAAGCTACGAAGAAACCAGTACCTTCACTCTCATTCATGCCAATCCTGTCCTTCCCTTGTGCCTGGCCCTAAGCATATTTTGTTCTTTCATACAGTCAGTAGACCACCACCAATATGCAGGTCTTAGAGGTACTATGGTCCGTGTACCTGGGGTCTCCCAATCTCATTAAGTTACACTAGTTTCTCAGGTGAAGGGAGAAAATGCATAGGCTTAGCAGGAAACATTCTGTGCTGTGTTTCTGGTGGATACAGCTCCACTAATAGTGCTGCAAGCATGATGCTGTTTTCCATCGTCTTCCCATTTCCCCTCCGACCAGCTCGCATTCACGCAGACACTGCCCAAAAAGAGCAGCGCTCAGCTTTGAGCAAAGCTTGCAGACTGCAACTGTCACCGCCCAAAAGTTGGGGGTAGGGTGCGGGGCAGGCACTTCTCTCTCCTCTCTTAGAAGTCAGCACCAGGGCTGTTGGATTTATCCTCAGAATAAGCTGCATTGATAGCAGTGAGAAGCTAAAAGAGACCAGGAGATGTGAAAACTCTCCAGGGAACCACTTCAAAGCCAGGTCCTCTAGGAAAGCTTTCACCCCTCTCGAAGAAGCCCTGGAAGGTCAGGAGATAAAAGCTTTGCATCAGATGTCCTTTGCTCAGCTGGAATGTCTGAAGCCTCTTCTATTTGCTGGAAAAAGGCCAGGCCAGAGCTCTGAGCACTGACAGGCGAAACCTGCTCCCACTCAGGTAGGAAGTCAAAGTCAGCAAGAGCAGAGGACATGGCCACAAATGTTTTGCCTTCTGACAACTCAGTTCTAACCCAGCTCACGCTGTGCCTCCAAACCGCACAGGTGACAGATGTGTTCTGCTTATTGCTTACTAGAAGACAGCCAAAGAGAAAGGATTCACTGACCATACCCTCTTCCTTCTCCACTACCAAGGACAATGCTATTTACCTAAATGAGGAGGAGGTATTCAGCCACACAAGACAGCTACCAGATGGGTGTTTAAGGAACCGATACACTCAATTGAGCAGTGCAGAGTATGTGTGTATAAAACAGAAACCTATTTCCTGAATAAGCCATACCTGCCAAGCAAAATACCTTGCTCTAACACATGGTGTCTTTGACATTTACCTTCAGTCGTGAGGAGACTTACAATTCACAAGTGCCATAATCATGTATGATTCATCAGCTGTCTCCACAACACTGAAAAATAAATCAGATTGAAACCATAACCTGTTTTATAGAGGCTTATTAACAAGTTATTTAATGTGCCGAGTTTGTTTTGCTTTGAGTAGTTGAAAGATTTTTTCAGCATTTTTGTTTATTTTATATACAGCTCAAAAGCACTTTCCCACAAAATTAATTACACCTGAAAAGTGCTTTCCTGCTCAGAATTCATGTTGTTTGCTTTGCTTTTTATAACAATTTCCCTCTCCTAATATATTGAAACTATGGACAGAAGCCCCACTGAATTCAGCATCAAAAGCAGACCCAAAAGACACAGAGAGCAGAACAGATTTTAGTGCTAAGAAACAGCAGCAATTTCACAGGTCTGAGAATCAATGGCATGGGGGAAAGAGGAAGCGTCCTACCACACTTGGAGAGCAATGCAAGATGTAGGGAAAGAAGGAAGAGCCCATGTGCCTGTCTAACATGGGTGATGAGGAGCAGTCTAATTCTGCAAGGTGCTGAGAGCCTCCGGTCACTGAAGCCTAAGTAACGCTGTTAAAAAGGATGTGCAAATGATTACCCCCAAACAAGGAGAAAGAATGCCCCTGTTCTCCCTGCTGCTGGGCTTTCTTGCAGTTTTCAGCATGTGCCCACTGGCTGATGCCCACTTAGCCTAGCTGAACTCACCATGCTGTTTATAGACAGTAGCAAAGGCTGGATGTGGCCATGATTCTGGTTGGCAGGACAGAATAGGCCCTGGGCAGCAGGGTACAACGCATACTGCATCACCGTGCACACACTGCTACATAGAGGTGATCCCTGTAAGTGCCTCTACTGATCCCCAAAGTGCAAACATGTTTCCCATGAGGCTTTGACTCACAGGCCGTTAAGTCAGCAGCACTACACTTTTTAGATGAGCTCATAAAGATCGTAATTCTTTTTCATGTCCTGAAAATCCGGAGTGCAGTGACAGCTCGCTCTGAGCACTGCAGAAACTCCATTCAGTAAAATTTCACTGGCATGCAGGTCCAGACAGCCCCAGCCTCCACCTCCTCTGCCCTTCCAACCCCAGAGTGTTGTAAAGGCTCTGATTCTTCCTGCTCTGCTTCTAGATGGCTGGGTACCAAAACCCAGGGGCACTAGGTGTCATCCGCAGGACTGGCATTGCATGGCCACTCCATCACAGGGGACGAGTAAGAGATCCCAGGAGCAAAAGCTAACAGGGGCAAAGTAAAGCCTTTAGCATCTCAATGCAGGCAGCAGCAGCATTCTGGGAAGCCTAGCACTAAAAATAGTTGTGTCTGTAGAAAAGCAGTTTTACTGACACATGCCACTATATAACTTGACACAAGCTGAGCTCACCTTACCCACTACTGCTTACGACAGTTGTGTTTATAGCTGCATCCTGGGAGGAATACTGGGATTAAATCCAAAGTCTGCCACCAAACACAGACATGGGCACACACTCTCCTATCTTGCACACCTAAACATTGACTTTTGAATAGTTCTCGAACGGATTTTGTAGGCAGGCCACATAAATATATGGACTTCTGCATGCCTGTACTGTAAGCTGTACCTTTGTAGGGGACACTTATAAACATAAAGCTGAGTGCATGAAAACGGAGATGAAGTAGCTGTCAGCCAGAAGTGACAGCCTTCAAATTTTATCATTCTTGTTTTAATTTTCATTAAAAATGACAGGATAAAATGGCTCTCACACAACTGTGGTGCTATGAAAAGGAACCAGCTCCAGTGCAGGTATCTCCTACTAGACAGCAATATTCTAAAGACGAACTCAGATTATCAAACTCATGTAGCTCTATTCTATTTAATTAAAACATTACTAGTGATTAGGCAATCCCACTGGCTTCCTTCCTCCCTCCCTCCTGATCGTCCCTATCCTTGAAATTCACAGTTGCACCACCCTGAAGCACAGAGCATTTTTCAGCTCTGGATTCATTTTAGAGCAGTAGGCAGATAAAAGCAAGCAACAGAGTTTGGATTGAAACTCCAATCAAAACTTCTTTAAAGTTCAGGAGAGTAGGACTGAGATCTGAAATCTGGAGTACTCACCTCCATTCACACACAACTAAGGACATATTCAGCCTTTCAATCACATCAAGAATGAATCTGTTCCATTAAACCTGGTATACTGCACAATTTAAATCTGGGGCCAAATAAAGGTAACAGTTACCAAACATTTTCACCTTATTGACATAATCGATTGTAAAATATCTTTTTTTATCCTATGACTGGGAACAGTATGAGCTAAGGAAACTCTCCGCAGACAAAAAAAAATAATGGATTGAAGCATAACATAGATATGTCAGAAAAACAGTCTGCAGAGCGAGGGTCCAACAAAAGACACCAAGAGCAGGAGGGATTAGATACAAGTATATTGGAAATCAAACCCTGGAACACTAGCATCTGACTCCATAGCTGTCAAAACTAGGTTTTTTCCTCTCCTCTCATTTGCGGAAAACTTGCTAGGCTAAAAGAAGGACATTGCATTAAAGCCAGATAAGAGAGGCAACCACAATGTCCCTCTTTTTTTTTCTTCTTGAAGTAATCCAGAATCAGCAACCTTTCAGTTCTAGTTCTGCAATCCAGATATTTTACCTTTTTTTTTTCCCCTGGAAAATAAATAAATTAATAAATAAGGAAAGCTATTTTAAAACCTTAGATCACATTTTCTGCATTTGTATGCATCACGTTGTTCAGCTCTGGTAGAAGGTTTAGCATGAGCAATATCTCACCTCATTAAATCCAGCTACCCTGCGAGCTCAAAACGCACTCTGTGCCACTGTCAGCAGTGCTACTGTGATTCTGCCACTGTGCTGCTGAATTCAGGAGAGACCTCAGCCTGTGTTTCTGCCCGTTAGGAAGACTGCCAGCTGCTTATTTGCCTCCAACCTTCCTGTTGCCGTAACTGTTGATGTCTGAAAGAGGGAAAGATAAAGACAAGGAAAGGAGAGGGCATTTTGTAGATAGAAGACCCTTATCTGCTAATAATCTTGAGTGATCTCCAATTCTGAACAAGATAGAAGAGTGGAAATAGAAAGAAGCTGTTAGAACACCAGTAATTACTTGGTTGTCCACAGAAATAAGGTAACTACCTCTAAGGGATGCATGTATTACTCCCCCAACACTACAGGGTCGTTACAGTTTTATTAAATTGTCCCAGAAGACAAAGCACTATTGGGAGCTCTTCCACTTACTTCACTGCAGTGTTATTAGTTCACTCCTTCCCAAATCTTTCTGGGTACTGCCATCTATAAACGGTTGGCTTTGATTGCTATAAAATTTCAGAGCTTGTGGGAGTCACAAAAACCCTGTCAGTGACTTTTTGGTGAGCTGAGCACTGACATCCGCCCAAAAAAAGCCCTTAAAAAGAAACACAGTGCTTTCCAGAGGCAGTCTTTCAGCTTGGCACTCTTCTGACCTGCAAACATCAGCAAAAACATTAGAGAGTCAGAGCAGCTTTCCTTTGGCATCTCAACCAAAATCACACTATCTCTTTAAGATCAGCTTCTGTTCTGGAGGACAGGAGTGCAGAAAACATGGTCTGATGTTCCAAAAGGCACTGGGAGGAATCTGGAGAACTGTAGGCAGAAAGAGTCTTACTTTTTCTCCTGGTAGATTTGAGCAACGAGAGAAGAGGAAAAAATGAAGTTCATGGAGAAGTCTCTACCTAGAGCTCACCTGCAAGAGGATGGACCAGAGCTGTCTCTTTGAAACAACCTTTGCATTCAATGTCACATTGCCAGCCACATCAGCATCCTGAAGCATATCTCCCCATGTGGAAGTTTAGCTGACTTGAAGCTTGATAATGAAGGTAAGAACCTATCATAATCAAGATAATACATACTGAAATTAGTAGAAAAACTAGGACTTACTATTTAGGATGTTATCAGAAAGAGTTTAGCAGCCTCCACTCCAAAATGCATACATCACTGCTCAAAACAAAGGCGTTTCTGGGGCTGTCCAGAGACTATAAAACAAAGGGGGTAAAGTGTACATTGCTTTTGATAGAGAGCTGCACTTACACATTTGTAGGAGAGCGAAACAAAAGTCAGGAGAAACACCACAGGAACCAGCATAGAGTAGGAGAAGAAAGCAAAATACCTGACAGACAAGCAGAACACGGCTTGGAGGACAAGTCAGAAAGAGAGTTTTGGGGTGAGATCTGGGTATCTCCTTGCAAGAGACAAGGAGAGGGCACAGGTACTACCTGCTGTAGTAAATGAGAAAAGAACCTTGAATATTTTTGTAAATTGGAAAGTAACATCAAAGACTCCTAATTCTACCATCATTTTCTTTAGTATAAATAACCCAAAGGGATTTGGACTCTAAGCAGCAGAAGGTGAGGCCTAGATGTTCAACTTTCAAGTGACTAGATACACAGTAAAAGCATGTAGCCTTATTAAGACCAGCATCTCTTCCAGACAACTGGAAAACAAGTTTGGTTTACCTGTTTTAAAACGCTCAGACAGTAATCTGGGCAAGTTAGACCTTGCTTGCCTTCTTCACAAATCAGCTGAATAGCTCCTAGAAAGCATAATCCTAAAAAATACCCCCCCAGGATTAGGGGCGGGAGGGAAGCACCCTCTATTGTAATTCTTTGATTGTATCAATAAAACATCAGGAGAGAAGCAGTGACCAGCTGCTATTTTTGGAAGGCACCTAGCAAAGCTTGTCATGGTGCAGTGATGAATAATTATTGAGCCGCAAGAAATACAATTTGATCATTCTGATCTAAGATTGAGGGCAGAAAAATGGGAACAATTTTCCTCAATGACAGAAGGTCAACAGCAGGATCCATCAACTTTCAACAACTTGGATGTATTTTGTATAAAATACATGCTAGTGAACTGGAAGAGAAGACAAGCAATACAATCACAGTATTTCAAGTGATACCATTACACAGAAAAGCAAATTTTATACAGGGAGATGATACCTTTTATTTGACTAATGGATACAGGTGGTAGAAAACAGCAAGCACCTAGGCACATGCTAACTCTCCTCTGACCTGCCTGTCTGTTTCCAATTCTGCTAGCTGATCAAATAAAAGGATAACAACAATAACACCTCCTCATGAAACTTGCCATAGTTGCATCTGTAGATGATGTTTATAACAGTACTACCAGCAACAGTAGTTACGAGGATAATTTTCAGAGGGACTTTGACCTTGATGTTTCCAAATATAAAGTAATGACTAATTACAGAGATTTATAAAAAAAACCATCCCCTCACAACGCCTCCTGTGTGGTCCATTGCATATGCCACTGAAACAGCCAACACTGGTCCTAAACAGAGACTGGAACTAGAATCAGGCTCAAACTGGAAAGATCTATGAACTGTTCCAGAGCAGCAGTCCTTCTATCCCTATTACTTTCATGATACACACTACTTATACCATCACTGACTTCTTCTAACACAGGCTTTTTAAATATCACCTTACAAAAAGATGATTTTATCCACATGCCTCCACTACTACATTTTTTATTAAAGTTGTATATAAATATTTAAAAAAATACAAATTTACTCCTCTACAGTCAGAAAAGCAGTTTCATGAAAGTGGTACTAAGATAGAGTTTGTCTTGTCTTGTAGACAAGAATTCAGCTTCAGCAGACATCAAAAGCTCTAGATCTTCATGGTGTGTTTTTATAGCTTGTGCTACCAACAGACAAAAGAGCACCTGAATATACTTCATATTGATGACACTTCCATTAATTCAGTTTTCTAGGGGTACAATTGTAGCAGGATTTGAGGCCAAATGCACATGCTATGGGACACAGGCAAATCACTTTGCCCTTGAAAGCAGATCTTCAATGCTGCAAGGCAGCTGTGCCTTTCCCTGAGTTTCTGTAAACATCTGAGGCACCTTTTGCAACAGCTGAGCAGAGGCAAAGTTATCTGTGTGAATGTCCCTTCCATTCAGAGACAGGGCAGAACTTCAATAGAAGCACTGCAAATTAAAAACCAGCAGGGATCTGGATAAAGACCAGAGTCCTAGAATACAGTTGGTGTCTTTTGCTTTGAGAGCTTGGCACTGTCCACTTAGATAAGCTCCACGCTGAACAAACACTTGGTCCAGCTATGTGTATTTGAATTTGTATGACATTTGGACCCAGCTCCCTAGTTTGGAGTTGTCTGTCCTATGGTAAAGTTCATTATTATCATCCTGAAATAAGCACAATCAATGCAGCCTCTTCTGAAAGGGGGGAACTGCAGTTTAGATAGTGAAAGAAGTGAAAAGCAAGAATGCTTCCTCTCTTCAACATGGGTAACTCCACTGATGGGCGGATTTTCCTCCTGGTGCGTATAACTAGAGAATTCTAACATGCCATGTGTCCTGGTTTGCAAAGCTGAAGATGTGCTGGGTAAAATATTAAAGCTCTCCATTCTTCTGCCCTCTTCCTGCTCTTTTAAGGTTATTTCAATAATCAACACATATCCTCTTAGCTAAGGGAAAACAATATAGCTAGTCACTGATTCTGGCATAGATCATCTTGCTGGAGACCCTCTCCATGCAGCCATGTGTGCAAGCAGCTGTGAACAAGTGGCTATAAGCATCAGCTCTTGAACAGTCTGTGTTGTTAAAGCCTGGGGATAAACACACAGGCCTCCAAATGATAAGCTTAAACTGTACTAACAACTGTTTGAGAAAGAGTTCATTCATCAATAACAACTATTAGCACATCCAAGTCTGACACATCTCTTTCACCATCTGTGACAACGTGTTATTTGCATTAATCCCTCATTTTCCTTGCTCCACATTCTTCTTAGCATTCATACTTCCCAACTTGCAGGAACATTTGTCTGACCCTTCCTCATAAAACAACAACCATCAACACATCTATGTAGATGAGACACCGACCATAATGAAGAACACCGCACTGATTTGATACTGCCACCTTGGGAACCAATGAACTGAGAATTGATAATGAATCACTAATGCTCAGTGATTGTATCTTGAACAGGCAGTGATTGTACAGATGGGTCATTTCTGTGTATACACAGTATTACTTTTTTTTTTTTTTAATCCCTACTCTATTATACACTTAAAAATATGTTCAGATAGAGAAAGTATATCAGGTGCCTTCATGAAAAATATAGGGGTTAAACCACACAAATACTATGCATCAGAAAGAATTTACCAGGACAATTGTTAAATGATAAGAAACATGCCATTACCAGTGGTTTCACAAAACAAGCATCCTATTTTCAACACTTTAGATTTAATTCATACAGAAGATGTATAGAATACCTTTAAAAGGCAAATCAAACAATTTGAATTTATCTCTGAATCAGAATCTCCAGAAGACAGCTTTGGGGTACACTAGGATTTCCCTCCTGCTAATCCATCCCTGCTCCACAAGTTATAATCACCCCTCTGCCTTTTAGTAAAGGCAAACAGATCTCTTCTCTGCAGGAAAAAAACACTTTCTCTCTCAAGTTGTCCAAGCAACACAATAAAGTTAAACTCGGAGAAAATGCATCAGCCTGTATTTAGTTTCAACTTCATGGTTTCTATTTCAGGCTTGAAAAAGTTCTTGTGTCCCTCCAGTGCATGGAGGAGCTGGTAACAGGTAGAAAACTTCCAGAATTAGGCTGAGAAAGGTCACGTATGTTTTCTGGCAGCCCAGAAAATAAGCAATATATTTCAGGCATTGAAAAAAACCACTAGAAGCAAAGTTCTAGAGAACAATTTCCAGTTTGGTGCTCCTAAAATAGATCAGCATTTGACAAGCATGAGAGACAACTCTCTTGCCATCCTCCTCCTCCTTCCACCTGCCCTGGCTGCCAGGAGAAGTGTGGCAGGAACATCAGCCTGACATTGCTTTTCTTTCCTCAGTGCAAGACATTCATCCTCTCTACCCCCTGTTGTTAAAGCCCTGAATCAGAAATCGTTGCCCCTATTAAAGGGCAGCCTACAATCTCACCTCTAAAATGTTAAATATCACAACTGTCAGAACCCATTTCAGTCAGCTGAAGCCGTTAAGAGCAAATCCCTTTAACCACTTCAAAATCAAGGGCATGTTGGCTTTATGCAAAAAGTAAATCTGCATTTTGGGAAAGTAGGTCCTGCTTCTCAAAGAATCTGCACAGATAGGGGACATTGACCAAGACACATGCCAACAGTGCCACAAGACGGCCCAAACCTCGTCCTTTAGCAACAACTGTTGAGTCCTCGGGGTTATCCAAACCTTTCTCCCTCTCCAGCCAATCAACCTTTTATATCAGTGCCTTTCACACCCAGCACACATCTCCATACTACTGTGTTCGCTTTGTACAACACCACCCATGTTGTGATGCCAGCATTCAAAACAGCACTTAAGAGATGGCAGTAGCAGGGTAAAATAGTTTCCTTGAAGCAGCGTTTTGACTACACTTTTTTTTTTTTTTAACCACAGCCACTGAGGTCCATGTGCTTGTGCTGGATTGTTTGATTTTATTTTACAGCTTCACACCACAGCTTCAGAACCTCATGTTCTCATTCAGCTGATCAGTGCTCTTACATCTTCCGTTCAGGATTTTTTAAATATTTAAACACTATAAACAAATTCAGTAGCCAAAATGGAACATACTGGAAGTTCAAGGAAAGATTAATTAAAACTTGCCAAGCAGGGAGAACTTGAATACAGAGCGAAGGCTTTTCCCTCCCCATCCCAGCACATCTAAATGTTCACACAAGAACATCTGAAGTCCTGTTTCAACATCTGAGCAAAATGCAGTGGAGCCCATTAACCACTGTGCTGTGTAATTTCAGTACAGATTCAAACACTCCCTTTTAATTACCACAGAAGAAAGTTAACAGTGTGATCAGATTCCTTGACAATGTCCACCCAACACTTCCTTTGTGGTTTATAGTTAACTGGCAAAGCTGATACCACTGCTAGGGAAAAAATTCAAGCAATTTAAGAAAAGGACTCAGGACTGAAATGTCTTTGCAGAACTACAATCTGCAAGTGCTGGGCTGCCTGACAAACTGGCTTTTTGTGGCACTCTTGCTGCAACTCAGCCACGTGGCGAGTGACAGCTCAGCTGGGACTCAGAAGCCCCACACTGTTGCAGGGACTTGGACAAAGGGGCCAAGGAGCTTGGTTTATGCAGGGAAGCTTCCCAGCAAAGAGGGCTACTCTGCCAGGCAGACTGCATCTCTGCCACATGTCCCACTGATACCCACTCTACTCCTGCAAGACCTCTGCACCTTTTCTGGCCTTACTTCCTACCTGATTTCTGCTCCCTTCCCATGTGACCCCCGCACGGCAAAGCCAAGAACACGTGAATACTTCCCTTGTATAAGAGCACTTTACAGACAAAGGTATTATCTTCGTCATGAGAGCGTGTCACCAGCATGCCTTTTTGTGCATCAGCTGACAACAGTCTGTGGAGGAGCATAAACATAGCTGCATAAAGTCTTTAAATTCTCTAGAAACACTTCTGAAGAGTATTATTTACACAATGCAAGACAAAAATAATAATGGATTACTACTTACCTTCTAAAATTAAATTCCTGAATTATATTCCCAAACTTTGTACCACATTTGCTACATTTAGAAAGAAGTGAAAGAAGCCCTAAATATCACAATTCTTTTATCCCCTTTCCTTCCATGTTCTATTGTTTCACTGATTTAGAAGTTTACTAAAACATGCTGAGGAGCAACGAATGCAGAAGACCATTGGGGTAACTGTGAACCCACCATTTCATGTGTTGCATTTGCTCTCCCATACAGCCTATGTACTTAAGTGAGACAGCAAATATTTCACCAGTTAAGCAAGTAATTTCTTTCATACAGTCTCCAGGTCCACCCAGGAACCCCCATGCTAACAACTTCTAACATCACATTGCCAGTATCTCAATCATTCTAGGCTTAAAAAAACACCTTTAAGAACCCAAGCATTTTCATGCACTAATGAATGTTAAATAACCACAGAACTATCTAATTTAGCCTATTTCCCATTTAACAGCTTGATGTCCTTCAATTAACGTCAGCAATCTACATTGGAAACGATCTATGAACTCTGAATTTTAAGTGATCCAGGGAAACAGAGCTTCTAGTCTATCTGCATGAATGTTACTAACATCCAGAGTAGCTCTAATGGTTCATCAAGTGCTTATTACTAGTTAGACTGAAGTAGTTGAAGCAGGTGGCTGGGTCAAAGATGAAAAAACAGCATAGCTTGTACCTCACACCACTACTTCATTCCCAGAAAACACCGTGTTTAGATCAGCCAGTCCCAGCTGTGTTCCCTGACTTACCCCCTCATCCCCCCAGCAGTCCTACTGAACCAGGTTCAGCTGTCATTTCTCTTAAATCTCATTTCATTTTCTTTAGGAGCACACTTCCTTCACACACTCACTATGAATGAGAACAGGTTTATTTCAGCTTTTCTCTTCTCATCCACTCTAAGTCTCCCCAAAAATACTTTTCCCAGAGATGTTGTAGCCATGGATATATAGACAACCCTGCTCTCAAGCACAAGCAGAGCTGTCTCTCCAAAACTCTGCTTGCCTTTGCTAAACTTTCTCTCTCTCTGGAAATACTCTGTCCCAGCAACAGAATGACATGCTTAGCATAAACTGCACTTCTGCTGCGTTTTCCCAAGTAGTGGATACACAGTCATCTGGCTGGTGGGCCCTAAGATCTGCCTACCCTGCCCATCCAACCCACAGCAGGAGCTCAGGTACAGGTCTAAAGTGGACTGCCACCCTCCAACAACTAGAAACATCTTTTCTCCCAGCACCGCTACAATCAGGAACTTAGGAAGGTGAGACAGACAGACCTAGCGAGACATCATAAAGGGCAAAAAGGACAGGTCTGGAGCTGGGGGTTGTCCTGACATCAATATAGGTCTTCAGGGGTATTCCCAAAACTGGAATCCAGCCCCTACTGCTGTAGAGACTAGACCACTCTGCTTAAAATGTTGATACCTCAGCAAGAGTCTCTAGCGTCCATGTAATCCTAGAGTGAAGCTGTTAGGGCTGCTTTGGGCTCAGTTCAGAGCTGATCACAGCCTCTTACTCTTGTAACTGCACAACCTCCACTACCTCAGAGAAGAGCACACTCCTGCTTAGTGTTCTGGGTATCTGTCCTCCAACACCTGACAAACCAGCCAGAACAAGGGCAGTCACAGAACTAAGTGCCAACACTCATTTCCAAAAGGAAGAGAAAAGAAGTAACACCAAGTCCAATAGCTAGTTCAGAGCAACTAAGGGGATACAGTTGAATTAACAAACATCAGTACCTGCTGACACAGGGCAAAAGCAGCAATTTTTCTATGACAATTGCTTTTGTGTCAGGGCAAAAAATGCAAGCCAGGCACAAATGCTAGGCTGCTGAGAGGGGGTGAAGAGGGATGAGAGGGAAGAGAATTCTACCAAAGGGACACATGGCTGGAAGACTTGGACACAAACACAAGCATGAAAGCTTGGTGAACAACCTCCAGTCATTCACATGCCACTTTGAAGAACTGCATACTTAGCACAGTTATTCTTCTTTACCAAGAGTGCCAGCCTAGGAAAGTTGGTTTGGGCAGTCAGGTAGGAGATACAGAGCTTGCTCTACAGCAAAGATCACCTGTGATCAGTTACAGCTGCAGCAAGGACAAAACCTTTCAAACTTGACTGGAAAAGCCATTTCGAGTTTGCACATTGCTTGTCATTTAAACCAGTGTACGTTCTCATTGTACATGGATCCTTCTTCAAGGGTGCTTTGAAAGGCCTGTAGTCCCTTCTCAGCTGCACATGGGGAGAGACAGAGCAGAGCTCCAGAGAGGACACATACTGAGCACAGCAGCATGAGTCTACCTAAGGCTAGCCCCAAGGAAAACCCTGAGGACAAGGGAATAGTTAAGGCTCTCCTTCAGACTTCTGCATGTAACCCTTCCCACGGGCCCCCAGCCTGTGGGACACCATCCCATTAGTAAGTTACCTACTCTTTTCTTCAACCTGAGTAGAGGAAAACAACTTCCACAGGTAAACTCCACATCAACAAATTAGGAAAGAGAATGGCTCATAAAGCTCACCTGACCTGATTATTACCCTTGTATCAATCAGCCTCTGCCAGAAAGTGAACAGATGAAGTTACTGACCACTCAGATGTAACCTGCTTAGTACTATGCCACAGGCCGATACATGTATTTTTTTTTAAAAATCAATTATATACTCTATCAAAATGCATCCATTAAAGAGACAAAGAATCTAATTATCAGGAGATACCAACAGTTACTGAAAAATCATAACACAGGGAGAAGCTGCCTCTGTACCAAATTCCATTCAGTATTCTCACCAATGATTTAGCAGAAGACAAAACCAGTACCACTAAAGATAGCGGACTGGTAAATAATACCACAGACAAGGCAGAGAGTGAGTGATCTGGGCCTGTCAGAGTGCACAGCCGTCCCAAACAGGAGGTGCAGTCATTCAACAAAATGGAAAGGCAGATACCTTCACTCACACCATGCAGGTCACATCAGGTGTGGACAAGGACTTAGAAGTCAGAATATACAGGCACTTAACACTCGTTTCTAGTGTCACTCTAGGACCAAAAGGGATTGCTCTTTTGATCTACAAACTGGCATCAAGAAGATTTACCTCTCATGAGGCAATGGTGTTTATTGTGGTTTACAGACTCCTTAGGGCACTTGAGAAAGCAAATGAAGAAAGGGAAAGCTGTATACCACTTCGTAAAAGTTATTTAAGAAAAGCCAGCTCTTAGGAGTTGGCTTAAATTTCCTTTGCACCTGTCTGTACCTTCACCAAAAAAATTTTAAGGGTTTGCAGATAAAAAAATTTATGGAAAACTCCGAACATATGGCATTGGCATGCTCAATAGCGAGACTCCGCACGTGGTTGAGGTGTCTGGATTTTACAAAGCAATACAGCAACACTGGAAAGGTACAGAAAGCCACAAAAACTACTCCCAAGAGAAAAAGTATCTTACACTATGAATCTCAAAGGGCTCAGCTGGCTTCATTTCTTAAAAATAATGTGAGGGGTAAGACAATTACAACACACAAATCCCCTCACAGGGAGGAACTACTGGTTATGAGAGGCCTCTTTAATCTAGCACAGAAAACCTAACAAACCAGTTGTTGGAACCTAAAGGCAAACTGAAAGCAAGGCACCTTTCCCTCCCACACACTCCTTTCTAGTTTGTTTTTAATTAAAAAGCACCAGCAGTAGTGGATCTTCCTATCTTCAGATCAAGTCTGGCTGCTCTTTCTTACTGTTGCACCTAAGTTAATTGTGTATTATTAGTACATACAACTTGAGACTCAAATGCCTAGAATATACAGGAAATCAAACTAGATGGATTTGTCTTTATATTAAGGATATGAAACTCCAGGCTTCATCAGGTCACCAAGTTCACAAGAAGGCTGAGGGAACACATGAGAATGGGGGAGAAACATGGGGATTCAGGAGTTTCAGCTGCCCTCAGAATTAATGGCAAATGAATTTTAAAAAAAAAACAAAAACAAAACTTACAAATTACAGTTAGGATGCTTTTTACATTTCTTGTCAAGATTTCAACTTTTTTTTTTTTCAGAACATAAGAGACTGAAGTTGTAACAAAAGTTAAACTCTCTCTGATCACTTGGATTTACAAACTGTCCTCATTAGATATATTTTTTTTAGTTCACTTCTTCCACAATGACAGAATATGTATATACAGCATTCAGTGTAAAAATGAAACTCGGGGTTAGAGAAACCACAGAGTAGAAAAGACTTTGGAAAACACACACAGTTTAGGTGAGACAGTCTAGCTGCTGCAAGTAATATGAGACACAGCTCACAGGAGAGTTTGGGGTTGGGGTATTATTTTCTATGAGGATTTTGTCAATAAATGGGACAAGAGATGGCTGGGGATTGGAAAAGGGATTGTTTGGTACTCCTCAGGCACTGGTTTGAAGGAGGCAGACACGGGAAGATGTTCCTAAGGGTTAGGACATTAAATTGGACAGTTTAAATTCTGAGTAAAAACTACTATTCAGATTTCTGAAAAAGCCACTGAGTTAATCCTGTGGTATTAAAATTATTCAGTGATTGTGAAAAGAAATCCAAAGGAACACTATGCACCAGAAGAGCCTTTTCTTTCTCAGTAAGCTACATTATCTGGGCACTGGATATAACCCTGCCCCCATAACAAACTGCCTGAGACACAGATGGTAATCATGTCTGGGCAGTATCAAAATCCCAAAGTTGAAAAAAAAAAACCAAAACCCCAAAGGCTTTGCTTTCTCTGCTTACTTCAATAGGAAATGAGTAAAACAAACCACTCCCTTGTGCAAATCCTCATCCTCCTAGCCTGTTACAAATACCTGCTCTCACAGACACTCAACTCGGGCAAAGGCTAACAAGAGGTTTGTCCCAGACAAGCCTTTTTCTTACAATTTGCATCTTTATTCTAATTGCTGTGATACAACAGCATCAACTTCTAATCATCTGCCTTAATACATGCACGTGCTTCATGTGGACACCACAGCCAAAATTCAGAGCAGGTCACAGACATGTAAAGCTTGTTCATGCTGCATATGTGAAGATCTGTCTGAACAGCTGTTCTGTTATCCGCCATAACTGGTTTGCAGGTCAAGGCAAGTCACTGCATGCATCGGCCCAGGCCATCCAACACCAATATATGTTCACCAAACCTCAAGTCTGTTCTCAAAGTCCCCTACGAACACTGAGCGAAATTCCTCCTGTTTCCTCTTCCCATTATATTAGCACAGTTTTTAGGCCAAAGCAAGATTTAATGTGGTCTAAGTGATCTGACACTCCATGGTAGTGTAGGAATGTCAGGGATAACAGCATACCATTTCTGCCTCCAGCAGACAGTAGTACAACCCTGAGGGAACACACAACAACTTTAAACACATCAGCAACTTCATGCCAGAGTAATAAAGACTGAAGTAAAGCACCAAGACACTGGTTTTTCTTTGTCTGAATACATATATTGCATAGGTGATTTTTTTTTTTTTTTGGCACCATACAGACCAGACCATGCATTTTGCTTTTCCTTTACAGAAACAACAAAACACGTTGATTTCTTGGAGACAAGAGAAACAGGTCTTACTCCAAAGAGCTCATGTCAGATGGGGCATTTAAAACCATTCAAATCACAGTGAGATGAGACTCTGCAGGTAAATTCAGCAATATGCTTTCCAGAGCAAGGGTCTCTCCCTTTGGTTTTACTTGCTAAGCCTTATCCCGGCTTACATCTGCCAGTCTACCTCCTGAACATCACATTAGTCTTCACAAACAAGCAATATAGCCAGGACAACCCCAGCTTACTCTCGGTTTCTCCCTTTCAATCATCGTAAGATTTTCTGACTGCAGAGAGCAAGTTAACTGCTACAGAAAACTTTAAATAAATTCCCCACAAAACAAAACAAAAAAATGAAGCCTATTGCTTCATTGCTAATTTAAAGACTCTTCTGCAGCTTCAGCATGTCCAAATCTCTTGCCACTGCTTATCCTTGTGATTCAATTCTCTGACTGTCTCCAGTACCCTAGCATTTTGTGGAAAGCTTTCTCTTACAACTCTGACCCAAGAATGAGCAGTCATGAGCAGTCACTCAGGCAATCAGTCTTTTTCTAGCTGCAGGCTATCTTCTATCTTTCCAGAGCTGGTAGAATACCTCACCAATACCGCATATTACTGTTAAATCATCAGCTATACCGATGGTTTTACCTGTGAAATCACAGGTTAGATTTTATACCATTTTCTTAAGGCATTTATGTAGCAACAACCAACAAAAATTCTATGAAAAAATAATATACCCTCCGCATTACTTCTCTTTATTCATGGTTCAGACAGGGATCATTAGTTTCAAGAAAAAAATCAGTGGAAACAAGGCAAAGCCTCTAGTAAATGTTTTGATGTAAAACCACCCCAATCCCCACTCCCTATAACCAAAAGCCACATCTTAAAACATGGAATAGATGAATGTGTTTGAAAGTTCATGGTGCAAAACAGAGGGGGATGGCAAAACCTCCTCAGATTAGTCAAAAATACAGCCATCCCACTCTACGTGTGAACACAGTCATCTCCCTTCCCCTTTTCCTCTCTGCTTCCATCCATTCTGCAACAAAATCAATATATAAAGAACAGCAGCAGCAGCTTTATGATAGGCAATCATCCTTTTTGACATCAGTTTGTGATAAGATCGTCGATTCTCCATCTTTAAATTACATCATAGCTGTGTAAAATATGCAGTGATATCCAAAATGTGAAATCTTCACATCCGCTGTCGATACCTCAGCAAGATCCAGACTGCTGCCACAGCAAGCGCCAGGCCTGGCACAAGAATGGTGGCTAGAGGAAGCCCACCTGATTCTCCATCGCCTTGATGACCCACAGGGCCATTTTGTGGCTGCAACTACAAGAAAAAAAGAAGTATTTGTGTCAGAGCCTATCACAGGAAAGCCCCCAGTTCTCTGTCAGGTTCAAGGGATTTGTAAAAGATGTGCGAGACAGTTTCTCCAGGTACCTGTACACTCCACAGAACAGAAAGGACAGTTAGAACGGCTTTGGATGGACTCAGCTTTACCGCAGAGTACCCAGTTGCTACCAGGCACCCTCATGTTTCTCTGTCACTTTGTAAACCAGGACTCTTAACAGCAGAAGCAATGACACACACATCAGTCATCCCTTGACGCACTTCCCACCACACCATTTCCTAGTGTCTTTACCAGGAAAAGGGCATCACTAATTATCTCCAATTTTCTTACCTGCCCTGTACACTGGTCCAGATTTACTCCTTTACTAAGGGAGTATAAAAGGGGCCTCAAACCCACCTCTCCTCACCAGCATGCTTCAGGCTGATCAGTATTTCCTTTGTCAACTTCAATGCTATCCCGGGATGTTCAAATTACAATGGATTATGGATTCCTCTCTTTCTATATCCAAAATGGTCCAGTATATTTAAGCTATAGCAGACAACATGTCACAGAATCATACAACAATTTAGGTTGGAAAAGACCTTTAAGATCATACAGTCCAATCATTAGCCCAGCACTGCCAAGTTCACCACTAAACCATGCCCTTAAGTGCCACACCGACACATCTTTTAAATGCCTCCAGGGATGGTGACTCAACCACTCCCCTGGGCAGCCTGTTTCAGTGTTTGACAACCCCTTCTGTGTAGAAATTTTTCCTAATACCTAATCTAAACCTCCTCTGGTGCATCTTAAGGCCATCCTATTGCCTGTTACTTGGGAGAAGAGACTGATCCCCACCTTGCTACAGCCTCCTTTCAGGTAGTTGTAGAGAGCAGTACAGTCGCCCCTCAGCCTTCTTTTCTCCAGGCTAAACAACCCCAGTTCCCTCAGCTGCTGCTCATATGACTTCTGCTCCAGACCCTTCACCAGCTTTATTGTTCTTCTTGGGACACACTCCAGCACCTCAATGTCTTTCTTGTAGTGGTGGGTTGCACACACATCTCAACACTAACACGAGTGATGACCTCTGAAGCAACAGGGGAGTTTTGTCTCGAGTAAGATTCTAGCCTCTGAAACAAAATTGGAGAACCTGAGATTCTGTCTTCACAAACAAACCTTTGCCTCACAAGGGAGATCTGTGAGAAAACACAATACACTCCAACAAAACAAAGACCTAGGGACTTCTTCAAACTCACCCCTTCTCTGATACTGTTACAAACAGTTAATGCATGGATGATTACACCTGTGGTCAACTAGACAAGGCCATAGTTCAAACAAAACCTTTATCTATTATTCACAACGAACACCTGGACATGGTATTTTTCTGCCTCATGAAACAGAGAATTATCAATCATAAAAAACAGTCTAAACTGAGACAGAAATAATCCTAAGAAACAGGTAAAACATACCCTGCGCTGAATTTTCAGAGACACGTCACAGCCTGCATTCTTGAACAGTTCCACAGCATCCTTGTGCCGCAAATTCTTCAAGTCTCTGCCATTGACCTAGTAAAAAAGGAAAAGAAGAATCAGTTGCTGAAGGGCAAAAAGCAGATTTTTTGATGATGCAAGCTAACATAGGAAGGAGATAAGAAACTTCCTCTTTCACAAAATTCTGCATTTGGGGCATGATACTAAAATCAGCAAGATCCATATTCATCCATTCATATTATAGATGTATTTTTATATGTTGAGAGATAGCATGAGAAACTCCAAGCCAAAACACAGAGGTACTGAAAAAAACTACCTAGAAGCAAAACCAGAATATAAGACGACAGTTGCGTCATTAGCAATTTCTTATGTTGTTGCTTTACTGGAAACAAATCAAAGGTATAATTCTCACAGCTAATGAAATTGAAAGAGCAGCCACAGCAAAATTATTATTATGAGTTTCTTTCCCACACTGTTCCCTCTACTGGTCTATCTTTGAAACCTTTCTGTTTGAAAGATTGGTGTAAACATACATTTAAAAGCATACTGATGTAACAAAATAAAGACTTACATATATATATATAGGCATCTACTTTGAAAGTGTTAGGATTTTTTGTAATTTAATATCTTAGGATAGAAGGTTTTATAACCTACTTGATTTCATTCACTAACTGATGATATTCATCCTAATTTTTCTTTTTCAACCCCATTACCCCTGATTGTATGCCCTGAGATCACATCCAATGCCTCCCTTCTCTTGATATTTAGACTCCCCAAACAGAAGTATGTAACTATTAAACTGCCAAGAAAAGATCGGATAATGTTCTCCATTTAACTTGGTATCGTTTTCTGGATCAATAATAGGCTCCAACTACTGCAAGGCACTTTATAGAGGCTAAAAAGATTACATGTGTAACATAATAAGCAAGTATAAAATAAAATTAAAAGATCATGTATCACACTAGGAGACATAACTTCACTCACGAATTTGTAAAGCATATTGTCTTTTATGATTGCCAACTGTCTAAAGAATCAGTGGGACTGAACCTCAATCACTTTAAAAATTCTTTCTAAAAGGAGAAGCAGCCTCTATTATTCCCAGTATGCTGAAATGAAGAGTTTTATGACCTTCAGAAGTTTTAGAGCCTAAAAATCCCCCTGAGCAAAAGAATCAGCAGTAATCACAGCCTATCAGTCAAAAAATGGAAACTTAGAGGTAGAAAACCTGGAAGTTTATTTCCACATGTGTAAATGATGATTCACTGTGAGCAAGAGAAGAAACAGTGGATTCTAAAACCTGGAAGTTTATTTCCATGTGTGTAAATGACGATCCGTTGTGAGCAAGAGAGGGACCAACGGATTCTAAAACCTTAGGCAGGAAAGTCGCAGAGGAAATACAGACACATCACCAAGGAGTGCTTCTGAGACAGATCAAGAAGGCAGAAGAGATGGGTCCACGTGTAGAGGCACTCATCTCCTTAGTGCTCAAAGCTCTCCCCAAAGCACCAAATTAGCTCCTTCATGGAATTTGCTCAGCATCATCTAACTGCATGCATCACATGCCTCCTCTCTATGCACTGCAATGGCAAACCCGCATCACATCACTGATCACAGCGTTTCAAGAACACATAGGGTGACAGAAGAAAAGGCTTACCGCTAAAATTTTATCTCCTTCTTGTAACCGGCCATCAAGGTAAGCTGCCCCATCCTTTTTGATCCAGCTGACATAGATGCTGCTGTCATTGGAAATGTACGGCTTATCTGTCCCACCAACAATGTTGAAGCCCAGGCCTAAGGTAAGCCAAAGAGAAAGCTGATGAGAAAAAGCTCAAAGCTTCACACTTCCTTGCTGTTGTTGGGGACTGTACCTTCCCACATTGTCTTATTTTCTCTACGATACTAAAACTCCCAGCACACAAATCTGCATCATCCTTTCCAGCCATCACTGTCTAGCAAAGTTATTCTCATGAAACTGGTCTTGAAAGCAGAGAAGAGACACTGAATGCCTGAGGGCCCACATGCTTTATTCCATAAAGCATCCATGAGCCATTTTCAGGTGGGCGTTGGGAAATGCATTTCTAAGACGACAACTGAGCCCTCAGCAGGAATGGAATATGTCTCTTCAGCACAGCATGAAAGCAAAGCATTCTCCATTTCACAGGAGGCTACAGTAAATCATTACCTTTGAGCAACAAGAAATCATGCCCAACAAGCATTTCATGATCTGGGAAACAGAGTTAGGAAAGGCAAGGAGCATTAGACCCTGTCTACAGATGAGGAGACGGGCAAGCAGAGCTGTGCTACCAGCTCGAGGGCACCTAGAACTCAGAAGGCTCCCCTTCCACATCTCAGGAGCTGAAACTGGCACCTCAAAAGAATAAGGTTAGCTTAGATGCAACTACTTCAAATTGTATGTAATCACTTTGTCCTGTTTCAGGAATTTAAAACACGTCAGGAAATAAAGACAAAGTTCTCAGATTTAAAGCAAAACAAAATGGAACACACATACATTAAACAAAACTGATGTTCACTTTGTATTTTTGTTATGTTTCGTATTGTTCTTTAAAGTAAGCTTTGATTACAGATCTCTAGCTGGAACCAGCTGCTGGATGAAAGTGCAGTTAAAGATTAAGACTTCTTGTTTCACAGAAATCCCGAAGAACAAACTGAATTCAAAATCTGAAAAACGACAGGTTACAAAAGCACATTGCCCATGCACATGCAGCTAAGTTTCTCTGTAAATAATAAGTGACAAGGGTTGAGAAAGATTCCCTAAGAAGAGGCTTGCAATGAAAAAAGAGAAGTTGAGGGGGAAAAAAAATATATACAACCAAAGTAAATGGAAGAAGAAAAAACTTCTTTTTTTCCTGACATAAATTAGTCAGCCAAGACCTATTGTCAAGATCAGCTGAAGGCAAATTCTCCCCACATTCAGCCAGGCTGATTTATTTATTTTCTCTTTCTTTTCTACTTCCTCTCAAAGTTAGGATTAGAAAGTTTGAGAAGCAGAGTTGCAAATGAAAATAAAATTGCCTTGTGCCTGCTGGGAAGCAGCATTTTAAATCAGTCATAGGAGATCAAAGGATGTATCAGATGAGTCACGCTATTTTAAGTGTGCATCTACAGCTGTGAAGTAAGGAAATATTAACGGCAAACTTGCTACACCTTTTTTCTTTTTTCTCCCCTTCCTGGCAGCTTCAGAGAAACAAGGAAGAAAACAGAAGCAGCAGCAGACTGAAGAAACACTGACATTTCAGCTATTCTATATCTGTCCCAAGAAGGGACAGTTGTGCACAATAACACACCATTCAATAGGAATTAAAAAAAATAAATCCACAATCCTAAAAATTATTTGTCATGAAGCTAATGACCTGAGAACATGGAGAATGAATACTACAGAAAGTACAAGGTTTAATCACTTTTAAAAAGCCAGAAAGAAGGAATCAGGAGTTTCAGAACACACTGATTCTCTACATATAAAGAAAAAAACCCAAATATATATGAAAGAAGTATACATTTTACAAGTTTTCATTCATGATTGGAAAAATGATTAAGTGTCTCAGTTTTCATCAGCAGAGGCAATATTAGATAGGAGCAGATATTTGTGACAAAAAGAGGCAGCAGTTCATGCCCGACCAATTTAAGTATTCACAGGGCTTCTTCACTCTGTCTTTCCTTTCCAGCACTTAAAACTTTCACTCTGACTAAAAATATCTTCCCTATCTTTCCTTGAGCTCTCTGCTATTCTCCTCTTTCCAGTTCATGCAGCCATAGAGACACAGCATAACCGCGAGAAAAGGAGCAAGGGGAAGAAGACGGCACATGGCGCTGCATCTCTTGTCTACAAGGGACCAGAAGTGGAACTGCAAAGCTTTAAAAGCAGGTGCTGGGCTAAACTTCTGACCTTCCCTGAGGCTGCAGACCTCCCTATGCCTCATCTACCCCCCTCCCCGAAACTTCAAAAAGTTCCTCCAAAAGACATTTTAAAAAAAAAAAATGATTGGCAGGATTAGGAAAAGAGAAAATTAATAATGTTACAAATTGAACCAATGAAGTTACTTAGTTTTCCATAAAACCACATTTTTCTGCCTAATTTCAGCCTAGTATCTCAGAAGGAAATTTGAGAGACATACACACAGTTTTGTCACTGTAAATGCATTCCCCCCGTTGGCAAACTTTTGCCAGAGATGTTTAGCAGACGACCCGTTTTAAGAAGTTGCAGTCAGAACTCCAATTACAGAGATTACGGGATCACACTGTGATTTACAGAAAACAGTGCTTTTTTCCTTCCACAGAAATAAATAATTGTTCACATGGCAGGACCTTCAAATCAAGTGACGTAGTTAGAAACCTAACTCTAAAAGTACACAGCCCACCTTAACGATGGGACAAATGCTGCTTATGGTAACAAGATTTAAACTGCCTTGGCTGCATTCAAGACCTGTCAACACTGCCCTTTCAACATCCGCTTCTACCTCCCTCACAATTTTAGGTTCCCAAAAGTATAGAAACAGCTTTCCCATAAAAACTGGCTTTCTTTAGCAAATACTTTTCACTGACAAGCATGGCTTCATTAGCTCGAGCTTGTGGTTGTGCAGGCAGGGCTAAGCAGCTTTCAGACCAGTGGCCGCTTTTAGGCAAGGGTGGCAGAGGGCTGCCTGCTGGGCTCACCCTTTCGGTTGTGATCGCTGGCACAAGGGCCAGGACAGACCCCAGCCCTGCACAGGAACTACCATCACCCCGGAGAAAGAAAAACCGTACACACACCAACAGTGTGGGTGCTGCGGGTTCCTGCAGGGCCCATGGAGCCAAGGGTTCCTGGGGGACCCGTGGACCCAAGGCCGACTGGCAGCCGCACCCGGCAGCTGTACAGGCAGAAGGGCTGCCACGTTTTCTTTCGTGCTTGTTTTAATTAAAGAGAAGGCCTCGTGCACCAAAGTTCAGCTCCAGCTCCAAAACCTCGCTGGAGCCTGCGGTTCTTTGGAGCCAGGATTTTCCTCCAGAGCTGTAGATTTGGTGCTAACTTGCTGCGCTTCTGAAAGCGTGATTGGAATGGCATCAGAAATTCTGTAAGAATACAAGGGTGGACAGGTGTCTGCAGACTTCCACGAGCGCACATGCTGCTGTGACCGGGAAAGCGAAGCCAAAATAACACCACAGGGGCCGCCCTGCTCCCTCTCCCTCCCAGCCTGCACTCCCGCCACCCCGAAGCCCCTGACGCTGCCCCCAACAACTAGCACGAGGCTGACGGTACAGGGCACGGTCACTTTGAACCAATATCTTTCAAAACGCTCCCTAACGCTGGGTAACCCACACGGCTGAGGGCTGAGCACCTGCCACCTCACTGGAAAGCAGGAGATGGCAGCTCCGGGAAAGCCAAGAGCGAGCCGGCCCACCCCAGACACCGGCCGCTGCCGCTGCTCGTACCGGGGACAAAGCCGGGCCCAGCCGGCTCCCCTCACGCGGGACACGGGCTTTCCCCGCCACGGGCCACCGCCAAGGGCACGCCGTGGCCGGGAACCCCAGGGTTACCGCAACAGTGCCTGGGAGCGGGCACGGCCAGGACCGTCACGCCGCTGCCCAAGCGCCGCCGAGCCCCCCGGCCAGCCCCCACCATCGGGGCCGCGCAGGCCTCGGCGCGGCGGCCCCGGCCCGGAAGGGGCCAAGGGCCCGGCGCCGGGCGGCCGCCCCCGGCCTACCTGAGGGTCGGCGAGTGAGGCTGATGACCTGCTCGGAAAAGCCGCCGCCCGCCACGCTGCCGTTCATGCTGCGGCCTGAAGGTGAAGTCGGCTCCTGGGGCAGCCGCTGTCGTTTCCCCGGCTGCCACCGCCGCAGGGCCGTGCCGCGGAGCGCTGGGAGTTGTAGTCCGCGCCCGGCCGCACCGCCCGGGGAGCGGGCCCGTCTGCCAGCGCGCGGCCCGGCTCGCCGCGAGCACCCGGGACGGGGGGGGGGGCGGCTGACGAGCGCTGGGGCCCAGCACCGGCCCCTGACCCCGGGGCTCGGCCCTAGCAGTCGGCCGGGATCCCCCAGCGGCCCTGCCCTCCGAAGCGGTGCCCGGACGCGTCCGGAGCGCGATACATACCCCGGGAGGAGGGCCCGGGAGCCGCAGGGGCCGACGGAGCCGGGCTGCTCCCTCGGACCCCTGAGGCCCTCAGCGATGGGCTCTCACCGCAGCGACGACTGCGGGCCGGGCCTCGGGGGACCGTCCTCGCCTGCCGGGGCGAACAGCACAACGCCTCGCGCAACGCACCGTCCCCGGCTCCGGCACCGCACTGCTCCCCAGACTCGAGCCGGGTTCCTCCTGAAAGGTTAAGAAGCGGATAAAAGTACGCTAGAGTGGGTGTAAAAGAGCCTGCAGAGCCTTAGGTTCCGAACCACAATTAGCACATCGAACCGCTGTGCTGACCAGTGCCGCCGGGATCAGTAGATACATGACTATGTCCTGTAGAAGGTGTTCAGTCTGAGGATTCAGGACATTCCCTCAAAACTCTACAGAATAGATCATTACCTAGCAATAAATGAGGCAAAGTAGTTCAACGTTCCATCTAACAGAGAAGCCACTTGAACCTGGGACTCCTGCACCTCGGGGAGTTCTTGAACCAACAGATTATTGGGAACAATACCGCAAGGCAAAATCTATCCCTATTTATTTCCTTGTTAAAGTTTATCCTTATCTATTTCAGCACATGCTACAAGTGCGGCAGGAGAGGCAACAGGAAACAATGAACAAGGCCCAGTGCAACTGAATCCCCTAGCTGCCTGGCGCTGTTAGGACAGCCACATCTACACGCTGCAGAAATTCCTCTGATGAAAATGAGGACCAGGTGCTCTGGTCTTCAGTGTTACACTACCTTTTTATTCATTCAGTGTTGCAGTACAGATAATCTTCCAATTAATGCAGTCAAAAATACGTTATCTGCACTTCAGGATTCCTGAATTTTACAGGGAGGGAGAAACACAGCCTGTGTGCTGGATCTCTGGACTAGAGGAAGAGCACGCCACATGCCTTCATGCTACAACATTAACACTTAACTGCTAAACTGAATGTTAGGACGCCTGCCTCAGAGGTGGAAGACAGGCATTCAAGGCCCAATTACACCTGCAATGATGAGCAAAACCATGACTTGTCTAGCACAGGAACTATTAAGAAAGAAACAACAGACAACTTGTTCTTGTGAGATGTCAGGTTTGGTGTCACTACACTCCTGACGTACATCTGACGGTTCAGATCTCTAATGCTTACTGGCATGATCCAGCTGATTCTTCTCCTCCCTCTCGCAACCTGAAGACCCTGTTCCCTACAATCTACCTCCCTCTTGAAGGGCTACTCCCTGGAAACAGTTGGAAGGGCTTATGCCACAGACACCTGCAGCATCTCACTGCAATACCTGCTTCTTGCTAATACCTTTGCATGCCACAGATGGGAAATAAATGGAGGCTGCAAGAGCAATTTTCTTCTCTTTTTGTTTATTAAGGAACGACAGAAGCAGGATGCTCACAAACACCTCTCCCCCTGAATGAGAGAAAACATTAGGTGGAGTACATTGGAAGAAATAATTCATTTACACCTGTTTTAAGAAGTTTACATTTGTAAACTGTTGATATGAAGCATAGAAGCTATACCTAACAGATTACCTACTGCTTCAGTTTAAAGAGCTCAAGGTGCAAAGAAGAGCATGCCTTACTGCCTGCGTTTCTTAACTTAAAATACTCAAAGATAACATTTACTCTGCATTTAATGATATCACATCAGATTAGAGCAATTCAGAACGTGCTGCGTTATTTTGATGAGTTATCAGCTGGCTCTGCTCAAAGAAGGTTTCTCCAGGAGCACCCGAAGCTACTGCTTGTTGGTCTTCAGCAAGCGCTTTGTGATGGA
This sequence comes from Falco peregrinus, assembly GCF_023634155.1. Classification (NCBI taxonomy): domain Eukaryota; kingdom Metazoa; phylum Chordata; class Aves; order Falconiformes; family Falconidae; genus Falco; species Falco peregrinus. The sequence continues at coordinate 79,164,392 of NC_073721.1, forward strand.
TTTTGACTCGCCGGCCGGCGTTCTCCTTCAGGGACTGCTGGCTTTTCCAGTATTTTAAACAACTGTCTTCTTCTGTGGGCCTATCTCCTCCTGAGCCATCCCACTCTTTCCCATTTATAACATATTGTAAGGGTTAGTCCAAAGATACAGAGGGAAAGAAGAGCAAGTATTGTGATTCCTGTTTTCACTCTCTGGGAAATCCTCCTGGCTGGAGGGGGTCCACTGTCAATGCTGCCTCCAAACCCTTCTTGTTCACAATATGGAGGAGCCCAGCCATACCTGCAGTGACAGTTCTTATGATTGTTACACACTCCTCTGTTATGACACCTTGTCACGTTACAGTCGTAGTTCAGCACTGCTATGCTGGTACATGTCCTGTTGATACAAAGCATGTCACTACCACATGGTGTGCCATCTTCCACAGCTCCCACATCAGCCGTTGGCATCCCTACGTGATAGTCGAGACCCCAACACTTTTTATGTCCAACAGGGGTTTGGACTAGCGTTACATGGTTCTGCAAGAAAGGTAATGTCCCTATGTTTTCACACTGGACCCTACCACATAAGATATTCTTAATACTGCATTTTGTAAAGTGGATATTGTCACGAATACCACAGTTCCCAAACCGGTCGCCTACAGTATTCACTGCTTTGAAGCAATCTAAAGGGGCTGCCCTGGCTTGTTTGCCAAAGAGACGCTGGCACTGTTTACTGTGGGAGGGACATTTTCCTCGATAGCAGTAAGCACCATCTGTGCAAGGGGTTCCATCTTGTATGTACATGTCCAGTGGGCACTGCGGGGAAGTCCCATTGCAATACTCTGGCAGGTCACAGTCACCAGTACTTGCTCTGCAGAGTGTTCCTGCTGGAAGGACCTGACAGCTCTTGCAGCATTTTCCAGAAGCACAGACTGAACCTGCAGTAAATGTACAGTTCGGGTGGCAACAAGGATCCTTTCTACAGTCTGCTTCTGAACCACAGTCACATTGCTCTCCGCTTTCTACTATCTTATTCCCGCAGTATTCACGCTTCATGGTGTAGAGAGTACCGGGTGCTGGTGGTTGACGAATGCAGGCAGCGCCACGCCCAAGCAGGTCAAAGTAGTCTTTATAACTGCAGTCACTGAACGCATCGGTGTCGGCGTTGTTTTCGTACATAATGCATTTCTTCCGTCTGCATTTACAGCCCTGTTTGTCATGGCGCATCCCAAGAGTATGGCCCAGCTCGTGGACAAACGTGGTAACAAGTGAGGACAACTTCCTATCAGTGAAGGACACAACTGCTGACGACCACTGGTTGTCACAGATGGACCCTACAAATGCCAATCCCAGGCTCCCTCCAAAGTTCTGAAATGCAAATAAGTGAGCGGTATCATGGCGCATCCGTGGAAACAGGTCTGACTTTCGCCATTTGTTGAAGTCACCCAGTGTCTTTTTGATAGAGTTAGTAACGTTTATAAGGTTGCTTTTGCTCCAGATCTCCAATCCGACAAGAAACAGCCGGACAGAAAGCTGTTTATAAAGAGCATCCCCAATATTGATGACTTCTATGACTTGCTTCAAGACTTCGGTTTCGTTCCTGCCCGACTTCACAAACCGCATGTTGTCCACGACCACTACCAGCTTCACATACCTGGCGTGCGTCCACCAGTCCTTCGGCATCTCCCCCTCTTCTGCCTGGGGGACCCTGAACCAGGGCAGCAAAGTGTTTTGGTGCTGCAGCTCCTCCAGGGTCAGCCCACAGGTAGGGTGCCAGGGGTCGTTGGCCGCCTCCATGCGGTAGAGGATGTGCCGGAAGGCTGGATCATGGGGGATGGGCTCGATCTCATAGGTGCCATCCTCCATCCAGAGCACACCGCGGAGGCCGCTGCCACAGTTGGCAAGGGCCACCAGGGAGCCAGGACTCCCCTGCACCTCGCCCTGGTAGAAGCAGTTGTCGTGCACAAAGGGGTGCTCCTCCCAGGGGGCCCCGTCCTTGCCGTAGGTGACCAAGGTGAAGGGCTGGGAGACCAGGCCCCGCCTGGGCCGCACGCGCAGTACCTGTGGCTGCCCCGCCACCTCCAGCCAGTAGGCCACGGCCAGGGGGTCGGTGCCGGCGCGGGGGCTCATCTGCCTCGGCACCGTCATCCACATGGCCGTGACACGCAGCTCCCCGGACAGGTCCCCTGGCATGGCCAGGCACCCCGCCAGGCCCAGGAACACCAGCAGCACCTGCAGCGCTGCTGCCCGGTGGTGGCGCATAGTGAGGGGATGGGGCCTGGAAGGGCCCCGCCCCCATGGAACCACCTGAGGTCACAAACCGCCTGTTGACCTTTCAGGGGCCTGAAAGGTTGCCTAGAAACATCCACCCCCTCCTCTTTGAGCACCTACAGAACCTCTAGCGGGGAGGAACAAAAAAACTGGCTCACCACAAGCATTTTCAAATTAATGTGTGTTTCTCCTGAGCAGATATGGCGAGGAAGGCCCCAGGTCAGCTTCACACTCCATGTCACGGATGTTTGCATTGAGGAAAGGGATCATTTCGTTAGAGCACAAAGGAGAAAACTGTTTTAGTAGCTCAAAGGCTGGCTTTTGCTTTGCTCACTTTTCTTATTAACAGGTAATTTTAGGAAAAGACTATTCCAGCTCAAAAGAGTATTCAGAAAAGCTTGGGGTCTGAAATGAAAAAGCACAGAAATACTAGTCTCCCAGCTGGTTACCAGGACACACCATTCCTTGGCGCCCTTTCTTGGCATGCACCTTACTATAGCTACTACAGCTATACACATGCACACCTACAAAAAAAAAAAAAAAAAAAAAAAAAGAATCAGGGAGGAATTCACTTCCACTACCTTCAGTAATTAAAGCCAAACTAAGAGTACCTCGTATAAAAGCATAAAGCCTACCTACGCCACAGCTGCTACATACCTACAACAAGGTGCCTTTATTACATCACTGACTTAAACGGCCTTTTTCCCGCATCACGACCCTTCTAAAGTGTGAGAAACAAACAAATAGAGATTGGCTTTTCGCTAAGTGCTGTGCTAGACAGGTAACAAGCTGCCCTGCTCGGGTCCAAAGTTCACCACGAGGAAGATAGCTGACTTCATCCCTGCACGACCACCAGAGGAACCCCAACGACTGAAAAGCACAAGCGCAGTGGGGGTGGAGTTCTTTAAATCATTTCAAGGAATATGTATATGGCTGGTGCAACCTCAATGGTAGAAGTAGATCATATTTGAACCTGTTTGGCGCGCCTCTGACTACGCGCCCAGTGCTGCGGTTTTTGCTCTTTGACCTTGCCTCACAAGAAAAGATTTCCGAACCTACCTTTGGCGGGTCAGGTATTTATAACAAAAGGTTTGTGCTTGCCAGAGCACTAGGAACAGAGAGCTTACAGGTACACCTACCGCTTGGCTGCCACCCCTGATTTAGGGAACAGCTCCATCAAGACACAGCTATATGACAGCAATCTGGATTGCTGCGGTAAGACAGGATCTCCTGTGTGGCACAGCTACGTGCACTGGGGTTTTGGCACGTAGCGCTGGGATTTGACATAGCCACAGCTGTTGTCTTTTGGGAACTCTTCACAACTTTCTTTTCAGCAGTGAAAGCACGTCTGGGATGAAGTCCAACCTGCCACGTGGCCCTTATCCCTCTCAGCTGCAGGAAGTGCATGCTCTCACCAGCCCGTCTGCATCTCAGGGATCCTGCCCTTTGGCACCAATGCCTGGGTGCTGACCATCACCCTGGCACGGGCAGGAACACTTCACATTTCAAGCTGCCCAAGACAGGCACTGCCCCTTGGGAGGCTGAGCAGTAAGAGAAGCTGGCATAATGCTCAGAGCCTCCCGCTGCTGCCTCATGCCCCAGGGCTAGTGGGCTAGTACCCTGAGCCAGGCACATGGCAAGCCTAAGCTACAGCTGTGGAGGTTACCATGAGCTGTCCGAAGGGGCTTCAGATTCTGTGAATTGGCACCTTGTTTATTCATTGCAAGCATGGCCAGCATTAGTAGTGTACATCTTGTAACACAGTACCTCAGATTAAAAGAATGAAAACAGGAGGTCACCTGCTTCTGTTAGGATCCATCTAGAAAGACTTTTCTAGATACTCATGAATGTATATTGTTTGAAAATTACTGCTTTACCTAAAAGTGAACAAACTCATGACCTGTTAGCCTTAGATCTATTTTCTTATTAGTTTTTAATTTTAAAATTACAGAAACTATTTTCCATGAAGTATTTTATGTGCCATTAATTGTTGACTAATTGTCCACTACTCTTCAAGTATCAGTTTTGCATTCCATGGCTGTGAACTACGTCAGATTATGTCTTTTGAAATAAATATCTCAGATCACAGTAACTATGACAGAAAAATCCTATTACATAATCTTTGTGTGCAGTGTCTACAGTGCTATTTTTAAATGTGCGCTTCTGCTGTGTGATCACTCCTTAAGTTACAGAAAAGGCCCTGCTAAATCAGTCTGTCAACTTGCTAGAGACAGGTCTTACTTGCTCCCAGAAGTTGCCTACTAATTACTTTATATTAAGATAAACATAAGTATATAGTTAGGACTAGAAAGTTCTCTGGTTCCATTATTGAACTCAGGGCAGATTTTTCTTGGGCAGAAGTGTCAACGTAAGTTTGCAACACTGCACTGAGCACCTAAGCAAGCCCTTCAGCATCAAGGTTACATAAAAAGAGATGACACTTTTGTGTTCAGGTTACCAGAGCCTTGCACTTCTGTACTCTGATCAGGTAAGGATCAAAGTGGAGGGAGGGAAGAATTTTCGTTATATGACAAAGAACAGGCTGGAAGAAAAAATGACTGACCTTACAGTAGAGCAGGGGAAAAAAAATACTGCAGAAATCCATAGCTACTTCAATGGCAGAAACATTTGTCTGGCAGCTGTAACTGGCTTTCTCATGACTCATCAGTGTTTTTCAAATTTTTTTCAATCTTGTAGCCCCCTAAAATTTCCAGTGAAGGTGTATGCACCTATGGAATTGAATTCTACCAGCAAGAAGTTTACTTTTCTCACTGTTTCTCACTATTGAGTCTTCAGGAACAGGACACAAAACCCCAGCAGCCTTGTGGATCACAGGTTGAATTCCACTGTCCTAGCAGAAAGAAACGAAGCCTTCTAATTGTTGAGAGATCAATAATGCATCATAACTCACTCCACTGGGAAAATTTCTCCTCACGACCCATCCATCTATGATCCACATTAGGCTATGAAGGACATTTTTTCACATAGTGACTATTTGTTCTCTGCATGATTACAGGACCAAAGCAACACTTCATCAAAAATACACCTTCCACTCCAAGAAAAAACTGTCTTGAACCTTGAATGCCTAGCTGTCATTATGTGGTTTGCCATTGCAAAAACTAACAAAGAAAATACTGAAAAAGCATATCACATCAGCTTTTGTTCAGAAGCCAGCTGTTGGTTCAGTGAAGCCACAGGCTATTTGCATAACCTATGTTCACCATTTTTCTCACTGGGAACTTCCACGTCTCAAAATAAAGCTAATCTCTCCCCTTTGCCTTGTCCCTCTTATTGCCCATACCCTTCTAACCTTGCTCTAAGTACAGCTCGCTTTGGCAAACAACACATACCGACTGCCCAAACAGCATCTAACCTTCTTTGCCAGGAAAAGGTTACCAAAATACAGAGTATTGGGGGCAGAGCGACAAAGAATAATGGGCAAGAACAACACATAGCCTGGTCAGACCTTACTTTAGTGAAGAGTTGAAAAAGTATTTCTGCTGCATCTGAGACACCATTAGTATTACACAGTGAACTGAGGTAGCTAGAGTCCGGCTAGATTTTTGCATGTATGTGTGTATATGTGCACATGTATATATACATTTACACATACCTATCTGTTCATGTGTATACACACATTTATATATGCTTTCAGGCTCTCAGGAGAATGTTTCTAGTAGAGTTTTAGGTCATTTTTAGCTCCTGCTACCCTGTGATTTAGGCCAATAAAAGCCCTTTTGAAGTCTGAATGGTTATTATCTAAGAGCAAAAAGTAGAGATAGTTCTGTACAACCAAATCGCTCCTTTATGCAAAATAAAGTGACACACAGGGCAAATTTCAGAACTGCTTGCTTATTTCCCTTTCATCTTAAGCTTTACAAATACTGAAGGTCCTTTGAAGGACTCTGGACTTCAGTGCTCAGGCTCCAAACCAAGAGGCTGTGTATAAACACTATAGACAAAAAGGCTTCACACACTGGAAAACACTGACTAGAAGGTAGCTGCTTAACAGCTTTTGGAGTTTAACAGCAATATCTGAATGTCACTTCAGTAGGTTAGTATCAAAGCTCACTTAACTGACAACATTATTTTTGAACATCTTATCAGCAAGTTACAAGATCAGAAGATATTTCAGTCCCTCATTTCCTCATATGGCAAACCTTCAGCACTGAAGGACAGCTATTAAGAAATTCATACGCTCATTGGTAACATCCCTTACTGCTTTAGAATGCAATTCCCTCAGGACAAGATCATTCCCCTGGACGAGACCTTGCATATTCAAATGCATTGTTTCACACATGGAAGCCATCTTCTATCCTCTTAATAGCTTAGACACTGGCACTTTAACTCAGATGGGATCAGTCCAGAAGCCCATCTTTCTTAATGCCCTCTGACACCAGCCAATACCAGATATTTCTGCAGAAATCAAAAGGCTCTTAAAAGATGCAGACATGAGGACAGTCTGTCCCTTCAGGTTCCACCCTCATCTCTGAATGAGCTCAAATTCTGAGCATGGAGCATAACGATTCAGTCTAAATGTAACTCCAATTCAGCTTCATTAACTTGTCCCCCTATTCTTGTACTACAAGACAGAACAAGAGTTCTACTTTCCGACTTGCTTCACAGTATTATTTTTCTTGAAGACTCAAACTAAAGCCTTGGTCCTCCCAGTGGCTTCATAGCAGAAACTTTCTCCTACTCATTTTATTGCCCTTCTTCAAACCCCTCTACTTTAGGGGAATTCTTACTCATGAGCTGTACAACACACTTATTTCAGGTGAAGTCTACTGACTGACAGAATACTTTGCTCATGCTATGTGTTCTGGTATCCATTTTTGACCACAGTTGTATGTGCCTTCAGCAATAAGCAAGACATCTTTCTTCTGCTAGTAATGTTGAATCTTTCCTTGGTGTATAAGTAATTAACTTTTGTCCCTCAACCAATAAAAAACCTCAACAAAACCAGAACACCCTAGATCTTCATTACAGTGCAGCCTAGTCGTCCGTCTTGTTTAATTTTTTCCAAATGACATATAGGTTACTAGTAATATGACTAACTACAGAGAAATTGAGCTCCTTTAATGGCCATTTCCAAGGACTTTATACTGAACATCAAAAATCCAGCAAGGGTTCCTGAGGTTCCTCACCACTCATGCCTCGTTTCTGGAGATCCCCCCTTCCATCATGGGGGTGGGTGAGAGGATAGTTTTTGTGCTTCTTGAACTCCTTGCTTTCAGAGGAATTTCTTTAATACAAGAAAGAGTCAACACTTTTTTGTTCTAAGTGTATTCACACTACCTTGTAATTAATCAATGCTGAATAATTACCTCTGCCTTGTTTTGAGCAACCCAGAATAACCAATTTGTGTATCTTCACTTGATTTAAGAGTTCACACTAGCTTATTATCTACTTCTTATCAACATTTGGAGAAAACAGCTGTTCAAATTTCACCCACACAGTATGAAACAAAGCTAATACACACTTAAGTACAGTGACATATGAATTTAAGATCTGTATATGCATCAACGGCAAACAGCTATTGGCTTATCTACATCTTAAATGTTACAGCTTTGGGTTACAGGACAAAAATTACATGGGTCTTTCCATCATTCAATAGCTACTCAGCTACAGCTGTTTTAAGTTACTGAAACAGAAAAAGTCTCTTATAACCTCAAAATGAATTTGAAACACTTATCTAAGCATATCTTAGTCTTCCTTCCTGTCCACATTGTTTGCTATGTACAGACCTTTTCCTGCTTACTACAGCTTACTACAAGAGAGCAGGTAACAGTTGTGAAAAGAAAGCAAGCTCTTTCAAGGATTGCTTCATACTTCAATTAAAAAAAACAAAACAAACCAACAGCCATTACTTTGTAAAGGATACCTCTAACTTTTGAGAGGGGGGGAAAAAAGGTTCTTATAAGCGACATGTTTAAATAGCAAAGGATACAGATGTCAGTGATGTTTCTCTTCCACTGACTAAAAGGCAGATGACTAATCAAGGTGATCAGATGCAGCAAGAAAATGCTGGAAGCACACAGGAAGAAATTTAGTTGGTATATTTGAGTTAGTGAAAAAAGGAGAATTACAAACAGTTTCACTGAGTGTGCAACAGCAAGACATTTTAGCCTGTTTTATGTCATCATAAATCTCTCCCATAAACCACTAGTTTTATAATAAAAGACCAGCTTAGCCATTAAGTAAAATGAGTGCCCAAGAACATTTAGAGACCGAGAGCAATATGACATCTCATTACACGGAGCTGAGCCTCTGGTTATCAAATATTTTATCTGTATCCCAAGCATACTAAAGGCACAACATTTATAGCAGGCAGCCTAAATCCTTTAGCTGAACTTTCCTTCCTCAAAATAGCACATAATATATTCCGATATCCAAGCAGAAAAATGCTGGCAACATATGGCATATTTGCTACTAACTAAGTAAGCACTGAAGAAAGGCATTCCAGCAGCCAGAAGTTTTATTTGCCAGGAACTCAGTTTTGGGGTTTTTTTAAGAGAAGTTTTTTTCTTTTTACATAGGAGACACAAGGGATGCAAGAGTCTGTAAAGACTTCAGGAGGCTGCAAAGTACGTCCATGTAAAAACCATGCTCAGAAGCCGACATTCAAAACAAGGTGAAGACTGAAAACACCTTCTTTGAGGCAGCTCACATCCTGACAACATTTGCACAACAGGTTTCTACAGAAAAAGCTGTTAAAGGGACTTCAGTCCCTGAATCGTCAGTCTTAGTGGAAGAGTTTAAATATAAACAAAAGGGAGCAAAAATCTCCTGTTTTCCAGGCACTGACTAGTCCAGGTGTGCAAAAACTTCTCCCTTCACTGGAGTCTCATCCGTTTTTCAGGTGGTCCTTTAGTGCCAGCACTCTGCTGAGCATTCTTTACAGTCTCTTTCTCCTCTGGCTTGACAGCTTCAGGGGCCGGTTCTGGTTCCTTCTTGATCTGATCCACTTAAGAAGTAACAGTAAAAGACAGTTAAACCTCCAATATTTATTCCTAAAATACTGTTAAGAGTACTTAGAAAATATTGTTGATGTCAAAGGGGCAAAATTAATTTCAAAGGTATAATAACAACTAAGGACTAAATTCATACCTATATGGGAAAAAAAACAGGAATAGATTGAAGAGATATAGTTTATGCTTTTCCTGTTTTGAAGTTGCTTACAATCAACTCAAAGCCTTCACGCACTTCATTGAGCTTGTAGCACCATGCAAAAATCACTAAGATGCTGAACTGACTACACTGCTCCCCCCTTCACCCTTTTCACCTTCCTCCTGCTTTCAAAGACCATTTCCTGCAATACCATTTTACAGACAGAAAGGGCATGAGTAATATACACAGTTTTTCAATTTCACTCTGGCTGCCACAGAGAACTCTTATCTAGTACTTTGCATAATTAGACAATGCTAGAATTCCTAACCACCTCAGTAGCAACAGCAAGGAGCTTATATGGCAACTGGAAGACACTGCTATATAGAACCTATTTTTTAATTCCTGTGAGAATATTAGAGTTTTACCTGGGATAGGCTTTTCTCCAGGCTTTTGCTGTGGGGAAGGAAGAAAAAAAAAAAAAATGTAACACCACATGAGTGGAATCGAAGTCGTAATTCTTAACCCATCCTTCTATTCATTTAGGAATACAAACCAAGCAACACACTCTTATACATAAAGCAGTTGAGGGTAGAAGGAATCACTAAATACACTTTAAGCAAAATCCAGTTATCATTTTATAACATCCAGGTTTTCCTCTGACAACTGAAAAGCACTAAAGCAAAAAATACAGTTAGCCAGTCTTTCCCACATCTGAGGAACGAACAGTTTTGTGAGATGCTGTAAACATCATTTCCTTTGCTCCCAACCAGAAGACCTGGTAGAACAAATGGCTACTACACATGATCACAGGTAATCACAACAATTTCACAGAATGCCAGGAATTTCCACACTAATTAATGAGCCCCAAAACAACAGAGTAACTAAAACAAAATAGCTGTGGTGGCTTGATGGTAGCTCACAAAGCTTTGTGGTAGCTCACAAAGAAGGAAACTGGAAGCAGCAAGGAAGATCTGATAGCCGACAAGAACAGATTATGATTAGGTAAGTAACCTGTATAATAAAATCTGCCCTCAAAGTTTTGCCAAAGTCTTGACAACTCCTGCAATTACAAAGGGGAATCCTACACTCCAATCAGAGACTTCCATTTCAAATTTATTATCTAATTTACGTTACCATTGTGGGAAGTACACAAAATTCCCATTCAGTTTCAGCTGTACCAGTACTTATGACAGCCTTCAGTTCTAAGTTACAGTAATACTATGGCTTATAAGTGTCATACCTGAACAAATCTGGGTGGAAACTTCTGTCTTAGGTCTAAAAGCAAAGCATCTACCCGTTGCCTTTGGAAAATAGAACTTGGTTCTTCCTTCTTCTTGGCTTTTGGTTTAGCTTTCTCTGGAAGTCACAGAAATGTACAAGAAAACTGTATTAAAAGTTCTTTTATCAGCTCTTTGTTGTACGGCAAGTCAGTATCTGTCTCTCCTCTAAACTTCACCAACACTTTCCCTTTGACATGAGCTATTTTTCTGTGTTCAAGACACATTAAAGACAATTGTTACCTCCTGACAAATTGGTTTTGCTTCTGAAAACGTACTTTGGTCTCCAATGAGCTGAAGAGCTGCCCACTACGTTGACACAGAGCTGACCATTTTCATCTCCCACCTATGCCTCGATGTTCATCCCTACCAGCACAGAAAAGCAAGATTCCTTCCACCTGATACAGAACACTAACTTATAATAACACTATCCTTCAGACAGACACTTAACCTCATCTCTACACCATCCCTGTGCACTGCCTCAAGCTTTTCCCCATGTGATCTTCCCCCGCCAAAGTACACAGGCGCAACTAGGAATCATACCTCGTTCTTCTTGATCTTTGAAATGCCACCAGTAGCCCTTGGATGGGTGATAGCGACAGTAGGACATAGCTTCTTCAAAAGCAGACTGAATTCCGTGCACTGCAGTGAGCTTTCAGAACAAGAACATAAGGCAGCGTTCAGAAATTAAGAAGAAAATGGAGTATAAATTTTTGAAAGCATGGATTTTAAAATTAGTATTCTATATACATTTTTGTTCTGGGAAGGGAACTTGGGACATCTAGTTTTGGATCAAGACTGTCAACTCTTTAACAGGTTCTTACAAGGCCTCTTCTAGAGTGCTTTTCTAAACTGACTGAGAAAAACGTACAAAAGCAGTAGTTTGCCAGAACAGAAGAAATCAAAACAAAACTGAGGATCCAATTTAAAAATATCACATCAACAATAAGCCTCATTTAAAGAGAAATATTACACTACCTTAATATTCCAAAGCAACCTTCACTGAACATGTATTTAATTACTATTTCATATATTCTTGTCATGTAATTTTTCTTTTGATTATTCAAACCTCATGCTGTTCCATCAATTGTGTACCTTCAGTTACTCTGATCCTTCATTCTTAAATAATGTATCCTACTTTTTGAACCATACTGCATTCTCTCAGGATCTTTCATTTCCATATGGGATGCACACCATGTTAACCACTGGGGTTTGTTTTAAGTTACTGTACACTAAACAAGATCTTTCCTCAGAACAATGAAGGAGGGATTTAAACAGCTTGGGGAACAACAAAAAGTAAAAGCAGATGTATACCATTTTAGATCAAATGCACAGAACACTTACAACTCTGGAGTTAATGACAGACCCTAAGTCAGGTGCCTGATAAATCACTCCAGCAATAATATAGTAGTCGGCCAATGGAATAACTGTGAGGAGAGAGGAAAAAAAAAAAAAAAAGACAGGATCAATTTAAAGCTCTGGCTGAAGACTGTGTATTTGTTGCTGAATTTCAGTAGTAACATCAGAAATTGCTACACTGATCTCACCACCACATTTTCTCTTTTTAACCTTTTCCTTCAATGTACTTTATTTACACTTTAGCCACAAACCAGTAAGGGATAAAAAACAACAAGGTCTGCTTCACAGACAGAAAAGCATCAACTTTAACCCCTGCAAACAAATAACTGACCTTACAAGAGTTGGTGTTTTTGGAGCTACACAACAGGAGTCAAGTGAACTGCAGTGAAGTAGTTCTGTTTGCCTTTGCTACCAGCAGAAACCCACAAAAGATCTTCTGGCCTCAGCTTCCTCCAACTTGTACTGTCCTCCTAGTTAGACTTCCCAGAACCAACGGCAGCTAAGAACACACCGAGCATGCCTTTCTAAATTAATGAGGTTTTGCCAGAAGAACAGATTACCTTCCAAAGGCGTTTGCTAAACCAGATTTGGAACCTCTACTGACCGATCAAAAGTTCTTGTTCATGAAAGGCGCATTGCAGAGGAACATTACAATTACCTCCATAATACTCTGCCAAATATTCTTCAACCGAGAATGCTATCAGCTTCATGTTCCTCAGGATCTTACCTGTGCACACATTTGTTCCAGTTCTTCCATCTGTATTAACACATTCTGTCTGAACGTTTTTACTGACAGGACCCAATTCATCCAGTACTTGCATTTTATGAAGCTTGGACACCTGCCTAAATTAACAGACCAACACAACTCTGTGCATATTACAGCCAGCACCCGCTCCTCCTCCAGAGAAAGAGGATTCTCAGGATTTCCTTAGAAGTGGAATAAGACACAGAAGAGCAGCTATACTGTCTCACTGCTCTGTACCAAAGCAGTCTACTTCCCTAGACAGGTAACTCTCTCTGATCACTGGATCTCAAGGTTTTTCCAAATTAACTTCAAACAAGCAAAAACTCGGCTTAAAGAATTTAAAATATACACTTAAAAAACCCTGACACATAAGTCATACCACAGGCCTGCACCAGCTCTATCTGAGGACTCAACACTAGCTGTGAACTCATTAAATTTTAGTTTTCCATCCCCAAATACACTAATATTTGTACCATGATAAAATGAAACACATGGGTAACATCTGTGCTAGGGAACTATGCGACTCAGTCAAGGTACCTAGAATAAACTGTACAGTCACAACAGGAAAAATGTTACCAAACAAGTCCCAGTAAAGTTCCACCAAACATACATGCACATTACAGCAGAAGTCTGAACACCCATATTGTAAAGTCCCAACTCTACTTTTCATCTAAAATTGTCAAAACAGGAAACTAAGGGCTGCACAATATTTCCATACTCACCTTTAGAAAGCTAGAATCAAAACCTTTAATAAAAAAAACTTGAAAAATTTGTTGAAGAAGGAAATACTTCTTTTTCAGTATGGAACTGCAATATAAAGAGGCCATTATCTGATATAAGCAAATAAGAAGCATTGCTAGACAATGGCAAAGTCCTGCACAAGACCAAAATGTATATGCAGAGCCTAAATCACCAAAACCCAAAAAAGTTAAGAAATATCTACCATTAATCCTGCCTTTCTTTTCTATAAAGCTTACTCTGAAATAACCTGTTATTTTACATATACGTACAATAAACAGGGAAGACAGTCCAGTAACTATTGAAATGTGGCCTTTTAATTAATCACACATGCAAACACAAATTTAAGAATAAAAAGTACTGAAGCTAGTTGCATGCAAATGAAAAAAAAAAAGCCAAGAAATTTCATTTAAAACTTGGAAAGGTCATCAGTGACACTGTAAGGAGTGATGCTGTTGTCACAAGATTCACTCACAATTCCAAAATACTCTGTTCTCAGAGGAATAACCAAAACAACAAGCACTTGCACTATCTCATGGTCACCTTTCACATGGGTCGTCTTCTACTGACAAGACCCTACTCAGCAGCATAACCAATCCACAGCTGAAGGTGAAAATAGTGCAGAATAACTGAGCGAACTGTAGTCAAATAAGCAGTCAAAGAGAGCAGAAGTGTGAATGATCCCTCTCCCTAATGGAAATCATGGTTCTCCAAAATAAATAAAACACATACTAGCCACTTAAGCTTAATATGAGCTAATCATCTGATCAACCCCAAGCAAGGACGTTGTTAGCCTTATATTCAAATAATTAAAACCCTTGCACAGCCTAAAAGATAAATATAGCATGGCATGAATTATTTTATCAGTTTCCCATGGCAAAATAGCTCACACGGTAGCACTTTCTCACTGCACTCTTCACATTTCACCACAAGATGGCAATCCCTCCTACCAGCACGCCAGAGGTCACTGCCAGGCAAAGCATCTTCACCCCACCACAAAGCCTCATACCCTTCAATTTAGATCTAAAATAAAGACAGACAAGGGGAACCAGAAGTGCCTAAACACAAATTAGGAACAAATAAAAGCAATTAACTGATCGGCCTTCTCAACAGTGACAAGAACTGAGCAACCTTACCTTGTGTTGGTGATTGTCTTTGCTGCTTTCGGATAATGAAGAGAATGGGCTCTTGAGCATGAAGAAGGATGTACTCCACTCCAACCATCTGGCTGAAAAAGAAGCAGGTGGAATAAGTATTTTCTTTGAAGTAAAATCTATAGGATGCAAATAGCTACCAAAGGGCTTGGCAGCGAAGGGATGAAGTTCTGATGCTTTGGAAGCTCTTCTATGTAACGTGCAGTAAATGAAGGCACAGGATTTCCTGAGCTAGCTATCATATACAGAGTTAGAACAACCTGACACAACATCTAAGCAGAACGTGTTAGCAAACAAATAAAGAGCAAGAAAGATAATCTATCATCACAGACAAAGGTCACAAAGATGTGCCCATCTGTGTGTCTGATGTTAAAGCCTCTCTGCAACCACATCTGAGCACAAGTGACTTTACCAATGAACTTTTAAGTCAGCCTGCACACTCACTATCATATTGTGAAATCTTTAAATAGTTCTCAAACATCTCATTTGTGCTTGGTGTAGCAGATGGGGAACTGCAAAGAAAGTTAACTTGCACATGCTGCGATCTCATTACACAACCATCTGCGACTGCTTTATTTACAACACGCACTACTTTTATTATCCATGCTAAAAAGCCAGTTCTTTGGAGGAATTACATACTAATTATGGCACATAGCCAGCGAGATATGGAAACACAAACTATTTATGAACTCACAGTATCCCCTAACTAAACCCTATTCACCACAGAAAAACATTTAACTACATTACCATTACTCAGGTTCTGTTGAGCTAGGAGGATGAGCGAAGACAGCTTTTCTAATTCAGAGAAATATCTAAAAGGTAATTTATGAAACCTCAGAATATACATAGAATCCTTTATGCTTAACATTTCCCTGAAACGGCATAAGAGGAAGCAGAAGACATCCAAATACAAGAAAAGCTGGGCTCCTCGGCAAGTGGTAGAACTAAAAACCATGGAACAGAAGTTTTCTAGCATACTTCCATTCAACCATCAAAGCTTCTGGATGGAGGGACAAAGAACACTGCACAGGAAACAGTTCCAAACTACAACTTACTTCAAATGGTCCAAGGTCATCCGCTGCATTTTGACAACTTCATTGTTACATGTTCGGTCATAGAAAGGGTTACTTCGCTCTGAGAAGTAGTCCAACACACTCCCATTGTTTAATATTGGGATCCAGGAGCTGTCAACCCAGGAAATTCCCAAGAGATTATCTAGGAAGAGAAATCTACACTGAGTACCAAAGCAGCCAGAAACACTACAAATACCTCCAAGAGTAAATAGCCACCAGTTAATGATTATAGCAGGGGAAGGAGGTAGAACACAGCCTTACACAAACGAGTTCTAAGTAAAAATAGGTTTCATAGAGTTCAAATAACAATTGATATCTTTTAACCTTCTGCAGTTCTGTTGTAGGTACACAACAGGAATAGTCTTTTTATTATTGCACTTTCCTTTCCTTGACTACTAGCTGCTGGTAGACATTTTTGTCCCAAGAATGTGAGCAGGGTCTGTGTGCACGTGTGTGTGCTGTGTTGGCAAGAGTTAATTAGCTCTGATACTGTATATAATATTAGCATAATACATCTACTCAGTATATTATATACACTTTATTTTATGAACCATAGCATTAGCTGAGTAGAAAGACAATCCAAAGCATGGTTCCTTTTGAAAGTTAGGTCTCTGGTAAGTAAGTTGAATTTACAAAACAAAGTTAGAATCCATTAGAGTGGGGGGATTAAAAAAAAAAAAAAGTGATGCACCCCACACTAAATCTGAGCCTGGTCATGTTTAAATCAGTTTATTTCTTACAAAAATATTTTCAAAGCGTAAGCTACGATGCTGCAGAACAGGTAAAACACTATAAAGATCTATTAATTAAACCAAGAGTTTTCTTTTGCTAAGCCAATGAGTAAACTACCAAGTAAAACAAAATAGTGCCATTGGTAACTTTTCTAAGATGTTCTTTTATTAAAATACCTATCACTATGACATCACAGCAGCTGATACTGTTATGTTTAAAAGATTATTAATTTTTGATACGGATGAAATTATAATAAACAAAAACCCCAAAACAGCAGACGGAAAGATGCTGTCTTTGGGCAGATGTTTCCCAATAGACTTCAGCAACAGCTTCTATTCCTGACTCTACAGTTCATCTGCCAAATTGCTTGCAGCAAATCACTTGTTCCATAACTCAGCGGGTATCACAGAAATCTAACATGAACAATTACATAAAAAAGCAAGCTTTATAAATTAAACACACTGTATAACCTGCAAATCATTATATGTCAGTTAAGTTCCTACAGATTTGAGGACATTTGAATTAAAATCCCTGGATTTTGTTATCATACTGCAGCAAAATAGAATTTCTCCAGCAAACCAGAGAGATCAGTGTCAACAATCAATTCTAGTCAACAAATCTGATGTTGAAGATTCATGATCTTGAAAACCATCCTGAAATTCATCCATTTTAAGTTGCAGCAGCAGCACACAGAATTTCCAAGACACAAGAAAGCAGGAAACAAAGGCATGCAACTGTTTAGAACTAAAAAACACAAGCGATGAGAACTCACTGAAAACTTAATGAAGAACTGAAACTTCCTTCTCATGGGAACCATTCCCTTACGTTCATGCACTATGTACATACCCAGAACTCCCACTTATCATTCCACTGTAAATATTTTACTTTTGTGACAACTCAGTGTGCTCAAGGATGGCTAGCTCAGTTCCAAAAATGTCAGCTCATATACTATATTAGCAGCTCCTCTGAGGAGCAGTTAATAAAGTAACACTAGCTGCCCAGCAAATCAGGAAAAATGCAGCATAAGTAGTCATGTGTAATTCATTCTGCCTCGTTAATCTCAGAATTGCCAGCCTAACTTTTGTAGAACGGGGCAGGGGGGAAGCCTAGAGACACACATGCTGTTTCACATACACTATTCTCTCTCTTCACTATAAAAAAAAAAAAAGGGGGGGGGGAAATCTCAAACACAGCACTAAGATCCATTATTAAGCACTTAAGTTGTGTTAGCACCGATTATCCTAAAAGCCTTTCAAAACCAAGAGACAAGCTCTCCTCACCACCACCACCACAATCTTAAGTGCTTGCATTCCTGCCATAACAAATTCTCATATTACACTTCAAATACAAACTTTTCTTGCTTGTATGATTAGTGATAACTATATTTCTTAACAGCTGTATCAGCCAAGCTTCATATATATAGATATATATAGCTATAATTCTGCATCATAAAATGGAATCTGAAGTTGGACTCTAAGGCTCAATTATCCACAGCTGCTTAGTGCCAGTATTTATAATTGCCTTTATAACTAGCAAGATTGTTCTTTTAAACTATTACTGGAAAAAAGGGGAGGAAGAACAAGACCAACCACGAACATGACACGCCTGTTATTCTGACTAAGAGCAGCATATTTCTGTTTATTTTGGGTAAAGAAAGGATGGGGTCCCTGCTTCCCTGTTCCTTTTAAAAAGAGGACATCTTGTTCAAAACATTTTTTGCAGAATTTGCATCACAGATGCAAAAGTAAAGTGCTTGTGACAATCCTGCCAATCTGCCATGAACATCAAGACAATCTGGGAGACAAGCCAACAAACCATGGCAAAAAATAAGAGGATAACAATTCACACAATGTGCTGCACCTGGCCTTGCCAGCTCAATAGTCTTAACACTGAGCTTTGACAAACTGAGGAACAGTAAAATAATTTGACACTTCAAAAATAAAAGTAGGCCTCAACATCTACTTAATATACTGAACCATGTCAGATAAAATACTTTAACAGAGCTTAAATGATTTGGATTAAAACAGGAGGTTCTCACAACAGCTAATCACTTAATACAGCACTCTCATTAACTGTCCACGTAGCTCCTTGCTGCAATCTGCAACAAAGCAGTCAGAAAAGCAAGCAGGACTGTAAACAGAGTTAGACTCTGGATAAAAAGGAGAAAACCTCTGTGGCATTATCAAAATTAATCCCTCAAGAGCTTTCCGCAACTATCTGCTCTTGGTCATTCTCTGAGACACTGTCACACAGGTTTTCGGTGTGATTCCACTCGACACCCTTACGCAGAAAAATTATTTCCTTTCTCATACTCTCTCAACCCCCTCTTCCTCTCTCAAAGTTCAAAATCTTCACAGCCATTTAAACTGTACTTTGTCTACAATGTAAACCTTTAATACTTCATTCAAATATCACCCCGTCTTTTTCATAACCTTCTCTCTTTCTATCCATATCCCTGAATTCTCACCAAAACCTTTCTCTTTCTCAGCTACCTCACCTTTCTTCCCAGCTTTTCTAACACCTGCCCTGCCTCAGCCACCCGGGGCACTGTTAAGATGTCCAGCCTAACTCACTGCTTTGGTCCCACGCCTGCCCGTGATTCTCAGAGCTCAAACTCTTTTTTGGCTGTTCCTTTATGTTACTGTCTCACCCCGGGACCATCCTAGCCTGCCTCATGTCCAAGAAAATTGCTTTTTGGCCAGCTTTTCCTCCCAGTTCCTTCTCATGGCATAGGTGACTGAACTCTCCTGTGCAGAGTTTTCAAAGACACACAAACGAACTCGGTAGCTCCCGTGCCCCTACCGAGCGCTGATAAAAGAAGCAGCTGTACCCCCCCCCGCACCTTTGGCCACACCTCATCGTCCAGTAACTCGGCCGCTCCTCGGAGCAAATGCCATTGGCACCGCCACCTGCAGCCAGCCAGGGCGGCGGCCGTCCTCCCTCCGCCCCAGCCAGGCCGCCGCGCACTGCCCCGCGGGGGGAGCTCGCCCCTTCGAGCTCCCCGCCCGCCGGCGGAGCCCGGCCCAGGGCGGCGGGCAGGGCCCGTAGCTCGACACGGAGACGGTCCCCCCCGGGCCCGGAGCCGCGGGAAGCGCGCCGCGCCCGCCAGCGCCGCTAGCGGGGAGCCCCGAGCGCCCGCGCACCCCCCGGCCGTACCTCGGATGTCCACCGCCGCCATGGCCGCGCCGCGCACTTCCGCCCGGCGCCTGGCGGGGGAGGCGGCGAGGACAGGAAACGGCGTAGAGCGGCGCCAGCGACGGAGACGGGAGCCGAAAGCGACGCCGGGCCGGGCGGGGCGGGGCGGGGCGGGGCGGGAGGCGGGCCCTCCGGCGACGGGGCGGGGCGGGGCGCGGCGGGGCGCTGGGCGAGGGAGGCGGCGGGTCCCCGCTCCGCGGGCGGCCGCTGTGCCGGGAAGCGCAGGGGCGATGGGAGGGTCACGCTGCCCCAGCCTCCCGCCGCCACCGCAGCGCCACCTGCTCCTCACCCGCGAGTGTCGCACGGCCGGAACGGCGGCACGAGCGATGGAAACGACATGCCTTTCTAATGGCAGCTCAGAAGCGGGTACACGGGCGTTGTGCAAGCGGTGCCACCTCACCTGGGCCCTCTGGCCACTGCCGGTCACTTCCAAAGCGAGAGAGATGCGGGGTCCCGCCGCGCGTGCCAGCGTCCTGCTGGGGGAGGGGGCGGCCCGGGCGCGGGTGGCGTGGGGCGCTTGTCACCGCAGCCACCGCAGTGCAAGGGTCCTGCCCGGGGCTCGGGCCCGGGCACGCTGCGGTGGTGTCGCTGGCCGGCCGCGGGGTGAGGGGCAGCGCTCGGGGGGGGCGCGGAGTACGCGCCCGCCGGCGATTAACGGAGTTTTGACGGCGAGCGGGAGCCGCAGCCGCCACCGCGCGGCACGGCGGGATCTTGCGGGGTCGGGGGGCGACCGCAGATTGTCGCCTCTTGTGGCACACCGGGGTGGTGACTGGTAGTGGGACCGCTAGGGACACGTACGGTGCGTGCAAAGTGCGGGCAGGGGCATTGCCGCCGTGTCGGGGCGAGCGGGCAGGCCGGGGGAACCAGGGCTGGTGCTCGGGCAGTCACAGCCCGTCTGCTCCCGCACCGGTGCGGCAGCAGACGGGCTGTGACACCCTGAGCACACACCGGCCCGGCCCGCCCAGGACTCCCGGCTCAGTCGGTGTGTCGGTGTCACCGTGCAACATGCCAGTATACTGGGTTTGTTCTCTGTGGCGGGGCGCTGCCTGCAGAACACTCGCTCTGCGTGTTTCAGGCGCTGAAAGATGTCAAGGTACCAAGGAAAGGTTACAAAAAGCGACGAGATGAAATAGTTAAGGCAGAAGAATGCTGCTTCGGAGGCCTGGACTCTTCTTGCCCGTGATATCCATTATATTAATAAAGATTTTTTCAACCTAACATTTCCGTTGCCCGCTAATTTCAGTTGCTTGTTTGTTAGAGACTGGCACCAGGGATCCGATTTATGAATGTGCTGAGCCCTCGCTGCCAGGGAAGTGATGGTGGTCATGCTCTGTGGGTTTTATAACCCGCTGCACTCTGAGAAGTCAAGTTCTCTGAAACCTCTCTCACTTTAAGCACCCAAAATAAAATTTTTGTAATCTCTGTGCCTCAAGGCTGCATCTCTACAAGGGGGGTGATAACAGGTCCCTTAGCTCTGAGCGGTTTATGAAAATAAATTTAATAATGTCCGTAAAAATACGATGCTGGGGTGGTTAGCATCATGAGGAAATGGTTTGCTTCATGTGCAAAAAATAAGGAAAAAAGATTGAACAGTGGAAGAAAACAAAGTAATGAACAGACAAGCACTGTCCATCCTTAACAATGAATACAGAAGACAACTATGAAAACAGGGCACTTAATAGTCTTTAGTGGCACAACTACATTAAAAAATCAAAGCTAACCTTAATTTTCCAATTTTCTCATTTCTGAGCGCCCGTCTTTGTTACTGAGATAATATTCTGCAGAATGTACTTTTCCACCAGGTAATTCACGTGGGTGCATGCTGCAGATCCCCATTCATTAGTTAACTGCTAGTTGTTAGTTTCTGCCTTTGCCAAACACATCTCTCTAGCACTACCCACAGCAGAGTGTTTCCAAATAATATTATGATAGGTTGCCATTCTAGACCCAATATTTAAATATCCCTGTCACAAGCAATCCTCCCAGAGAGCAGAAATGTCAACAGACAACAGCTACCCTTCTGAAGCATCTCTGATGCCCTGTTTCATTCTATTTTTGTGCAAACCATTTCTCTTCAGTTGCAAATGGGAACTCAACCTTCATTTTAATTATTCATGTTGCCCATCTTTCCTGCTGACTCTGCACTTCTTCTCAGCAAGTGTGTCTTCAGAGGAGTGAGGGGCTGAAAAGCAAAGACTCCTGGATGGAAAATAATGGGGTTTGATGGCTTACAATAAATCTTCAATTACATGGTGAGACTAGCTGAAGCACTGCTGGAAAGAATTGTTCGTCTGCTAACATTTTCACCTTCTACTGCAGCATAAAAGTCTAGGGCTTCTTCACTAGGCTTCCTCTAAAGGGAGAGTCCTAATGAGTATTGCAGTTCTGTCCTTGTTAGCAGGAGGTGTGGATTACAGATGGAGAGCTAATGAAAGCTGTCGGGTAAAATCAGGAATTAATGCACACTGCTTTTAATGTCAAAGAAAGTCACCTTAAGCAATGAATATTTACTTAGACGTATTATTTCCATTTGTGTGTTCTAAAAGCGCATCAAATACTTGGATAAAAACTGGCACCTTTTCATGCTCTGGTGTTTGGATGCCATTTAGTGTCACACTCCCCTCATGGAATTATTTTAATGTATTTCTCTCATCAGAGCTAATGAGGAATCTCATCCTATGATGTTCCCCTCTGCTAGGCACTACATACATATACCAAAAGAGACTGCCCCTAATTTACGGTGTCTGTCATCTCCAGTGGATGCAGGATGGGTAGCGCTGAGCACTCCAATCACGATGTAGGTACAGTGGGACACTTCCAAGGACTCCCTTTATAGTCTCAAATAAACACAGCTAAATTGAGAGGACTACATCTACAAATGGAAGGAAAACCATCTTCTGTGCATATCTCTAGCACTCCGCAGAGACTGAACAAATAAACGAGCCATACACCATCAGGTGGAAAGTATTGTATATGTATCGTTATCATTGTAACTCTGGGCAGTTTCCAAAACATTGGAGGCTGCTGAACAAGGAGATCATCACAGCACTTTGGATTCTGCCAACCTGCATTTGAACTCTCAGATTAATAGTAAAAAGCTCCAAGTCCCATTCCGTGTTCCGGGCAAATCTAATTCTGCTGTGAAGCACAAGGGAGATTTAAATTCCTATGCTAATGCAAAATTGCTGGGCTTGAATTACTTACGAAATGAGCTATTTACTACCAGTTTTATAGTAAATAGGAATGGCAAAATGTTCTTTTAAATTATTATCTTCTGGTTTTGGGGAAAGACATCATAAAATGAAAAAGACCAATGATAGAAAATTATAGGCAATGCAAGGAAAATGCTGAAATCACAAAATTTTAAAGAGGGATAAGTGAAGGTTTGAGTGGGGTACTATGAGTTCACCCCCCTTATTTTGTTTTAACATTTTTGCTGGTGAAGTTTCCTCCTTTCTACCCTGAAAATAATGACAATGTTACCAGTATCTTCAGGTGGCACTACACATGCAGTCATTGACAGAATAGCTTCCAGTAGGCCTCAAAAGCCATCGCTGAATCATGCTTTAGAAACCCATAGCATGGCCAAATTGCAAAATTCTGGTTTTAAAATCCTTAATCAGGCACTTTTGCTGACTTCAAAGTCTGTTAATTTCTCCTTTCGTTCAGTGCATCTGCCTGTACTTTTCTTTTTCCTGAGATGCTGTTTTCTGCACAGTTTTTATAAATACTGCTAATCACATGCATTGATTACAGAAAAAAATAGCCAGGCTTATGTGCTTTTTTTTTCCTCCTGGAAAAATGCCACAGGGAAGATCTAACTAAAGTGGCTGCAACGATGGCTGCAGCTGGTTTCCTCTTCAAAAGTGTCACCCCCCTCCCCCCGCCCCCATTGCCCTTAGCTCTGGGTTGCAAAAAGCGGATAAACAGGGGGACAGTGAGAAGAGTGATGCTCCTGGCATCCTCAGAGCATTTTGATACATTTCATAGTGCTTTATGACAGTCTCCCATTCGAAGGGATGGGGAAAAGAAGGTAAACCTTTCCTAACAGTCTAAAAGCTTCATGAAAACAATTAATCTCCCAATAAACCCCAAAAGGCTATCTGTCAAGAAGTAAAGATGAAATGTTAGGATGCCACATGGCTGGTAGCAACTGCAGGCAGGAGGGGAAATGAACTCCCAAGCAAAGGAGCGCCAGCTATGTCATCTCGTGCATGGCCACATATTAAAACCACACTGAAGCTCCACATGCCGGCTTTTGTGTTTCTGCAGGCATCTCTGATCTTAGCATCTCTGCTGCTGCATTGGCATTATTAATGCAAAAGCCCATGACAGAGAAGGATGCAATGAGTCCAACAGGCAGGTGTTGGGTGACCTAAGGGGGACTGGTGGGAGAAGCAGAAGCTGCCCCATGTCCTGAAAGCTGCATGGGTCAGACGCAGACCAATGTCTGGGAAGAGGCAGATTGAGCTGTCAGGTAACCCTGGAGTACAGCCTCCATCCCACACAGCTTTACTTGCCTGCATTTGCTTGCTGAATCAGGATTAAACCAGTGTTTTATTTCCACTCAGTTTCCAAAGGGCAAATCAGGGCCCTGGATTAGAGCCCTGGCCCCGCTCACTGCTGATGAGCGATAGTGTCCACAGACAGCCAAGGTTTTCACAGGAGGGGGAAGGGAAGAAAAGCAAAGCAATCGCCTCCCCATGCACCCTCTTTATTGCACATGCCTAATAATCTAATAAACCCAGTCTCTGGACTGCACCACAGATTTAGCGTTTGTAGAATACCCCTCAGTAAGCTTTGAACGCCATCATTTTAATGTGGGTTGTAAACCCTAATATGGCCAAATTGCAAAGTCCTTGATTTTTACGCCCTTAGTCAGGCACTTGGCTGATCTGAAAGCAGTTTTTAATAATATAAAGAGTCTCTCTAGTCTGATGAACAAAATCAGGATTTTCTTTCCTGGTTTACTGTACTTTCTACTAAAAACCAGGGCAATGAGCCCCGTGCTACCCAGTGGAAGGATGCAAAACATCAACAGGCTGACCAGATCAGGAAGTGAAAAGAAATGCTTCATTTCAGTGTTTCAAGGTTGGTGAGAGCTGCAAAATCAAACAGGCATCATCCATGGCAGAACAGGAATGAAACTCCTAAAAACCTCTCTGCTTGAACAACCCCGGGCCCATAATGATGCTTAAAATAAAGGGGGTTGTTTAATTTCAGTGAAGAATCTTCATCTCTGCTCTGTACTGACATATATTTTTTTCCCTGCACCTTCCGTCTACCTTTCCTCACCTGCTCTGAAATCTTAATGTGCTCACTTCATCCCCGCTGCAGGCGCCGCACTGGCCAGGCAGGTCCCTAACTGGATCCCTTCTTCCCTGCTCTCCTCTCACATCGTGTTTTTACTGGTGTCTGTTGCCTGGTAACCCAAACACCTCTGCTTCCTTCCCAGGAATTTTACCTGTTCCCCCCTGTCACATTGTGAGTCTGACACATGGCCGGCGGGGGAAAGCCCTCCCGTTGAGTCAGGAGGCTGGGAAAGGATCCCCTTGCTTTCTAAACTCCTTCTCAGAGCGGAGCCCAGGTGTGGCTGGATCTGACCCCAGCCTCAGGCTTGGGCAGCAGTTTAGGGTCTAGAGGGCTGTGTGTGCAGCCGCTCTGCAGCGGCAGCCTCTGCCTGTCAGAGCCCAGCGTAAGGACTTTCACTGAAAAGTTTTTGCAAACTTGAAAAAAAATAGATGCTTTATTAAGGTGACAGGTATAACAAACTCTGAACTGCCACTTACTACAAATACACTTACAGCAAAAAATGGAGTTTGAGTTAAGACTTCAGCACTTTTTGTAACAGTGTTGTCCCGGGCAATGCCTAGGCACAAGCCTTACCAGGAGGAGTCGCTCCTTTATCCAGGTGGCTGGGCCCCTCCCGACCTGTCTGGTGGTTGGACTTCTCGTCCTCAAAATAATAGAGGATTCTAAAATGACAGATTTACACTTACGGTGAGGTGGGACTGAGTCAATTACTGTGTGCCAACTGGCCCTTAACAAGGATCGTCAATTCTGGAAGGTCAACGGGACCCAATGCTTCAGCATGGAGCAGGCAGGATTCAGTGCAGATACAGATTTATGGTACAGATTTACGGTTACAGATGTGCAGGGGGCTTCCTGGCCTTTCCTGAAGCACCACCTGGCTGTGAGCTCCCCACCTCACCCCGGGCATTGCTCAGTCGGGTTGCTGGTTACACTGCACGCGTTACCTGTTTTGTGAGATAAGCACACTGCTCAAGTCCAACCCCCAAATCCACACTGAGCTGAGCCCCATCACTCACTGCTAGGCAGGATGGGGGGGAAGCACACTGCCACACCCCCCAACATGCACTGATAAAAAAAAAAACCATTATCTCCACCCTGACTGCTATGTTCCTTCTCCAGCTGTGCCTCCACACCAGGCAATGCTGAAGGCAGACAAGTCACTCAGGCACTGACCCCAGGCTAACGATCTCCACGTAGCCAGAGCTGCTCATCACCGGGCCCAGGGGGAGAGAGGGAATTAACGCTGATAAAAGAGCTAACCCAAGGTGGGGAACTTGGCCTATTTGCTGGGCCTGTGAAAAATGAACTATAGCAAAAAAAACCCCACTCCTTCTCTGCTTGGTAATACTGCATTATCAAAGGTTATTTGTGAGGTAGTTGGACACTGTTTTTGGGAGAGCAAAGTCCTAGTTTGATAGAGGTGGCAGGAGTTTATGGGGGCCTTTCAGCTCAGCAGCTACACAGCGGCTTTTGCCTGCTTAGTCTGCACAAGGTATTTTCAGAGAGGGAATTTACTCAGTTGTCACAGCAGTCTCCAAACCATTAAGCTGCAACAAGGTCTTTTACCATCTCATACCAGCATACTCTTCATGCCAGTCCCTCTGCTGCCTTCTCCTTGTCTCACCTCATCCAGGGCACATGTTCTGTCCACTCTCACTTCTTCCTCTCTCCACTTCTTCTTCGGCTGCTCCCTCTTCACTGGCTGCCCAAACCCTTACCAGAACCAGCCACAGCTGCACCTTATCTACATCAGCCAACCCACCGCCCCTGAAGCCAGCCCACAGCTGTATGTTATCAATGATAATTAACCCAGCTTCATTCCTCTACACTCGGTCACTGCAAATGTGGCTGAGAAGGTATGGGTTCCCCTTTCTTTCCACTCAGAAGCTGCTGCAGAGACTATCTCTTTAGGCTTCACCTTGTTGCCCTATAGTCTCTAGGCTACAAGATCCTCTGTGGGGTAGGAAATTACTAGTGGATCAGCGCTCAGCATGGGCTCTGGGAACTAATAGAGGGTCATAAGTCTGCTTGAATAGCTCTGGACTGCAACTTGCAGAGAAATCTCATTCTCAGGACCATCCATCCCTTCTCCTGCAGGAGCAGCAAAATTCCTATCACAGGCTGCGTTAAAAAATGATGGATCTTCCTCTCCAAATACAGATTATCTCATCTTTGGCTTCAGTATGGTCCCAAAGAAGCAAGGCTGATGATCCCTTGAGTATCAGAACAATATCAGCCTATCATGCTGGTGCTATATTCTCCATCATCAGAGACTGAGATTAATCTTGCTGTGCCACTTCACAGAAACTTAAAGAGGCTGTACTTGTGACCCTACCCTCACAATGTACAAAGCTGGAAACAATCTAGCTTAGCAGAAGGACACTGTCCAGTGCATTTTGCACATAAGAGAAACCTCCATCTGGGGATATTCTGCTGATCACATCAGCCAAGAGTGAACCAGTTGTCTTTTACACCAGACTTTGATAGGAAAGAGTAGGTTAAATTAATTAAGCTTACATCACAGAGATTCAGCATGTGTTCCAAACAAGTGACAAACCTCCACTGATACCAGAGCTTCATCTGTAATCGAAAGTACCACAGCATCTCTCTGCTTTGCAGATTATCCCGAAGTCAGTAGGTATGTGGCAACTTAACAGAATATGGTGGCATAGTTGCACACCCAGTAAGGAACTAGTCATGTTCTTCTATTGGTGTGATGAAGAGCGGAGCAAGGACACTTACAGATTAACAAACAAAAGATCTTATTTGATCATTCCTCCCACTCCCCTCTCCCCAGTGTTTTAAATATCCCCTTTGCTGAACAAGAAAAAATCAGAATACCGAGGCAGGAGATAGATTAATATAGCTGATCTATTGGAGTGAAGCCAAAACAGCAAAGCCAGGCATGTGTTTCTATAGTACCTAGTACAGTGGGGCTCCACTGGGACTCAGAAGCTATCATGATCCAGTGATAAATAATGGTAATAAGAACACCAGGAGAGGAATACAGTCAAGCTAGATGTCCTACAAATCTGTCAAAAATTAACATTTACCATCAGCAATACACCACATGACTGACCTTCATAGCTAATTTAGTGCCATGAAGTATATATTGTTGTCTGAGGGAACAAAAGGCAAGACAGAGCAATGAGCAACCTCTATCAACAGGGCTGTTTCTCCAGGACAGGCTTCCCCCGTATAGGACAAATCAGCAGAAAAGTGTTTCATTCACATATAGAGCATTGCATCTGTCAAAAATTACATCTGTAAGAAACTGCATTTCTACCCAGCAGAAAACACCCTTACATAACCAGCCTGGGCTCTGTACTGAAAGAGGACATCATGAGCCTCGCCAAGCTACACGATCTCATTCACCCAGCCCCAAAATTACCCTTGTTTAGACTCTGTCACTTTACCAGATCTCTCAATCGTGTTAAATTTCTTTTTTATTCCAAGTTATAACAAGATTTGGATTAAAGAAAGGTCAGGTTATGCGTTTCCTTGCCTTTGTAAATCCACTATCAGAGCTGTGGCAAAAGCAGTATCTTTCACGCTTAAGGTCCAGGTTGACTGGAGTATCTTTTCTATCCTTATTATCCATCTATGCAACTCACTGTGGTTGTTCCTTTCTAAAAGGGAAAGGTGACTGGAGAGGAGCGTCTTATGGCTTATAACTTACTTGCCTTTCAGACGAAACCTTGGACTCCATTCTGGGCAGAATAACTGATCATTTCAAGCTGTATCTCAGGTGAGTATCAAGGATACAGAAGCTGTAGCCTAAATTTTTGTATTGCTCATGTATTTCTACTTTCTCACCCGCAGTGGATTCTATAGCAGATCAAATGTCTCCTCTGCCTTTGAACATTTACAAAAGTGGATGTGGAAAGCTGTACTTATCACACATTTCTCTCTCTCTGTATCTCATTTGTTTGTCCCTCATTATTAAAATTCATATGTCTACCTATGTCTTATAGTCATTATTTATCATATTTATATCAGTACGTTTTACAATCTCTTTCAGTCTGTCTATGGGAAAAATACATAATATATTAAATGTAGTAAACTCTTGGGTTTCGCCCCAAAGATCTCAGGCCCTTCAGGTCAGGAGATGTTGACTTTCCCATTTGTGAGGACTAGGTTTCTGAAGCCTGACTGCCTTCCAGTGCTGGCAGAATGGAAGTGACTATATACAGTGCACGCTTTCCAGATCGTAACTGTATGTCCTGGTTTTGACTGGGATAGAGTTAATTTTCTTCCTAGTAGCTGGTATACTGTTGTGTCTTGGATTTAGTATGAGAACAGTGTTGATAGTACAGGGATGTTTTAGTTACTGCTGAGCAGTGCTTACACAGAGCCAAGGCGTTTTCTGCTCCTCACCCCACCAGTGAGCAGACCGGGGCGGGGGGCACAGCTGGGACAGCTGGCCCCAGCTGACCAGAGGGATATTCCATACCATATGGTGTCATGCCCAGCATATAAGGATGGGGGAAGAAGAAGAAAGGGGGACGACATTCAGAGCGATGGTGTTTGTCTTCCCAAGTAGACATTACGCATGATGGAGCCCAGCTTTCCTGGAGGTGGCTGAACACCTGCCTGCCCATGGGAAGTGGTGAATTAATTCCTTGTTTTGCTTTGCTTGTGTGTGAAGCTTTTTCTTTACCTATTAAACTGTCTTTATCTCAACCCACGAGTTTTCTCACTTCTACCCTTCTGATTCTCTCCCCCATCCCACCTGGGGGAGTGAGAGAGCAGCTGCGTGGGGCTTAGTTGCCGGTTGGGGTTAAACCATGACACGGTACCATCTCCCACACCAATTTTCAGTGAAACAGCTTGTCTCAGTGGCATCCAGAATCTAGTTCTCTGTAGGAGCTGTAACCCTAAGACCTCAGTCAGCTGAGCAAATAAACACTGGATTTATGAGTGCAAGAGTATGTCAGAATATCACCTCTCAAACACCGTGAAATAACCACCACTGAAGCTACAAAGATGTTGCTGCTTATCCAGTCTGTCTACACAAATCAACCTTTTCATAAAATATTTGCTATGATATAAAAGTGACCTGCTTGCTTTCAGTCTATAGAAGACTGGGTATTATACAATGATCTAATTTGTAAAGTAAGGATGACACTAAGTGATTATATAAATTCCTATATCCTTAACGCAGCTCAAATATCTCATTTCAGCACTCATCCTAATTTTAAAGCACTCTTAATGCATATGGTAAATACTCAGACGCAATTTTCTAAGTATTTTTTCCATGCTCATCATATCTTCATTCCCTCATTCCCTAAGAAAATGCTAAAAACACATCATGCATTTAAAAGGTGGCTTCACACATACGCTGTTATTGGCCCTAATCCCCAACACCCTGTAAGAGATGCAGACGAGAAGGCTCACCCCGACAGGCGGAGCTGCGGGACACGTCAGTGGGGCTGGGTCATTGGGAGAAGCGGGAGAAACATGGGGAAGAGAGGTGGGAAGGTAATTCGGCTGAGGTGCACAAAGGTGTTGCTAAGAGGTTGGACTTTAACCTTGGGCCCCTGTCACCTGTCCTGAACCACGCTCCCAAAGGTTAATGCCCTGGCATGCCGCAGGGGTCAGTCTTGGAAATGAGCAGCTTCAAGAGCTCTGTGCTGCTCATGAGCGGGTCTTCACCCATTTTGTGTTATGAGCTGACAGGTTTGTGGCCGTGCCTCCCCTTCCCATGGGTACCTCTCTATGAAGGGCATCACCTAAGAATAACCTGAGTAAACTGTGGCTTACACAGAGCCCTTCACATCTAGTAACTTAAGAGATATATATGAGTTATTGTAGGAAGAACGCTTAAACACAAAGGAAAAAGGATAACCAATAAACTAATCCAAATTCTAAATGGGTTAGCAAATAAACAATACGAGGACAATTGCGACATATCCCATTACTCCCAGAAGACTGGCCCAATTCCCACCATCCCCAAAGCCTCCCAGTACAGAATGAGCCATCTTGCTAATAAGGTCAAGCACAGCTTATTCTTCTAACTGCCCTGCATTTTTCAGTACTGGTATGTCTAAGTCTAGCACTGTGATCAGATGTGAACAGTCAAATAATTGTGCAACTTCATAAAGGAAGACAACAGCCTAGTGAGAGATTTTTCTAGGCTGATCCTTATGGGCAAACTGTCCTTAATTGAAAACCAATGGACTAAGAATTAAATGAAATCCGGATAGTGAAGCCAGTGGGTAGTTGATGGGAGATGCAGTCAGAGAAGCAAACAGAGGCATGGTCAATGAGTGATTTTATAAATCTATATTAATACAGATACTTTCATTTTAGAGGAAAAGTGTCCATTTTCTTTCTGTTTAGCCAGTGTATATTTGGTTAATATAAATTGTGAGAATAATGAAGGCAATAAAACCCTGGTTTCAGATGAATTCCTCATACGCTGCACTTGACCTCTGCATGAGAAAATCCTAGAGAGCTGCAAAGTCTGTTATCTACTGTAGATTTGGCAGGTTTGCAGACAGGCTCTCAGAAAGTCTGTCCCATATGCCCATGTACTTCACTGGTATATGCACAGACCTCTGAATTTATGCAACAGGGATTTTGCAAGTCTATCTTTTGTAGAAGGGGTGTCTTACTGACTTTGCTGGACCAGATCCAGCCCCTACAAGTTTTTGTCCCTGTTTAGAAAAAGAGTTTTCTCCTTAACCACCTTTCTCCACTGTGCCCATCTCAGTAAGTTTGATTACTCATTAAGGAACAGTATCTCCTTTTCTTATTTGTAGAGATCCACATCTTTGGAGTCTTGACTACAGTCCACCTCTGGTGCAATCTGGGAAACAATCAATGCATGTCACTTCACAAATTTGTCTGAAGAAAACAGTGAGTTAGGCCTCAGACAAATTCTGCTTGCTATTCCTGTCACAAGGATCACTAAATAAAGGGTGGCCATTTTTTTCAATTAACTTCTGATTAAATTGGCTTCTCCAGAGAACAGTCATCTCAATACCAAATCCTACCTGTAGAGTGATGACAGATAGAAGGATTTTGCACATTTTGCCTGTTTATGCCTCAACATGGATTTTTCACTGCCACCGACACTTAGCTTTGCTTCCTCACTCCTGTGCTGCTGGCGCTTCTCTTTGTCCCTGCTCTAGAAATCCTGATTTGTACAAGTGATCCAGCCACCAGCTCATCTTTCAAAGAAGTTGCACCAGCTCCATCTTCAAACATCATTGCTTCCTCACTGAAATGCAAAGGTACTGGTTTTATTGTAGTATTTTCCATTTTTTTCCTCACCCATGACATCCTTTTAGTTCATCTTTTCCTCTTTCCACTCTTTGTTCTTTTGTATTCTCACTGCCTCTGATTTCAAAGCTCCTGTTCAGCTCCTTCTCTGGAGCATCTATCTGTTGCTGTCGAGACCACTGATTCCCCATTTTTCAAATACCTGCTAGAAATAAATTTCCCCCTTTCTCTACCTATCTGCCTTGAAATCATGCAGTATTTTACAGAAACATTGGATGGGAATAGAAAATTACTTCAATCATCAACATCCAACATTAATCAGGTCTCTATCTCTACTTTTAGTAAATACTATATATTGTGTATACTAAAGCTTTTAAATAAGACATTATGAAGGAGGAAACACATTACTGATGTAGCAAGACAGGAAGCTCATAGATGTCACCCAAGTCAAAGGAATTTTCAGCTTTAGATGCTTAAAGCAGCCATTTCCCATAGTCCTCTGGCAACATGTGATATATTTTTGAATGACTTGCATACTCCTATCCTCTAAGGCCAGTGCAGGATAGAGAGAGAAAGAGGATCATGAATATAGCTTACAATGGCTCTCTTTTTGGAGGCATTTGGAAACACTGCATTGACGTGACCTTTTTTTACCTGGTGTATTCTGATGAAATGCATTTTATATTGCCCTAACAGTCACATGCAAAATATCCCAAACTTTGTGTCATTTAACGTTTTATTACCTCAGGGACACGTACAAGATACTTACTCCAGAGCAAAACTGACCTGTGTTACAGCTTGCCCACATTTTGGATGGCCTAATTTAGAAATAGCCCAAATACAGCTTCATGAGAGTAATGCTGAAAATTATGAATTATAATGACAACTGTTTATTTTAAGAACCAAAGTCTTTGGATTGTATTCCCATTGCTGCTGATTTAACTAATGACTCTAATTCTGTGTGTGTACATACATGTACATGTATCCATATGCAGGACATGCATTTTTGCATTCACCAAGGACATTTCATCAAAAGTCTTCACATACTGCCTGTCAGTGATGCTTGGGAGCCAAGCCACCAGGCCAAGGAACATTTTACTGTCACACAATATGCAGAAGTGAATTAGGAAATCATAGAAAAGGCACAGAACAGGCCCAAGGCAGGCAGCAGCAAAGAAAAAAATCTCAAAACATTAGAGAAAACTCAAACGCCAAGACACCAGGCAAAATCTCAACACCAGGAAGCCTTCCTTTCCTGAGCTGCCACAACACTCCTGCTCAGGGCTAAGGAATTACTGTGACAGCTGTGCGCAGAGAAGTAGGGCCATAAAGACGGCTCTTCAGACTCTCCTTGGGGCAACCTTGTTAATATAAGCTACGCACAACATTTGAAGGGGAAAGAAATACCTTTTCAAAGAGTATAACAATGCAACAACAGCGTGTTGCAGGAACCACTAAATCAGTTTTCTGCAGTGAAATCCTCAGTGAGCTTTGATTAAATAGTGATAGTGCTAATCTCTACGTGTCCACACTTGGGACCTTACATTTGCAATATCACATGGTCCCTCTAAATGAGTTTGAAAGGCTTTCATAGATCAAGTTCCATTAGAGTTTCCCATCTTCTTGCAGGACAAAGCAATGATGTTTCCTCACTTAAGGTTCACTTAAGCTCCCAGTATATGCAGAGTTATACTGATATCACACTATATTGGCCACCTTCCATCACTGCAGTGCCCTGGGAGATGAGGTCTGGCCTGGAAAGCTGCCTGGATGGGGAAAAGAACCATTTCTGCAACAAAAGAAGAAAACCGAGAACCTCACATGTGAACTGCAGGCCTGATGGGACTACGATCAGGCACAGATGGCAAGCCTGTGACCACGCTGCCTGGGGCTCTGTGCTCACCAGACCTCACAAATTTGTTTTGAGCAAATCTGGGGTTGCATGTCCTCAGGAAAACCCCATGTGCTGCAGGATGATAAATGTTGGGGGTGCAGCAAAAAGCATTCCTCTTTCAGAGCTTTTCTCCTTTTTTCTGCTTTCTTGTGAGCAGATCACCCACACATGTGGCAAATGACCTGAAAGATCTCCCGTTTCCGCTGCAGCTTTCACTCAAGTGGTTTCACTCAAGCACTTCTTTAGATACAAGAATCCCCGTGCTCAGAAATGGATCTGTCTCGAGGATGAAGTGAGCCATCTGCTTAGCTGTGCACTGCAGCACCCTCAGCTTGTTAGGAGAGAGAGAAAAGCAAGCAGGATAACTACATCCAAGTGGAAAAGCAAGTGCAAATGCGTTTACACTGAAATTTGACCCAGGCCCTGCAGCTTACACTTTAAACTCAGTAACAGCACAAGTGTATTAAAGGTCAGGAGCATAAAACACCTTCATCTCACCTCTCTTCCAAAGATAGCATAGCTAACTGAGCTGCAGGGCCTGCCAGTCTGCCGACAGAGTGGCTAAGTACTCTCTTAGGGGAGAGTACCATTTACTGCATCATCAGCCACACTTCCTGAAATAGCCTATTTCTCCTTGGAGGCCACTCATCTGATCACCATCTACAACTTGTGGGGACTTTTGAGACCAGACAGGAAAACAGTAGAAACTTTCCCTTCGACATCAGCCCAGTCAGGTATGTCTAGCATGGCAAGAGCCTTCCCAGAGGCCAGGGTTTGGTACCCATCAGGCATGACAAAGTTGGTAGGCACTGAATCTTCACCTTAGTGAAGGTTGCCCCATGGCGTAAGACAATAAAAACAGATGCCATGTGTGAGGCAATCCATGTAAGCCCTGGCTTTCAAAGACATCACCAAACTAGGCACTTTCCAGACAACTTTGCTTGTTGTGAGATCTTAACTCCTTCACACATCGCTGGAACAGATATTAAAAAAGGCAGTCGCTTCTCTAGCAGGTCTGCTTGCTCTGTAAAATTAGTGCTCACAGTTTTCCTCTTGCAGTTCAGCTGTAAGAAGGGTTGGGAATAGCTGTGCCTCGCACTATCTGGCTGTTGCGCAAAGCAAGCAATTAGAAGCACAAGCGTCCCCATTTGCTCCTACGCTTCATTTTTAATCTCATAAACAGAGATTGAGCCACAAAACAGAGAGAAAGATTTTTTTTGCAAGCTTAGGGGTAGTTAGATGCACGTTTGATGGGTGTCTGTGTGTTACCATGGAAGAATTCAGCTGAATGAAAGTTACAGCCATATGTGTGAGTTCAGCCCAGGAATGCTGATGTTAGTTATGTAGGTTCAGGCAAGTAAGGCTAAATATACACTTATCCTGGAGCGCAGCTGCAATCATTGCTTGATCCTGAAGGTGTAAACATGATGTAAAGACTAGGTAGCAGTCCCAGTGTGGACACTTAAACTGAGCAGGCTTTACTGCTGGTGGTCGCTGGATGGCATTTCTCTCCTGAGTGCCAGCAATTCAAGATTTATGGGGAGTCAGTGCATTTTATAAGTCTTTTTATGTTGTTCAGCAATTCAACTTGCAGTTACACTCACATACTGTCTGGTTAGACTCAAACCCAAGGGACTTAGTCCATGCTTCTGTACAGACCTGAATGCCAAGTGTCACCTGGTCTACCTCTTGGAGTTAAGTGATCTTTACTAACCTTGAACTACTTGCCATTGACCTGGGCAGTAAGAAGATGCCAGACACGAGCAGCCCTGCAGTAACTGCTTCTGTGTAGACTGTTATTGCCCACTAATGCTGCACAATATGCAGACTTTCAGCATTATGGGAATGAGTGTCTTCACCTTCATGAAGGGTCAGAGCAGGCACCCTGCCAGTCGTGGTGGAGCAGCTGATGCACAGAAACTCGAGCCCATACTGCTGTGGCATAGCATTAAGCAGTTCTGCAGGTCTCCCTGGGGCAGTAGTAACTGGGTTGATGGAGTGAGGGTCTGCTTCCTTAGGGTCTCAGTAAAAGCATTGTTCTCAAGTCAGATCTAGGTCACTGCTAACTCAAAAGCCTCACACCATGCTCCTTTGCCTGGCGTAGATGTGCCTTCAGAATTAGGACAGCCTTGGATACTGGTAGATAAGATAGAGGAAAAATGAGTGCT
This sequence comes from Falco peregrinus, assembly GCF_023634155.1. Lineage (NCBI taxonomy): Eukaryota > Metazoa > Chordata > Aves > Falconiformes > Falconidae > Falco > Falco peregrinus. Next base: position 79,200,626 of record NC_073721.1, read on the forward strand.
GAGAGATATAGGAGTGCCTACTTTGCAATTCTCAATATCCTCCTGATAAGAGAAATGTGGGTGGGTGGGCAGTTTTTTCCCCAGATCTACCGTTTTCACACACAACAGAGGAATCAACCTCACTGCTCTGCAGTCCAGCCTAAGTGCAAGAGTTTTCCCAGAACACTGGGGTACACTTGAGAGATTATATGTGCAGTCTGCAGATGGGCTGTCAACAACTGATTTTAAGAGATTAAAAAGGGATCCTCAGAATTTGTTGGCAGCATTCCCTTCCAGTGCGACTGTTCTGCAAATCAGAGTACTAATTTCTAATAAAAGTGCAAAAAGAAACCCTGGGAATGATGATAAATGGTTTTGACTTGGCCAGTCCTGGGCTCTTTAGCCTCCATGGCTAAACCTCTTAGCGATATGTTATTGCCTTTATGAAAAAGAAAGAAAGAATCCAGTATGTTGAAAATGGAATTTGCAACAGTCGTTTTAATTCTGAACAGCTCTTCTGTTTAACCATCTACCTCTTAATATTCTTTATTAGCAAACATTTCTGTGACAAAGATGTTGCTCATATACATGCCCAAGGAATGGCTTGTCATGGAGACACTTCTATTTGCCTGCAAACATTTCTGTTGTCTATTCTTCCCTGATTGTATACTATTCCTGGGAAATTCATTGTAGTCCTAATTAACCATTCTCAACCAGGCAAGCAGCAGGCATCAAACAGCCCAGCAGGATCAACTGACCCATCACACAACCCAGACTGCGGAAGAAAACACATGCGCAATGCTCTCTAAGTGAAGTGTATTGCGCTTGATGAATATTTGTAAACAACAGATCTCTTGTGCTAAAAGGATTTCTTGACTGCCATAAACGATATGGAGACATCAAAGGAATTTGTACCAAGGTGGCAACCTTTTGTTGCATATAATTTTGTTTTCCTTTCCTTTCTTCCTTGGATATAACTACATAAGACAATCTCCCACGTAAAGGAATTCAGAGGCTTCTCTGCTTTTGTTTTTCCAGGTCTTTCAGAAGCTCTGTCTCTTCTTTTGCCTGTACGTGGACGAAAGGCTATGGTGCAGAGCTTTACATACGATTTCGAAATAAATAATGGATGATTGACTAAGCTGGTGACAGACTGTAGCAGCAGCAGCTGTGTATGCTGGAAGCTCACTGCAGCTTGGGAATTCTGCAGCTGAACAGAGGCAGGGAGAGATCTCTTCTCCCGTTCACAAGGGCTTGATACCATTTTCCTCACAATCTGGTTTTGACCCATTCAGAAAGGAGTGACACTGGTGGTTTGCCCCTGTAAGTGTTCATGAAGGACTTGATGAAAATTCTCACATGGCCAATAGTCCCATAAATGCCAATGAATGCACAAGGAGAACTGGCCTGAGGCCTTACAGGCTATACTGCTTTCCAAATTGATATCTGGTTTTGAATGTATATAGACTTGAGCCATCATAGCAGCCCTTAAAGTTTCAGTTTCTAAAAATCTCACCCAACAGAATAAATGCTACAGCAAATTCACATCCAGCTAGAAAAATGCATCAGCAGAACCCAGGTGCCCAGCCTCCTCAGGAACTTTTCCAGTTTCCTTGTAGGACTGTCCTGAAATGAGAGGAATCTGTCCTACACCTGCCCATGTATTAACTAACCTATTGGGCAGAGAGAAACAATCACAGCTAGAGGAAGGTCTGAAGATCTCACAGATATGTATCCAGTATGTTTCTGAATATTTACAGTTCCACCCAAGAACACATCTCCCAGCCGTGAACAGGACCCCACAAAGACAATTTCCTTCAGGTAAGCTGTGAGCTGGAAATTATTGTTTGGTGAGTCACAGATCCTAAAGTATTCCTACGAAGTATGTGACCGCTGCATCATCATCATCATCATCATCATCATTATTATTGAGGAATGCAAGTGTACGCTTTTGGAATGTGCTAAGGAAATCTCAACGTGGAGGTGGAGAGACAGGCACACCAAGGCAGTTTTAGACACTGACGGCACCTCAGGGGCATCCAGACAGACACACACGCCCCATCTGTTGCAGAATGAGACAGATAAGCACGTTCTGCTTCTATGGACAAAAAAACCCCACCACTGGACAAAAGACAGGCACAACAGCTAATACTGACCAACACCATGACCTCATCTCATGGCATACAGATACTGACTGCAACCTGGCTTCATTTTGTCCGAACATATGCCTTATTTCACAGTACAATGTATGTATATAATATATAAACTCTTCCTGATGCTGAACTCTGTCAGGTTTTCAAGCTGGGTATCATTAGAGGTGCTGACCACCTGCAAGACTGTATGAGGAGTCTAGTGGGCCCCAGGCAGCTGAAATCTAGATCTGGACATCACATCATATGTTAAATGAAATGTGATGTATCTCTCAAGTACAAATCCCGTCTGACTTGAAAAAGTGATAGCTTCTCATGTTTGCCCTCAAGCACCACGTTTCCCTTGAAAAAGAAAAAACAAAACAAAACAGTCCGTTACAAGAACGGTCAACGTGGTGACCCTATGACTGATGTTGTAATGTTTCTTAAATACTTTAGTACAGCCAACATGTTATTTAGCTCCTCTCTAGGAGGAAGAAGCTGATGGGCTAAACGGACCTTTGCCAGTCATCCTGCACAAATCTTAGGGCAGCTTTAAATTCTCTGGCTGAGAGATCCAGCTCTCAGCTGAGGGATACTGTTTGGTATCAACATAGAGTCTAAGTTGGCCAACAAACAGCAATCATTCAGGCACTTCTGTTATCATCTATTTGGGGATTTACACAGTTGTGACGTTCTTCTTCATATTCACCAGCAATCTGTCAGGAAGAGAGCTTGGACATTTCTGGAAGAACTACAAGATGGAAAACTCATTTGGGTGCTTAGGCAACATTCAGGACTAAGCCACAGTTCAGTATATTCAGTATGGTTCATGATGCAAGGAGCACCCAGTTTTGTCAATATTTTATGACTTTTTCTGACCACATCTGCACGCATATCAACTGAGGCCACTGCCAGGCTCTTTTGTAAGAAAACTTGTTTCAGGCATCCACTGTTGACCAGTAACCAAAGGAAAGAATCTCAAAGATTTCCTTAAGACCAATGCATAGCGGGGGAGAGAAGGAAAAGTCACCTGTGTCTCAGTGCCCCCTATACCATGTATGCCCATGGCCTCAGGCAGACTCTGAAAGAGGGAAGCAACATCAACTTCCAATGACACTTTGCCACAGCACACTCCAAGAAACCACTCCCTTCCTCGATTGCTTCCACAGCTGCTCAAATCTGAGGAATTAAACCTCTGTGGCAGCCTCCTTTCCTCTGGCAAAGTCAGTGTTCCAGCACAAGACACATACATTGTCCTTGTAAATTCTCCTGAACAGCAATCAATAATGGTACAGCAAAATCTCTGGAGTTACTTAGACTTACTTTTTGCAATATGCCTAGCAGACAGATTGAAAAACGACCCAGCAGGATTTTTCCTTCCTTATTTTTTAGGTTCCACACATCAATTCCACTCTAGCTACTGTGACTAATACCCACCACCACCACACCCACCCTGCAGGATTTCCTGATTCTAGATCACGCATAGTTTGAGAAAGATTTGTAACTTATTCATCATTTCTTGGCTTGAGGTACCTGAAGATGCTGAGCATCCATTTTCATAAAGTAAGATGTCGTGAAGATGTGTCTGGTAGGGCACCTGGAAATCAAAGCACATTTGTAACTTATTCATCATTTCTTGGCTTGAGGTACCTGAAGATGCTGAGCATCCATTTTCATAAAGTAAGATGTCGTGAAGATGTGTCTGGTAGGGCACCTGGAAATCAAAGCACTTGAAATCATGTCATCATTGCTGAATAGCTTAGCTGTAATTTCTTTCATGCTAGTGTTTTCACAGTTGTACTCTTGTGGCAAGTATGATGCTGTTTGCTTCTCCTTGAGGCTCTGGCTCTTGAATTCAAGTGAGCAGATGTATGTCTGTACCATGCTGTGACCACAACCTTGGCAACATCCAGAAATCTAGCAGCAGCGGCCTCACGTTACCGATGCATAAAGCCTGATTTACTAGTCCTGCTAACAAGGAATTACCCAGGCACAAGTTCCAGACCTGCATTCATACCTTTACGTGGAGCTGTGCTGCATAGCCACCCCAGTTTGCCCAGCACTGCACCACCACATGCCGTCACACTGGGCTGAAAGTATCTCAAAAAGAAACTCAAGTTTCCATTTTAAAATGGCTTCCTGGTTGCAGAGGGAAGCTTGAACACATTGTACCGCAGCCGCAGCTTTGCCATGTAGAAGTTACAAGGGTAATGAAGAGACACCTCCCAATGTATTATTAGGAAAACAATCTCACTATATTTTCATGCGTCCTCTAATTTTTAAGCATGAGGTACAACCTACAATATATCTGGGCACAGCAATGCACCTGAAGTACATCAAACCACTCTATGCAGATGTGGTACTTGGCCTAACGAAGCGAAGCCTGGTGCCAAGCGCTGCCCTCCCGCTGCCTGCACAGGGGAGCAGCACCCCGCTGGTACCCCCCAACTGGGGAACCTTCCAGGCATCAGAGAGTGTCCACCCATTTTTCAGCAGCATGTGGGAAAACCTGGATCAGGAAAATCAAAGCCCCCGCGCGCTGGTGCCAGGGCAGCAGATGGGCCTGGCTGTCACTGCCCTGATGCAGAGGGCACGGTGGGTTTGCTCGCCCGGCAGTACGGGTACCCACAGCCCCGCACCCCGGCGGGCCCTGGGCTGGTGCAGGTCGGGAGCGGCTACTGGTGGGGTCCGGGAGAGGCCAGGGCAGAGGAGAACCTGGAGTGAGGAGGGGGAGAGGAGGAGATGGGGTCCCAACCCGAGGACAGGGGGCATGAGAGCGCGAGGCGCAGGAGGGGAAGGGACCCGGCTACCGGGGGCCGGGGGGAGCCCAGTCGCGGGGGCCGGGCGTCGGGCTGGCCAGTGTGGCGAGCAGGGGTCCGGGCACGCACTCGCCCCTCGCCGGGCCAGCGCGGCGAGCGGGAGCGGAGCGGCGCGTCCCCGCACCCCGGGCTCGCCCCCGCCGCCCCTTGCCGCGCCGTGCGGGGCGGGGGTCGCGGCGGGCGGGGACGGCGGTGCCCGCGGCGGGCGGCGGGGGCGGGCGGGGGCGGGCACCCCGCGGGCTGCGGGCGTGGGAGGAGGAGCGGCGGCCGCCGGAGGATGGGAGCGAGCGGCGGAGCCGGGGAGCGGCGCGGGGGCAAGGCCGGCAGCGCGGCGGCGGGCGCCGCGGCATCGCCCGCGTAGGGCGGCGCGGGAGCCGGGCGGCGCCGCGGCCATGGAGCGGGCGAGCCCGGCGGCGGGGAAGCTGAACGCCGGCGGCCGCGGGGCGGGCGATGGGCACGGCCCCGCGGGGGGAGCCCAGCCGCGGGCGGCGGCAGCGGCGGGCAGCGCGGAGCCGGGCGAGCTCATCGGGCGGGCGCTGGATTTCAAGAGCGAAGGGGCGCAGTGCTACAAGGACAAGAAATTCCGGGAGGCCATCGGCAAGTACCACCGCGCCTTGCTGGAGCTCAAGGCGCTGCTGCTGCTGCTGAGCCAGGAGCCGGCCGGGCAGCGCCCTCCCGCCGCCGCCGCCGCCGCCGGGCTCAGCGAGGAGCAGCGGCAGGCGGTGGAGGCCATCGAGGTCGACTGCTACAACAGCCTGGCAGGTCAGCGGGGCCGCGGGGCGTGGGGCGGCGGGTCCCCCCTCGACCGCACACACCTCCCTTCCCCTCCGCAGAACAGCGCTGCATCGCTTCTCCGCTCGTTTCGTCGCCCTCCCTTCCGCCGCCTTCCATTTTTATTTTCGGTCTCACGCTCGGCACAGCAGCGCGGCCGGGCACGGCTGGGCGCCCGGCTGCCTCGGGGAGCGCTGGGGAGGGGGCGCCCGGCCAGGCCGCCCCTTGCGCGGGCTTCGGCTGCGGCCCCCGCCCTGCCCGGCCGCTCCCCCGGGAGGCAGGTGATGGGCGTGGGGCGCGCGGAGCGCACTTGGGGAAATGTGGCTCGTCAGCCGGCCGGGATTGCATGCTGCGCTTCCCCTCAGCCCCAGATGTGTCCTTCAGCCCCTCCGCCACAGCTGCCTTTCTGGTGCCTGTAATTACCAGTAGCACAGAGGGAGAGACTCCTGCTGCCACATCTCGTGTAAGCAAGGGGAAGGGTTTGGGCGCTACTGCAGTAGCTCCAAATAGTACTGGATACAAAAAAAATGTTGGCCTCTTAGCAAGGAAAGTTGAAAGCGAATGCAGCGCTGGCTTCCCACTAACTGCCGGTCACCACGGCGGTCAGCAGGGGAGCACGCCCTTTGCTCCCTGCCAGCTGGTAGCAAGTGCTGCAGGAGGACGGAGGGGAGGGCTGGGGGGGGGTTAACTACTTTGTTAGTCTGATTCTGAAGTCCTTACGGAGCCAGAACTCCCGTTGACTTCAAGGAACTTCACCCAAGCGAGAACTGCAGGATCAGAGGTTATTTTTGGTTCCTAGCAGCGCATGGATTTTTTTTCTTTCCAAGCCTGAAAGCGCACCTCTAAACCAAAAACTTGTGCCTGGGTACATACAGGGAAGAGCACGTTCATAACCTGGACAAGGTGCACAAACTAACAACGTTAATAAAGTTCTGCTGTTTTCCAGAAGGATGAAGGGTCACTCGTTGGCCTTTCTGTCCTTGAGGGGGAAAATGGCAAAAATCAGGACATTAGTGTGTCAGCTGTCACCATCACTTGGCTTTGGGCTTTCCAGACAGAGTTGGTTAGATTTGTTTCCTGTTGCCTAGCGCTAAAAAAGAGGCAGAATAAAGCGAATGGTTTGAAACACCAAGCCAGCATTTCCTCTTGTCTTAATATATGCCAGTCTGTTATACCTGACATGCCTTTTGGGATGTAATGGGGGGCACAACTTAGCCCCCTTTTCATCTTGTTTTCAAATACTCTTCCCTCAAAAGCCTGTTGAAATTGCATAGAGGGAGAGGCAGGTGAGATTCCTGAGCAGTACCACAATTGCACAGCTGTAATTTTGTCTCTCCAAATTTCTGTTCACAGGTTTATTAAAACCTATTGTATTTGGCAAGGATCATTTAGATTGGCAGGGTTATATACAAAGAGCCCATAATACTCTGAACAGTATAGCTTGGTGAGTTCCTGGGCTTGAAAAAGTACTGATGAGCAATATCTCTGCTAGGCACCGATGAGATGTGGTAGGTAGAAGGTAAATGAAGTGGGAGGGTTGGATGGGATTTGCTTCTGTGGCACTTTCTGCTGAGTACACAAGTTCCACTTGCTAGAAATGTGTCTGCTCCTGCTGACGGAGTTGGCCTGTGTAATGGTCATCGTCCAGCTCATTTATTTACCATTTGGGGTTTGTGGGGGGAATTTTTTTCACGGTTGTTTATATTTGATCTTGTCAGCAGGATCAATCAGTGTGAGAAACATGCTCCATCTTTAACCTAGATTTGAACAGATTTTTTCCTAAATTTAACCAGCGTGAACACAGGAGGAGATGAGTATAATTAACCCTGGAGTTGCAAGCAGTGCTTTTCCTGAGATAACCTCACAGCAGGTCAAGCTGTCATTTTACACAGACAGTTGTCACGTGTTTTCAGTAGATGGCACGCACAGAGCAGAGAACAGCATTTTTCTTGGAAATGTGTGGCTTCATGTGTGTCTCCAGAGCTGTCTGCAAGCAATTTTAAAGAAATGCCCTGCACGTTGGAGAGGGGAGTGTGCAGTTAAACTGAAATTGCAGCATTGCTACTCCTAGCCCAGTCTCAGAGCTCCCATTCTAGCAGGAGGATCTGTGAATTCGTATCTGAAGAGAAGGGAAGAGGGGGGATGAGTTTCCCCAGCAATGCCATAATAATTGGTATACCTTTCTAATAGCAACTTGAAGAGGTGCAGCAGTGGGGCTCTATTTTCTAAGTGTGGTGCAGCGGAAGCCACCAGTTTCTTTACACAGTGGGTGCTAGCGGAGGCACCAGCACATGCTGTTAGAGCTGAGGTCAGTGTTACTTGACATGGGGAGGACAGGAGATGCATGGAGTTCTGCTTCTATACACTGAATGAGTGCCTAGAGCTATTTTTAAAATAAATAAATCTGCATAGTGCAGAAAGCATAACAGGAGTACATGTTAATTCTAGAGAAAGCAGTTTTTCACTTAGCTCTGATATATACCCGGTAGCATTAGCAGCTGTCATCTGAGTGTCCTTATTAGCAAGTTCTTTTAGCACCTCCGCTTACTCTCTAAGCTTGGCATTTATGAAGCCCACCTTGCTTTTGCACTGTCATTTTGCATGTGGCCACCACACAACCACCTGTCAGAGATGTTTTGCATCACAAATATAGATGCACACACACACAATTTCTTGTTTATTTGCAGCACACCAGTCAGGGGAGAGCATCCACTATAGGTAAATAACGCACTAAGCCAAGTAAGTAGGTGAGAAATATACACCCAAAGGGGATTTTGGGCAATCTCATGGGCGAAGGCTGGGGTTGTTTGGTTGTTTTTTTGAATCTGACTGATTACATGAGTAAGAACATGTGGGCAAACACTAAACTGTTCAGTGCCTTTATTGCTTTGCAGAATGTAAATTTAGGCACAGCCATGCACACAGATTCTTGTTTAGCTCCGCTTCTTTTGTAGAGTATGTTCAGCAGGCAATTCTCATACTGTGAGGTGGGGTGGCCAGCTCTTGTATTTAATCAGAGCCCCAAAATATTCGGTGTGTTTTCTAAGGTAGAGCTGTGTAGCACCCCCACAACCTGAACTATTTAGCCCATTTCAAAGGATCCCAGATCTGCTGGGTTTTAAATTCTTGTGATTTTTTTTTTTAAATATTTGAAATCGGCCTAGGATTTTCACCACTTGCCATTGGCAGTGCTGTGCACATTTCTTTCGCTAAGCTGCTAGCTAAGCTTCAGTTTAAGCTCCAAGAGTTTTGCCTTAAAGGGACTCCTCCTCACATCTGCAGAATCCAGTGCCACCATGTTCTTACACAGGCCTGCTGATACCTCTCTGCATTTTACCACAAGTCTCTGGTAAATGTCACCAGACGCAAGGGCAGCAGCATGGTCAAGGCTCCCAGAAATTGCTAGGGTAGGCAAAGAAAAAGCCTACCAGCAGCATAGAGCCTTGCAGAATGAATGCAGGGTTGTAAGGCAAACAGTCCGTTCTTTATGACTCACTGACGGTCTCTGACCTTGAGGAAGCCACTTGACCTCTTTTTGCCTCTCTCAGCTCTATTGAAAAAGAAAGAACAGGGACCACAATCTCATCCTGATGGTGCATCCAACTGAGTTTCCCCCAAGTCAGTGGTCTGCGTTCTTTTAAAAAAAGGTGAATGTATGAAGAATGCCTGTGGAAAAGCAACCTGGCCAAATATCCCTCAGATCTTAGCCTCCTTTCCCGCTCTTGATCTGGAAGAAGCTTATATGCTTTATGTACTGCATGCAGGTAGGGATCATTTACCTACTGCAAATGCAATCATTACCCTCATTAAACACAATTATTATTTTATTCCAGCATTACTGCCTAAAAGTTTACAGGATCAAAAGGACTATGTCTGCTCTGCAGAGAGAAACAAGTCCTAGTCGTTCCAAAGTAGCGAAATACCAAGGGTAAGCATAGTTTTAAGCTCTTCTGGTGAGGGAGTGTTGCAGTGTGATAAGCAAACCTTTGTTGGTTTTCCGAAACACGCGGAAATGCTAGAGCTAATCCTGGCAGGAGAAACAGAACCAGAGGGAGAAGTGGGTATACGAGGAGTGGCACTGGGGGATCTGGGTTTCCAGTTCCTCTTCCGTGAGCTAACCAGTTGTGTTACCTTCACCAAATCTTTCCATTCATTGAACCTCCGTTTATCCATCTGCGTTTATGATGTCTTGGCAGTACTGTAAGGCTTTGTTAATTACATGAATGTAAATTAAATGTAATGTGTTTATATCCCCTTTCAGGTATGTTTAGTTTACTGTAGGAGTCTTGGCAGAAGGGCACACATACCTGCACAAAGCATTAAAAAATGTAGCCATCCAGGATACATCTCAGCTTGGATGATGAGGTTTGGCCTCCTATGCCGGCAGAAATGTGCACTGGTACCATTCATGACTATGCGAAGGTCATAGCGACAGTCCCACAAAACATGGCACTTCCAGCAGCGTAGGAACCTCCTGGCAGCCTCGGGCTCTAGGCTGGGGCACAGGTACTACCCCCAACCATCACCAATTGCGCAGACTTTGGCGAGTAGTCACACTGAGAAATCCAAGTAAAAATATTTATAATGCTTAATCCAAATAAAAATATAACTAAACATGAGAAAAGCTGGTAAAACTTGTCTCTACTGACCACCCACTAGGACTCCTCACAAGGAGTCTCTGCTAAAATCCCACCCCAGTATATAGCCATTAACAAGCACAGACTCTACCAGGACACATGGTGCTGTGGGTGTTAAAGCAGTTTTGGATTGTTGCTTGATGTGAAGTTTTTTTTATGCGCTGCATCAACAAAAAACACCCTCTGTGAGGATGCCGTGTGGTGGGAAAGACAGCAGCACAAACAGAGCAGGATGTGGTCTGCACTTCCGTGGTTTGAGGGTGGAGTTACCCAGCACTCTTGGTTTAGATACATCTACCCAGCCAGGGTGCATGGGAATATCTTGTTTTACAAGCCTGATGCACTTACTGCTCCAGGTAGGTGCAGCTGCAGCAGAGAATAAACACAGATGACTATGTGTGGGGTTTTAGTGATAGACCCAAACCCTGACATGTATTTAAGAAAGAAATGGGGTTTGAAGCCATTGTCATGAATTAATCTTTAGAAATACTCAGTATTTACCTATTTCCTTTTAGGAGATTTACCTGTTTCCTTTTGGAGAAAAAAATTCTCCCTCTTCGTGGAGTTTCTTGTGCATTGAAAAGATGGGATGGAAATATATCCAGATGCTGGGGGGTGGGAGGGAGGAAGGGAAAGGATGGCAAGGTGCCACCAAACTTGGTTTAAGTGATGCACGTCTGACAGCATCTCTCTTGCTGAGGCAGGAGATGCATTTTGCTCTATATATGTCACTGTCCTTCCCAAGCCTTTTCAAAACTTGAGGCTTTGGGGGGGGGGGGGGGGGGTGTTCTTTGCAGCCACTTCTACCACCTGTTTAATTCCCATTGCATGAGGAGAAGCCTGTCCCAGCTGACCTTGTCATCATTTGCCTGAAAAAGAGTACTGAGAAAGCATAGATCCCCTGGCCAAACTGCGCAAAGGAGCTGCAGTCTTGGTGAATTCAGATACATCCAAGTCTAGCTACTGCTTACCATGGGAGATGAAGCAAAAGACATCAAAAATCACAAAGCTTCTTCAAGAACAGAGCAGTGGTTGATTTGTTTACCTAAAGAGTACTGATTGTTCTCTGCCTTGACAACACTGGTATATTTTCTGAGAGTTCTGTAGTAGCACATCCTGTCAGCTTTACTCCATCCTCTTCTGAAATGCTTTCCTAGAGTTTCCTCCAGCAAAAGTCACAATGAGTCACACCCTCTTAGACCTCCACAGGAGGACTCCTCAATTCATGGAAATGAGTCAGGCACAGCACATTTTCTTTCTCTGATAACCCATGGCAGAAGCAACAGCTGGGAGCAATGATCTTTATCCGTCATAGCTTGATGTGCCAGAGCTCTCATCTGTTACTGTCCATAGGCAACAGCTAATGTCATGATCTTTACTTCAAAATCCACTCCATTCTCCCCACTCTCCAGTATTCTTGACATGCTGTTGCCCTGAGGCTTATAGGCTGGATAGCACCATCTGCTTCTCCTTGGCTTTGTCCCGTGCACCCGGTTCTCCCATCACGTTTCTCAGCTCAGGAGTCAGGGCTGCTTATGCAGTCTGTGTCTTTACCCTTCGAATTCCTCACTCTCCCAGATGCAACACAGCTACGTTAGACTTTCTGACCTCCCAGACAAAGTCTGTCCCTTCCCAGGCTTCCGCCATCTCTCCATTCTGCCAGTGAGGCCCTCTCATCCCCTTTGTTCTCATACTCTGCTGCACAGCGCCTTGTGCCTGATTCCTTTGAGGTGATTTTTCCTGCAGTATATTAGTGCAGGTTGGACCTTCTTGCCCTTCCTGGCTCTCTTCAAGGTCCATCTCTGCTGTGACACCTTTTGGAAGCCAGTCAGTTGGTGCTGGTTACCTATTTATGTATAAAAAGGAGGAGCACCTTTCTGCAATGGTGTGTACATGTGCAAGCACATGACTATATTCTGTATCTTCACATCCTTTGTCATTCACAGTGATAAAATTACCAACTCTTCAGATCAGGGGCACGAATTGTAATACATGCCTGTCCTGCGCAGCCATGATCACAACTTTGCTCATCACAGCAGCACATACTCATCTTGAAAGCCTTGGGCTGTGTAAGTCACCACCCCTGAATGGTTCTGCAACAGCCTCCCAGCCAACAGGAGTCATGGGAAAAAAGGCAATCTTGTGCTGTTTGCACCTCTAGCAGTTGTGGATCTGTTTGCCAAAGAATCCAGAATTGTCTGACAAGCTCCTGACTATCACAACATCTCAGTCCTATTCACTCAGATAACACCGTGAACAAGGCATGAACTGCAACTCTGTACGTGTTCCTAGGTGCAGAGAATAACCACCCTTACATTGCTGCCTAAGCCCTTCAGGATACAGGACACTGTTGGTTGCAAGGCATTGTCATGAATTAATCTTTAGAAATACTCAGTATTTTTCTTTCTCCAGCACATCCATGTTTGACAGGTCAAGTCTGCCCTACTAAAGCGAGTACTTTCCTAGCCACTGCTCAGTATTCCCTTTCTTTCTTCAGTAGGCGCACTGCCCATTGCATTTACTTGCTGCCAGTTTAGGGGGCTGTCATGTAGATTGTTCTGCATCGATGGCAACAGCAACTCCTTTCGTATCAGAGTGGCAGGCAGCAAAACTCTGCTAATCTGGCCGTTGATCTAGTTGCCTGGGAGCTGCTGGAAAGGAGCAGCTGGGTCAGCTACCAGAGCCGCCAAACCAGTGTTCCTCAAATTTTGATTCCAAAGATCCTGTGATGCCCCGATTGCAACTGTCAGTTTTCACACCTTGGGTGTTACTTTAACATGGACACATCAGAGACATGTAAACAGCTCATTACCTACCTGAGGAAACTCAAGTGAGGTATCTATCTTGCTATAAGTCATCTTATTCTGTAAAGCAAGGGGGTTTAGGGCCCTCTCGGTAGAAATTCGCTACCCATTTGATGCATCTATAAGGCTTAGCCTAACATGCAAAAACTGATTTCAAATCAGCCCAGCTGGACGCTGCTTATCTGAGGTCTTTCCCAACTTGAAAGACTTCAGTCTTGACTCCAGCCAGCAGAGCTGTTTACTACTACCTGAAGCAGGTGGAGAGGAGAATACAAAACAAGCAGTGGGGTATCCTTGCCCTGCACGTTCCCCAGTGTAGCATGTGAGGGAGGAAATTTACTCCTGGAAGCAAATAAAAAGCAGAGGAAGTGTCTGGGACTTAAAAATTTATGTCAGACCTTTAGTGCTTCCTTTGGCTATTCCTGGGCTGATGTGACTAACAAATGTCTGCCTCCAGTGCGCTGTGCTGTTCCTACAGTCGCCATCTAATGCACAAATTCACCCTGATATGAAAAGCATCTTTATGATACAAAGAAGGATCTTTCAAGCAGGAAAGAGGCTGTGAGAATTCACATTGCTCTGCCCTGTGCCTGCTTCCAGAGAGGGAGAGGGCAGAAAGATTGTGTTTCATCCACACTTTCAGGGAATAAGTCTGTGGAATGGCCACAGCCTCTCCCAAACAGGAGCTGTCCAGGGAGGTCATCACCCCATCCAGAAGCAGAATGATGAGGGAAGGAGTCTGTTATGACGCTCTGGAAAATCATTGTAAGTCAGCCCTAGCCATTTTTCTGTAAAGGCGCCTTTTTTCTTGTGTAGCGTTTCAAAATGAATCAGATCAGAATATCTGCCCCATGCTGTAGCAACGATTCGCTCATCAAACAGCATGGTGCAAAGTTAAGCCTCAACTCCTTTAGTCACCATATTTTTTTAATACTAGCATAATTCAAATCCTAGATTACTATGCTCTTAAATGCTTTGCAGTGATTAATTGCTTAAGACATGTTAGTGCATTCATGTTGCAAGGAAACCAGAGCAGCATAAGATCCTCACCTATACTGGAAGTACAAAGAAAATGTAGTAATTTTCCTTTTTACATTCTCTGACTACTGTGATGGAGTTCAAACTGAGGCAGCTCAGGAGCTTTGCTCATGGGGTGGGGTTGGGTAAATTAAATTAATAGTTTAATACAAAATAATTTTTAAAACCCAGGGCTGATTAACTTGGACTACAGTGCCAGAAGGTATCATGGAGTTAAAGAACCTAATAAGGTTAGAAAAGAAGGCTTAGACACATAACTAATCAGAACATTCACTGCTGTATTAGGATAAAAACTGTAAAGCAAGTATTCCATTTTCATGCTTGAGAACCACTGCTAACTGGTTTGGATTTACGAATAAATTTCTCTGAGATTTCCATTTCCCTGTCCACAGCCATGTCACATAAATGACTCAGTCATCCTGTGATCATCTAGCATATTCACATCCTTTTCCTCTTTATAGTTTCCAGCTCATGAGCTCACAAATTCTAGCAAAACTTCTTTGTAGTCCCAAAGAGCACGGTTTTACATTTTGTATTGCCAACTTCCACCCCAAATAAATTTACTGCTGTGTTCTTTTTATGTCACATTGTCATCCTTGTGCCTTTTGACAGTACCTTAGAACTTCACAGTCAGTAGGGCGCTCCTACTTTTACAAAGGGGCATTAAGAAAACACTAAACAAGCTCAACTCTGAAATTAATTCCTGAGGTATTCTACTGGTGATTTCTACTTACAGACCGATACTCTTGTCAACAGAACCCATTTCGGCTTCTTTAGCCACGACATAATTATTCCACTACATCTTCACCTTCCCTAGCTTAACCAAAAAGACACAGTCAAGACAGAGAATTGTATTATTGGCCTTATTCAGTACAATGATTCCGGTGTTCCTGGTGCCTGAAAACAAGTTTTCTACTTGGGGTGGAAGTTACCCTCCACGTGCTCCTGATCAGACACACAGACTCCTACCTCCTTCTTCCACTGCCAGCAATGCATTGCACACGCATGGTTTGTGAAGGGGGTGGGAATGATCTGAGACCTTTATCTGAGACACTTTACCACAGCTTATATTAAAGAGAAGACATCTTATTAGAGGACTGGCTTATGCTCCTGCACAGTTCATACCCTGACTTTTTCAAGCAAATAATACACTGAATTGTCCCTCTGGTCCTTTGTTTTCAGCCCGATTTCCAAAGGAAATGAGTCATAAGCATGTATGTTTTCCATCAGTCCCCTCTCAATAACTGTCAGACCTGTTGGCCAGCTAGATTTGATGGAGAAACAGATGTCTCAGTGGTGCTAAGTTTATACGGTATAAAGGGAGGGCAGGCAAGAGGCAAAGACACGAAAGGCCCAGCTGCACGAAAGGGTGACATTGAAGTTCACTTTACATCGCCTACCAAAGCTCAGCCAGCTGCCACAGCCAGGGTTAGTTGGCTGTGTCGCTGACAAACCGCTCTCCTCTGTAAGTTTGTTTAGAGCATTCTTTAAAGGAAAACAAGGTTGAGAGCTTTGTTTTATACCTGTCTGTCTTCGGTTAGAAAACAGTTGACTTGGGCATCCTCTGCCTATTTGATTCTGTCAGCTGTTCTCTCCATCGCTCCCACAGAGACAGTAAAGGTTTTTCTGTATTTCAAACCGTTATTAAAATGGAAAGGCTTTGGGCTACACTGGACCTAGATAAAACATGTGAATGGGTTATCATTTTAATGAAGGAAATGTTCTTCCCTATTTGACCTCTCCATCTTGCCAAATGAGTCTTTTCAGCCAGGGAGAGTTCAAGGAAAAACCAAAAGCATTTCAGTCCCTATCAATTATAGATGGTATGAATACGCAAGGAGGTGGCCCCAGAGACAGCCTGCTTAGCAGACTCTGCAGCTGTCAGCTCTTTCAGGTGTCCTGGAGGTGAACTGTGAGCCACCACAGGGCACAGCACACAGATGTTGTGGAGCCACGTCATTGTGCCTTGTTTGTGGTGCAGGATAAAGTGCTAGCTTTCAGCCTAAATTGAACATGCTGCAGTAAGCCAGGCTTGAGGCAATGCACAACTGTCAGTGACTTCATTTGAGAGCCTTCAAGCTGTTCCAGCTGCATTTCACAGTACTGCTGTCAGTTATCTGAACCACTATGAGCAAAGGATACTTTACCCTTCAGTAGAGAAGGCAGCTTGAAATCCATCGCTTCCTCCAAAATGTCTCCGTACTTTAACAAATCTCCTCCTTGTCTCAGATGGGTTTAAGAAAAAAAACAACATTCCCTTAAGACCTTAATTTCACTGTGTAATATATTCTGGTAAGAATAATAAAATATTTGATAGCACTTGTTAGAGTTGGACTGCTGCTGAATTCTAGGCACTTACCAGATAGTTGTCACCATCTGATGTTCCTGATCTCTGATAAAATTCTATGTACTTTTGCCTTGTGAAAATGGCTCAAGAGATGAGATTCCCCCAGTGGGTGGCAATAGCAACAGGGAGCCAGACGAAAGGGTACGATGCAGAGAAGGTGCCATAGTGAGAGAGTAAAGCAACACAAGGTGAACAAAAGCAAACCATGAGGAAGAGGCGATGGACCAAACAACAGCTGGAAGAGTAGATCTGAAGGCCAAACTTATCCCAAGTCATATCGACTAGGTGGATGAGTACTGATTTTAAAAGATAATGACAGATCAAAGATTACTAGATAAAGAGGAGGAGGAAACCTCTAGGGGATTTAACCTGGCAGATTAACAGTAACAGCCTTGGCAAAAACAAACAGGGATGTCCACCTCTTCTAATGTGGCTGCAGGAAGAGCTAGTATTTATAGCTATTATAAAATCAAAATGATCTGGTAGTTAAAAGTTGACTAAAGCTTTTGCTCTACCAGTGCTTTGCTCAGACTTTGCTCCTACTTCTCCTGGCTGGGAAAATCAAAGGCATAGAGATTAGAAGATGCAATATGAAGATCATTTTCACCTTAAGCGCTTTATTTTGGTGGGATAAAGATTTGCTGTTACTCAACTGAGAGCAGATTTTGGCTTGAACAAAAAAACCCAAAAAACAAGAACAAAATTCTTGTTTGCTTGACATCTAGGTTTTAGCTACTTCTTTAATATTATCATAGCTAGGAATTTTCAGTAGAGCCTTTGGTTTTGATTTGAAGGACCAGTAACTATTGGAACTGGTAGGTCACAATACTTTTTCAAAACAGAAGCTATGAGGATCATATGAAAAATTTGCTAAAATTCCTTGTTTCTCAAAGCTTTGATCCTTTGAAGGAAAACTGCAGTGTTGTATCACTGGATTTGTGACAAAAAAAGAAGCATAAATCACTACAAACTTGCCTTAGAGTAGCTTAAGAATCATTTCAAGATAACACTTCTAAAGAACTTTGTTTTTGAAAATTAGAAAGTCTGAAATAGGGGAACATAAACACACAGAAAAGGCAGAAATCATTCATGCCTGCTGTTACTTACATATTCACATCTGGCTAGGATGTTGCTCTGACAGGACCTTCCGACAGGGATTAGCACTAAATGGCAGCCATCAAGGAGAACTGAAGACCGTTCATGCTCTGCGTGTTACAGAGCAATTAATAACAGGACTGCAGATCTGAACAGCAATTCCAGAGTCTTCTGCCCATACCCATGCATGGTACAAGGGTACAGATAAGACATATCCTAGGTAATATTTGCTTAGGCTGCTCTTAAACACTTGCAGAGCTAGGATCCTTCCCAAGTAGTCTCTTTCAGTGCGTCACTCTCCACTGCTAGAAAGTTCTTCTAGCTGAGATGTAAGCTCTCTTCTTAGTTCCCAAGTACACGAACAACAAGTTGTATCCTGGTTATACCCTTCTTTGCATTACAGGTGGGTTTTTTTCTTTTTACATGTATGAATGCTGTTAACTTACCTTCCCTCACTGTCATCTTGAAGGCTTATATTCTGACTTCTCTGAACCACTTGTTACTGTCAGGGTCCTCCCATGGATTACATCCGCAATTTATTTCAAGATTGGCTTCCAAAATGAGACACTGTACTCTCACGTGTCTGCCAATGGCTTTTCGTACATGCCAGTGTGCTTTTTTTTTTTTTTTCATTAACAGTATAGCCTTGTTGACTTGAGCCGGTGATCCTCATCACTCTTCAGATCCTTTCCAGCAGAATTCTCCACCCAGCTGTTCCCCTGCTGGACTTACACAGTGGGGTTTTTTCCTGCCTAACTGTAGGACCTT
The DNA here is from genome assembly GCF_023634155.1 of Falco peregrinus. Taxonomy (NCBI): domain Eukaryota; kingdom Metazoa; phylum Chordata; class Aves; order Falconiformes; family Falconidae; genus Falco; species Falco peregrinus. The sequence continues at coordinate 79,219,016 of NC_073721.1, forward strand.
TAACTTGCCCCTGTCAAATTGCATCCTGTTTTTATTAGGACACCACCAGTTTGTGGGGATCGTTTGCAATTCTGCCCATGTCTTCCAACTGAGGCCAGCTCCTCACATCTTGGTGTTTTCTGTGGATTGATGAGGCAGTCTGCAGTCTGTCATTTAGGCTTTTATTGACAATACCAAATACCATGGGGCATAGGACAGATCAGTGCAGAACTCTACTTAATATTGTCTTTCACTTTGTTAACAGAGTTAAGTCTATTCATTTAGACTGTGCTCCTTCAATCTGCTAAAGAAAATGTCACTTAAGTTTGTCATTTGACTAGAGTAAAAGCCAACATACGTAACATCTACTGCTTCTCCTTTAACTTCAAGATTGATTACTCTATTGCAGACTGAAGTGACACTGATTTGTTCTGACAGCTCACATTAGCTGTTACTCATCTCCTTGTTATCAGCCCTGTGCCCTCCAAGGGATGGCGATAGGCAGAGTCCTAGGGTGGGCTGCCAGCCACAAAAAGCCTGACAGGCAGGTTCAGCAGATCCGTTAAGAACTGCTAGATACATCTTAAAATGTATGATGGTGGAAGCATCAGCATACTGCAGTCACTACTACTGTCCCTCTCCTAGAAAAGCTAATTGGAACTGTGAAGTCAGGGTCTTTCTTCTGGAAGAGGTACGAAGGGCTCAGGAGCAGCAGAGAACTGAGGGAGACCATGCTATGTGTTGGAAGGAAAGCACGGCCAAGGTGGCAGGGTCAGGAGGAATGGTTGGTATCTGTCTACAAATGGAGAGGCAGGCTGAGAAGAAGGGGAAGGCAACTTGGAAGACGTGGCTTCTCTTTGTGCTCTCCAAACATTTATGGATCCACACCTCATTTAGCATTAATCCCTCCCTACGGAGAGAGACAACCTGTCATACGGTTTGGATTTTAATTTTCCACACGTTTCTCCTCAAGCAGAAACATACGGGCATGTTTAGGCCTTTTTGGTACCTGGAGAGGAATAAATGAGAGCCACTGGCTGGAAAGTTGTATTGTCATTCTGATATTCCCTTTTCATCCCATTAAGGTTGTCCAGAAACTTGGAGTCAGCTGTTCAGATTATTGCCAGACATTATCAAGCTGTCTATAATTAGCTTTTTATTGGTGAGAAGCCAGAAAATCCTTTTTGTTTGCAAGCTTGGACTATAGAGAAAGAGAAGAAATATTTCATGGAAGAGATTGTTTGGAAACTGCAGATCCTAATTAGTGTCTCAGCCTAGCAGTGAAACTGCATGCAGCTTTTTTCAGGGAAAAAAAAGATGCTTTAAACATCCTCTTTTGAGGAATGCTGGATTGCATTCTTGAAAGGCACAGCACACATGGAGCTTTACCACCTCAGCTCTGTTCCTTGGTGTAGGCTTCTTACATTCCTGCATGTCATATTGGCTCCTTCTAGTGCCAATCTGGATTGAAATTTTAAGACAGGTTAAAACATAGTTTCAAAATTGAGCTGTGCCATCCACACGTAGCCTGTGCAGCCTGCACACTCAGGACCAATAACCAATACTTAAGAGAAATTTGGATAAGCGTTCCAGTAGTCCAGATATTTTTACGCTGTACATGAAAATTACACTAGTTTCAGTCCAAGCTGACACTTAATCCAAGATATCCCTTTACATTTTCAGCACAATCATATGGGACACATTTTAATTGTTTTATTTTAGAAGTTAATTATAATTTAAATTACTAACAGTGGACACCGTAAGCTCCATGCGCTTTCTGTAAACACCATTTACACTGCAGCATGGAGAGATTAACGATACATCCATTAGTAGCATGGTTAGGAGATTGCTGTCTATTCCAAGACAAACATTATTCCTTTTTCTCCCCTCCTGGTTTTCTTTTTTCTGTTTCTTTTTTTTCCTTTTTTTTTTTTTTTGTTTGTTTCCTTTTGTTATATTCCAATAATTTTTCTTCCCAAACACTTTAATCAAACCAGAACTTACTACTATCATGTTTTATCTTTTCTGAGGAAGAGCATCTCTATGAAGGATGCTAAGCCTTCTGACATAACGGAAGTATGAGACTCTCCTAGCCTGTCCTACTATTTTGAGTCTTAAAGAGATATGAGAACAAAGCCTGTTCAATGATGTATAAAGGTCTTAATCAAATGTCTGAATAAAGCCCTGAAGCAGTAATATCAAAGCATCAATCATATGTTTTCCAAAGTAGAACCAGAGCAAGAATACACACCATCTTCCTGCAATTTAAATAGATTGTAAGTGAGCTGTGGGCTGCTATACTTAGGGCAAGATCATATCAGAAAGTGAAGTACCTTGCAGAGTTTAGTTATGGTTATTTCTGGGAATGTCACTGTCAGTTTGTGAAATGCACATTGAATTTGTAGTGGTTAGAGTACCTAGCACTTGCTTAGGAGTAATAATCCACACAGGCTGTTAAACTCCAGTGGTGGAGTCAAGAACAAGTACAGTAAAGAGGGAATATCTACTTCAGGTTTAAGCAGTAATGGGTTTAGCTACTTCTCTCTGCTTTGCAACCAAATCAATCAATACAAGCTGGTTTTTACAGTCTAAAGGGTGGGAAACAAAGGTGGTTTGGATTCAGACCCTTTTGCATGGGTACATGAGTGGTTCAGCCACATGACTTGCTATTAGCTCTTGCACAGGACACATGCTCCAGCCTCCAGGGGGTATTTGCAAGGAGTAGCTTTCAGCGCTGCAGCCCAGTATCCCTTGGTGAGTATATCCAGCAGAGAAAAAGATGATTCAGAGCAGGAATACGATTGTGGTTAAGTGATCTGCTAGAGAGGCTGCTGCCATACACACCTAGGGAGATTAGGTTCTGCTTGGATTTCATGATTATATAAATGCTCCTCTTGGTCCCCAAGCTGGCAGCACTGCGTCTCTATGTCCCGAGCACCTTGTCCCAGACTCTAAACTCCTCTTCTACCCCCAAACTTTGTCTTCTCAACAGACCTCATCTCCCCACCCCAGTGGGTCTGTGCTTCTGTCCCCACGTGGCCCTCAGCTCCAGCCTCCTCCTTGCAAGAAGCATCAGTCTCCCTGCCTTTCTGTCATAACTGAGACAACCCCTCTCAGCTTGGTTTCCACTTTCTGCTCTTCTTTCTTCCTGTGACCAGTGACCCAATAAGAGAATTTTTTTGCTCTCTTAAGTTCCCAAATCCCCACTTTTTCCTAGATCAGATCGTGCCGGGGGTGGACTGAATACTCAGAGGATTTGGGTACCGAATTCTAAAGCACCTCTATGGAGTACTACGTGCAGTACTATACTGGTTTTATTTTCAGAAGGTTATCAGTTGGCCAGCTATACATTACCCTGGGGATAACAGAAGGCACCTGCTTGACACAAATGATAACTGCCAGATTACAGTTTGCAAAGTGAAATGATGAGAGGGCATGAGACAAATCCAAAGAGACAGTCACCAGAGATCTTTAACAAGGGAAATATATGTTTTCCTAGCCTGTTTCTCCAAAATACCCAAACAGTCTTGGCTGACATTTTCCAAAAGCAGACATCAAAGGTAGACATTTCACATGGATATTTTAGTCCAAAAACTTAAAAACTAACGAAGTTATGAGCAGCTGACTCCTCCAGTGGAAGGCACAAGGCAGTCTTAAAAGTAGGCAGCACTACGGGCTTACCTGGGTGACAGAGAACTGTGAACAAGACAGGAGTTGTGAAATAGGAACTTGCAACCCAAGATACTGCTGTAGGGCAAGAACATTTTCAACAACAGCAAATGAATTCCTGTTATGACTAACAGAGTGTGCTGAGCCCAAGGAACATGCCATGGGGAAGGGATATGCTAACATTGCTTGCGCAGTAATTTGGCTCACTCTCTTAAGTGTTCTATAACATGGAGAGGTCTTGAGCCTTGCCTACAGCGGGAATTTAGCCACCGGTATAAACTGTGTCTGGAGGATTGTTCTGGCTCACAGATTTACCCTTTGGTGAAAATTGCCAGGTGGGCAAGGCTTTAGATATTGTTGTTCCAAATCTCCATGTTAAAACCTGTACATCCTACTTCCAGACCTAGTTCTTAGCTCAGCCAAAATTAGCAGCCAGAAGTTTGGGCCAAATGGAGCTATACGCATAACCTGCAGAGGTATTCATACAGAAGAGGCTTCTCTAGTAAGATGCTAACAGACAGCTTCAGTTGAACTTCATTTTGAGGGCTCAAAGAACAGCTATAAAAGTGAGAAAAGCTGAAAACCAGGGGTTTTTTTAGTAAGAGACTCCAGGCACTTCTTTATGCAGGCTGTTAAAGGGAAGATGAAGGAGTGACTTGACCAGAATCTCAGAGTACCAATGCAACAAGGAAACACAAGCTTTTCAGGGTAGCAAAGGTGTGGCTACTAATTGCGCCAGTGGCTGGTAATTGCAGCTAAACAAAAAAATCAGTGTAGAACCATAGCGATGTTTCTTAAACAATGAAAGTAATTAACCTTTGGGAGAAAAGGGCTGTCATGGATCCTTTCTCACACCTATCAAGCCTAGATATCCTTTTGAAAGACACTCTGGAATTCAAAATTAAGTCAGGGTGCACTAAAGTAGAATCCAAAACCCTCAGCTGTCAGGATTTTAGTTACAGCTTCCCCCCATTGCTAACCACCGCTACTGGTTACGATTAAAGGTGTAGATGTGTTTTATCTCTACAGGGGCTTTAATCTTTGTTTTGCCTACCCTTGTGCTGAACAGTGTCACACAAATTAGTTCTATTGGTACAGTTATCTACTGGTACCAAATCTGTACTGCACCTCTCCGATTGTTGCAGCTGATGGAACTGGCTGGCATAGATCGAGTCCACAAATTAAAACTTAAAAATTGTCACCCGATAGTTTAAAATGGCTTATTTTACAGCAGGCAGGGACTCTTCATGACCATGTGACATATATGGTTTCAAAAATTAGGAGTTACTTACTGCTTAAGCTGACACAGTAAATCAGCTGCCAAATTGAGAATGATAAGCAAGTATGATGGATAACCATCACAAGCTGCGGGAAAGCAGGACACCCTGCATTCTAGGCTGGAGACATGTAGCCACCAGATGCTGTATTACAATGACAAGACCTGCAGGGAATGGTTGACTATAGGTTTGCATCTGCATGTAAAGGGTACCCTTCTAATGGCCAGCAAGCTACTAGAGATGGTGCTGTGTGGGATCAAGCCCATTCACTTTCAAGAAAGCAGCAGCAGGAGCTTCATAAACCTCTCGATGCAGTCTGAGTGACGTCTGTTCCTCAGAAGGATTCACTGCGGGTGCATTATGAACTAAGAAGGGGGGTGATGAGGTGTTTGATGTGGTAAACACTCCCAGCCAGAGATGCACATGTCTGTTTAGGAAAACGTTTTCAAAACAATTCTCCCCTGACTGCATTAGGTAGGAAGTACAGGGATTCCATGTCTCTCCCATTTCTGAAAGCTCAATTACTAACGGCCTCAATATTTGCACAGAATCACAGTCCATTAAGATAATTTCAGTCCACCAAGAACTGAAAGCACGCACCTGTAAATATTTATAAGGGAGATACTCCCTCCAGGTTCATTTCCAGCAGCCGCTTCCAACGCTGGCTCTCCAAATGGCCAGCTCTTTTAGCAGAACCGTTTCCTGCACATCCATCTGCTCGCTTTGTTCAGATAAACACGTGTCTCTCCTGCTAGCCATGTGGTACTGACTTCTCTCTGCTTTATGCACGGTTAGTGGGGATGCCCTGCAGAATCTTTACTGTGAGTATGAGTCACAGAAAGAACCCAGCTGGATATCTGGAAGCCCATTTGGATTTATGAATTAGCTGGCTGTGGGAGACTTTTTCTTTTCTTTTAAACCAACCCATGAAGCAAGTCCAATATGGAATTACTGAGTTAATATACATGAATAGACTGCCTGTCATTTTTCACAGTAATTTCTGTGACTCGAACTGGAAATACCAAGTAGTAAATGAACAGAGAGACTGAAATCCAAATCCACGCCCCATCCCCCCGGCTGCACTGAAAGGCAGTTTCTCAGGACGCAAAAGGCTGGATCAGATTGGCAGCGTGCAGAAAGCTACTGCCACTGCTGTACATGCCACTGGTCAGCAGATAAACAAAGCAATCCCATTCCCAGGGCTGTGAAGCCAGCAGTAAATTTACACAACCATCTTTTTAATAGCTTTGAAAAATAAAGGAAAACAAGGCACAATAATTTCAAGCTCCATTAGAAACAGAGTGAGAAAAATCAATGTTTGACAAATAGGAAGGGACAAATTCTGGGTAAGGAAATTCTACTAAGCTTTTAGAAACATATGTGTTTTTTAACTGGCAATCAAATAGCAAGCGACAAGATGCTTTTGAAATACCTATGCACTTTGATAGCAGGAGCAGTTAAAATATATTGAAAGTCCATCATTAAGGCAAATGGAACGAAGCTCTCAGCAATTACTGCATCGCTCAACCAAATGTAGCAGCAGTGGGGCTAGTTCTGCAGTCCTTGCTCAACACATCTGTACCATCAGTTCTCTACTGGTAAAAAAAGCCTGTTTATGATTGTTCCCAGCTAGCTATTTAAGCTTTAAACACATACTTGGGTTAGGAATGTGTTCCATCCATGTTAACTGATGGTTAATATGATGGACATGATGATGACTTGGACCAATTTAGATCAGAAGGAATATGTGGAGGTCACCTAGCCAAACTGCTGCTCATGAAATATAAAGTGAGATACAGAAGGGGTGCACAGCTTACTTCAGGGGTGCAGGGGAATGGGATCCAAAACTGTATCATATGCCTAATGCAGCATTGTATCCTCTCAGGTGCAGGCTGCAGTTACCATGCAAAAAAATGAAGTCTGGCTATTCATTGGTGACACCTGAACCGTGACAACTTGGATTTCCAGGAGCAGTGAGTCTCCTTGCCAGAGACACACTGAGTAACACCACCTGCCATGGGAAATTTCTCTCCATGCCCTGGCACTTACCACTGCCAGCCTCTGAACTGATCCTAGCAGCAGCATCCTGCCTTACTTCCCCCTTCCCCAAATGGTGTCATTCCCAAAGTTGCCTTGGGTTGCAGCATCAGGTGGGCTTGCTGACAGCACAACTTTATGCATTTCCCCAAAGACTGTGGCTGCACCGTGTCCTATTTATGTCAGTGTTCCCAAAACTATTTTTAATGCCCTGTACACCTAGTCAAGTTTAGCCCACCAGAGTGAGCGCTACAGGAAGCCACAAACAGCTGTAGAGCATGCCCCCAGGATCTCCCCCTTTCCTCTTTATTTCTTTCCTAGTTGCGGGAAACTCACTATGGGAATTTTCTTCAGAAACTTGACATTCATGCAACAATTGCTCTTCAGCGTACAGCCCTCAGCATGCTGTTGCTTCACTGTGCTTACCTTTTCCTTTAGGAGGTCCGCAGAACTGACCTCTTGCAATGAGCTTGTGTTGCAACACCTCGCAGGAAGCACGCAGCCTGGCACATGTGCTCTCTCTCCTACAACTCCAGGTGTCTCTGGTTTGCTAGCAGTGCATTCTCTAGCAGAGCGGAGCCCCTTCTTGTTTCATATAGCAGAACTCCATACAGGACCTCTTGAATAAAAGACAATGACATATTATTTGCAAATGTAACAGCCTTAGATTAAGCCAAATACAAAATTTGATCCACTGTAGTCCCTCTTTTCCTTGTCAGGTAAGTGTGACTGCCTTTTTGTACTTTCCTGAGCTCCAGCCCTCAGACGGAGAAGTGATTTTACTACAGATGAAGCCAGTAGCTGCCACAAGACCATTCAGCATTCCCACTCTGTGAAGGGATGTTTATGTTCTCACACTCTCCCCCTCCCTGGAGCAAACACAATCCCTTCATTTTGCAATGCCAAAAATAGAAGCATTGGTATTTCAATTGCAAACAATCGGGTCTGGCAAACAATCCCTATGACCAGACCCTTTCTGAAACACAGGTCTGAGGAATTTCCCTCACCTAAGCTGCTCTTTTCCCCCATGCAGATTTCAGGAGCAGGGAGATAACACAGCACTAACGTTCTCCTGTGTCTGTCTGTCTCCCCATCCTGCCCATCCCCTGCAGCCTGCCTGCTCCAGGCGGAGTTGGTGAATTACGAGCGAGTCAAGGAGTACTGCCTCAAAGTGCTTCAGAAAGAAGGTGAGAACTTCAAGGCACTCTACCGATCAGGAGTGGCATTTTACCACCTGGGTGACTTCAACAAGGCCCTCTACTACCTGAAAGAGGCAAGATCCCGCCAGCCGACAGGTATGGGGAGGGGGAGCGGGGATGTGGCTTTGCATTGAGCACTTTTCATGAGCTTCAGCGTGTCCCTGGACTTGATTGTGTTGATTTCCACAGGGATGAGCATGACCCACTGTATCCTTAGCTGTACCCCTCTTCTACTGCCGAGGCTGCAGCACAACCTGAAGATGACAATATTGCTGGAATGCCATCTGTGTGGAGGGGATCCTGCCTCTCTTTCCCTCCCTAGTTTATTTTTGAAGAAGAAAGCAGGATGAGGAAGAGTGTTATCCCAACCATTACATTTCCTGACTGAGAAAAAGCTTTTTCCCCTTAGCAAAGCCAGGGGACTATTTGTAGACCTCAGTAGCCATGCCTTCCACCATCTCAGTAAAGGGTTAGTATTGTAGTTAGATCAGAGACAGACATTCACTCACAAAGCTTTCATCAGGGTGCTTCAACTTTCACTGTGAAATCAGCCACTTGCCAGTTCAAGTACCTGTCCGTCCATATGTCAAAACCCAAGATTTCATTTTGGGACAGCAAAGAAATTATGTATCCAAACAACTTATCCTTGCCAGAGCAACCCGCTTTACGCTAACCTCCTCAGCCTCAGAACAGGGGGTGGAAGGCCACAATGCAGAGATGGTGCTTTTATTTTTCAAATAGTAATGGGGACATAAAACCACGCTATGGCTTAAAACATTTCTGCTAAAAAAGAATTTTTGTAATACTCAAAGAAAAAATAAAGGAGCACAAGAAACCAAAACAGAAGCCATGTGCAAAGAAAACCTCACAGAGCAGCTCTTCCACCTGGATGTGAGAACTGGTCATGAAGCAGGAGCGAGCCTGGGTCCTGGCAGAGCACAGGAGCTGATGTTCATTGAACTAGAGGACGCAAGGGAGGCTTGTCAGAGCTGGCTGTGCTTGATGTCCTACAGGCACTGGCTCTGCAAGGCTCCTGAGGTGGCTGTGCCCTGGAGGAGCACCAGGGAGGGTGTGCTTGGGGATGTGCTGGGATCTCCTTCCTCTTCCACCTCCCCTAAGAGTGCCTGGTCCCATCTGTCACGCTTGGTCATGGGCTCCAGGCAGTCTGACAGCACAGCTGTGCACCCCACACTCCCTGAGCAAATGTGCTTAAAAGCTCAGTTTAGCCTATTTGAGTTCGCAGTGTGCCCTTCTGCTTTCAGCCCTTGCCAGAACCAGGGAAGGGAGAAGCCTATGCAAGAGAAAAATAGTCAGTGGAAAATAAGAAGTTATCCCAACCTTGAGGGTCTGACTAGGCTCAAATTGAAACAGTCCTTCTAGCTGAACCACTTTGCTTCCATTTTTTTTAAATATGTATTTCTATGCTCCCCTCCTGCCCCGATACTATTTATTTGGTATCCCTCACTGCTTCTTGAAATAAATACTAATTTATTCAACAGCAACAGCTTCAAATACCACAGCTTGCTGCAAAAACATACCAGAAAGTGTCTCCAAAGGCCCTTAATGTATACAAAAAAACAGTTCTGGCCTTCAGCTCTGCATCAGAGACTCTTCCCTGTTATTGTTAGACCATTCAGGGCCATTATTCCACTGTTTTATTTATGATTATGGAAAACCTGAAGGGTATTCAGGGGGAAAGAAGTGAATACATACAGTAAGAAAGGATGTGACTGTTAAAACACAGTAGCAGGAATCAGGTAACACTATCAAGAATTATAATAATTATTGATATATATCAAAATATATTATTATTATATATCTTATTTATATAATATATATTATATATATTAACGAATATAACAAAATATATCAAGACAGGAATAAGTCAGTCTCTCCACTTTCAGTGTTTCCATCTGCAAAATCTGATTGTTTTTCTTTATCTGAGTTTTCACAAGGCTCACTGGTAAAAGCACTTGGACATTATTACAGTCATGTTCTGTGTGTTCTTTTTTTTCTAATAAGGATGTTTTTGGCACAAATCACTGGCAGTTATTCTCTTTGGTGGGGGAGATTTTAAATGGTAAAGAGGAATTAGCTAGCAAAGGGTTTTACTTTTCTAAAGGGCTGTCAGCACAGCAAATCCCTTATGGCTATTTACTGTCTGTTAAGGGTGAAAGTTCGGTTTGGCCTGATTTCTTACGCTACCGCCAAACAAAAATCACAAAAGCAGATGGAAATAACACAAGATAATTGTATAACTCTCCTCACCAAGGGAGAGGGAAGCCACAGTTAAGTTGTGCAAAGCATACATGCAGCCCACCCTGAACTCTGTGTCAGAGGCTGGTGCAGCACGGGCAGCCAGATGGACACCTGACCTTCCAGCCTTGCTCAGCTTTTTCCCACTGGTGGGGCCACATCGTCAGGGTAGGTGCTGACTGGGATTGAGGCTGAACCAGCATCTGGCCTGGTAATACCAAACACCCACAGCTGTCTCTGCTGGCCCCGCACTGAAAGCTCACGGTCAGACATCATGCGGGCTGCACATACAAGCTGGATTTCCCATGCTGCATGGAGCTGGCTCGTGGCTGAGCTCCGCAGCTGCCTTCCTGCATCCCTGTCACTCAGAAGTCCTGGGAACAAAACCCAGGCCACAGTGTCTGCAAAGCAGATGGGCACCTGAGCTGTGAAGCTACAGGGAGGAGCAGAAATTACCTTTAAAATGGCAGAGGGCCACTCTGCACCAAGGACACAGGCACGGTCCTAACAGCCAGGGGACATGTTCCTATTGCAGCTCTGCCGGCATCTCTGTACAGGTCTGACCCCATCTGAGTTGTCCTTGCCTGTTATTTCCACATCAGCAGAAGGGGATCACTTCTTCCTCACTGAAAGATGAAAATCTTCTCTTCATTAACATTTACACGTAGCTTTGAAATACTGCTGCAGGCAGAACTAGTGTGGTGCAATAGTATTTGATGGAAAAGACAAAGACAGGGGCTCCACTTCTGTAAATGGAGTGCTGCTCTTATTATTCCTCCTTGGTAAGATAGGAAGGAAGGAAGCACAACATCCCCAAACATGCCCAGATTTATAACTAGCTCTCAATGGGAGCATCTCCCACCTTGCTTTGCCCCCAGCTTCCTGGGCGTGTGGCAATCTCCCAGGCAGGTGAGGCTGTGCTGCCAGCAGCTAGCTGCCTTACCCGCAAGCTAGGGGCAGCTGCCAGCCTTTCATAGCCCAGTTATGCACCAAACCCACCGCCACCCCCCTCAGCCAGACGCCGAGTCCCTGCAAGCCTGGGCAGGTGGGATTCCCTAATGTGCCCTCCCAGCTACCACTTGCCACCCACGCCAGGCAGACATCCAAAGTGCAAACCGCAGCAGCGGGGACGGGTACCCAGACCACAGCCTGTCAAAGCCTGGAAAGGCACAGAGCAGAGAGATTGCAGGGTTGTGCAGGCAGCACAGCAGGGCTCTGCCCTGGCTACATGCCCTACCCTTACACCACTAGGAGCTGTTAGCCACCTCCCTGCCATGTGCACTGATTTTATTTCAGGGCTAAAATTGAGGGCTATGCCCTCAACTGAATGTCTACTCCCTGAGGCTGCACAACTGAAACCAATTCTGTTTTTAAGAA